>NC_080763.1:40421559-41046559 GCF_020826845.1 Diceros bicornis minor
TGGAGCCTCCCTTTGTCAATCCGTGAAATGCGGAGCAATCAGGAAACTAACTATAAGTTCCCTCTTAGCTCAGACACCTGCCATGATTCAGCATTCACCTGAGTTCTGGCTGTGTTCAGAGAAGACACATCTCTGATTCCCTGAGGGGCAGAAAAGTTCAGTACCAAGCTCGAGGCCTTATGGGGATGTAGGAGCGGGGCTGCCTGGACACAGGTGGCTTCCCATGATGCTTTCCTCTTGCCCCTGGATAGCTGAAAAAGGCTGCCTCTTAGAGACCTACACGGTGACATATATTGTTGATGGGCCCTCCTCCCCGTTAGGGGGACCTATTTTAAGACCATGGTTACCATTCCCTGCCCCTCCACATTGACAGAGCAAGTCAAGGAAAGATCGTTGCTTGGCCCAGCCAAAGGGATGACCCCAGTGGTGGAGCTCAAGACACTGGCAGTTCATCTAGTGAGAGAAGACTGTTTAGCAAGGGCAAATCTCAGCCATCTCTGTCTGACTCCAGAGCTTCTAACCCACAGCAGCAGCCTGGGAGGGCCATCTGAGCTGCTTCCCCCGTGGGAGGTCTGGTGGCTGAACATCCAGGCTTTGTCAGTAGGCTGGCTTCAGCTCTGGTGCTTACGAGCTGTGTAGGCTGGAACAAGCCCTGTAACCTCTCTGAGTCTTAGTCTTTGACTCTGTAAAATGGGGATGGTATGACTCCCTTCTCAGGGCGTGTAAATGTGCACGCACGCACGGTAAGCACTCATCAAACAGCTGCAGGAATTTTTGCAGGTGTAAAGTCCTTAACACGTTAGGGGATTTTTACCATTAAGGCCTCCCACACAAACAGCTTAAGGAAGTTATTCATCAAGGGACAGAGAAGCCTAATGTCTGGGGCAGTTTAGATGGAGGCCTGGGCTTTGCTAGCTGCATAACAAAAGGCTTTAATCCTGTCCTGGGGGAATTTCTAAGGAAAATAGTGCTTCACTTCGGAATTGCAATTCTCCACTCCTTCATTTGATTCTCAGATTAAAGCAACGTGTGGCCACAGGGCAGGCACTAGGAACTCAGCTTTCCTGATGAGGAAACCGAGGGCCAGAGAAGTCCAATGACTTGCTCCAGGTCTCAGAGTGGAAGTGATAGCACCATCATTCCTCACTGCTCCTGGTAGCCCTGGGCTCCTGTCCGCCAGACCTGACTAGGCTAGCGCAGCCTGGCTTTTTGCTCCTTCCAACAATGAGCCACTCCAACTCTGCTTTGGTGAAAATCAAGGTGGCTTCACACATCCCGAGGCGAAGAGACAAGGTCATCCTTGTCTTTAGCTTATCTCTGACTCCCAAAGAAGGCGGTGGGGAAGGGACCAGTTTTTAGGTCAAAGTTCAGTTGTAACCCTACGCTCCATCCCTCCTCCTCCCCACCACTGACTGACAGATTTAACAACTCTGCCCCAAGCATATATTATTCATGGATAAACCTACTAAGGGTTAAGATTTAAGGCCCCCTAAGTAAAGCTACCCTAGAAATCCTCTCCACTCTTACTATACACAAGGTCTGTGGAAGGATATTCATGGCACTTAAACAACCTAAATGTACACCAGTAGGGTACTCATGAAACAAACCAGTGCACGTGCGTAATGGATAACCATGCTGTCATTGAAGAGGAGGAGGCCATTTTATATGTACTGATATGGGTACCACTTAGTGACAAAGGCAAGTTGTAGAACTCTGGCACAGTGTGTGTTTGTGGTTGTGTGTTCACATATTCGGGACATAGCACTAATTTCTATGGGTTCATAAATAGAAATGATTTAATATTTGAAAAGCAGTTGGAACAATGCCTGGAACATAGTAAGTACTGTATCACATTTGAGAGATAAATATACATGCAAAAGAGAAAGATCCAGAAGGTCCACTATGGAATTAACAGTAGTAGTCCCCTCTTCGTAGGAGGGGCTGGGATTGGGGCTGATGATTAAAGGGACTTGAGCCTTATCGCTCACGTTTTACTTTTGCACAAAGACATGACATTCATGTTTTACTTGTGAAATTGAAATTAAATATGGATCCAGACCCAGGATCTCCAAAATACAAAACTCCTCTCCTCCTCTGCATAGGCAGCATCTGAGGGAAACAGCGCCAAGTTCAAACAAATAACTTGGGGGAAGAGACCCTCCCGCCCCCCACCCCATCCTCATTTCCTCAACTGACACCTCATCACAGGCAAACAGCATCGTGGAGATGAGCTCCCTTGCTAATGACTCGCTCCCCTGGGTTCCTGGGCAGCAGCGGGGGTGTGGGGAGGAGGGGAGGGTTCTGAGTGAACAAATTATAGGTTTAAAGTCTTAAAATTGGATTCTAGTACCAAAACTTGCCCCTCGTATGTGTAAGTCGCTTCTCCTCTCTGCAGTGGGGACCCAAATCTTTGCCTTGTGTACCTCTTAATTCTTGAGAAACAAGTGGGGTGTGTGTGAGCATACTTATAATTATAATCATCTTTGTCCCTTGGTATCTAACAGTGCCTGGCACATTGTAGGTGGTCAGTGGCTGTTTATGAAACTGAGCTGAAAATAGTTAATAAGGAATTAAAATCATAACAAAGGAATTATTATGAAACCTGAAATTCACATTTTAATCTTTCAAATTCATATTTGCAGTGCACTCTTTCAACAGATATTTATCATTGACCTTCTGTGTGCTGGGCACCGTGCTACATGCTGGGAAAAATGATGAACATGGAAGTCTTTGACTTTATGGAGCTTACACTCAAAAGAGATTTCCAGCAATAAAAAGCTGTCGCTAAGGAGGAAATAAAACAGGTGATCTTAGCTGCTTGGTGCAGTAGACAGGGACAGGAAATTATTGTCCAAGTGTTGCAATTGACAGCACGAATGTCTGAGTTATTGGGAATCACATAGTCTCATCACTCAAATGTAGATGTCACCTTTGATTTTTACATATACGTATTCCTATATCCTGCTCAAGCCTTTTCTAATAAGCCCACTCGATCTTCAGATCTGACAGTCTTGGGGAAGGTACCTTTGATGCCGTGAAATTTTGGACCAACCGTCGTACTCAGACAGACCTGAGCTGAAATCCTAGTTTCACCAATTTGTAGCCGGGTAATTGGGGCAACAGGGCAAGTGATCGGGGTCTCTGAGACTCAGGGTTCATCTGTGTAAGATTGCTTGTTAGGACTGCTCTCAGGGTGCTGGTGCATGGATGACAGGTGAAAGTCATCCAGCATACAGAAGGGGTTCATCCCACGGAAGCATTCTGGCCTGGACAGGAGGCAGCAAGACACCTTTACCCCTAGAGGCCGGTCAGTAAGTGGAGGCCTGGGGAAGCCCCCTGGGTGTTCAGATTTAGCATTTTCCAAGGCCCTAAACACTTCTAAGACTCAAGTCATTGTATGGATACTCAATTTGACTCAGAAAATTAACCTAGGTCCTCCTCAAGGGGAAAGATAAGGAGAATCTTGATAGTATTTCCTTATCTTTAATAGTTTAAAGCCCTTTTAACTTGCATTATTATCCTCATTTGCACATGAGGAAATGAGATCCTGGGCGATTAAGTGATCACACAGATTGTAAGAAAGTAGCAAATGTATTATGCAAACCCAAATCTGCCCAAAGCCTGTATTCTTTTCGCTCATCGCATAGCTAAGCCAAGAAGAAATGCAGTAGAATGGAAATGTCCAGCAAGGGCTTTCGAGTCTGCAAGACTTTTGTCTGTGTTAGCTTGCTGCGGCAAGTTTTTAAACCTCTCTGATCCTCAGTTTTTTATAGACCCCATCTATAAAATGGGGTTAACTGTAGTCCTGTCCACATAAGTTGTTGTGAAGACTAAAGGAGTTCATTGTGAATGGCTTTAACAAGCGTGATGGCCCAGAGGATGATGCTGTGTGGAAATGCATGGGCCTAATTCACAGAAGTCGGACGGGCTCTGTCTTTAGAGGAAAACTATGTTGCTTGTATTTTCTTTTATGTGTGCATGAGAGAGTGATATATGATAAAAATTACTCTGTGGCTATATAGCCTAATGATCTCATCAGGTGAGGATGAAGGTGCTTAGTGGTGTATACATGCACAGACACACGTGAAATTGTAGCATGGTGCTCAGCAGGTGCTATGGTGGAGTTAAGAGATACGGGGAGCAGGTGAAACCAGGATTTGAACCAGTGCCTGACAGCTAGACAGAGAAGGGTAGCTGCCCGGCTGCCTCCTAGACCCTTCTGCCTCCCAGATGTGCTGCTGAGGCTGGTTGAGAAAGGAGATGTGGCAGCACTTTGCAGGCTGCCCAAGGCCATGCAGTATTTGAGAATCATTGTCACCGCCCTTCCCCTCTGCAGCATTTGGGACAATGTGGAGTGTTTAGGAGAAGTGGGGCTGACCGCAGGTGTGGGATGTGGCCGAATCCCATTAGCTTTCTAACCCTCCAGACGAGGAAGAGGGCTGTGGGGGCGCTGGGGTGCCCACCTGGGCCTGGAGGGCTGATAGGGTGGGCAGGCTGACAACCAGGCCAACTGCGCAGAGCTGGGAATCAGGCCCAGCAAAGGCTGCTCCTAGCAATGGAAGAATGTGCTGGGAACTCACGCAACACCACTCATGCCTTGGGACGTGGGCAGCTGTCTGTGGAGCAGCAGGCCCCGCTCCCCGAGAAGTTGCTGACCACCGGCCTCTGGGGCTGGGGAAATGATGGGTGGGTTCCTCCTGGCCTTCCCTGCACCTATCTGAGGAGGGTCCTGCTGGAGGGTCCCCTTCATCCCCTGTTGAGTAACTTGACTCTCTGGTCCTGGCTCCAACATACTGTGCATAATTTAACAAGCACCCAGGAGCACCCCACAGTGTAGGCAGCATGCTCTCTTGGCCAAAGGAAGCAGCTTCCGGTGTAAATCAGTTATTTCCCCACCAGGGTCTGAGCAGAGTCTGACCTCTATCCGGGGCTTACCCAGAGCCTGGGTAGCGTTTTGCATTTCTTTCTCTCTCGTAGGCTCAGGTTCCCTGGAGTGCGAAAAAACTGCATAGACTTCAGAGTTAGACTACTTTGGGTTCAAATTCAGCTCTGCCGCTATAAGCCATAGGACTGTGGATAAACCCCTTAAGCCCAATTCAGACTCAGTGTGCTCACCTTTGAAATGGGAATAAAAACATTTCTGTTAGAGTTACAACCGATATTGGTGTTGGTATTAGCCTTAAGGATAGGGCTACTCTTAGGGTTAGGATTCCAGGTTAGACTCAGTGTCAGACTTAGGGCTACAGTGAGGTCAGAGCTAAGGGTCAGAGTTAAGGGCCGCTACAGGGAGCTGGATGAATCTTAGAATTAGTTTGGATTAACTTTAACAACTGTACATCTCCCAGAATTGCTGTAGAGTTCGAAAGCTTCATCTCAGATGAAGTGCTTGGCATGTACAGTATTTCATCAGTTCTGAGATGCATGTTTTTTGTTATCTACATTTAACCTGTCTGATGTTAGGGTGTGACTTACACCGGATGGTGAGCTGTAATTAAGTTGGTGGCATGTTGACCTTTCTTTGTGTACATAAGATAACATGCATCTTATGTTGGCTGGCACCTTTGGTTGGAAGAAATACGCTACAGGGTTGCTATTCTTGAGCCGCCTGCTCTCTGCTGGCACCCCGTGGGCACCATCGGTTTGCTGAGACGAGCCGCCACGCCCCCTTCTGCTGTGCCCCGGCGGCTCCCATCACGCCTATAGCGTGTGTCACGTGGTATCTTCTGCTCACTAGATCCCTATTTTTCTATCCTGCTCCTGTGAGAGCCTCCAGAGAAGGGACTGGTCTTCCCCACACCTCCATCTCCATGCGGCCCTGGTCCCCGGCGCAGAGCCAGGGAGTCTGAATGAACATGATATTAGGAAAAGCTGCCACTTACTGGGTGATTATGAGAAGCGAGGCATTTGCCAGAGGCTTGGCATTCCTATTCTCACTTAATCCTCATCATAGTCCTCAGAGGTAGGTATTATTATTATTACCCCAGTTTATAGTGAGGAAACTGAGGCACAGGGAGCTTAAGGGGCTTATTCAAGGTCACTTTGTTATAATGTCCTTGGAGTGTCTTTAAAGACAATTAAAAAGATAACTTTATCAAGATATAATTCACATCCCATAAGTTTACCCTTTTAAAGTGTCCGCTTCATTGATTTTTAGTATATTCACAAGATTTCATAACCAACGGCACTCGTTTCAGAACATTTTCATCATCCTGTAAAGAAACCCAATACCCATTAGCAATCCCTCCCTTACTCTCCTCCCCCCAGCCCCTTGCAAACACTAATCTACTTTCTATGTCTATGGATTTGCCTGTTCTGGACATTTCGTATACATGGAATCATATGATATGTGACCTTTTGTGTCTGACTTCTTTCATTAGCATAATGTTTTCGAGGTTCATCCATGTTGTAGCATGTGTCAGTACTCCATTCCTTTTTAAGGCTGGGTAATATTCCATTGTGTGGATATGCCACATTTGGCTAATTTCCATCTTTTGGCTATTTTTGTGTGTGTGTGTGTGTGAGGAAGATCAGCCCTGAGCTAACATCCATGTTAATCCTCCTCTTTTTTGCTGAAGAAGACTGGCTCTGAGCTAACATCTATTGCCAATCCTCCTGCTTTTTTTACCCCCAAAGCCCCAGTAGATAGTTGTACGTCATAGTTGCACATCCTTCTAGTTGCTGTATGTGGGACGCGGCCTCAGCATGACCGGAGAAGCGGTGAGTCGGTGTGCGCCTGGGATCCGAGCTCAGGCCACCAGTAGAGGGGCATGCGCACTTAACCGCTAAGCCACGGGCAGGCCCCTTTTGGCTATTTTGACTGATGCTGCTGTGAATATTTTTGTATAGATCTTTGTGTGGACATGTTTTCATTTCTCTTGGTTGTATATCTAGGGGTGGAATTACTGGGTCATATGGTAACTCTATATTCAACCATTTAAGGAAGTGCCAGACTGTTTCAAAGCAGATGGTCCATTTTACATTCTCACCAGCAGCATATGAGGGTTCCAATTTCTTGTTATTGTCTGTCTTTTGTGTGTGTGTGTGTGTGTGTGTGAGTGTGAGGAAGATCGACCCTGAGCTAACTTCCGATGCCAATCCTCCTCTTTCTGCCAAGGAAGATTGGCCCTGGGCTAACTTCTGTGCCCATCTTCCTCTGCTTTATATGGGACACCGCCACAGCAAGGCTTGGCAAGTGGTGCGTCGGTGCGCGGCTGGGATCCAAACCTGGGAACCCCGGGCCGCGAAGCGGAGCGCATGCACTTAATGGCTATGCCACTGGGCCAGCCCCTGTCTGTCTTTGTTAATTGTAGCTATCCCAGCGGTGTGAAGTGGTATCTTATTGTAGTTTTGATTTGTATTTTCCTAATGACTAATAATGGTGAGCATCTTTTTATGTGCTTGTTGGCCATTTGTGTATCTTCTTTAGAAAAATATCTATTCAAATCCTTTGCTCATTTTTTAATTGGGTTGTTTGTATTTTTATTGTCGAGTTGTAAGAATTCTTTGTATATTCTGGATACAGTCCCTTATCACATATAAAATTTACAAACATTTTCTCTCATGCTGTGGGTTCTTTTCACTTTCTTGATCATGCCAAAAATTATTTCCAAAGAGGCTGTACCATTTTGCATTCCCCTCAACAATGTATATTTATATTTTTTTCTTTACCTTTATTTACCAGTTTTCAAACATTTAAGTTGGTTCTCTAGTATACTTATAGTGACCCAATGAGTTCTTTTTATTTTTTCTGAGTATCATGAGCTCATTAATTTAAATTTATTTTTGTGTGTTTCAGTATAATGAAATTAATTTTCTATCGATGCTCAGATTTTCCCATCTTTGGTGAATGAGAACCTTTCCAAACTCGCTCCGAGTCCTCCGTTGACATGCCCTCAGTAGTCGGTCATAGCTGCCTTGCTTCCCTATATGACAAGATGTTCCAGATCGATCCCATCCATTTCCTGCCCAAGAAGTACAATCAACCATTCCTGATTTCTTTAGTGAGAAAAAGTTTTTAGAGACCATAATCTGGATACTGGGGATGCTCATTTATACCAGTTGGATGTTGTTTCTAGGCCTTTTCAGTGGGTCTAGAGTTAGCAGAGTTCAAAAATACAAATTTTTTTTAAAGCTAAAATATATCATGAGTTTGTATGGATGCTTCTACTCCTAATTCAGGCTATATTTAACCTTTTTAGAGTTAGATTATCTCCTTTTCCTTTCTTTCTTTCTTTTTTTTTTTTTTTTTGTGAGGAAGATCAGCCCTGCGCTAACATCCATGCTAATCCTCCTCTTTTTGTTGAGGGAGACCGGCTCTGAGCTAACATCTATTGCCAATCCTCCTCCTTTTTTTTCCCCAAAGCCCCAGTAGATAGCTGTATGTCATAGCTGCACATCCCTCTAGTTGCTGTATGTGGGACGCGGCCTCAGCGTGGCCGGAGAAGCGGTGCAACGGTGCGCGCCTGAGATCGGAACCTGGGCTACCAGTAGCGGAGCGGGAGCACTTAACCGCTAAGCCACGGGCCAGCCCTCTATCTCCTTTGTCCTACACTAAAAATCCTGGCTCCCAATGACAAGTGGGGAAGATAAGATAAGCTGATAAGTGAAGTGCTGACGAAAGCAGCTGACATTTATGGAGTAATTGTTATATGCCGGGCCCCATCCAGTCCTCACAACCAGCCTAGGACCACGTCATTATTATGTGTTGGGAACCGGAGGCACAGAGAGGCTGAGGTCACACACCCAGTTTAGGGCAAAGCCAGGACTCAGACTCAGGCAGCGTGGCTCCAAGGTGGCCCCTCCACACTTCCCTCCTCCACCACCCCCCCTTGCTTGGGACGGTGGTCAGTGGAAGGTAACCAGGGCCTTCGGAGAGGAGCAGTTGTGGAGCTGAGAAATTGAGTGGAAGGAGAGATCATTTCCACAGCAGGTGGGGGAGACCAGAAGGCTTCTGTGATGTTCCAGGTTTAGGGGACGCCATGGCAGTGACCGGTGAGGTCCGTCGTGCCTGGCGCACAGTGGACCACGTTAAATCTCAGAGAGCTCAGTCAGTAAACCCTGTCCTCCACTGAGGCTGCACCTGGACGTTCTGGGTGACTGACCTGTGGCCTTGTTCTGCCCCACAGCAGCTGTCCTTGAGCGTGAAAGGGAATAAAAATGCCCGCCACACCCAGCAGAGTGCACTCGGGTCAGGGGGTCCCCGTGAAGGAGTCCTGCGACCAGCAGAGGGCTGGACAAGGCCATGTCGGCCTGTCTCTGGGGCCACCGGGAGGGAATGCAAGGCACCCGCTCCACAGGAGTTCCAAGGAGACATCTGGTGTCCCTCCTGTTGTGGACAAATGGGGAAACTGAGGCTGGGGAGAAAGATTTCCCTAAGCTTATGCGGCTACTAAGTGGTAGAATCAGGCCATGACCCCAAGGCTCTGACTCCCTGCCCAGGCCCTTTCCTTTACTCTTGGCAGCCCGTGAACATGGGGTCATTACACCAAGGGTGGGTGTATTAGTTTCCTAGCGTTATCACAAACTGGGTGACTTACACAACAGACAAATATCATCTCACAGTTCTGGAGACCAGAAGTCCCAGAGCAAGGCGTCAGCGGGCTGGTTCCTTCTGAGGGCTGTGAGGATCTCTGTTCCAGGCCCCTCTCCTAGCTTCTGGCAGCCTTGGGCCTTCCTTGGCTTGTCAATGAAGTTCCCCTGTATCTTCACATCATCTTCCCTCTGCGTGCGTGGCTGCATCCAAATTTCCCCTGTTATAAGGTCACAGTCATGTTGGATTAGGGCCCACCCTAATGACCTCATTTTAACTTGATTTCCTCTGTAAAGACCTTATCTTAAAATAAGGTCACATTCTGAGGTACTGCGGGTTAGGGTAGCATTTCAACATATGGGTCTGGGGGCGACGCATGTACCCATAATATTGGGGTTGGAGGAATCTTCCCCCACCTAGATCTCAGGCTCCAGCAGGCGCCTCCAGGCTGCTGGGTTCTCTGTTAAGCCACTTCTTTCCCGTGTGTGTATGTGTGTTTATGTGTGTGTCCATGTCTTCTATGCTGTGTCTTTTGTCTCTCCCATCTAATCATGAGCTGCTCTGGTGGCAGGCACCACATCTTGGTTATCTTTGTACCCTCCTCCCAAACCATGCTTTGTAGATTCAAAGTTCTCAATACAATGGAGTGATATTTTCCAGATCTTTATCTTAAGCAAACTCAATCCTTCACCTGTGTTTCTCCTTCTCTCTCTTATGTCTTTAAAAATAATTTGCAACAATTGTAATAAAAATTGATTCAGGACAAGAATCATCCATGAATCTTAAAGTCTTTGGGTGAAAATTGTTGGGAAACAAGATATTTATACAGACTCAAAACCTCACGCTATAGATTACTTATCAATTACCAAAGGAGACCACCAATTTCTTAGACACCACCTCATTCAGTGATTAGTGACCCTCACCAGGATGGGACCGACTGACACCACGAGCCCCTCCATGGGATCCAGTGGGAGGGATACAGCATCATTTATGTTGCATATTTGCAAAACATTTTTAACTTGAATCTAATAATGAGGAACCAATCAGACAAATCCAGATGGTGGAGGGCTCTACACAGCAGCTCCCCTGTGATCTTCGAAAGTACCGTTGTCATGAAGGCTATAGGATGGCTAAGGAAGTGTTCCAGGATA
This sequence comes from Diceros bicornis minor, assembly GCF_020826845.1. Taxonomy (NCBI): domain Eukaryota; kingdom Metazoa; phylum Chordata; class Mammalia; order Perissodactyla; family Rhinocerotidae; genus Diceros; species Diceros bicornis. The sequence continues at coordinate 40,432,240 of NC_080763.1, forward strand.
GAAGAGACTAAGCGCACATGAAATGCAATGTGAGATCCCCAGTTTGCATCCTGGATCTGGGGGAAGTTGCTATAAAGGATGTTATTGGGGAAATTTGAATATGGAATGCATATTAGATAATAGTATTGTAAAAATGTTCACTTTCCTGAATTTCATAATTGTAACATCACATAAGAGAATGAACTTGTTCTTAAGAAATACACTGCTGAAATATTCAGGAGTAAAAGGTCGTAATAGCTCAACTTACAAATGGTTAATTACAATTATAACAATAGTTGGGAAAATTATGTAAGCTTGTGTTTTGCCCTGTACTGCTGTCTACTGCATATTATTGAGTACATCATACACACATACGTACATATTTGCATACACAAAACCAGGAGCACACTACCTCATGCTGAGTGTAAGGGCTTTTCATGGATAATTTCACCTAGAACAATTTTTGCCTTACGTTCTGACTTTAGAAACTACCCTCGTGTAGGAGGCATCTCCAGAGTAAATATTGTCAACAACATTCAGCCAAAAAGTGACGCAAGGGCCCTGGGGTTGGCATGTGTTAAGGCTAAATCATACTAGTGAATGGAAGAGAGAACCTGGGAACAAGGAACCGAGCCGCAGGTGAACAGTCCCGTGTGTCCATTATTCACGATGTTTATTTGTGATGAAGGCATCTGCATGAGCATCAGTAGAATGTAGCAGCTAAGAGCTTAGACCATGTTATAACAGAGTTATAACATGAGCCACAATGCAATTTTCATTTTTCTAGTAGCCTCATTTTAAAAAAGTAAAAAGAAACAAGTGAGATTAATTTTAATAATATATTTTATTTAATCCAATATATCTGAAATATTTTCACGTCAACATATAGTCAATATAAAAATCATTAGTGAGATATTTTTCATTCTTTTTGTCACACTACATCTTTGAAATCCAGGGAGTATTTTACCTTCGCAGCGCATCTTAATTTGGACCAGCCAAAATGCAAGTCCTCTTGCCACCTGGGGCTGGCGGCCACCACTTTGAACAGCACAGGATTAGACCATGAAACAACAAAGTGGTGGGTTCACATCCCAGCCCTGCCACTTACTAGCTTTGCAGACTTGGGTACATCATTTAATCACTTTAAGCCCTAATGTTTCCTAAACTAAGATGGGGTTTGACTAGGGAGACTCTCTCTTAGGGTTGTTTTGAAGATTTAAGGTAATCGTCTGTGTGAAGTGCTTTATGGAATGTGTTCACTCATTCATTCATCCATTAATTCGTCCATTCAACCCTTCAACAAGGAGGGTTGCCAGTTCCAGGTGGAGCACTGGGCAGGTAGCAAGTGCGCCAGGCAAGCGTTCTATTTATACTGAGCAAACCACTGAGCAAATGCAGATTAGGACCAACACCGACAATGCCATGCTCATGATAAATGCATATTAAAGATGCTAGGAAGAAGCAGTATTCTTGGGATCGCTTGAAAACTGTGATGACTCCTAGCTCAAAGGTGGGCCATTCTGAGTGCCTTGATCAGCCTAGGGACTTAATTATTCGATACTCCTTCATCCTACAAGCATTTGCTGCACTGAATAGTCATGCCTAGAACTGTGGAAGGAAACAGCAGTTAGAAGAGATAACAAGAGTAGAGTAGAGGAGGTCAAAGGTGAGCCAGGCAAGGAGCTTGGAGATGTGGGATGCAGGAAAAGGGCTATGGGGATGGATGAGACTTGGCAGAGAGGCGGAGAAATGGGACAAGGCCCGTGGTGAGGCAGATGGAAGACCGTACACATCAGGACCATCGAATGGACCAAATGACCAGGAAAGGTAGAAGAAGTAGCTCCCTTCTCGGGTGAGTGGACGTTTGAGGGGCGTCTTGCACAAGTAAGAGTAAAGGAGAGGTAGATGGCATTTCTGAGAGAGAAACCCACTCGTGCGAAGGTCAAATATCAGAAAAGGGCCCCGGGGAGTTTGGGGACCAGGCAAGGCTGAAAGGGTAGGGTTGGGGGTAAGGGGGGAGTGGTTGGGGCTGGAGGATGGGTGGACTGTGGAGGGCCCAGTAAAGGCATTAAGGGAGTGTGGACTTTTATCAGATGGCATTAGAAAGGAGTTAAATGGTTCTGCCCTGCAGGAGCTGGAAGGAGGCCCTTCGGCAGAAGTGGGTCACTCTCAGGGGAAGATAGCTGATGGATAATGATCAAAGAGGAAGATGGAAACCTGGAATTGCCCTGGGTCTCAGCTGGGGGTGTAAGAACCAGAACCACAGCTCTGTCTTCTTGGAAACCAGATTCCTGGAAACCGACCCCAGGGGATGGACCAGTGGCGAATGGATTTGGCCCTCAGCCTAAGTTTAAGAGATAACAGAGGACCTGTTTGATGTTAGAGTTAGGGAGGAAGGCTGCTTGAGTGGGTACTCAGGGAGAGGATTAACAAATTTCCTCTAAGCACTCTAGATCATTCCGTTGTTGTCTCTAGGCCTTTGCACTTGCTGTTCCCGTCTGTTACCTAGAAGCTAAGCTCACTCTCCATGTTTGTGCAGCTGCCCCTTTCTCAGCAAGTGGGTCTTATTCAAACACCACCTGTGAAAGGCCTTTCCTGACCACACTTTCTAGCACTGTCATCTTCTCATCCTCCTCTTTCCCCACAACTCCAACTTGTGTCCTGTTTTATCTTGTTTTTAGACAGCACCTCCCACCATCTGAAACCACATTATTGGCTTGTAATCGTCTATTTTCTCCCCTAGAATGTAATATGCTCCCTAAGGGTAGGGCTTAGTCTTGTTCCCTGGTCTCTCTACCATTTGGGACCAAACTTGACATCTAGTAGATGTCCAAAAGATAGTTGTTGTCTGAGTGAATACATGGATGGATGGATGGATGGATGGATGGATGGATGGATGGATGGATGGATGAACAGGCAAATTTGATGACTGTTTCAACGTGATTGAAACTAGGGGGGATGGAGAGGCTGCCCATAATCTGAACTGAAGATGGAATTTTTTTTCTTATAGTCCTCCTATTTCAGAAATATTTCAGAGCTAGATTTGATCTTAGTGACTGACTGTGCAGTTTGCACGTGGAGGTGAGAAAGATAAGGAGATGAGATCCTAAAACAGAGGATATAAAGGGGCCACTGGGAGCCATATCCTGCCTAGATGGTTGGTTCGAACTGCGTGCACCATGTTTAAACATTTTTTGGAATTAGTTGCCAACATTTAAAAATCTCTAAAGATTTCAAATAACAGATTTAGATATCTATTTTCACTTAACCCAAAGATCTGGCAACATTAGCCCTGCACTTTTATAGGGCAAAAACTGGCTGCAGCTGACCTCTGTTTGCTCTCATTAACTCTGGCCCTTGCCGTCTGGTGGCTCTAAACCCACCCGGCCCACTCCCTCATTCCCATCACAGGCCTGGCCCCATCAGCCTTTGAATTTGCTTTTCTTATTCTAATGCTCTAAATAATCATTCATTAAGTAGTGGTTCCCAATTCTTTGATGTATGAGGACCCCTTTATAAAATAACTTTTTCCCTGTAATCATGAAACTAATAACATGCTCACAGAGGAACTCAAGAAACACAGAAAATTAAAAGAAGGTAATAAATGTTACCCACACACCCAACATGTAGAGATAAGCACTGTTCACATTAATGGATGTAAGGACCTCTAAGATTTTCATGGTCCTCACACCCTAGTAGCTTTATATATAGTACATATAGATTGACCAAAATACCATGTGATACAAAATCCCTATGATTTCAGAAACACTGATGAAGGAACATGTATTCCCTTCAGCACATTGTTGACCTACAGCCATCTGGAAAATAGTCATCCTTGTACCTGGGCACAGATCACATGCTCACCTGGTGGGCACTCCTTGATCCACACTTGGAGGCTCAGATATCTGCTTTATCTGCTGGGCCCATCACTTCTACTTTAAGGAAATAAAGACTGCAAAATGTGCCAGTTTGGCACTATGGCACTCTAGGTCCTCTGAGGGACTCTTATCACAGTTAGATCCTGGCTAAATTACAGCAAAGATACGTTTTAATGCATTGATGGGCTTAAGGACCATGACAAATAAATAAGCAAGCAAGTAAGTAAATAAATAAACAAAGATCAGAGAGCCGAAACTGAAGCAAGGAATGGTAAATAGCAAGGGAGTAAACTGAGTCATAGCTATAAGACAGGGTTGTCCCGAGGTCAGAGATCTCCATCAGCACCACCAATGAGAAACCAAATTTCAGGCTGTTAGACAGGAGAAGGAGTTGAACCTGACACATCTGCCTTGAGCCCTGGAGTCTCTAAAAACAGGCAGGAAAGGAAAAAGATAAGCAAAGGAAAAATACAAAGTAAAGTGATGTAAACCAAGTCCCATTATTTCAATAATCACAATCATTTAAGCGGACTAAACCTACCAGTTATAAGACAAAGATAGTCAGATTCCATTTGTTAAAATTTAGCCATATATTAATTATAGGAAACAGATGAAACTAAAAACACAGAAAGGTTGTAAGTAAAAGGAGGATAAGAAATTCACCAGACAAGGAACAATGAACATCAAATAAAATAATTTTTAAGAAAAAAATGCATTGTTAAAGAGGGTCAATATATATAAGAAGTTCAATTCACCAGTAAGGTATGACAGTCGTAAACTTCCATCCCTTCTATAAAGCCTCAAAAATATAAAACAAAAATTGAAAATAACTACAGGGAGAAATGGACAAATCTACCCTAATAGTAGGAAATTTCAACACACTTCGTTAATTATTGATGGGTCAAACAGAAAAAAAATTAGTAAAGCCATAGAAGATGTGAGTTACAATTGACAGCCATGATCTCGTGGACACATAGAAAACTCTCCCAACGAATAATACCCATTCTTCTCAAGCAATGTGGAAACTTTAACCTGTGTTTTAAGATTTCTTACCCTTTTTTTTTTTAATTGATTTCTAACTTAATTGCATTGTGGTCAGAAAACATGGTTTAAATATATAGACTTCATTAAGCCCCAAAACATTTGTCATTGTATTTAAAATAATGGTCATCATTCCTCCTCTGATCACAATGAAATTAAGAAGGTAGATATAGATGATGCAAAGACAAATTTTAGTAATCTATGTTTGAAATGTAAAAGCACACTTCAAAATAGCACATGAATGAAAGAAAATAATGTAAATTAAAATAATTAGAATTGAATGGTACATATTACATGTCAATACTTCAGTTATGCAACAAAAGTGGTACATTAAGGAGAAATCCATAGCCTTAAATATTATACTAGAGTAAAGGAAAGCTCAAAATGTTTAAATTAAAAAGAACAACAGAATATCCCTGCAAGAAAGTAGAAAGGAGACAATAAAGATAAGAACAGAAATTAATGAAATAGAAAAAATATATATATATAATAGAGAAGATCAACAAGGCTAAATATTGGTTCTTTTAAAAGATTAATAAAGTAAGGAAACTTCTGGTAAGACTCAATAAAAAAATGAAAGCACACACACATAGCAATATAAAGAATGAGAATGGACCAAAATTATAGCTACCACAAAAATTTTATAGAATATTATAAAAATCTTTATGGGAAAAATTTGAATTCTTAGATTAAATAGTGAACTTCTTAGAAAAATATAACTCCAAAACTGATTCAAAAAGAATTTAAAAGCCTAAATTTTCTTATAACTATTTAAAAAATAAATCAGAGGATAACTGTCTTCCTACAGCAAAAAATAATTACAGGTCCCAGATTTTTATTTTTTTAAAACAGGGGGGTTCAACCAAACTTTCAAGCTCATTCCAATCTTACACAAAATCTTCCAGAGATTAATAAAAAATGCCTAACTCATTCTATGATAGTAATATAACCTTAATATCAAAACCAGTCAGGGGCAGTATGAGAATGGAATATTACAGGTCAATCTCTTTCATTAATATGAATTCAAAAATCCTACCTAAAATATCACCAAACGGAATCTGGCAATGTACAAAAAAGATAATGCAGGAGAACTAAGTTGGGTTTAATCCCCAAAATGCAAAGGTGATTAATATTGGGAAAAATCTATAAATATTCACTATCCCAATATGTCTAGAAACCAGAATCTGGAAAATTTAACACCCATTTATAATCAACCGGTAAACAAACACAAAACTATTTACCAAAATAGAAATGGACAAGAGCTTTCTTGACAAGGTAAAAGTATCTATCAAAGTAATCATTTTTAATGGTGGTAAATTGGAATCTTTTCCTTAGAAATTAGAGGTAAGACAAGAGTGCATTCTATCACCACTACTGCCCTGGAGGTCCTAGCTGGTGCAATAAGGCAAGAAAAACACGTAAAAGATGTAATGATTAGAAAAATGAAATAAAACTGTCATTATTCACAGATATGACTATTTACATAGGAAATACAAAAGAATCTATAAATTATTAAGATTAAGGAGAGTTCAGCAAAATACCTAGATATAAAGTCAATAATAAAAAAAATTAATTGCATTTCTATATACCAGCAACACACAATTAGAAAATGAAATTTCAAAAATGATTCCTTTTATAACAGCAAAAAAAAAAAGGTATGAGGCACCTATGGATGATTATTTTTTAATGTGGAAGGCTTTTATAGAGAAAAAGGTATAATGTTAGAGAAAATTATTAAAGAGGTCATAAATAAACGGAGAAATATTTTTAGTTCATGGCTAGGAAGACTTGATATGTTGAAAGTCTCAAATATCCCCAAATTGAGCCCTAGGCTTAATACAAGGCCAATCAAAATCCCAACTGGATTTTTTTAAGGATCTGAACAAGCTGATTCTAAAATTTATATGCAAGAACAAAGGCCCAAGAATGGCCAAGACATTCCTAAGAAGCATGAAGCGGGGCGATTTGCCCAGAAGATGTTGAGATTTATTACAGAGCTATGTGGATTATGGCAATGTGTTATTGGCACAGAGAAACTGACCAGTGAAACAGAATAAAAAGCTCAGAAACAAACCCAGGCACATTTGGTAACCTGATCTATGACGGCAGCAGCATTTTGGGCCACCAGAGAGAGGAAGAACTAGTCTGTGGAAGATGCTAGGACCACTGGTATCCATAGGGGAAAAACCAAAAATGGGTCCTTACCTGACTCTGTCGCTTACAAAAACTAAATCAGGTAAATGAAATACTTAAATAGGAAGGCAGAGTTTAAAAACTTTTAGAAGAAAGTATAGGAGAGTATTCTCATGCCCTCCAAGTAAGGAAGTATTTTCTAAGCAACACTTGAAAAGGACAATCATAGGAAAGATTGGTAAATATGACTTAAATAAAATCAAGCACCGCTTTCAGATTCACCTTCAACAAACAAACCAGAAACTGAGAGAAGACAATAGCAACACCGTAACAAAGGATTACCATCCAGGACGCATACACAATTCCTGTAACCCAATGAGAAACAAACAAACAACCTGATAGAAACAATTTTGATATTGACAAGGGATCCTCCTCTCCCCCAAGGTGTAAGCAGAGTGTTGTATTCCTCCTTTTGCTTTTTGGTGGTCTGAGTTTGTGCTAGGAGAAAGCCAAAAATCTATGTTTCACACAAGTCCTCTGACTGCAGGAAATGGGTCCCTCCTGCTTTGAGGAGTGCTTTGTAGGGGGGACAGCAGACTCAAATTCCCAAGAGGCTGCAGGTAACGTGACCGAAGGGGACGACCGAAGGGGACGGTGAGGAGAGTGTTGTTGAGTGGATTAGTGAGATAAGCAAACGGTTTTGTAAATATGAAAATAAAACTTCTCCTTTTATTGTTGCCTTCTGGAATCATTAATGAGATTAACATATGGACAAAGGATTTTGAAAACAAAGGGCAATTTTATCAATGGTGGGGTGGGGTCCCTTCCCAGGGATGAGTTATCAGCTTCTGTAGCTTGGTCCTGCTGTGAGCTGGAAGCCCTCAAGGACAAAGAACGAGAAGAAGTGGTAACCCAGCGCCATGAGTGCGCAGTGGAAGCTATTACAAACTCCCAGTGGTCTCGGCCATCTAGCCGAGACACGGGGGCATTAATGCCTGGGGCTAGCATGGTGACCTCAGGCAGTTGGAAACACGAAGCTTCAGGTTCCTTTCCTGTAAAAGTGGGGTGACAACACCTTCGCCCCAAGCCATGACAAGATGTGACCTGTGTCACTTGGGTAGCCTGACCCACGCGGGAGCTCTGCCAAGTTCCGTGGCCTCCTCCTCCCTTGGGGGATCCAACCACACGTCTTCTGCTGAGTTTTCAATTCCCTCTTCCCTCCTCCCTCTTTGCTTCTCCCCTTCTGCCCAGTTTTCCCCTTTCCATTTTCCATCAACATTTAACTAGCAGTTTCCCTGTCTATATAGATTTCTAGACCGCAAATGGGGATGAAAGTGAACACATCACAGTGCACACAGCCGTTACAGCTATTAGAGATGGAAGGGACCGCTTTGGAATTATAGGCTATGGCCATGATAAAAATTAACATCAATGAAATAAATAATTGTAGTAATGAAACTCACTGCCATTTGGCCAGCACTGTGCCCAGGGGCTGTGCTAAATACACCGCAGACTTTCTCCGATTTAATCCTCATTCCATCCCTAGGACCCAAGCACTCTTGTTAAGCCCATTTTGCAGATGTGAAAACTGCAGCTAGAGAGGTTGTGTATCTTGCCCAAGGTCACAAGGCTTGTAGGAGTAGGAATCGTGCATTTTCTATAGACCTGTCAGTCAGCTTAGCACAGCGGTTGTGCTAAGTGGTTGTGTGTGACTTGGCACAGTGGCTGGGAACGGGTCCCTGGGCTGACACTCCCAGCTCAAGCCTTACCACCGACCAGCTTTGAAACCTCAGGCAAGTGACAGCTCTGAGACTCAGCTGTTCTCACATGTATAATGGGGCTAACTCAAGCTTCAGAGCATTTTTGCAAGGATTCTATCAGATAAAAAATATCTAAAGAGCTTAGCACAGTGCCTGGCACATGATTAGAGAGAATTAAATGGGTTAATACACGTAAAGCATTTAGAGCCGAGCCTGTCACAGAGTAACTGCTCTCTAAGCGCTTGGTATTATTATTGTTATTGTTGATGCTAGGACCATCCAGATTACAGACGAGCCCCTTCGTCAAAGCCCCGCAGTGTGCTTGGGGGTCGTATGAACACATCAATCATGATCTGGGTCAGAGCTTCAATAACACCCAGATCCCTTCCAGCCCATGGATGTCTTGGGGGAAAAAAATCAGATTTTACTGCAAAATCTGAATATTCCAGTTTCTCTTGAAAAGCTAGACTTGGCAGTCCTGGGCCCACATTCCTGTAGGTGACAATTAGTCATCTCTTTATAGCTGGCATATGTGGGTCCTTCTTGCCAGCCTCAGTGGAGGAATGTCACTTGCCTGGTCCCTGTGGGCATTGGAGTTTGTAACTCCTGGAGGAAGTGCCCGGGGAACACAGAAGAAAGTGTGACTTGTATGATGTGAGAAGGGTCAGGAGGGCTTCAAGAAGAAGGTGACATTTCAACAGTTTTTTTTTTTTTTTAATTATGAGACATTGCACATGTATTGAAGAGTGTAAAATGTATACACCTAGTTTAAAGAACAATCAGCAAATGCACACCTATTTACCTCCTACTCGGGCAGGGAAATTGGATATTACCAATAACTCAGAGCGTTGGTACTCAGCGTGGTCCCCCACCAGCAGCATCGGCCTCACCTGGGGGCTTGTTGGAAACACTGCATCTCCAGCCCCTCCCAGACCTACAGGACCAGGTACCCATGTGCACCTTAGAGCTGGAGAAGGGCTGCTTTGGAGTCCCATGTGCAATTCTCAGCTGTGCCCACCTCCCTCTCCCCAGAGGATTCTCTAACCAACCTGTAGTTAGCTTTACCACCTGTGTCGGTACCTCCCCAAAGAATTGTTTAGTTTTGAAAAACAGCGTGAACCTGGCTGCATAAGAAGGGCGATGTGTTTGCCGTGAGCTGAGAGCTGACCACGGTCTCTGGGACAAGCTCAATTCAGCTTCCCTGCGAGCTCCCTGGAAGGGACGTTAGGACGATGCACCCCTGTGGGGCATGTGGAGGGGCCACTGTGTGAGCCAGGTGGGGGGTCAGCCAGTGTCTGCCCTGTATCTTCTGCTTGCGAGCTCAGGAGTAGGTCAAAGCAGATGCTTCCCGGGGGTGAAATGAGTGTCTCGGCTGGACCTGGGCCCTGCCGGGGAGAGCAGGAACTCCGTCTGCTTACGGTCAAGAGCAAGCCTGAAGCAGGCCTGGCTATACCCAGACCGAGAGGGCGGGGTCCTAGGGATGACACCCTCCACAGCCTGCTCTGGAGGCCCCAGGGCAGAGGTTGTGCATCAGGCCAAGGGGACAGCTGGCCAGATTAGCGCAGTGAGCCTTGAAATTTTGTGGTTTTCTCCTCGTTCCTCTCATCTTTGTGGAAATGTCTTCTTTAAAAGTCCCTTTATTGTAATTGGTGGGATTTTTTTTGTGTGTGTGAAAAAGATCAGCCCTGAGCTAACATCCATGCCAATCCTCCTCTTTTTGCTGAGGAAGACTGGCCCTGGGCTGACATCTATGCCCATCTTCCTCCACTTTACATGGGACGCTGCCACAGCATGGCCTGACAAGCGGTGTGTCGGGGCGCACCCGGGATCCGAACCCCGGGCCGCCAGCAGCAGAGCGTGAGCACTTAACTGCTACGCCTCAGGGCCAGCCCTTGGTGAGATCTTTTAAGGGAGTGAAATTAGAAGAGTGTGTTCAGCTTGCCCTCTCAACCCAGAGCTCCCTGGCCAGGTCTCTGGACAATACAGAAGGTTCGGAAGGGCACGGAGGAGGAGCATTCCTCGGGCTGGAGCTGGGGAAGGGGAGAAGGATGGTGTATTGGTCTCCTGGGGGGGCTGCAACAAAGTACCACAAACGGTGTCTTGAAACAACAGAAATGCGTTCCCTCACGGTTCTGGAGGCTGAAAGTCTGAAATCAAGGTGTCAGCAGGGTCTGCTCTCTCTGAAGGCTCTAGGGAAGGATCCTTCTCCACCTCTTCCTGGCTTCTGCGGTGCCAGCAATCCTTGGGGGTCCATGGCTTGTAGCTGCATCACTCCAATCTCTGCCTCCGTCATCACATGGTCTTCTTCCTGTGTCTGTGTGTCCTCTCCTCTTCTCACAGGGACACCCGTTGTTGGATTTAGGGCTCACCCTACTCTAATGTGACCCCGTCGTCACTAATCACATCTGCAAAGACCCTATTTCCAAATAAGGTCACATTCTGGCTAGACACGAATTCTGGGGCAACACTGATAAACCTACTACAGATGGTGTGGCTGGAACTCAGCAGGTGACAGGGAGAGGGTGGCAGGAGATGCTGGGAAGCAGGTGGAGGGCTGGGACCCATGCCTCACTATTTGGACTTTATTCTCCGCCTGTGGAGGGTTTTAAGCGTGACAGCAATGCTGCCCCTGTCCCAACACACATTTATATCTCTGCACTTCTCTTTGCCTGTGATGAACATCCCATCCGTCCAGGCTCACGTCAGCCCCTCTGCAGAACCATCTCCAACCAGCCCTGAGGAGTTCACCACTCGGTCTCTGCTCGACCCCCTAGCCCCCGAGCTTCCCCGGGCTCCCCGAGCTCATGGCTTGTCATGACCTGTGGACGCATCCATCTCTCTCCCTCTTGTACAGGAGCTCTTTGGGGTTAGGACCATGCCTTGTTCATTTCTGTATCTTTTGCTCCTTGCAAGGAGGGCAGAGTGGATGGGGACAAAGGGATGGGAAGCCTGAGAAGATCAGTCTCAGAGCCAATGTGTGGATCTGTCAGGGTCGTTTTCCAAAGAGATGTTTTCTTTTCTGCATTCATATGAGTGCAGTTTTTCCAAATCAGAGATTCTTTACGATCCCTCTTAGAAGTTCAACATCCTTCTAAATATGCTCCTAGCCCTCAGCAGCCAAAAGAAGGGCTGTCCATCTTCAGAAGCCGCATGCCCCTGTGAATCAGGCCCTCAAATCCCCACCTGCCTGGCCTTCCAGCCAGCAGCCCCGCGTCCCTGCCACCTGCTGCTGAGACCCCTCGGTTCGCAGCCTTCCTCTTTGACGACAGGCCCGGCGTTGCCAAGACAAGGCGCTGTCATAAAATCAACTGTCCGCAGCCATTTAGGTCCAGGCATGGTTAATGCCAAAAATGGCCTCCAAATTGACAGTTAATGAGGGAAAATGACGAGGAGCGTGTTAACAGATGCAGGCTCAAGGTAATAAACAGGCCATTAAAGCTGGGTAGTAAACAGCTTGCCAAGGACCATTTATGAATTTATTTTTTTGAAGGGGAAAAAAATTAGCCAGCAAGGCTTGTCTCCTATGGTGACTGGGTCCAATTGGCAGTAGGAAGGAGTGAGATTTTCCTGGAAGGCAGAGCTGGAGGGGCCGTGGAGAGGCTCTCCTAGGAGGCCCCCTTAGGTTGGGAAGGGCAAGGGTGTGGGCGGGGCACAGGGACCAGCGCCGTGGACTAGCTGTGGACTCCCATGGATGGGACTTTGGTTCCAACTGTTCCGCATACTCTTGGAGGCCACACGTGGTGTCGGGAATTCTGGCCCTGATCCTGGCTCTGCCCTCTCTCTGAGGCTGGGAGCTGGAAGAAGTAACTTGATTTTCCAGGCTTCAGTTCCCTCACTGTCAAGTTGAGGATGGACTCCGTTATCTCTTCAACGCCTTGACTGAGTTAAAGAGCGGCCTGTTCCCTGCCCCCTCCTCCCCAAATTCGTGTCCCTCCTGGAACTTCAACGTAACTGTATTTGGAAATAGGGTTGCCGCAGATGTAATTAGTTAAGATGAGTTCATGCTGGAGTAGGGTGGGCCTTAATCCAATATGACTGATGTCCTTACAAGAAGAGGAGAGACACAGAGACACACGGGGGAGAAGGCCGCACGATGATGGAGGCAGAGATTGGAGTGATGCATCTACAAGGAACACCAAGGTTGCTAGTAAACACCAGAAGAATCCTCCTCTAGAGCTCTCAGAGAGAGCAGGGCCCTGCTGACACCCTTGATTTCAGACATCCAGCCTCCAGAACTGGAGAGAATATATTCCTGTTGTTTTAAGCCACCCAGTTTGTGGTACTTTGTTAGGGAAACTACCACAGGCCTCCAGCTCTAAAATCCTCTATGCAGGGGGCTTACACCTAAAATCCTCCACACTAAAGTAAATTTCTGGAGGACATCATAGAGCGTTTGCATGTACCTGTGGTTCTCAACCGGGGGGTGATTTTGCTCTCAGGGGACATTGCAACATCTGGGGACATTTTTCGTTGTCACAACTGGGGAACAGGGTGCAGTGTGCTCCTGGGTTCTAGTAAGTAGCAATCAGGGATACTGCTAAACTTCCTATAATGCACAGGACAGCCCCCACCCCAAAGAATTACCCAGGCCAAAATGCTAACAGTTGCCTGGCTGAGAGCCCCTGGCATATGTGAATGTCGACTCTAGCCCCGTTAAAAGGTAAACTGAGGCATGTTAAAATTTTCAGGAGTATATTTGAGAATAGATTGATTTGAATGGGGCAATGCCAAACCAAAGGTGTTTAGGAGCACTCCACTGACAGGAGTGAGGGGTAAGGTTTTTATAGAGGAGACGTTGAAACAAAGCAATTATTTGATTGGCTGTAGCTTGAGTGGCTGCCTTATTTGGGAAAGCCTAGTTGGTGGTTTATGGTTGGTTGTGGTTAAGCTTCACGTTCTTAGATTCCAGTGCACTGACCCTGGCTTAGGTTTTGATTTGCTTACACAGGCTCCAAGGCATTAGAGCTGCCCCAGCCTAATGGGCTCCTTGTTTAAAACCTTTAACAGCTCTAAGTAAACTGAATCCGTGCTTTATCAGAACCAACCCAGAAGATCTGCCTGTGCCCACTGTAGGCGACCAGAGGTACCAGAGCTACAGAATTATTCAACTCAAAGATGTCAAATGATCTCATCTTTCTAAACTAAACTTTCCAGTTAATACAACTCCCCCCGCCTCATACCATACACGTCTTATCAGGATCAATATATAGGGCTTGCCAAATTTGCACAGATGTCAACCCCCAGGTCGACAGGTAGGGATGGCAGAGTTAGTGTGGGCACCAATCAGCCTGAGGACCAACACCTTAGACTTCAGTCAGTATGAAGACCCCCCAGATTTAACAGCTCGAAGACCCTTGCAGGGGTGCATGCCTCTCCTCCTGACGCTACAAGGTGAATCTGACCGCGGTCTCTGAGTCCCTCACCAGGTCCTAATCCACAGTGATACGTCTGTACCCAAAGGCAACTAATGGACCATTACTGAAACTACCTAAAGATATCCCAAAAGAGCATGTGGGGTAGGGGAGGGTGTGCATGAACTGGAAGGGTACGTTTAGATATAGATAATTTTATATGGTGGCGTAGAATGGTTCTCTAATGAATATAACTAAGTTGAGAGGGTCACTGCTGGTCAGTTTCCACAGTGCTTCCAAGTGGCGTGGACATTGTTGCACAGTTCATTCTAGTCCTCAACTCAAACACAGCTTTGCCGGTGGGATGGAGTGTCACCCCCCGTTGCATTCCTGACCCGGCACTGGCGTGGCACAGGGGTCTGCTTTAATGAGGGGGGCAGAGAGGTACCAGCTGGTGCCTCCCCATTTTATTTTTTTTAATAGACGTGTGTTTTTGTTTTTTTTGTTTTTTTTGTGAGGGAAATCAGCCCTGACCTAACATCCATGTTAATCCTCCTCTTTTTTTTTGCTGAGGAAGACCGGCTCTGAGCTAACATCTATTGCCAATCCTCCTCCTTTTTTTTCCCGCCCAAAGCCCCAGTAGATAGTTGTATGTCATAGTTGCACATCCTTCTAGTTGCTGCATGTGGGACGTGGCCTCAGCATGGCGGGAGAAGCAGTGCATTGGTGTGCGCTCGGGATCCGAACCCGGGCCGCCAGCAGTGGAGCACGCGCACTTAACCACTAAGCCACGGGGCCGGCCCCTGGTGCCTCAGCTTTGAGGCTTCTTCCTACCCCTTCGGCTCCTCCTCCCGCAGTCCTTGCACCCCAATATTTCGGTGACCAGCCACAGAGAGCTCAGCTCTAGGCTCTGGCTTCAGGGTGCTCCTTGGTTCAGCAGCTGCCCTGTGGCATCTTCAAGCTCCAGAAGCTGCTGACGCCGCAGCCCCTCGTTTGTACAATGTGGGCCATCGTAACAGCACAAACCCCCCACGGTTCCCTGAGGATAAATGAGACGATCCAGTGAAGTAAAGCGTTTAGCACAGCGCCTGGCACAAAGGGCAGGCATCAGAAGCCCCCAACACTTGCTTTCCACCAGCATCCTTGTGGCAGAGCCAGATGTTTTTTTCTCCAAAAGCACAGGCCTTGGGAGGCAGACAGACACTAGCTGGGTGGCTTCTGGTTAGTGACTTGATCCCTCTGAGCCTCAGGTTGCACAGCTGTAAAGTGGGAATAATACTTATCTTCATAAACACTGTTGGGAAAATTAAATTTGACCTCAGCAAGGAAACCTCATTCCTTTCCTCTCTCCACATTCTGGTCAGGAGTTGCCTAAAGAGTCAAGGTCCCTGTTCCTGGTCACCGACACCTGGAGGCCCCCAGGTCCATGTCTGGAAGCACATCCAGGCCTAGATTTGAGAATGTCACCTAGAGGCAATGGCACCCAACTTCCCGGTTTTACAAAGGGAAGCCTGAGACCTCAATAGGACGGTGACCCATGCCTCTAAGGTCACCCAACAGGGCAGAGCAGAGGCCCCAACTCACTCCTATTTTCCTTACACTTTGCTGCCAACTTCATTCAGTAAGTGCTTATGATCCTTCCAGAGCTGGCACTGTGTGAGGGCCCTCCAGAGAGCAAGAGTCCATGTCTGCCCTCCCAGCTGTAGCGGGTTGCATGATGGTCCCCAAAAAGATATGTCCAAGTCCTTTGGACGTATCTTTGGTAAAAGAGTCTTTGTAGGTGTAATTACACTCAGAGTCTTGAGATGTGATTAGCCTAGATTATCCAGGTGGGTCCTAAATCTGACGACAAGTGTCCTTTTCACAGACAGAAGGGGAGAGAGGGGCAGCCCATGTGAAGATGGAGGCAGAGACTGGAGACAAGCACCCTCGTTATCCCATTTTACAGGTAAGAAAACTGAGACTCAGAGAGGCCAGGAGGAGGGGGAACTGGGATGGAACGTAGGGGGCTCCCGGCCTGTGCTCTTGAGCTCGGTGTCGGGCTGTCAAACTCTGGGAGCCATTCAGCGCCTTCTCTCAGCTCCTCTCATCAAGCCAGACTTTTGTAGAGACCTTCCCAGCCCAGCAGACGTGGGGAAGCCGCGTCAGCTGGGAGTAGTAACAGTATTGGCAAGGAGCATTGACTGAGCATCTGCGCGGAGCCAGGGCCTGTGCAAAGCTCATCCACGCGTTACCTCACTTCATCCTCCTCGCAGCTGTATAAAGCCACGACTATATAGTATCCTATTTTATAGACAGGAAAATTGAGGCTTTCGATGCAGGTGTGTCTGGCCAGAGTTCATGACCTCAAGTGCCCTGTTTTACTGCAGGCGCCCCTGAGAGGGGCACAGGCCACTGGCCAGAGCTTTTGCTCACGGCTCAGGTGGGGTCATCCAACTCGGATGCTCTTCCTACATCATCGTTCTCGGCTCTTAGCACATTGTGTAATGATCAGATTTTGCTTGGTTGTTTTCACTCGCTAGAATGGAGCCTCCCTGAGGGCAGGGAGTGTTATGCCCATCACTGTTATGTTATGCCCATAACACTGACATAGTGTTATGTGTCCATCACTGGTGAGGACGGCCTCAGTACTGTTAGAGGGACAGTCATGTATCTCCATCTCCCCACTAGACTCGGAACTCTCTGGGGTCAGGATTTGTCCCTGGGCCCCAGCGTCTAGCACAGATAGAGACTGAGCGTCTGCACAGTGAATACCCTTAAAGCAGTGGTTGGAACGTAAATGTGGAGGAGACAGAAACCCAAGGTGGAAGTCCTCCTAAAACCGATACCCCCATCCCTGGGCCTGATGTGTGTGAATGAAAGTGGTGTTTAATTGGCTAAAACCAGAGCTGTCATCACCTAACCAGAGAGCCTGCAAATAGACTTTCAGCACCTTCCGCTTCTGCTCGGGAGCAAAGGTGCAGGCGCCCTGGGACACAGGCCTGTTGGAGACATCAGCAGGTGTCCGTCTGTCTGGGGAGCAGCTGGAGGTTTGGTTATTCCATCAGGGGAGTTCGCAGCAGTGGAGAAAGCTCGGGGTGCTGAGGAAGCCTTCATTTCCGGTGAAGCCAACAACCGATTTGTTTTTTTTGCCTAAATAGCGGTCATCATTGTTCCCTGGAGTCCAGCACGTTATAGTTTGCAAAGCGCTTTCACATTCACAAGGCTTCCCTGTGTGTCCGGGAGGGGGTCAGGTGGGATTGTCACCCCAGTGGGATGGATAAGAGAGCCCAGGCTCACGCAAGGCAGCCCCGTCGTGAACTGCCACGCATCTTCTGATCCCCCAGAAGGCCATCTTTCGAAAGTCATTTTCCATTTGCAGGCATAGCCTTCCTCCTGGTGGGTGGGGTTGTTGGAACTTGCCCTCCACCAATTTGGGAATTCTAATGCAGTCATCCTTGGGACCTCTTCTTACTATGCCTCACCCTTCTGGGTTACCCTGATCTTTCCTCCTCTTGCCCAGCTCTCTGGGACTGCTGGGAGTCGGTGTTCTGGTCAGGCCCTCTGCCTGGTAGAATGCCAGGGCCCTGGCCTGCTCTGCTTCCCAGTACTCGTCCCTGTGAGGCTCAGCTGGCGAATCACACGCCAGGAAGCTCCCCTGACCCTACAAGCCGGGTGGGGTGACCTTCCTCTGTACTCCTTTCACAACTAGATTCCAGAACCTTCTCCCCGAGGCTGGAGGTGGAGGTAGACTACACTTCAAGAGAGATTAAGAGCTGCATGGGACTGGATGGCATACACCGGGGTTTCCCTGAAGACAGCAGAACGAAGGGATGGAGGATGGAGGCGTGGGCAGGACTGGGGGAACCGCCAAAGGGTGGTGGGGTGCCCCAGGGCTAGCAACAGATGAGAGCTGTTACTACTGCCAGGTCTGAGGGGACAGGGTGGGGGAGTGGCTCTAAGAGAGAGCTGCCCGCAGGAGCCATGGCCGTGACCACAGGAAGCTGGGGGCGGGCAAGGAGGCTGGGTGAGGTGCTCCACACAGGTCAGCCTCAGGGGTACTGAGAAGGGTCACGGGGGATGGCCTGGGAGGCAAGTGGAGAAAGCCCAGCACATGGGCTTCAGGTAAAGCAGAGAGGCCCGCTCTGACCCCCTCACATGCATCACCACCAGGCGTGGTTTTGAGTTTAAAAATTAGGATTCTCTGGCCCCTTCCCCACCTCAGATGTTCTAAGTTAGTAGACCTGTGGTGTGTCTCCAGATTCTGCTTTTTAAAAATCAGTGCTCTGGGTGGTTTTTAAGAGCAATGGCAGCACAATTTCGGCCTTCTTTCGGGCAGCCATTTTCTCAGGTCGCTGGGAGGTCTGAGCTCTGGTCCCATCCCAGTTTCATTGTGTGGCCTTGGGCCAGTCACTTCCACATTCTGGGCCTCAGTTTCCCCATCAGTAAACAGAAGAGTCGGGAGGCTTCCAACCTGAATGGACTGAGTGAAGGTGTCGGCCATGCAGCCAGCCTGTTAACTCTCGCCTAGGCCCTGGGGCCAGTGGAGGGAAGACAGGATTGCTGTGGAGGTGATGGTCCAGGCCCTCAGCTCCTGACATACCTCAGCGCTTTGAAGCTGACAAAGGCCAAGAGAGATCAAGTGACCTGCCCAAATGTGTGTGGCTGCCCTCTGTGTTTGCCGGTCTGTGAACTGTACATCCTCCTGACACGAATGGCGGTCACTGATGTTGGGAACGCAAGATGAGTGGCGGGGAAGCTGGAGGAAGGGATGGGTTTATATGGATTCATGATGCATCCACACCCCACCAACCAGGACTCCATGGCAAAGGGGCGGGCGTATGATGAGCCACAGCCCATAACCCCTGGAGACCCTTGCCTGGCTCCTCTGTACCCCTTACTTTGGTTGGGGGGCACCCAGGTCTGACCTCCAGGAGGAAGGAGACTGTGTTCCCAAGAGGCCTCCGTGCCCCGCTTCCCTAAGCAAGTCCCAAGAGCAGCCGGAGAGGAACACTCCCACCTCCACTGGAGCCCTGGGCCCTGGTGTGTGAGCGTGGGGCTGGCCTACTCTTTCTGCCATTTATCTCATTTATCTTTTATCCCAAGAGCCCAGCACAAGCCTGGAACCCAGTAGGGAATCAGGCTGTATTTGGCAAAGAGACAAACACAAGGTCTACTTGGACTTTCCTCGTGTATTGCCAGCCCCTGAGAACGGGCTGCATGTTATTTCCCTGACTTTGAATCCAGCTCGCAACAAAGTCCACCTACCTGCCCAACCACCCAATGGAAACCCAGCCACCATTTTGTAGCCCATTCTCAGACATCTTCTAGTAGTTGAGAAGGGCAGCAGCCGAGTTAAAAGAGCTCCCCCACCCTCCAAACCAGGTCCAGGGGAAGGGATCTGCTGTCCTCAGGGTTTATTATTCCTCCTGCTGTTACTATTACAACTAACAATAGTTATCACTTACAAAAGCTCGGAGGTTAGGGACTTGCCCACACTCACTCAGCTAATGAGCAGCCTCATCCTTCCTGGCGTCTCCAGCATTAGACACTGTTGACCACCAGCACCCCCGCCCTCCACTGACCAGCCCTCTTGTCCCTTGGTTCCTCTGTCATCTTTTTCTGAGAAGCCACCATCTCTCTCTGTCTTCAACTTCTCGTAATATTCCTTCTCAGTCCTCTTTTCTGGCTCTGGGCTATCTTCCACCTCCAGCTGTGGGCCCTCTGAAGAGTCTAGGAATCCTCCCATGGGCACCTCACCATCTTGATGACTTGAGCCACCCTTGCGTTCAGCCTGGTTGGTTAGTTGTTGGCCGAGCCCTGAACCCACAGCTGCCCTCTGGGCAACATCCTTGGAGGGATCCGTTATCCTTGCAAACTCTGTATCTGAAAGCTCCCTCACTATCTTCCCGCTAAAATCTGTCCTCTTCTTCACCTTCCAGACAGAGCTATTAGCTAAAAGCTTTCCTCCCTTTTCTCAGACCAGTGGGGACAGTGGGTAGGCAGAGCTAGGACTTGAACCCAGGTTGGTTTGAGTCCAGAGCTCAAGCACTTAAACTCTTAATCATTCCATGAGAGTGACAGATACATCATTATGGGAACACTCGTTGTTTTTTTAAACAACAAATCTTTATATATATATATAATTTTTTTCTGGAAGACTTTCCATCACTTGACCACACATCGCTTGGCTTCCCCTACAATCACGCCACAGTGTCTCTGTTGATGTTCTCAGAGCCCACTACAAAGAGAAGCCTCATGTTTGAAGCACAACATTGAGTCACACAGCACTTGCACCCTGGTATTAGCTTGAGTCACGCCAGGTTTTGTTTCCAAAGCACTGAGAAGCTCCTTGGTTGGCATTTTCAACCCCTAGGGACACGAACAGAGCCTCTAGCCCCCTGAGCTGGGGACTCTCCCTGCCTTGCATTTGTGTATTCCCCAAATATTTGTTTAGCACCTAGACCCTGTTCTGGGCTCTGGGGGTACAGCGGGGAACAAGACAGATGAGGTCCTTGCCTTCATGGCGCTGACGTACAAGTAGAGGAAACAAGATTATAAGGAAAGGTCATTTCCCAGTATGATAGCATTTGAAAAGAATATGATGTATATTGATATAATGCTGTGAGTGGGAGGCAGCATTGGCTGGAATGGGTGGGGAAGGCTTCCTTAAGGAGGTGACATTAAAGGGTGAAAAGGAGCAACCCACGTGAAGAGATGTAGAAGAACAGTTGCAAAGGCCTTGAGGAGGCCTGTGTGGCTGGAGCAGAGTGAATGAGGGGAGTGGGGTTAGGAGATGAGGTCAGAGGGGCAGGCAGGAACCAGGTCACTCTGGGCCTTGAAGGCCAAGTTAAGTAGTTTGAATTTTGTTTTAGGTCGATGGGATTCTTCTTACTGGGTATGCCATGAATGCAAGGCTCTGACCACTCTTTGCTTGAGCCATTTCTCAAGGTTGTGTTTGCAGTGAGCAAGCTTGAGAGATGAAGTAATGTCCCCTCCATGAGAAAGAGCAGATTTATTTCCTGCTTGCTATAAATGGCGGGTTCCCCCAGCTCAGAGTTCCTCTCCTATAATGCAAACCCACTGCATGTGCAAGCGTTCATCTAGGCCCATCCATGTCAACCCGGTGGGAATTGGGGCTAAGGAACCTTTGTGAGCATGTTGACACTCTGCCCACTGCTTTTCTGTGAGTGACAAAGTCTTTTGTCTCTGACCCAGGAGTCTCGTGTCTTCTGTCAGCATCCGTAAAACCGGCATACTAATTTGTTAGCTTTCAAGTAGGGTGAAATCTCAGCGCCTTCACAGTTCTTGACAGCATGCTTTTTGGCAGGTGCAAAGACAGGGCACACATGAGGAGGAAGCAGGAAAACCATTCAGGAGGCTCTTGCGTTGGTCCAGATGAAAGATGATGATGGTCAGCCTAGGAGGCCAACTATGTGAAATAGAGTGAAGTGGGCCGATTTGAGATTTGTTTTAGAGGCAGAGTTGTTAGGTCTTGCTGAAGGATGTAGAGGGTGAAGGAAAGAGAGCAATTGAGGGTGACCCCAGGTGTGTGGACTGAGCAGCTGTGTGGATGGCAGTGCCACTCAGTGAGATGGGGAAGACTTGCAGTTTGATGAACTTCAGTTCAGCCATATTCAGTGTGAGACCCCTATGATACATCCAGTGAGGGCGGAAGGGTCTGGAGCCTGGGGCAAGGCCTGGGCTAGACTGGGTGTTGTCAGCATGCAGGTGATATGGAAAGCCTGCATAGGATGGGATGTGGCCCCTCCCAGCCAGGAGCTGAGTCCTGTGTGTGTGCCGTGTCGAACCTCCAGAGCTTTCCCGAGTGGGACCAATGACTGGGCCCAAAGGGCCCTTCTAACTCCATCGTGCCTGAATCCCAGTGGCTACCCAGGTTCTGAAGTCCCCTCTCTCTGGACCTGCCCTGAGAGGTGTCACTTAGTGAACAAGAGAGGCTCTGGAGCCAAACAGCCAGCCTTCAGAATCCTTGAAATCTAGACGTCACCTGCTCTCCATGTGCCATTGGGCAAATGACTTGGCTTCTTTGAGCTCCATTTCCTAACTTTGTAGATCAAGGATAACAGTACCCACTTCTTGGTTCATCCTGTGGATTAAGTGAGATACTTCATGCAAAGCATTTAGCACAGTGCCTGACACATTATAAGCACTCAGTAACATTGGCCACTGTCTTATCTATTCCTTCATTTCATTCAACGAATGCTTATTGTGCACGTGCTCTGGGTCAGGCACTGTTCCAGGCTCTGTGGACACAGCAGTGAACAAACAGGAGAATGGAGCTTACTTTCTAGTGGGGGGGAGACTATGGACAAATAATCAAAAGGAAAACAACAAAGCAGGGCTTGGTGGGGCTTGTGCTGTGCCACTCAGATGCCCTTTCTTCTGAATGGCCACCTGCATTCCTCCACCCGCTGGGAGCATCAGCTGCCAACAGCTCTCAGCTCAGCCTCTCTCTGCCAATTGCCCTCACCTGAAGAGAGCCACCTCATGCAAGGTCATGATCACTTCCCGGGGGAATCTGCATCCAATGACTGGTTGATGTGAGGGTAAAAAGGCTTTGGCTCAATTTGGAACAATTCTGAATTATCCCAGCCCCAGAGCTCTTTGTGGGAAGGTATGAGGCCTTTGTTGTGTAATGGAGTCTGAAAGTGTTGGGTGGGTGGGTGGGTGGGTGGATGGATGGATGGGCAGACAGATGGATGGATGGGCAGATAGGTGAGGGGATGGATGGATGGATGGATGAGTGGATGGATGGGCAGATAGGTGAGTGGGTGGATGGATGGATGGGCGGATGGATGGATGGGCAGATGGATGGATGGGCAGATGGATGGATGGATGGACAGATAGGTGGGTGGGTGGGTGGATGGATGGATGGATGGGTGGGTGGGTGGATAGATGGATGGATGAATGGACGGATGGATGGATGTATGGATGGATGGATGGATGGATGGACGGATGAATGGACAGATGGATGGATGGATGGATGGATGGATGGATGGATGGATGGATGATGGATGGATGGATGGATGCCTTGGTCTTGGGCTTGCTATATTTAACCTGTTGACCTGAAGTCCACTCTCATTGGTCCTCCCTGTTTACATCAGCCAAACCTGCTCTCTGCCCTTTAGTACATGGTAGTGTGTTGCTCACAGGCATATTCCGCACTTGGCCAGCCTTTTCACCATTAGCTGTTTGAGGAGCAGCATGATAGTGTGGAGCACATATTAGCTCTGGAATCAGAAAAACCTAGGTCCAAGCTTGACTCAGCCATTCTGCCTCAGAGGATCAGCTGCTCATCTTAAATTTTTAAAAATTTATTCTAAGTGCTCACATAACGCAAGGCACATAGTCCATGTCCATTGAAGGTCATTTTCCTCCTCTCCTTCCCTCCATCATGATTTTTTCTGTCAGTCCACGTCCTGTGCCTCATCTATCCTGAGTTTCCATTCTGAGAGCAACAGCCACTAAAAATAGAAACTGTTTAAAAATATTATTTCTTTGCATCCTGTCTTTTTCTGAAGACATTGTGAGTAAGCTTATGTTGAAATTTAGTTTCAATAAGGATAATTATAGGTGAAATCAGGACTTAGAAAAATAGAGGCCTCAGAGGCACTAACCATAAGGCATAAGCCGTTGCTGGCACTGAGCTACCTGGCAGACAAGGTGAAAAGAAGAATGTGACCAGTTGCTTACCTCTTCTTATCAGAAAAGAAAAAATCCACCAGCCATCCCAGGAGATCAGAAATGGAGCATTCCACCTGCAACAGAAGAAATTAAATCCCATACCCTTCTGAATTTCTTAAATTGGAAGAATTTTGGAATGCTGTGCCTGCCTCTTTCTAAGTAGAATTTCTACATAAAACCTAGACTGCGGCCGGGGGGAGGGAAAGTTGGAAAGAAGGGAAGTGGATGCTGTGAAAAAATTATTATTATTACACATAGCAATGGGCTTAAACTAACATTTCTGATCTGCTGTGCCTCTTGAGGAGAAATGAAACTCATATGCACATTGCTCGGAAAAATGCTTCCACCTAATTACTTGTGGACAAAGCACTTTATTTATAGATGTCCAGAAGGAAATTTGGCTCCCCGCTCTACAATACGGTGGGGAACGGAGCCAGGTGGCTGCCGGCTCCAGGACACTCCGTGTTCCATACGGTGGGAATGTGGAACCACTTTCCATGTCAACACACTGGGTTCTTCTCTTTTTCTTTCCTATACTTTTTTTTTTTTTTTTTAATTTTTCAGCTCTTTGAAGAAGAACCCGCTTAGCCGTGGATGTAAGGGGTTAGTCCCCCACTACGTGGTTAGGTGGTGGGATTTGAGGGTGAAGGACTGGGCCAGACCCCACTGCTCTTCCTCGTGCTTTAATTAACTCCCAAGGAGATAAGGGGGGTGGAGTCCACCCAGCTTCCAGATTCTAGAAACAGCACAGAAGGCAATTTGACATTCTCATGAGTTCTCTGGATTAAAGAGGATGAGAATTGGGGCATTGTAGAGAATCTAAATACTGCCCCATCCGTGGGCCCATCACAGCAGGAA
This sequence comes from Diceros bicornis minor, assembly GCF_020826845.1. Classification (NCBI taxonomy): domain Eukaryota; kingdom Metazoa; phylum Chordata; class Mammalia; order Perissodactyla; family Rhinocerotidae; genus Diceros; species Diceros bicornis. The sequence continues at coordinate 40,456,924 of NC_080763.1, forward strand.
GGTCCCCCAGGAGGGAAACCTTTGCTCCACTGCAGTCACAGCTGGTCAGGGGAAGCCAGAGAGAGTTGCTGAATGTGGACCAGGGCAAGCTCGGTTCCAAGACGGAATGGGATTTGGGACCTGGGCCGCAGCTAGGGTTTCCTCAAACGGTGCTTCAGTCCAAGGAGAGAGGCCCAGGCAGAGAAGGCCTAAGCATGATAACAGAGAACATGTGGACAGTGCTTTACAGTTTGCAAAATGCTCTCAGCTATTCGTTTTTTCATAAGTTCCTTGTCAGCAAACACTGACCGTGCACCTGTGGTGTGCCAGGCACGAAACCATGGATTTGTTTCTGGAAGAACAGAAACAATCAGCAGGTGCCTGTTCCACCTGAAAATGAAAGCCCATGAGTTTGCAGCTTCCACAACACCACTGGGGTCCAGGCCCCCGTCCTCTGTGGCGTCACCTGGTGTCTGCAATGGCCTCCTGCCCTGGTCCCTGGTGGCAGCCAGCTATGCTCTTGCAGACGGTTCTCCACGGGGAAGCCAAGAGGATCCTTTTCAAAGTGAGTCAGAAGCCACACCAGGTAACTGAACAGAGAATGTCATCTTCATAAAACCTTCCAAGAGCTTCGCGATGGTGAGTTTTATGTGTTTTTCTTTATTTCAACTTGGCTGGGCTCCAGAACCCAGTTATGTAATCAAACACAAATCTAGGTGTTGTTGGGAAGGTATTTTGTAGAAGTGGTTAACATCCACCTTCAGCTGACTTTAAGTCAAGGAGATTACCCTCGGTAATGTGGGTGGGCCTCATCCAGTTGAAGGCCTTAGGAGCAAAACTGAGGTTTCTGAAGAAGAAGAAATTCTGCCTTAAGACTGCAGCATTAGCTCCTCCCTAAGGTTCCAGTTTTCCAGTCTGCCCTGTGGATTTTGGACTTGCTAGCCCCTATGATTACATAAACTCATTCCTTGAAATAAACCTTTTTACACACACACAAACACACACACACACGTACACATCCTGTTTGTTCTGTTTCTCTGGAGAATTCTAACTGATACAAGCCTCCTATCTTGTTCAGAATAAATGCCCACACTCTTATAACAGCCCCCCAAGCCCTGTCCTCTCTGTCCCCTTCTCCACCACCAGCAAGCACCCTCCCCCTTGCTCATATGCTGCAACTGCACGGAGTGTTTTCTCGCTCAGGGCCTTGGCACCTGCTGTTCCCTCTGTAGAGCATACCCTCCCTCCAGATATCTGTACTATCACTTCTTCTTATCTGACTTCTTCCTGTGGTCTCTACTAAAATGTCACCTGGAGTGATGTCAGCATCATGGCGGAGTGAGCATCCCCCATTGAACTCTCCCCCTCTAAGACACAACAAAAAGGACATTCACATTCCAACAGAAGCTATTCACACAACACAGGGGACGTCTGAGGCACCCAGGCAGCCGTACACCCGAGGACAGAGGTGCTGGAATCCCCAGAGTAAGTGGAAGGAGGCTTCAGCTGACTTGGTGCCAGCAACGTTGTCCTACTGCACTCCAGTTCCAGCTTCTCTGGCCCAGCTGTGCTCCAGCTCCTCCTTCTTTGGCCCAGCACACTCCAGTTCCAGCTTCTTTGGCCCAGTGGCACCTCAGCTGCAGCTGCTTCAACCCACCTGCACCCGAGCCCCAGCTGCTTCTGCCTAGTTGCACTCCAGCTCCAGCTGTTCCCACGCTCCCCCTCCCAGCAGCCTCCACTCAGCCACGCCTCAGATCAGCCAAGGGCTGGCGAGAGTGCCAGTGTATTAAGGAGGCCAGAATACACAGCTCTTGACCCCCACCCAGCGACAGCAAGAGGAAACCGCGACCATATATTTTCACTATGAGGAAAAGTAAGCGAACACCGACAGGCACCACGCAAAAATATGTTAAATCTCCAGACCAAAAGGAAAATGACAAGCACTCAGAAGTCAACCAGGAAAGCACAGAAATGTATAACCTTAATGACAGAGAATTCAAAATAGCCATCATAAAAAAGCTTAATGAAATACAAGAAAACACAGACAGACAATTCAATGAAATCAGGAGTTTCTTCACAAAAGAGATTGAAACTGTAAAAAAAAACAATCAGAAATCTTAGAGATGAAAAATGACATAGAGGAGATAAAGACAAATCTGGAAGCCTTAAACATCAGAGCTGACAATATGGAGGAAAGAATTAGCAATATTTAGGACAGCAATGCAGAAATGCTCCAGATGGAGGAGGAAAGAGAACTAAGACTAAAAAGAAATGAAGAAACTCTCCGAGAAACATCCGACTCAATTAGGAAATCCAACATAAGGATTATAGGTATTCCAGAGGGAGAAGAGAGGGGAAAAGGAGCAGAGAACTTGTTCAAAGAAATAATATCTGAGAACTTCCCAAACCTGGGGAAGGAGCTGGAAATACCAGTGAATGAAATAAACAGATCTCCTAAATATATCAACACAAAAAGACCCTCTCCAAGGCATATAGTAGTAAAGCTGGCAAAAGTCAATGACAAAGAAAAGATATTAAGGGCAGCTAGGCAAAAAAAATAACATACAAAGGATTTCCTGTCAGGCTCTCAGCCGATTTCTCGACAGAAACTTTACAGGCTAGGAGAGAGTGGAACAATATATTCAAAATTCTGAAGGACAAAAACTTTCAGCCAAGAATACTCTATCCTGGAAAAATATCCTTCAGATATGATGGAGAAATAATAACTATCCCAGATAAACAAAAGCTAAGGGAGTTCATTGCCACAAGACCCCCACTACAAGAAATGCTCAAGAAGGCCCTCATCCCTGAGGAAAAAAAGAGAAAGGGATTCAAAGTTTTGAACAAGGAGGAAAATAGGTTGACAAAACCAGAAAAATTGCAGTCCTCTACCAAAATAGATTAGCAAACACTTAATTATAAAACCAAAGATCAAGGGAAGGTAAGCACCAAGCATAAATATAACCTCATCATGTTAAACAGGAACTCACAACACAAGAAAGAATAAGATGTGACAACAATAACTTAGAAGGGGAAGAGGAAAGGGATCGAATCAACTTGGTCTAAGGGAATAAGAGGCCATCAAAAAATGGACTATCACATCCATGAGATTTTTTATACAAACCTCATGGTAACCACTAACCAAATAATCAGAACAGAATCACACAGGATAAAGAAAGAGAAAACTAAGAGAACCCCCATACAGAATTACTAAACTAAATTGGTAGTCCAAAACACACAGGACGAGAAACAAAAGGAATGCAAAAGAACCAGAAAAAGAGCGATAAAATAACAACAACCAGCCCTCATATATCAATAATTACCCTAAATATAAATGGACTGAACTCTCCAATCAAAAGACACCGAGTGGTGGGATGGATTAAAAAACAAGACCCAACAATATGCTGCCTCCAGGAAACACATCTCAGCTCTAAAGACAAACACAGGCTCAGAGTGAAAGGATGGAAGACAATACTCCAGGATAATGGCAAACAAAAGAAAGCAGATGTTGCCATACTTATATCAGACAAAGTTGACTTCAAGATAAAACAGGTAATGAGAGACAAAGAAGGGCAATATATAATGATAAAAGGGACACACCACCAAGAAGACATATCACTTTTAAATATATATGCACCCAATACGGGAGCACCAAGGTACATAAAGCAACTATTAACAAACCAAAAAGGAGATATTAACAACAACACAATAGTAGTAGGGGATCTCAACACCCCACTCTCATCAATGGACAGATCATCCAGGCAGAAAATAAATAAGGAAATAATGGACCTAAACAAAAAACTAGATGAGATGGACTTAATTGACATATACAGAGCACTGTATCCAAACACAGCAGATTACACATTCTTCTCAAGTGCACATGGAACATTCTCAAGAATAGACCATATGTTGGGAAACAAGGCATTCTTATATAAATTTAAGAAGATTGAAATCATAACAAGCATCTTTTCAGACCATAATGCCATGAAGTTAGAAATCACCTACAAGGAAAAAACCAGGAAAGTGACAAAGCTGTGGAGACTCAACAACATGCTACTAAACAACAAATGGATCATTGATGAAATTAAAGGAGAAATCAAAGCAAATCGGGAGACAAATGAAAATGAAAATACACTGTACCAACTCATATGGGATGCAGCAAAAGCAGTCCTGAGAGGGAAACTCATAGCAATACGGGCCCACCTTAACAAACAAGAAAAAGCCCAAATAAGCAACCTCAAACTACACCTAACAGAATTAGAAAAAGAAGAACAAACAAAGCCTAAAGTCAGCAGAAGGAGGGAAATAATAAAAATCAGAGCAGAAATAAATGAAATTGAAATTAACAAAACAGTAGAAAGTATCAATGAAACAAAGAGCTGGTTCTTTGAGAAGATAAACAAAATTGACAAACCCTTAGCCAGACTCACCAAGAAAAAAAGAGAGAAGGCTCAAATAAATAAAATTAGAAATGAAAAAGAGAAATTACAACAGATACCACAGAAATATAAAAGATTATAAGAGAATACTATGAAAAACTATATGCCAACAAATTGGACAATCTAGAAGAAAGGCATAAATTCCTAGACTCATACAACATCCCAAAACTGAATCAAGAAGAAGTAGAGAACCTGAATAGACCAATCACAAGTAAAAAGATTGAAACAGTAATCAAAAACCTCTCAAACAATAGAAGTTCAGGACCAGATGGCTTCTCTGGAGAATTTTACCAAACCTTCAAAGAAGACTTAATACCTATCCTTCTTAAACTATTCCAAAAAATAGAGAAAGATGGAACACTTCCGAACACATTCTACGAGGCCAACATCACCCTGATACCAAAGCTAGGCAAAGACAATACTAAGAAGGAAAACTACAGACCAATATCCCTGATGAACATAGATGCAAAAATCCTGAACAAAATATTGGCAAACTGCATACAGCAATACATTAAAAAGATCATACACCATGATCAAGTGGGATTTATACCAGGGACACAGGGATGGTTCAGCATCCACAAATCAATCAATGTGATACACCACATTAACAAAACAAGGAATAAAAACCATATGATCATCTTAATAGATGCAGAGAAGGCATTTGACAAGACCCAACATCCATTTATGATAAAAACTCTCAACAAAATGGGTATAGAAGGAAAGTACCTTAACATAATAAAGGCCATATATGACAAACCCACAGCCAACATCATACTCAATGGGGAAAAACTGAAAGCCATCCCTCTGAAAACAGGAACAAGACAAGGGTGCCCACTCTCAACACTCTTATTCAACACAGTACTGGAGGTTCTAGCCAGAGCAATTAGGCAAGAAAAAGGAATAAAAGGAATCCAAATAGGCAATGAAGAAGTGAAACTCTTGCTGTTTGCAGATGACATGATCTTATATATAGAAAACCCTAAAGAATCCATTGGAAAACTATTAGAAATAATCAACAACTACAGCCAAGTGGCAGGGAACAAAATCAACTTACAGAAATCAGTTGCATTTCTATATACCAACAGCGAACTAACAGAAAGAGAACTCAAGAAGACAATCCCATTTACAATTGCAACAAAAATAATAAAATATCTAGGAGTAAATTTAACGAAGGAAGTGAAAGACCTATACCATGAAAACTACAAGACATTACTGAGTGAAATCAATGATGACATAAAGAAATGGAAAAAGATTCCATTCACTTGGATTGGAAGAATAAATATCGTTAAAATATCCATACTACCTAAAGCAATCTACGGATCCAATGCAATCCCAATTAGAATCCTAAGGACATTCTTCACAGAAATAGAGCAAAGAATACTAGCATTCATATGGGGCAACAAAAGACCCCGTATAGCTAAAGAAATCGTGAAAAAGAAGAACAAGGCTGGAGGCATCGCAATCCCTGACTTCAAAACATACTACAAAGCGATAGTAATTAAAACAGCATGATACTGGTACTAAAACAGACACACAGATCAATGGAACAGAATTGAAAGTCCAGAAATAAAACCTCATATCTATGGGCAGCTAATCTTTGACAAACGAGCTGAGGACATACAGTGGAGAAAGGAAAGTCTCTTCAATAAATGGTGCTGGGAAAACTGGACAGCCACTTGCAAAATAATGAAAGTAGACCACCTTCTTTCACCATACACAAAAATTAACTCAAAGTGGATCAAAGACCTGAAGATGAGACCTAAAACTGTAAAACTCCTGGAGGAAAATATAGTTAGTACACTACTCCTCATCAGCCATAAAGGGATCTTTTTGAATTCCATGTCTACTCAGACCAAGGAAACAAAAGAAAAAATAAACAAGTGGGACCTCATCAGATTAAAGAGCTTCTACAAGGCAAGTGAAACCAGGATCAAAATGAATAGGGAACCCACCAGCTGGGAAAAAATACTTGCAAACCATATATCTGACAAGGGATTAATCTCCATAATATATAAAGAACTCACACAACTGAATAACAAAAAAACAAACAGCCCAATCAAAAAATGGGCAGAGGTAAGGAACAGACACTTCTCCAAAGAAGATATACAGATGGCCAATAGGCACATGAAAAGATGCTCAACGTCACTAGTCAACAAGGAAATGCAAATCAAAACCACACGAAGATATCACCTTACACCCGTTAGAATGGCTGTAATCACCAAGACAAAAAGCAACGAATGCTGGAGAGGCTGTGGAGAAAGGGGAACCCTAATCCACTGCTGGTGGGAATGCAAACTGGTGCAGCCTCTATGGAAAACAGTATGGAGATTCCTCAAAAAATTAAAAATAGAAATACCTTATGATCCAGCTATCCCACTGCTGGGTATCTACACAACGAACCTGAAATCAACAATCCAAAGAGGCTTATGCACCCCTATGTTCATCGCAGCATCATTCACTATAGCCAAGACATGGAAGCAACTCAAGTGTCCCTCGACTGATGTTTGGATGTGGTCTATATATACCATGGAATACTACTCAGCCATAAAAAAAGACAAAATTGTCCCATTTGCAACAACACAGATGGACCTGGAGGGTATTATGTTAAGTGAAATAAACCAGAAAGAGAAAGACATACGGTGCATGATTGCACACATATGGGGACGATAAACCAACAAACGGACAGATAGAACTGTTTGGTGGGTACCAGGGGCTAGAGGGGTAGGGAGTGGGCACAAGGGGTGGAGGGATGCACTTATATGGTGACTGATAAACAATAATGTAAAACAAAAATTTCACAATAAAATAAATAAATAAATAAATAGCTATGCCTTCAACACTGCCATCTAAAAATAAAATAAAATGTCACCTCCCCTGACCACCTAAGTACTATCCTGGTCCCTCCTTACCCCTGTACCCTGCCCTATTTTCCCCTCTTGAACTCAATGCCATCTGATGTAACACGTTTTTCCTGGCGTCTTTTCCTTTATCTCCTTTCTCCCCACTTGAGAATGGAAGCCACCTGAGGGCAGAACCCTTGGTTTATTTTGATGACTACCATATCCCCAGCACCTATGTCTATCTGGCACATCACAGGTGCTTGTTTGAGTCTACTCGGGCTGCTATAACCAAACACCAGAGATTCAGTGACTTTAAATAACAGACATTTATTTTCTCACAGCTTTGGAGGCTGGCAGTCCAAAATCAAGGTGCTGGCTGGGTTCCGTTTCTGATGAGGGCCCTCTTCCTGGCTCACAGATGGCCGCCTTCTCACTTAATTTTAATTGCCTCCGTAAAGGCCCCATCTCCAAGTATAGTCACATTGGGGGGTTAAGGCTGCAATATGTCAGTTTCAGGGGACACAATTCAGTCCATAACAGTGGGAACAAATGCTTGTTGAACACGTGAAAGGGCAAAGTGTCAGGAGTCATGTGATCACGATTCAGAAGACCTTAACTAGCTTGAAGGGTGCAGGAAGCTTCCAGAAGAGAAGACTCCTGGGATGAGCATAAGAAACCACTCTGTGCTGATGGGCGTTCTGTTGCAATTCTTTCTACTTTAGAAATCAGAAAAGCGAGGCTCAGTGATGTTCACAACTCGCCAGAAGCTGGAACTGAGGAGAGAAAGCCTGGGGTGGGTCTATCAGTGGGGGCCAGTCGGGGGACAGAAGCCACATCAGGTAGTTGAACAGAGAGGATTTGGTATATAAGATGGTTAACTAGGTATAACGTGGTTCACTGGGTCACTGAATGGGTATAAGGAGAACTCGAAGGCATGGTGGAGGTAGCACCTGCAGAAAGCATATACTGTCTCTAGGGTGGGGGACAAAGGAGAGAGTTTGTAAGCGAGATGCTTACAGGAGGGTCCGGGGGGCCTGGGCCCCAGACCTCGGAGGAGGGCTCCTGTGGAATCTTTGGGGAGGGGGAAGCACAGTGAAGGGCTTCTGGGAGTGCTGGAGAAACTGCTGACTGGCTTCTGCTGACTCTGCAGAAGGACCGCGATGCTGGGCGATGCTCTCAGGAAGAGTCTAGCAAGGGGGCTGGGAAAGAGGTGGTGACCTTGTGCTGTCTCTTTAGTGAGAAGGATTTGGGTCAGGTAAACAACAATGTCTGCCACACACTCAGTAAATCAGATATCACAAGAAAACTCTCTCCATTTGATAAAAATACCAAGTGTGATTTATACAATCAAACTAGCTCTATTTTCTTTTTTTTTTTTAATAATTTTATTTATTTATTTTTCCCCCAAAGCCCCAGTAGATAGTTGTATGTCACAGTTGCACACCCTTCTAGTTGCTGTATGTGGGACGCGGCCTCAGCATGGCCGGAGAAGCGCTGCGTCGGTGCACGCCCGGGATCCAAACCCGGGCCGCCAGCAGCGGAGCGCGCAAACTTAACCGCTAAGCCACGGGGCCGGCCCAGCTCTATTTTCTGAATTAAAAATTGCGTGAAAGTAGGAAAACAAGTTTGACGAAATTCTAGGAAGCACTTTCCACGGTCTTCCAAATGATATTTTTCTGTGGCGATGGATCACATTGTCTACTGAACTGAAAAAATAACGACCCGACTTCTTCAGATCACCTTATTAGCTAGACTAGCTAAGGTGCACTATAAATCTTCAAAGTCTTGCAAAGTGTAATTTGATATGGCATCTGACAAATATAGAAAAACCGTTTAAAATATTGTTACTTTGGGGAAAAAATGTGTTTTTAACCCAGTCTCCTTCCATCCCCTCCCAGCAAGGGAGAAAGAAGTAGAGATGAAGATGAAAATGTGAGCCAGGGTTCATAGTAACTCCTGGTCAAGGAAGACCCCACCTGGGCGCCAGGTCCCAGACAACCATGGGAACACCTGCAGGACAGGTGGGCAAGGTCTTCGCTTCTGGAGAGAGTAGGTCATTGGAGGTTTCGCCACGGTAGATATCCTAAGATATATCGAGCACTTACTTTGTGCCAGGTATTGTACATTTACTAACACGTCAATTCTCTCAACAAAATTAGAAAGTGGGCACATTATTGTCCATATGTCAAAGTAAGATGCACTGAGGCTTGGAGAGGTGAAGTAACCTGTCCAAGGTCGCCCCACCAGCTGAGCTCAGATTTCAGCCCAGTCTTTGTAACTGTCAGGACTGCAAAGTACCTCAAATGTTATGTATCTAATATAGGTAATTGAGCTCAAGAGAGGCAAGCCAATGTTCCCAGATACACACAGTGAATCCCTGGGACAGCTGGGAATGGACCGGATCTCTGGATTCTCAGCTGAGGGCTGTTGCCACACCAGTCCTAAGTTGTAAGCCGGAAGCCTGAATTAGATCCTGTGATTCCAATAAAATGGGGTGGGAGTGGCACAAACAAAACCAGGAAGAGGCTATGGGGAAAATGGACCAAGGGGGCTGAATTTAAAAGACAAGGACGGGCAGTATCTACTACAGCTAAATGCAGGTCCACCCTTTGACCCAGCAGTTCCACCCCTGGGTATGTACCCAAGAGAAACGAGTGTACATGAGCCCCAAAAGACATGTACGAGAGTGTTCATAAGACCTTTATTCATAATCGTCTCCAACTGGAAGCAACCCAAGTGTCCATCCACCAGAGAATGGATAAATAAATTGTGGTGTATACACGTAATTAAATATTACGTGGCAATAAAAAAGAACAAATTAGGGCTGGCCCCGTGGCTTAGCGGTTAAGTGCGCGCGCTCTGCTACTGGCGGCCCAGGTTCAGATCCCGGGCGAGCACCAACGCACCACATCTCCGGCCATGCTGAGGCCGCGTCCCACATACAGCAACAAAGAAAGATGTGCAACTGTGACATACAACTATCTACTGGGGCTTTGGGGGACAAAAAAAGGAGGAGGATTGGCGATAGATGTTAGCTCAGAGCCGGTCTTCCTCAGCAAAAAGAGGAGGATTAGCATGGATGTTAGCTCAGGGCTGATCTTCCTCACACACACACAAAATAGAACAAATTATTGATAAGTAGATGAATTTCACAAATGTAGGATCACCCAAATAAGTTTTGCCAGAGTTTGAACTTATACTGGATAGTTCCATTTACAGGAAGATCAAACACAGGCAAAACTAACTTGGGGAAAGAAATCAGAAATGGTTGCTTTGGGTGGGGTAGAAGGATATTGACTGGGAGGGGGCCTGAGGGAGCTTTCTGAGGACACAAAATGTTCTGTGTGTTGATCACGATGGAGGTTCCATGATATATATGTTAATATTTGTCAAGTTGTACACTTGTGGTTTATACCTTTTACTGTATGTAGGTTTTACCTACATCAAAATTTATTTTAAAAAAACAAGAGCAGGGACATCAAATACAGACAGGAACAAAGGTGGTCACCTCTCTCCCGGGAACCCAACACAGCTGCCTGGTACAGAAAAGACCTCAGTAAATTATTGTGAGAGGAATGAAAGAGTGAATGGCATCAGTAATCTCACATGGAAAAACATACCAGCTCTTGATAGAAGGGAAGGAAATGGAAAATGAAGCTAGACGAAACATTCAGGTTAATAAACCACAAATATCCATTTATCTATCCAATTTGGAGAACGTAAGAGAGTGCTAGGTGGCTATGATTACAATGCCAGGCCTTGTTCTGGTTGACAAATTAATCTGCCCAGAGTTTGGGAAGTGAGGGAGCATCTCCTTGTATCATCCACGGCAAGGCGGCCTCATCTGATTTCAGTGGAATAGATGGAGGCTGCCTTATTTTCATGTAGATTACTCAGAGCTGAATGTAAATTGATGTAAATCAGCAAAACAGATCAGCGGCCACGACACCTCATTCTCCATGGTGGGACCTCTCCTGTGCATAGACTGGCTGGTGGGTCTCTGGGTACCTTCCCAATCTGAGCCAGGCAGCCTTCTAGGGGTGGGGTAGGGGGACCGAGGAAGTCCAAGGGGAGGTCGTGTGGGCTCTGTGGAGCCCTTGAGGAAACAGCCTCTCCCAGGAAAGCTATCTATAATGACGCCAGCTCTCTGTCACATCCCGGCTCTAATCGACACATCAACCTGCAAGGAGAAGATGGTTATGGTTTCTATAAAGGCAATATATGCTCATTGTAGGAAGACTAGCATATTTAGATAAGCAAAAGGAAAAAATAAATATCCAGCTCCGCCACTTCATCAGTCACAAATAATCAGTTGAAATTTGCATGTGTTTCCTTTCTGATCTGCTCTAATGTACAGGCAGATATATATGTCTGTGTATGAAATTTAGGTTTTATTTATTTATTTATTTATTTTTTTCCCCCCAAAGCCCCAGTAGATAGTTGTATGTCATGGTTGCACATCCTTCTAGTTGCTGTATGTGGGACGCGGCCTCAGCATAGCCGGAGAAGCGGTGCGTCGGTGCGCGCCCGGGATCCGAACCCCGGCCGCCAGCAGCGGAGCGCGCACACTTAACCGCTAAGCCATGGGGCCGGCCCGAAATTTAAGTTTTAATGGTTTGTGATTTTTAACAGTTTTATTCCTTTGGCTCCATGTAATGAATTTAGAAACTGAATCAGGATACATGAGATTTACCCACAGGTAGATTTTCCATGAAGCTAATGATGCTTAAGCTATCGGACCCCCACTTGCTCATCCCCTTCCAGGGACCTGTACCTAAATTGGCATTTCTAATTTTGTGTTCTTTTCCTTAAAGAAGGGTCCCCAAACTGTCTCTGTGTCCATAAAACCTGATTCCATGCCTGCATTTAACCATAAGCCAGTGCTAGGGGTTGAATTGTGTCCCCTAAAAAGATATATTACAGTCCTAACCCCCAGTACCTATGAATGTGACCTTATTTGGAAGGGTCTTTACAGATATAACCGAGTTAAGATGAGATCATACTGGAGTAGGGTGGGCCTAATCCGGTGACTGATGTCTTTATAAGAAGAAGGAAATTTGGGGGGGACACACAAGGGAGAAGGCCATGTGAAGACAAAGGCAGAGATTGGAGTCACGCATCTACAAGCCAAGGAACGCCGAGGATTGCCAACCACCAGCAGAAGGCAGAAGAAGCGAGGAAGGATTCTCCCCTAGACTGTGCAGAGAGAGCATGGCCCTGTGGACACCTTGGTTTCAGATTTTAGCCTCCAGAACTGTGAGAGAATGAATTTCTGTTGTTTTCAGCCACCTAGTTTGTGTTATTTTGTAATGGCAGCTCTAGGAAACCAATTCAGCCAGTGAACCCCAAAGCTCGCTGAGCGTCAGAATTACTGGGGAGACTGAGGTGGCCAACAGGAGGCCGTTAGGTGAGTGAGGGCGCAGGTCAGTGGAAGGGAGTGTGCTGGTGGCATGTCCTGGCCCACAACCGAGGCCACCTCCTCAGTCTGCAAATATCCCTGTCTGCTAGTCAGGTCTGTGTTAGGTGGTGCTGGATTACAAAAAACACACATTCCTGTTATTTTGATTTCCCTTTGTCTCCAATGACCCAAGGCGGGAAAAAGCAAGTTTATAGAGCATCTGCTAAGTGTCAGGCACTGAGCTACGTCTTCATTTTTGTCATGTATCTCCGTAAATCACTCCACAAGGTAAACAGTATTATCCCCATTTTACTGACAGGAAAGCTGACGCTCTGGAATGTTAAACAGCTTGCTCAAGGTCACAGTGAGCAGATGACAGAGCCAGGGTCTGAACCTAAAAGATTCTCGCACCCAAGTCTGTGCTCTTTCCTCCCTTGCGTCCCTAAAAGGGGCTCGGAATCCTATGTCTAAATTTCAGCCCTCACTGTCCACATTTGAAGACAGAAGCAGCTGAACGGAAGCTCTCAGGGTCCAGGAGAGAGTCTGGAAGTGTCTTTCAGAGCCTGACTTTCCCGTGGTCCCACCAGGCTGTGATCCCCTGGAAGGGAGGACCGTGCTGTCCACTCACCACGGGTTACAAGCCAGTGAGCCCATGGTGAGCACTCAGCCGGAGAGAAAAGAATCTTCACTTAAAAAAAAAAACTTCAAATCCAAAAAAAATGGAAAATAACAAGTGTTGGTGAGGATGTAGAGAAATTGGGACCCTTATACATTGCTGATAGGAATGTAAAATGGTGTAGCCGCTGTGGAAAACAGTTTGATGGTTCCTCAGCAAGTTAAACCCAGAATTACCTCATGACCCAGCAATTCTGCTCCCAGGTATCTACCCCAAAGAGCTGACAACAGGTGTTCAAGAAAAAGCTTGTACACGAATGTTCAGCAGCACTAGCCACAGTAGCCGAAAGGTGGAAGCAACCCAAATGTCCATCAATGAATGAATGGATAAACAGAATGTGTTACATCCACACAATGGAGTATTATTCAGCCGTAAGAAGGAATCAAGTACTGACACATGCTACAACATGGAAGAACCTTGAAAACATTGTTCTAAGTGAGAGAAGCCAGTCACAAAAGGCCACCTATTGTATGAGTCCATTTGTATGAAATAGCCAGAACAGGTAAATCCGTAGCAACAGAAAGCAGGTTGGTGGTTGCCAGGGGCTGGAGGGAGGGAGGGATGGGGAATAACTGCTAACGGGTATGGAGTCTCCTTTGGGGCTGATGAAAATGTTTGGGAACTTGATAGCAGTGATGGTTGCACAGCATTGTGAATACATTAATGCCACTGAATTGTATCCATTAAAATGGCAAATTCTATGTTTTGTGTATTTTACCACAATGAAAAATATTTTTTTAAAAATCGTCAATGGATTTGTCAGGATGCTGCTTTTTCTACTCTCTCTCTGCTCTCTGGCACAGCCAGACTTCCTAGAATAGCTGTCGATACAGGCTAACTTCATGTTACCATCACTCGCTCACCCACATCCTGAAGCCCCCAGTCTGGCCCCCATCGCACCCCTGAAATTGTCCCACATATCACCTTCTCACTTCTCATCTTACCTGGGCTGAAGGCATCATCAGACCACACACACACACACACACACACACACACACACACGCACGCACCTGTTTCCATTCGGAGTGAGCTGCCGTCTTTGAAGACCGTTTCGTTCCTGATGCAGCTCACTTGCATTGGAAACTCTCAGATTGACACCTCAATGCTGACCTTGAGCAAGGTTTCATTCCCAGCGGGAGAGATGGGGCCGAGCCCTGCAATTATGCACTGATGGCCGTCAACCTCGCTCGTCCTGGGGACAGAGATTCTCCCCTAGGCGGGCATCAGATGCAGAATATATATTCACGAGAGTCAAAAGGAAATTTACACGTCTCAAATTGCATCCTACCTTTCCCCATCAATTTTCCTCTCCCTCGGAAGGTAAAATTAAAGGCTTCAGAATATTACACCTTTTAGTACTTACCAGGTGACAGGGACTCACGGTGTCAAAGCTACTGACAGGCTCAAGGGTGGAACCTCGGCTTGGACTATCTGTTTATCAGAGATACAATCAGGGCGCTTTGCAACCTATCTCAGAGACAAGAGCAATTAGTTTCAAGCAAACACAACCACAGTGAAAGCCCCTACGAATAATGTTAGCAGCACACCTTCCGAACACTTTGAGCTCTCTGGGGTTCAACTGCACTGAAAATCAGAGGTGACAGAGCACGGGGGTTCAGAATGCAGGCTTTTCTATCAAGACCACCTGGCACAGTCCTGGCTCTGCCACTTATCGGCTGGGTGGCCTTGGACCAGTCACTTGCCTCACGGGAGTTTGGTGTCCTTTTCTGTAGAATGGGGAAAGTACAGTTCCTAAAGCGTGGGGCTTTTGTGACATTTCAAAGAGCACATTTCTTCTCATGACAAACCTTTCTCAGATGCTGGGCACTGAGGACAGGACAGAGATCAAGCCAGGTAAGTCCCTGCGCTCCAACCACCTGCATTCCAGAAATATTACAAGTACAGAACTGGCTTCCTATAAGCCTTTAGTGAATGCTAGTGAATATTATTTTGAAGGAGAACACTTTTTCCTTTTTTACTGAGATATTACATGCTGTACGGTGCACAAATTATACTGCTCAAAAATGTTGTTTTAAACAGACTTTATTTTTTAGAGCAGTTTTAGGTTCACTGTATAATTGAGAGGATGGTACAGCGAGTTACCATATACCCCCTGCCCCACACACACACAGCCTCCCCCACCATCAACATCCCCACAAGAGGGGTACATTTTTTACAGTCAATGAACCTGCTCTGACACATCATCGCCCAAAGTCCGTACTTTATGTGAGGGTTCGCTCTTCGTGTTGCACATTCTATGGGTTTGGATAAAGGTATAATGACATATATTCACCATTATAGTATCATAAAGAATAGTTTCACTGCCCTAAACATCCTCTGTGCTCCGCCTATTCATCCCTCTCCCTTCTCTCCATCCCTGGAAATCATTAATTTTTTTATGGTTTCCATAGTTTTGCCTCTTCCAGAATGTCATATAGTTAGAATCATACAGTATGCGGCCTTTTCAGATTGACTTCTTTCACTCAGTAATATGCATTTCAGTTTCCCCCATGTCTTTTCATGGCTTGATACCTCCTTTCTTTTTAATAAGAAAGAATAATACTCTGCTGTCTAGATGTACCACAGTTTAAAGCTCAATTAATTTTTCATGTGCACACACATGTAACCACCATCCAGGTCAAGGGATAGGACGTGGCTAGCACACACCAGGCTCCCTTGTGCCCCCTCCCAGTCAAAGCCCTGCAGGTGGCCGCTTTTCTCTCCTCCATCAGCAAGAATTAGTTTTGCCATGTTTGAGCTTTATATAAATGGAATCTCACACCATTATTCTTTTATGTCTGGCTTGTTTCGTTTAACCTTGTGTCTGAGAGGTTCACCCATATCGCATGTAGCAAAGTTCATTCTTTCATTGCCGTATTGCATGGAAACCTGTCTACTATGTGTTATATCTTAAAATCTGAACACGTTCCGTGGATCAGACACTGTGCTAGACACCAGGCAATACAGAGATGTGCCCAGCACAGGCCTTGTGCTCAGGGAGTGCACAGTTTAAGAGTGGACGTGAAACATCCTAAATTTCCCCGGTTTGAAGTGTATCATGAAGTGTATCCAAAACGAGTATATTATGCTTTATAGGAATGCTGCCAGGGAGGAAATGTATTCATTTAAATACTCTCTGAGCTCTTACCAGGTGCCGGGCCCTGTGCTAGGAGCTGCAAGGAGACGAAGGTGGATAAAATATGCTTCTGGCTCTTGTGGAGCTAATAGCTGGGGGCAGGGGGAATAGAGACAAAGTTGCAAAGCGATATGTGCTATAATAAAGGAAATGCAATAGGCTATGGGAATCCAGGGGATGAGAGGCCCCTCCCAGCCTGGGGGGTCAGGGAAAGTGCAGTAGGCATTGTTGGTGGCCTGGCAGACAGATATTCCTCCCTCCCTCCCCTCAGCCAAGACTTCCTGTGCAATGTTATTTTCAAAATGGTGGCCATGTATGCCCAGAAGGTTGAGCCTCCCCAGTTCCAGAAGATGACTCCTGATAGGTCCAAGCAAACCAAGAGGCATCTGTTCTCCACCAGGCGCTGGTCTAGCCGTGGCCAATTAGATGTGAAGGGAAGACACCTGGGGTGGGTGGGGAGCAGAGCTTCTGGGAAACATTTTCCTCACTGGGTAAAAAAAAAAAAAAAACTCTCTTAGGAGGAATCACTACATTTTTCCACCTCTCATCTTCATTGTGAGCAGGTGATATTGTGTCTTATTGCTCGGTAAACAGCTGGCAGAATTAACCCAGAACTGCTTCATCTCTGGGCTTCTGGTTTTATGCCATAACAAACCTTCAGTGACCTGCAGGCAAAAACATCCCAGTCTATGTCCTTAGAGGACAAGATTTCCTAGCTGAATCTTCAAGGATGCTAAAGAATTAACCGGGGAGAAAACTCCTGGAAGGGATGACCAGTAATTTAGCATCCAAACCAGGACACCATCAAGAGTGACAGTGGGCATTGCTAATGATTACGCCGGGACAAAGACCTAAACCTGCTCTGCCCCCGGGGGAAAAATGGGACATACGGATGCCTTTTCCACAGCAAGAGCTCAGGGTGAAAAAATACATGAAGCTTCTTTTTTTATTTGTATTTTTATGTATTTAGCAAACATGGGATGCTCATGCATGCTCTGTGCCAGGCATTGTTCTCAGAACTTTATAAATATTAACCCAGAAATGATCATGAGCGAGTGGTGGGAAGGCAGGAGGACAAGAGACAGCAATGACTCATATGACCATGGTGGCTTCACTGAGGCAGAGGTAATTGAGCAAGACCTGGAGGGGGGGAAGGGTACACCAGATGGAGACCCGCCCCGAGCAGGAGACGTCCAGGGAGAGGCAAAAATATACTAAGGCTGGAATGCTGTGTACAGGGAGGGGAGGAGATGACCAGCCAGGGAAGAGCCGTTGAGATCTGCTTGTAGGAATCTGGACTTTGTCCTGAAGACCTCAAAGGATCTGAGTATCAGGGGCGATGCAGATTTTGTGAGGTCTGAAGCTTATACAACTTGGGGGGATGCTGTTTTAGAAAAAAAGAAGACCATTTCACAGGTCATGGAAGGGTCCATGCAAGTCAGAATGAGTGTAAGCTTCACTAGCTTCACAGGAAATTGCCTCTGCTGAGCAGAGAGGTGATCCAGTCACGGCTGGGCTTAGAGAAGCGCTTATGGCCCCGGCACGAGCTCTTGATGTGAGGCGGAAAGATGGGAAACATCATGACGACAAAGTACAGGAAAAGAAAATGGGAAACTGCGTTTTGTGCTCCATCGGAAACTTCCACACTCCATGTGGTAAAAGAGAATTCCTTGGCCAAGGAGATCACGTTGGGGTATGATCTGGAACAGTTATATCTGCTCCCTGGGTCCTAGTCTCTCCCTCTAGAGAGAGAGGAAAAAGGATGAGCTACTAGGTCTTTCCGCCTCTGTCATTTGGCGATTTAAGGAGGCGCAGAGAGCCAATTAAGGCCATCTTGGGTTCCAAGACTTTTGCAATGGAAATGACCTCATGATAACATGACCTGCCTGGCAGTTGAGATGCCCTAGATTAGTGTTCCAAAATCCAGCTGGGCCTCAGAATTTCCCTAGGGAGTTTGAGAACAAAAACAAACCAACCAAAAAAGCTACTTCCCGGTGACCTGTGAGCAGCCAGCAGGCCACGGTCAGTAAACTCAGGGCAGGGATGGGGTGGAGTCAGGGTGGGAGTTCCACCCCGGGTCTGAGGTACCCTCAAAGTCTTCAGGGTGGGATGGAGGGAAGGCAGGCACATAGGAATGGGACTACTTCCGTGTTCAGCTACGGTGGCTCACTCTCGGCCCATCTTGGGGCTTCTGAACAAAGTTTCATTTGTGAACAAGAGAGAAGTTTGCACTGCTTACAATTTTTATTTTCAGTTTTTGAAAACCACTGTTTCAGAGCCAGAGTTCTTAGTGCAGAATCTATGGGGTCCGTGGCTGGGCTTCCAAGAGCTGGGGAAAGTTTCTGGAATCCTAAGCAGAAATTTGTGTTCATTTGCATATTTATATTTTTCTGGGAAGAAGACCCCACGGCTTTCAACTATTGCAAAGGGTTCTTGAGGCTCCTCTCACAAGAGGTTAAGAACTAGAGATCAGCATTTCTCAAACAAATGTGTGCACGGATCCCTGGGGGCTCTGTTAAAATGCAGATTCTGACTCAATAGATCTAGGGTGGGGCCTGAGACTCTGCATTTCTCACACGATCCCAGGGGATGCTGATGCTGCTGGTCCATGGACCACAATTTGAGGTGGTCCAATATGGCAGATACTGGCCACATGTGGCCACTGAACTCTTGCAATGTGGCTCCTCTAGATTGAAATGTGCTGTAAGTGTGAAATATACACCAGACTTTGAAGACTCTACCAAAAACATGTAAAATATCTCATTAATAATTTTTATATTGAATATTTGTTGCCATGATAATATTTTGGCTGTGTTGGGTTAAATAAAATATATTATTTAAATTAATTTCACCTGTTCCTATTTACTTTTTTAAAATGTGGCCAGTAAAAAATAATTTAATTACATTTGTGGCCCACGTTATATTTCTATTGGCTATTGACAATTAAATGGCAGCCGACTCAGGAGTGAAGGGACGGTGTGGGGTCGTGGAATTTGGTCCCAAGGTTAAGTCCCAGTGGGGAAGCTGAAAAGCCTAGAGACCTTGGACCAGTCACTTCGCTGTCCAGGCCTGAGTTAGCCCACCTGTATAACAGGGAGGTTGGGGGAGAGTGTCACTGAAGGCTCCTCTCAGTTCTCAAAGGCTGTGTGGCTCTGACATGACCTTGCCTCCTTCCATAGTTAATGCAGCATTATAAACTGTCTTCCAGAGAGGCAGTGTAGGGGTCAAGGGTGCATGGTCTGGGGCAGACTACCTGGCTCGCAAGTTACCACCTGTGTGGCCTGGGGCAAGATGCTACACCTCTCTGCTGGGCTTTGGTTTTCCCACCTGACATAATAATAGTACCCATCTCACAATGCTGATGAGAAGAATAACGGAGTTAATACCTAAAAAGGTATAGACCATGGGCTGGCACCCTGCAAGCCCTCAATTAACAGGAACTAGTAGTTTTATTACAAACCAGGATTAAAATCCACATTCCACCCCCTTCCTTGTGAGGTGAGCATGGCCTTTTACTTGTCAGCCCTCTGGTCCCTCTTTTGGAAAATAAAGACATCAATTCTGACGAGCGAATGAGACAATATTCATAAAATGCCTGACACTGTGTGTGGCACACAGCAGGCCCTGAATAAATGGCAAATCATCATCCTCTTCTGCTCCTGTCTGCTATTTTAGTGTCTATTCCAGGCACCAAGAGATGTTGTGTTTCATCAAACAAAATATCCCCACTCTCCTGCATTGTTTCTCAGAGCGACCAAGGGTTGGGCGAAGGCATCCTTTTTGTCATCATGGGGTCTGGTAATAGACCCAGGGAAACTTCCAGCATGAACCTTCTTGGGATCCATTCTATGCCCCATCTAGAATTTGATCAAAAATTAAAAAGAAAAAGGTCATTGTTGTGAACCAGCTCCCATAGCAGGGAACCTCATGGACGGCCCAGTGGGTTGTAGCACCATTCGCATCATCGGCAAGGCCTGGAAACTGTAAAATTGCCCATTGAGGCTGTGTCTCTGCCTCCCCTCCTCTCTGTGTTGTGTGTTTGGGTCTCGGTTGTAATCTATTTTAGGTTTGCAGCTCCACACGGCACGTCTGGTTTGCTTTGCCTGACTGATGGGGTCCAGAAGACGACGCACTCGCCCTGCGTGGGACACTGCATTTCTGAAGCAGAGTTGCGTAGCGGAAAGGCCTGGAAAACGATTTATGGGTGGTGGGGAGTTGCCTTGCATGAAATAAAGGGTGGGTTAAGGAGCTGGTCCCCATTTGGGAAAGAAAGTGTTTTTGTTCCAGGAAGCTAAGGACCACAACTATTTCAGACCAGCGGGCTTGGCGGCTCATTTCTGCAGAGCTTCACAGAAGGTTGCAGGGCTCATCAACTTTTCCAGGCTTTGAAGCAAAAAGGCAGCTGTGGTGTGGTGGAAAGCCTGCCGGCGTTGCAGCCGGGAAACCTGGCCTCGAGTCCCAGCTCTGCCTCTTGCTACCTGGCCTCTGTTTCCTCGTAGGCCAAGTGTGGGTCATAACACGTTGCTCCTGAGTTACCGTGAGGAGTTGGAGGAATAACATGTGAGATGATGTGCCTGACTTAGAACGGGTGCTTCAGAAATATTTACTGACTTGAAAACCACTGGACAAGTACACACAGTCTTGGGGAAGAATTAACGAGAGGAGCTTTTCCAGCTCTATGAATGTGAGAAAAACGCAGAAAATCTCTGAATTCAAAATGGCCGCCATGGCCACTGTGAGGGCCTCCTGCAGGCTCTCTGTGGTAAGTCTTGCAGGGCTTGTGAGGAGACAGGAAGACAGGCCCACTGGCTCCAGACTTGCCCTGCCTGGAATCTTCAGGGAGTGCCCTGTGAGGATGGATGTTGTATATTTTATACTGGCTCAGAAAAGATAGCAGAGTGTTCTGTGCTCATTGACTGGCTGTTTTCCTTACTTTGTTTAAATGGCTAATTACACCCTGATATCCCTTCTCTCCTTTTTTTCTTTTGTTGTTAGAAATACTACAACTCCCTCCCCTACACACACCCACACACACACAGACACAGACCTATCCCATCAGCAAGGCTATTGCTACCCAACGAGACCCTATCCTCCCAGACTCCCTTGCAGCTAGATGTGACCTTGTGATAAATTCTGGCCAATGCAGTATGAGTGGAAGCATGCAACTTCCAGGCGCATCCTTAACAAGGAAGGTGCTCGTCCTCCATGGCCTCTATTCCTCCCTCCCGCTAGCAACAACTGGGGGGCCACCACCAATACTGGGCTGAGAATTGTGTGATGTGGGTGGCAGAGCTGCCCACCAGCTGGTTACTGATGACTTGGTGGAATAAAACCAACAACCAGCCCTGGACCACCCACCTACCTCTGCACTAAGACAAAAAAGAGAAATAAAATTCCCTCTTATTTAGGACGTTGTATTTTGGAGTCTCTTTGTTAGAGTGGCTTAGCACCACCCTAACTTACGCAGAGGGACAGTGTCGCATTAGCATCCAACCAAAGGGAACAGTTTTGCCAAGACCATCTCTGTAATGGGGCATTTGGGAGGTGGTTTCCCTCATGTGTCTCCTCAGAGAAAGAGGATTTTTTTCTTTTGAGACTCAAAGTTGTTTATTGTTTCATGCTAATTATAACTGCAGTGCCTGGTCATGGTAGAAAATTTGGAAAATAATAAAAATAATTTATAATCGCATCATATGTAGGTAATCTCCATTAAGCATTTGATGATATGTCCTTTTGGTAATTATGGCTTTATGTTTCTTTTACAAAAGAGGACTCATACTATATACTCAGTTTTGTATTTCATGAAATTTTTTTCACTTAGAATTACATTGTGAAACCTATCTTTTGAATAAAGGAGGTACAGGCGTTATTTGGTGTGTATATTTTAAATGTCACCATTAGTACATACGTTTGGTTGTAAACTAAATCCATGCAATACTACAAAGTGTGAATGGGTTTATAATAAGCAAAGAACTGGACCTCAAATGACTGTGTCTTTCTTGAGAAATTTCAAGACTGTACAAATGCGTCTTTAGGACTCATGAAAGATAATGTGTGGACTGCTATACTTTGAACTAAAAGTTTCTTATGTCAGAAACTTTAAGTATTTAAGCATTTATATTTTTAGTAAAATGCAAAAAAAAGTTGTATCTCAAAATTACATTGTAAGCACTTTCCCATGCTATTACATTTTCCTTGGAAACATGATTTTTATCAGTTAATAATATTCCGTAATATGGGTAGACCATTATTTACTTATCCAGTCTGTTGTTAGATATTTGATGATTTCACTTCTCCCTTCTTTTGCTATTAAAAATACACTTATATGAGAAACCTAATATTGATGTGTTAGTGCACATTTCTGGCTCTAGCTTTTGGGTAAATTCTTCAAAGTGGAGTTATTGGGTCAAAGGGCATGACCATATTTAAGGCTCTTAATATATGTCGCCAAATTTCCTTCCAGAAAAGTTGCAACATGGCACATTTCCACCAGCAACATACGAGAGTGAATCTTAGAATCATGACCTGGATCCCAGGGATGTAAGACCCACCAGCCCAGACCCCATTGCTGATGTCCCCCAGAGAGCTTGTTAATCCTCATTTGATGAAGATAACAACATGATTGGCTGAGAATGGCAGAACTCCATATCACAGAGTGGGCACGGATACTTTTAGATGGCACTCTAGAATGTTTCCATACCACACAGGGACCACTGGGGCTGCCACGTTTATTCTAGTTCCCTCTTCATCAAGGAACCAGTGACTGCTCTTAGCTGGAGTGACCAAGTGGCTGGTTGTGGGTCTGGCCCAGTCTGAATGTTACGCCTTGCAAAGTCTGCATTCTCCTTCCACACTGGACTGCCCTGGCGTGGTCACTTTCTTTCGTTAGCATCTTTGCTCACAGTTTCTGCCTAAGATTGCTTTAAACTCAGGCCTTATTTAGAGTATTACCAAGCAGGGAAGTCTCCTTGAATATTCTCTGCATAAGGTCTGCCACCAGGGCCTTGAGATGTTCATTTATCTCTTCATTCATTCATTTTTCATTCAACGTGTATATAATGACTACCCCCTATATGCCAGGCGCAGTGGGAAGCACAGTGGCAGACAAGACATATGTGGTCCCTCTCGTCATGGAGCTCATTGGCTGGTGGTGAACCTACATGATAGGCTATAGACAAAGAAAATAATATGTAATTACCAAAGTTTTATATGCACCATAAAGAACACAAATAGAACCCTATGCTAGAAACCACTGTGGATCTACTTCAGAGAAGTGGGCAGGGCTGCATCTCTGAGGAGGTGGTGTTTAATTTGAGACTTGAAGGTTGAGAATGAGAATGGGATGGTTGAGGGAAAAGTATTCTTGGCAAAGGGAACAGCATGTCCTTGAGATAGGAGAGTTCTTTGTGTTTATAAGAGACTAAAAAAATAGTGCAGGGCTGAAGTAGAGGGTGACAGTGGCAGAAGTGGGCCTTGGAGCAGGAGGCAGTGAGCTGTTTTCCTTTTGTTCTGAATCAAAGCCACTGAAGAGTTATAAGCAGAGGCAGACGGAGGGAACAGGGTCCCATGAGCCCATTCTCATTTGTAAATGGGTTAAAGAGAATGAGGCAGCAGAGTGGCATGATTGGACTATTGCAGTAGTCCAGGAGAGAGATGACGATGACTGACACCAGGATGAGGGTTTAAAAGGAAGCCAGGAAGAATGTTCATGGTGTCTTGTCCAAGCCACCGTATAGGACATCAGGTAATTCTGGGGCCGAGTCAGGCTGATCAAGGGGCCGTGGGTGCCATCAGCTTTTAACACAGGCCTAGTAGGCAGCCACCTACATAGTGTGCCATGGAGACCTGAAACCCTCCCTCACCTGGGAAGGCCTCCAAATCCATTCATAGACAAGCACTCCCCCACAAAGGCATATGTAATTTTTAAAGGAAAAATCAACCCAAGAGAGGTCTCGTTTCAACCTGTTCTCAGTTACTGACAGCTGAGTGGGAAGAAGTTTCTGAAACTAAACCTTAGGCAAGTTACCCTCTCCATACTGGCCTCTGTTTCCTCACCTGTAAAGTGGAAGGGTTTGTCTCCTCCCCGCCTCCCTTGATTCATTCATTCAACAACTCTGGGTGCCCTCTGTGCCTGGCCCGGTGCTGGGGGGAGAGATGAGAAAAATACAGTTTCTGCCCCCAGGAAGCTTAAAATCCAGTAGGTCTCTAAGCTTCCTGTTAGTCTGTAAAAATAAAGTTCTCTGATTTCTCTGTTTTGCTGAACATCCCTCCTGACTTCCCAGGCCCTCCCACCCCCTCCTCTCAGACCTCATCTGATGGATCCTTTTCACGGTGTTGACATCTCCTGGGGGTTTCAGTCTGATTTCTGGGCTGTGGTGGAGGTTAGGGACTCACCCTGACTTAACCAGCTGGAATGCCCCAGAAACACAGGCCTGTCACTCAGACAGGTGCCTGGAGTTTGTGACAAATGCTGAGCAATGTGACATTCCTGCCACTGGGCCACACCCTCAAACCCCTCCCTCCTAGTGGTTGTTTCTCCTACCCATTCTCATCAAATTCCCTCCTTGTCCCAGCCTGGTCTCTGTCCAGGCCAGAAACTGGTCATAAATGATTGTCAGAGTGAATTTCCATGGCCTGAAAACATTCAAACACAGCCGCCAGGGCTAACGCCAAACCTCGTTATTGTGGTTCTAACATGAATTCTTTCTAGAAAGGTCCTGCTTGGGAGGCCAAAAACCTGTTTGGTTTTTGTTAAGACAGGGAAAAAGTAAAATGAGATCGGAGAACAGAAAAAATGGGAAAGCTTTAACAGACGCTGAAGACCTACTGTGTACCCAGAGATTTCACAAATGTTACCTTTCCAGTAGACCATTTTACAGAGGCGCCTTCTGATGCTGAGGTCATGAAACTGGAATGTTCAGCCAGTAAGTTTGAAGGCTGGGAATCAAATCAAAATTGTTTGTCTCCAAAATTTTTCCTCTTTGCTACCTGGGCACCCAGAGGAAAACAGGACTGGAGTAAAGATGGATGGAATTTTAGACATGGCTTACATACCCCTTCATCATGGCTGATCAAGTTCCCTTAATTCAGCCAACAATTCTGTGAGCTCCCCATGTGCCTGGTGCCCGACGGCAGAGAGATCCCAAGATGTGTCCCTGCCCTCATGGAGCTTATAACCAGCAGGGAGATAAGACACACACATAACAGGAAAAACAGACAGAATGCGACAGAATAGGCTGTAACTTAAGGGAACAGACGCTCCCAGGAACAAGGTGGCACTCCCTTCCAGGTGTACCACAACTCTCATCATTTCTTTCCTTGGGAGGTTTTCTCTTTGATTGTAGGTCATAAGCTAGCTCCACTATCAAAGAACATGAACAAAAATGCCCTTTGGAGGGAAAATTTGTTTCATGGCTATCTGGAAGAACAAAGTTCTGGGCCAAGTGTGTGCCTTCTGTGTTGGCTATGCTCCAAGGCCAGACTTACAGTGCCCTCTGAGTCAAATTCCACCAACGCTCGTTTTACAGAGAACACAGGAAAATCTGTTCTGGGGTTTGTTTCTGCATCATCTGTAATAATAGGAGAAGGTATCCATGATATGTTTAAAAATAAAGAAAGGAAGGAGGGAAGAGACAGAGGGAGAGTAGAAGAAAAGTATATTCATTTTCTATAGCTACATAACAAATCACCACAAATTTAGCAACTTAAAGCCACACAATTTATTAGCTCACGGTTTCTGGGCTCCAGAGTCTGGGCAGGGGTCAGCGAAAGGTCTCACGAGGCAGAAATCAAGGTGCTGCCTGAAATTTATACAATGTTATAAACCAATGTTACCACAATAAAAAAAAAAAAAAAAGAAAGAAGTCAAGGTGCTGGCCAGGGCTGTGGTCTCATCTGGAGCTCTTCCAAGCTCCTTCAGGTTGTTGGCAGAATTCAGCGCCTTGTGTCCTTGTTGCCGTGCTGGATGTTGATCAGGGGCCACTCTCAGCTCCCAGAGGCCACCACATTCCTTGCCACGTGTCCCCTCCACCTTTAAGCCAGCAATGGAGAACTTCCCCCAGTGCTTCCAATCTCTGACCTCTCAACCCAGATTTAAGCGCCCCTGTGATGAGGGCAGGCCCACTGGGATAGCGCCCCATCGGAAGGTCAACTGACTTGGGACCCTAATTACATCTGCAAAATCCCTTCGCAGCAGCACCTGGGTTCCTGTTTGATTGAATAACTGGGAGAATGCATGTGTACACCAGGGACCTGGAATCTAGGAGGGGGGGGCGGTCTCTTAGAATTCTGCTACTAGAGAGAGAGCGAGAGTGACAGAGAGAGAGATTGAGAGGCCGCCAAATGCCTGTGATGGAGGATGGAGCTGAAGGTTCGTAAATGTGATTGTCATTGAAGAAAGCAAGGGGATGAGTCATTGCCCACCCTCCCGCATCCATGGATCCCTACCTTGGAGGCCCTGGTGGGTCCTGCAAACCACGCGGGCTTCCGGAAGCGGCAGCCACAGTCCAGCAGCCAGCGCACGAAACCGGCCAGGTGGACATAGCTGACAAAGGGGCATAGGAGCTGGTGTTGTGGAGAATCCCCATCCCAGCAGTGGGCTGGACTTTGTTTAGCCACATTTGCTCAGTTATGAGGACTTGCGTTTGGTCAACAAGTTCAAGGGGAGTCCATCCACCAAGGATGATTTTCTGGTTCATCGACTTTTCCAGTTACCTGAAGCTCTCTCATTTTATCTTACTTTCTTTATTATTGTAAGCAAGATCAGCCCTGAGCTAACATCCGTGCTAATCCTCCTCTTTTTGCTGAGGAAGACTGGCCCTGGGCTAACATCTGTGTCCATCTTCTTCTACTTTATATGGGACGCCACCACAGCATGGCTTGACAAGCGGTGCGTCGGTGCGCGCCCGGGATGCGAACCCGGGCCGCCAGCAGCGGAGTGCGCGCGCTTAACCGCTATGCCACAGGGCCGGCCCCTGAAGCTCTCTCATTTAAGCAGACAACCTAATTCTTTTCTTTTTGAAGAATTAAAAGTGGCAACTTGAATTGTTTTACTCTTCCTTCAAAAGCAATATATGTTCGTTGTAGAAAGAGAAGCCGCAAATTAACAAAAAGACAAAATTCTCCTCTTCATAATCCCTCCCTAGACATGACTTTTAAGACCTTGCATATATTTTTGTCCCAAATGGGAATATATTATATGCAATGTTTTATAACCCATTTTTTCATTTACTATATTGAGAAGATCATTGCATCAATGTTTTCCTACTGCTGCTCCATTATACAGATGTATCATGGTTTATTTAACCAATCTCTTATTATAAACTATGTTGCAATGAACATCTGATAACTAAATTGGGATTGTTTCCTAAGAATAAGTGCCTGGGAGTGGGGTTGGTGGACAGGTTTCCTTCCGCGTCTGTTTCGTCATCTGTGAAATGGGAAAATAGCAGTGCCCATGTCCTCAGATTGTGGGGCAGTGACGTGGGATAATACCAATAGGGTCCAGCACATGGTAAATGTGCAATAAATGTTGCTGGAAACATGCTTTTTAATGGAAATGTTTCTTGCATATATCACACGCATGCCCCTGTCTATCCAATGGCAGAAACTGAGTCTCCGCTAGCCCACGGCAGTAAGAAATCCAGTGTCCCTGTGGTCATCTCCACAGATGACCACCATCAGTTCTCCCTCCCTGTACATACATGCTGCCCCTCACATCTACTTCCCCTCTGGTAGCATCAGGTATGGCCTTGCCACTTGCATTGGCCAATAGAAGACAGAGGAAGTGATCTCATGTGCCTGTTCCAGGACCAGCCTTTAAGAAGACTAGCAATTTCCTCCCCCTTGGAAGCTGCCACCATGTAATGCTACTTTGAGACCACGATGCTGTGAGGAAGCCCAAGCAGGCCATGTGGAGAGAGAGGCCCAGCCGGCAGCCAGTGGTTCCAGCCACCCAGCTGAGGCCCCAGACTCGGGAGTGGTGACACCATCTTGGACCTTCCAGCCTCAGCAGAGCAGAAGAACCACCCGGCTGAGCAGAGTTAATAAACTGCTGTTGACACCACTGAGTGTGGGTATGTTTGTTATTCGGCAGTAGACAACTGAGACACCCCCCGGAACCTCTTCCCCTAATATGTCCAAGAATCTTCAGGGGAACTCATTCATGTACCAAGAGCCAATCCTGGCTGCTCTTGCCAAGCCTCAGACTCAAACCTGGACCAGAACCTGTGGGGCCAGAGGCCTCCACACGCCGCCCTGCATGCGGTCTCTCTAGTCAGGGTTCATCACAAGGGTGGCACCCATCCCTCCAAAGGAGCACTTTGGATTTCTGTGCAGTGGGGTTGGTTGTTACAATAACTGAGGAGGGGGCATGACTGGCATTCTTGGGTGGATGGAGCCCCCGCCAAGGTGCAGGGCAGTCCCACACAGCAAAGCATTTCCCAACCAGACATTCGTGTAAATAAATAAAAGTAAAAATCTTTATGCAATTATCCAAGCTCAGAGTTGTAGTTCTCAGCCGACGGTGATTTTGCTCATTAGGGGACATTAGATGTGTCAGGAGACATTTCTGGTTGTCACACTGGGCATGAGGTGCTCCTGGCATCTAATGGATAGAATCCGGCTGAACATCCTACAATGCACAGGACAGCCCCACGACAAAAAATGGTTGCACCCCAAATGTCAGCAGTGCTGAGAAATCCTGATCCAGAGCCTTACTCTGTTTTATGTGTAAACTCAGTCTTTTCTGCAAAGTTGTAATATGCACTGAATTTTTCTGGAATGAAACTATCATATAAATCAATGGAACCTGATTAAGAATCGTGCTCCTTTCAGAAAATCAAGGCTTTTGCTTTGTGAGTTGCCAGCCCAATGTCGTGTATCCCTGTGTCTGTCGGCTGGGGGCGGCTCTCATATCAACAGGGGTGGGCCCAGTAGACCCTAGCACCCCTGCCTCATCGCATCCTCCAGTGTAGTCACGTCCGTGCATTTATCTACTGAAATACATGCACTTTCTATCATAAACTACTATCTTTTTATTTCTTCTTCACCTAACATTTAGGGCATTATACCAATTTGTAGAATTATGTGTGTAGTTATAGTATAGTGGCTAGGAATTTTTATTTCAGGATGGGAAAGGGGAGGTTAAACCAATTGTTGGAAGGGGGATTTGAGTCGGATGGGTGGAGAACTGTTTCTCCAGAACATGCTGTGGTGCTGTCCCCGAAACCAGAGGTGGAGACTCACCAAGGATGAATGTGACCTCCATCTCCCCGACATGGTCACCCTGGCAGAGGGAAGAGACTGGTGCAGGCTGAGTGACCCCAGAGGTGTCATCACTAAGGGGGGCCAGACTATGGAGGGCTACATGAGGCTCCAGAGAGGACTCGCCGTCCCTCCGTGCTCTGCTCAGCCACATGTGCTCCACACCAATGACAGGCCCGGGCACCCAGCATCACTTACGTGGCTGCTTCCCCAGAACCTCGCCTGCCATCAGGACCGCTGGGGAGGGACCAGTCCTGGGGTCAGGGTCCTTGCTGGCCAGAACCACCACGCCCCTTCCACCTGCGTCCCTGGGGAGGAGCCCCCACTGTCCTCCTCTCTTCCCACCCATTCCCCCGGGCCTCACTCCCATCCCTCTGCCCTCTGTCTACGGAGCCCCGGTTCAGGCACAAGGTCCAGTTCCCCCACTTCTCTGCCTCTTCTATTCTCTATCAAAAAATAACGATACACCTGTCATCATTAGTCCAGGCATAGCACGCTTTTATTTCATTGGTTCAATTCATTATTTTTAATAGCATAATGAGCATCTATCAATCACTACCCAAAGCACAGCTAAGATCTCAATATTAATCGCTAATTTAACAATATGGTCCTTCCCACCATAGCATCCCCAGGCTTATATTCAACATCACTCTGCTTTTCATTTTATACAGTTTTATTGTATCTATACAAACTCTTATAAAATATCTTATCTATTTGATTTGCATTCATTTCTATTCAAAGGTATACTGTACGCAGTCTTTGGGGACTTTTTTTTTTTTTACTTAACATTATTTCTGGGACCTTTTTAAACTTCATATTCTATTGTTAAGACCCATCCATATTTTGCATTCGTCTGTTTTCCTGGTTGCATCGTATTCCACGGTGAGCATGTCCTGAAGTCTATTGACCTGAGCCCCGTGCTTGCATTGGGCGGCTGTCAGGGGTTCGCTCTGCTGAAGGCACCTGTCCTAGTCCGCTCGGGCTGCTATAACAGAATACCACAGACTGGGTGGCTTATAAACCACAGACATTTACTTCTCATGGTTCTGGAGGCTGGAAGTCCAAGATCAAGGCTCCAGCAGATTCGATGTGTGATGAAGACCCACACTCGATGTCTGAGAAGACACAGACAGCATCTTCTCACTGTGTCCTCACATGGCGGAAGGGGCGAGGGAGCTCTCCGGCGTCCCTTTTATAAGATCACTCATCCCATTCTTGAGGGCTCCACCCTCACGACCTAATCACCTCCCAAAGGCCTCACCTGCTGACAACGTGACACTGGGGGTTAGGTTTCAGCCTATGGATTCGGGGGACACATACAGTCAGCGCTGCTCTGGACAATCGTGGGCTCGGCTCCTGTTACCTACGAACGGAGACTTCTCCAGCGCACAGACCTGCTCTCCTCCCAGGCAGAGCAAACTAAACAGAACAAGCGAGTCCCTCACTAGGTGATCTGAGGTCGACACTACGGTGGGAAGGGCAAAGGTTCTGCGGCAGAAAGAACTGGCCGTGCCCCTGCCCCACCACTCTCCAGCTGTGACTCTACATGACTGATCCTCCTCCCGGAACCTCTGTCCCCTCACCTCTAAATGGGGACAAGGACACCTTCCTCTCAAGGATGCGTGAGGATCAGGGCTACTTGAGCTCCTCAAAGTGAGGGAAGGCCCTGGGGACAGGCGTGCGCACGGGAGGAACAGAGCACAGCTTCACCACGTCTGGTCTCCTCGACCACTGGGCCAGGCTGGTGGTGGGGAGGGGCATGATACTTTTGTATGAAATCAAACACAGTCATGTTAGGCAGTAAAACAAAACACACATGAAGTCGTAAGCTGAATCAGCCATAAACAGAAGAGCCAGCTTTTGGGCTATTGGCTTCCCCGAGACTCCAGTGCTCCCGTCTCTAGCTCCCTGCTCTGGACACACAGCACACGTCCACCTGCCCCGGCGGCGTCTCCACTCTGATGGACCACGTGAGGCATCTCAAACCCAATGTGTGCAAAGCAGAGCCAGCCTCACCCACACCCCCAAATTTGCTTCTCCTCCAAAGGCCCTATTTGTAATTCTGAGATCCAGGCAGCCCCCAAGGCCCTCTCAAATGTGTCTCTTTCTCAGATGTGTCTCTTCCATTTCATCCTGACTTCCCCTGCCTAAAACAATAATAAAAGTAATAGAAAACAAACAGATAGTACGCTTAGTACTGTTCTAAGCACTTTGCACATAGCAACTCATTTAATCTTAATGACTCTATGATGGGAATGTTATTATTATCACCATTTAGCAGATGCGGGAATAGAACCCAGAAAGATTAAGCCAGCTTTCCCAAGAGGCAGAGCTATTTGAACCCAGGCAGGCTGGCCCCAATGCCCCTGGGTATGATTGCACACAGCCAGCAGGGGGGCCTCAAGAATATACATCCCCCCCCATCCTTTTTGAGGTCCAGGCCCACTCAACGCCAGGCTCGGGCAGGGCGCAGAGATTTTGTCCGTCAAGGAGTTGCCAAGTACACATGGCAGCTACTATGGAAGAATTAGCCAGCTACACATCTCCCCAAATTAAATCCAGCCTGACATAGACGCACAATTGGCTGGCACACAAAGTAAGCTTTGTTCCTCCCTACGCCTAATACCGTAATCCTATCAACATAGGAGCTTCACCTGAAAGGCTTGGAGAGGAGCTCAGAGATGCTGGTGAGGGCAGCCCGGACACCCCGAGCTGCCCAATGGTTACAGCGAGGGGTCAGATGGTGAGCTGGATGCTCTACACTTGTGGCTTCTCCAGAGTCAGACCCGCCCCCGACCCCATGCCTCCCAACACCCCCACTAACATGGAGACTCTCCCCTGAATGCCCAGGCTGGTTTTCCCTTCCCGGCCTTTGCTTCTGCTGTTCCCTCTGCCAGGCATGCCCTTCCCTTTTGAGGCACTCAGGCAGGAAGGGGCAGGAGATTTAAGTCACCCCCTCCCTGCCATCAGGCTCCCTCCTAGGCTACTGCAGACACAGCAGTGGGATCATGCCCCCCAGCTCAGTAAGCTAGAACACTGCACTTCCTTTCACCGTAGGGCTTTGAAACAGACATGGCACCCAGAGCAGGAGCTCACCACTTCTGAAGGAAGGACGGCTTCGAATTTGAAAGAGAATTACTTATTTACTGCATCCCTGAATACACCTGCCTAATATTTCAGGATAACAAGATCAATATTGTTACTTAACAATGTGATTACAGAGAACAGTTGACATTTTTTTTCGGTTCTTTCTGTCCTTAGGGTACATTCCACTGGGAATATTCAGTTAAATTACTGCGTTCCCTTGAAGTAGTTTGCTCTGTGTAGTTATGCCACTGACTGGATACGTAGTCAGGTTCATTTGTTTCATTTTGCTTTTCAGGGATTTTTTTTTTCCAATTTTGGTTGACTCTGGTTGGGTCTCTAAAAGATTCTGGAAGGAGGGTGGGCTTTTGGATCTGATGGCAGACTCTTATTTGTCTCTACTTCTTCCCAGCTGCAGGACTCTGGACAAGTTACTTCATCTCCCTGAGCCTGAGTGTTCTCATCTCTAGACAGGATGATCACGCCCACCCGGCCAGGTGCACGGGGGGTGGGGACAGGGACCAGGTAGGGAAACCACACTGAGTTATCCCGGCCACCAGCCACACTCTGTTCCCCTGTGAAGCCCAGCATCTACCCCTACCATCCTGCGGGCCCCTTGGCTTCCTAGGACAGGGTGGCGAGGGATGGTCATGCTGAGAGCTCTCATGCCTTACTCAAGGCAACATGATTTATCACGCATAGAACAAACGGCTCATCTAGCTCTCTGCTGGGACCTTGAGCTCATGGCTCCTTCGCTGAGCCTCTCTCCCCAGGGGTAAGATGGAGATAATTATGGCACCTGTCTAGGGGACAGAGGAGCTACTTCCCTGGGTTCACAACCCAGTCTTGCCCCTTCCAGCTGGATGAATGGAGGCAAGGACATTAACCTCACTGTGCCTGAGTTCCCTTATCTGTGCAACGGAGATAATAATTGTCCCCACCTCGCAGCATCCCAGCGAGGATTAAATCAGTCAATGCGTGCCAAGAGCTGAGCCCAGTAAGGGGAAGAAAGTGAACACTCAGTAAGCCTTAGCTATTGTCGTCATTGGGTTCATTACTGTTATGAATACCTCATGGGACTGATGTTTCCACTGTGGTTGTTTCTCCTTTTTCTTTTCGTCGCTGACGCCTCTGGTGCACACCTCACATCCCCTCCACCCACCTCTTACCTCTGTCACAGCCATGACTCAGACTCACCTCCCCATGGGGCCCTCCAGGGTGCAGCGTGCACCGTCCCTCCTTCAGCCTCAGAGAGGTGCAAGGGAAGCTGCAAGGAAGTTACTGCGCTGGTCCAGCCCTCCACCAATGGGGCCGGGGACAAGTGAGTCAATGCCCCTGCTCCCGTTTCACGTGGGTGATTCCTGATTCACGCTTCTCAGGACATCGTAGTGGAATTGGGCCCCCAAGTCTAAGCAGCCACCTCGATGGGGCGTCCTTATGTTGGCTCCTCCCCCACCCTGTCTCACGATCCCCCTAGTCCTGCTTCCTGAGATTGCCTCCCAAATAAATCACCTGCACCCATGTCCATGTCGCAGATCTTGTTTGAGGGGAGCTCAAATTGACACTCTAAATTCAAGAAATTTAAGACTGAAAACAAAATTTAAAAATCACCCTAATTTCACTACGCTATGGCAAGCACAAGTTTCCTCTTTCTGTTTATTTCTTGTTTATTACCTTCTGCAGCAGGTCCAGTTACCCACGTGCACTAACAATGGACATGCTGTCTTGTTACTGCCACTTGCGTATGCATTATATCAAGTGTGTTCTATTCCTAATTTTCATAGTTGCCTAGTTTTCATAGCTACTTTAATGGCCATCTTGTTGGTGCACCATCATTTATTAAAGTAATTCCCTAATTTTGGATGCTTAAGTAGTTTCCAAGATTTCTCTATTATAGAGAACACTGTGATGGGTATTTTCGTGTATGTCTCTTTTTACTTCTAGACCTCTATTAGTTTTGCTACATGGTGACTTATGGATTTGCAAGAGCGTTACAGTAATTCAGAATGCTACCAGCAAATAGATACACTTGCTCACTTTGTTCCAACCACACCAGCAATGGATATTACCATTTTAAAAATGTTTGCTACTCTCTTGGGAATAAAATAGTATATCCAAGTTAGTTTAATTTGCATTTCTTTTAATACTAGTAAACATACATCTCCTATAAATATTTGTTTGGTTCCCTTGTGTGTGACTTGTCTGTCCATGTCTTTTGCTGATTATTTCTTCTTGATTGTGTTACATCTATATTTGAATATGAGCAGGACCAAATACTTGCTGTGAATAATGTGTCTGTTATGAGTTGAATTGTGACCCTTCAAAAAGATATGTTGAAGTTCCAACCCCAGTACCTCAGAATGCGACCTTGTTTGGAAATAGGGTCATTGCAGATGTAACGAATTAAGAAGAGATCATCAGGGTGAGTCCCTGATCCAGTATGACTGGTGTCCGCCTAAGAGAGAAGAAGAGATACAGATACAGAGACACACACAGAGAAGAAGGCCACGTGATGACAGACGTGGAGATTGGAGTGATGTAGCTACAAGCCATGGAATGCCGAGGATTGCCGGTAAACATCAGAAGTTAGAAGCAGCAAGGAAGGATTCTCCTCCTTCCAGAGGGAGCAGCTTGATGGCAGCCCTCTAGCCTCCAGAGTAGCGAGGCAATCAGTTTCTGTTGTTCGAGTTACCTAGATTGTGGTACTTTGTTATGACAGTCCTTGGAAACTAACACAGTGGCTAATAAAAAAGCATCCCCGTAGGAATGTTTAAAATAGAGTGGGTGAGCCGAGTGCTAACTGTGGAGACCCTGCCAGGTCCAATTCCCCCGCTAACTAGCTTTGTGTACTGAGCAAGTCATTGACTTCCCTGAGCCTCAGTTTCCTCCTTTAAAGAATGGGTACATTGCCTCTGCCTTGTCTTCGTCTTAGATTGTTGGGAGGCTCAAAGTGGTTGATGTGTGTAAAAGCAGTCCACTGACTTCAAGATACTATTTAAAAAGTTGAGTTTTAGCATGAAATGAATAATTTACTCGATAAACATTATTGCACTCCTACTGTGTGCTAGGTTTTGTGGCAGGAGATACAAAGATTGACTCAGGATGAAATTTATTCTTCAGGGATCTGGATAAAAGAGACCAGATGAGTAGAAAGTAGGTTTCCACTGACTTCTCAGAAGAACTTTCTGAAATGGGTGCCTACCTTAGTTGAGAGGATAGAGTATATTGGTTAAGAGCCAGGTCACTGGGGCTCAAGTTCCATTCCTGCATTTACTAGCTGTGTGACTTCAGGAAAGCTCAGAACCTCTCTGTGCCTCCTTGTCCTCGCCTGTGAAGGAGATTTCTAGTGTAGTCTGGCAGGAGTATCTGGTATGAGATGGCTCACATTAAGCAAGGAGCCCTCTGCTTCTGGAAGCGTGCAGATGGATGGAGGATGGACATGTGCCTGGGTAGCATGGACACAGTCCGTGCACTGAGCAGGTGAATCCAGAGACCCCTGAACTTCTGAGAGTTTACAAATCCATGGCCCAGCCTCCAGGAGTATCCAGGCTAGGGGACGTGGCCAAGTGATCCTAACAGAGGTTAGAAAGGATCAATGCCATGAGATCTGCAGATAAGAGAGGATGTCACATCAGAGATGAGGGGTCAAGGACGGCTTTGATCAAGGGGGCATTTGTGAAGACCTTGAAGGATGGCTTGGATTTGGACCTTCAGGGATGCAGAGGAAGGACACCCATTGGAGATGGAAAAGTCTGGTCTCTGAATGGTGACAGGCGAGAACAGCTCCATCTGACGGGCCCATGGGGCAGAATGGCAGCTGGGGTGAGGCCTCAAAGGGCTTGAATGCCAGGGGTTTGGATATTTGCTGGGTGCTGGGAAGTTCCAGAAGGGCCAGGCTGGTCCTACCCTCACTGCTTTAAGCAGAACCAAGCACCTGATGGTTAAACCTGCCTGCAAACCTTTGAGCCGCCCTTGACCTTAGATCTGAATAGAGCTGTCTCCAGTGCCTGCGCCTACAGAATAACGTCACTGTGCTGGAGTCCCGTCCTTGGATCTTGACTACCATGTTCCTTCTCTGTTTCCAGATTTCTTCAAGGGACGAAGCTCATAGGCTGGTATCTGTGGATTGGCAAGAGGGAAGCTGGCCAAGGGGAGAGAGACTCACCAGCAAGAAGGGGCTCTTCTACCTGGGCAGCCAAGCGCTGCTCTCACTGAAGGTGCAGGAGAGGGCAGCTACGACGCCAGAACCAAGACTCCCCCTGAACGCCAGCTCCAGGAAGCGTCTCAGCAGCAGTGGCAGCCTGTGGGTGGGACTACGCCAAGCATGGTTCCTCATGAGGTGCCTTTGCTGAGATGCCATCAAATCCTACTGCTTCTTTGCCCCAAACGCTCCAAGAGACCCTAGTGGTCGGATAAGAGGCCACGTTCTACCTTCTAACCTCCCCAGTCTCGTCTCTCTGTCCTCCTCGGTGTCTGCCCTAACATCATCCTGGGCATGACTCCAGCTTTGGAAATGCTGGCAACACTTTGCTTTCCTTTTCATTCAACTCAAGCATTTGTTTCTAGAGACCTTCCATGTGCCAGGTACCCGAGGAGCGGCTTTCTCTGTTTCATTCAATCTTTCCAACAAGCTTGACAGGTGGAAATGATGGCACTCTCTTTCCAGATGAGGAAACTGAGGAAAAGTCCCAAAGTAAATAGCAGAACCAACTTTGAATCTCCAAGGCACACACGTGCTCTTCCCTTCGTTAACTCAGGCTCTCTCACGTGGGCACCTCCCATGTGGTTCTTGAAAGCACGGTGTCTGCAGCCGGATTGCCTGGCTCAGAATCCCGGCTCCATATCTTATTAGCTTCATGACTTTGGATAAGTTATTACTTCCTCTATGCCTCAGTTTTCTCATCTATAAAATGGGAATAATAATATTAAACTACCTCATAGGGCTGTTTTGAGAATTAAAGGATTATTACACGTAAAAGGCTTCCAGCACTGTCTGTTGCATAGCAGATGCTCTGATTTTTATTATTTTTAAGCAGGGCATGGCCTCTAATTTGGTGTCAACTCCTAGGTCCGAGCTTGACTTCAGATTGTATGGTCCTGGGTACCCTGACTCTGCCGCTTTTCCAGCCTGTGACTTTGGGGACAGTCTTTCTCTCTGCCTCAGTTTCCCCATATATAAGATGAGGTTGAACTAGGTCAGCAATTCTGAACCCTAATGGAGTCACAAGCCTTTGAGAATCTGCGGGAAGCCGTGAACACTGTCCAGAAAGATTCTTCACGTGGTCTGAGCGTTTCTCAGGCCCGCACAGCCTGCCCATGAGCCTTGGTTTGAGGACTCCAGGATTCGTGGGCTTCCCAAGCTTCCAACCAGCTCTGGCAAGAAGATGAGGGGGTGTGGCTGGGTGTCTCCTTCCTCCCTTTCTTTATTTCCTGCTTCTGGAAACCCTGTTGCTACTCTGAGGTTAGAAAAAGTCCAATTTTCAGGGCAGAGGGTGACCTAGGCTGGACCTTCCCCCCACATACCCAGCATCATTTCTGTTTGAGGTTTTCTCGGTCTTTTCCGCCACTCAGAAAAAGCCTTAGTTGGGGGGTGGTGGTGCGGAGGGCATGTTTACGAGAAAACAGTGTAATCCATACCAAGGGAAGAGGCAGCACGAGAAACTCAAGATGATGGGAAGGCGCCCCTCTTTATCTGCTGGATCGGGGGCCAGCTGCCTGTGCAACAGACCATCTCATTCACCGCTCGGTGGCAATCAGCGGGGATTTACTGAGGCCATCCCAGCAGGAAAGCAAAAACCAACCCCACCAAAAGAAAAAAAGCCGCCGAAAGCCAGGCCTGCGTCGTGGAGGTGTCGTTGCCCCATAAAGGAGACCAGCGAGGCGCCTGGGAGCCAGTGCGTCCCCACATTGGGGCAGGAGATGGAGCCATAAAACCCTCTGGGTGTGTTCCCCGTCCTCGCACGTCCTGCCATAAATGGTCCAGCCGCTTGGCAGTCTGCTCTCGCCGTTTTTATTTGGGGTCGTTCCCAAAGGCCACGTGGCAAGGAAACAGGTCTGGGGACACAATGGTGGCACAGTGACCGGCGGCCCGGCCCCTGCCTAATCACTTGAAACACCTGGAGGGACTCGTCGAAGGAAACAAGAAACAAAATCCCTGTGATTAGGGCTGCAGGCTTCTGGTGGTCCCAGCTAATCTCTTTCAGGTGGAGGGCCCGGTGGGGAGGCCGGGCCGCCTCCCTGACCCAGAGCTGTCACAGAGCTGGGGGCCTGGGGCCAGTGGCTGGAGCAGGTCCAGCGTGAGGCTTGCAAAGCTGGCCTGGACATCTGTGGCAGCAGGTGCCCTACAAGTGCCAAGGGGGCCGGCGAGCCAAGCCGGGGTGTGTGCGGGAACCCCATAAAAGAGATCAAGCTATTTAACAGACCATGGAGCGTTCCCCCCACCCCCTTGGCCACTCCGAAGACAGAACAGCCAAATGTCGAAGCTGAGATGGACAAGTCCCACTGCGCCCGACTTCTCAGACAAAATAAGCAAACACTGATGGTTTTTGCTCATTACAAAGGTAATACATGTTGATGGTGAAAAATTAAGATAATAAATAGATAAGAAAAAGAGAGAAAAAATTACAAGCACAAAGTGCCACCACCCAGAAATAATCATGTTAAATATTTGGGGCTTATCTTTTATCGTGGTATATAGTGGAAATTTATAAATATTGTATAAATGTTTTCTTCCCCAGACAGAAATACGTCATACACACCATTTTAAATCTCTTTTATACTCATCCACATATCCTTAGCATCGTTCTGTGCCATTAATTGTTCTCCTACATCATTTACAGTGGCTTCATCGTCTTGCATTGTGTGGAAACCTGAATTCATTTGGTTCATCCCAGAGTGATGGCTTCTCCAGGTTTCCACACTCACATTCAGGATTATTTGATGCATTTTTAATCTTGAAAATGTCATGAACTCCCACCTGGGGACAAGTTGGAAAAAAAAACCACAACAAAATAATAAAAAGCTTTAATGAATGTAATGAGAATTTTGCAAGGATTGGTGGATTGATCACTACAACAGTCTAGGGCATACTTAGAGGACGAGGGACACTGGGGCAGGAGATCCTGAGCTAGTCCACCCCCAGTGACCCTTCCTCCACCACCAATTCTGCACGTGAGAAAACTGAGCCTTGGAGGGGGAGGCATTTTGGCCAAGACTATAGGCAAGGAACTGCCCAAGGCAGGAGCAGAACCCCGGCAGCAGGCCAGCAGGGCAGCAGCACATTCAGATGGACTCAGGGAGGAGTTTTGCCTCAGCAGCAGGAGAGCCTGGATGCCTATGGAGGCTGCATCTCTACACTATTTTTTCTTTAACCAGTAAAGAGTTTTGTTCTTAAACATACTGGGGGCTAAAAACCGCCTCTCGTCTTTTGAATTTTGGTTTTCGGAATGACTCAGCCTACCCTAGAAGAGAGAAGAGGCGAAAAGGAATGCTGACCAGCTGAAAATCAAGTCACTGCCTGCCACTGCGAGGGGGCGTCCAGGGAGCTTGTTAGGACAGTCTCCTCGGGCAGGGCTGGGTTCCTGGGCGACACACAGAAAGACCCCGCACTCAGCTCCATGCTCTGCTGCCGCCATCTTGAAAGTCTTGATCTTTGAATGAGGGATCCTGCATTGCCATTCTCCCTGGGCCCTGCAAATTATGTAGCGGGTCCTGTCCTCAAGGTCTGGACACTTCTACTTCCCTGGCAGCTTCAAGTGTCACTCAGAGAGGTCTGTACAAGTAAACCTCTGTGGTACTAGGAAGTTGGTTCACGCCCCCAGTGGGAGAAGGACCCAACCAAGGTCACGTGGTCATTTGTGCCAGAGTTAGGACCCAAACTCAGACTTCCAGTCTGCTTCAGACCAACCACCTAACGTCAGACCTCCTTTGGATACACCCATTTCATAAATAGGGTGGTTGCCCTTTGACATCGGGCGGGAAGGCCACACAAGCGGGGTGGTTTGAAGGTTCTGGCAAAGATTTCTGCTGTAGACACTGCTCCTGTGGGCCTGCCATGGTGCCTGAGGTCTACCATTAGAGAGAAGTGGGTCCCAAGGTACTTTATCCCCAAGCCACATCTTTGGAAACTTTCATGGATTTATAAGTGGTCATATATTAGCTCTCTCTCAGCTTAGGGTAAACTACAACTCTAAAGATCATAGGTCTCCCTTGTCCAGCCCTGGGGAAATGGTGGTGACCAAAAGAGACCCGGGTCCTGCCTTCGGGAAACCTGCACTCTCATGGGCAGGCGACTCCTTGGATGTCCTCAGGCTTCCCCAGCTGAGGCTTTGCAGTCCTTTGTGAATTTGGATATGTCACTGCACCACTCTGAGCCTCAGTGTCTTCTTCAGTAAAGCGGGGATAACACCCACCTTGCAGGGTCCTTATGAAGATAAGTGGCTAGGACAGTGCCTGATACAATAAAATATTGTATATGCACACACAGAGATGCAAAGATAAACACATACCTTCTTGTCGTTCAGGGAACACTTTCATTGTCACCACCTCAGAGAAGACTCCCCTGACTGATCAATCTAAATTTCACGCTCTATGAGGATGACAACTCTGCTCCCCTCACTCACTGCTCTGCCCCCAGAGGCTGGCACATGGTAGATGCTCAACAAACATTCATTGAATTGAGTTAAAGCGAAGCTGATGTAAAATTCCACCCCTTCCACGTTAATCGTGTCTTGAACACACTCCCAGAAAGAAACCCACGCCCCTCAACCCGAAATTCGGGCAGTTGACAATGACCTGGCTTCAGCTGGCCTTTCCAGCCTCGCTCCTAGGACATGCCCTGTGTTCGTCCCACAGGGACATCCTGATGTGATTTTTTTTTTTTTTTTGGTGAGGAAGATTGGCCCCGAGCTAACATCTGTTGCCAATCTTCCTCTTTTTGCTGAGGAAGATTGTCCCTGAGCTAACAGCTGTGTCATCTTCCTCTAGTCTGTATATGGGATGCCGCCATAGGACGGCTTGATGAGCAGTGCACAGGTCCGACCCAAATTGGAATCCACAAACCCCAGGCCGCCGAAGTGGAGCTGGCGAACCCAACCACTATGCCACCAGGCCAGCCCCCAGATGTGATGTTTCCATGTTCTGATGTGAGCCCCAATTTTCCCCAAATGAAGGAGCCTCTTCGTTTCTGGTGTTCCCTCCCCCAGCCCCGCCCGGATCCCTCATTTCTGCCGGAGCTTGTCCCACGAATCCAGCTGAGCCAGGAGGAGGGCAAATTCCTGGGCATGGAGGAGCTTTGGAGGTGGACACAGGAACGAAGGTGGCAGGTGGACAGAACTTAGGCTATGGTAGATGAGACAGGGAGAGGTGGAGGCAACTTCCTGGTCTGGCTCGGGTGGCCAGCGACACCCTCACCCGAGAAAGACCACATGTTGAGCCGTCAAGCCTGGAGCATTACCCCAAACCCCAGGAAGATGCGGCCGGAGTGGAGCCCTGGTGTCTCCGCCAGCCTTGCTCCATGAACACCAATGTGTTTATTCAATGCACTAGTCATCATCTTGGAATTAATCCAGAGGAACTAAAACATAGACTACAGGGTGTCCCTGTTGATGGGGAGGAGTGGGGCACCCGGAGGGAGGGAGCATGGAAGGGAGGGGGCCCGGCAGAGAAGCGCTCTCCACTTTTCCCAGGCCTTGGTTCTGTTACAGAATCCCTGCGTCTTAGCTTCAGAAATGGCATCTCGCCCCAATTTTCTAACTGAGGCCCAGATTGCCAAGCTGGCCTCCCTGAGGTCACAATGCAAGCACGTGGCTGGGCCTGGACCCACAGCCCCATGCTCAGGGTCAGACACCATGACCCTACCGCGAGGCCACTCACCTTCGTGTGGGTGTGGCATCACGGGCCAGCTCAGGCTCCAAGTTCAAGTCCTACTCTGTCACTTACTAACTGAGTAGTCCTGGGCAAATCACTTCCACTCTGTCTGTCTCAGTTTCTCCATCTGTGAAAAGGAGCTATGAGCAGCCCCTCCCTCAAAGACTGTGTGAGGGTTACTTGGCTCTGTGTATGACCATGGT
Organism: Diceros bicornis minor; assembly: GCF_020826845.1. Lineage (NCBI taxonomy): Eukaryota > Metazoa > Chordata > Mammalia > Perissodactyla > Rhinocerotidae > Diceros > Diceros bicornis. Next base: position 40,499,809 of record NC_080763.1, read on the forward strand.
AAGTGCTCTATAAACATCAGCTATCCATCGTGGTGCTGTTTCTCAGCCAGACCTTTTAGCCCGTGGATAAGCAGGCCTCTTTCCAAATCTGCAATTACTGTATTTCCTCAAAAATCTGTGCAGCGTATTTTTCATGTTCATAGGGACAAAATGATGACATTTACATTGAGCCTTGGACCTTCCAGGGGAACAGGAAACTCAGGTGGCCGTTTAGACAGAGTTCGTCTGACTTCCAGGGGCGGGAGACGTGGTCTTCCCAGTCCTCACATGGCTCCCCGCCCAACGTGCGCTCGCCTGGTGATTTCACCGTTCGTCAACCCAAGAACAGCCATTGCATTGTTTCATCCTCAGCCCAATTCGACTCCCTTTACATTTTTACCACTAAATTGAATCTACTGCCAGTAATCTAATTTACATTTGAAGGCACACATAATGCCAACACGACCAAACGCCAATAAAATTTCTAGTAAAACCCATAAATGGCTCGGTGCTCGTGTTTATGGAAATCTTAGCCTGCTCCTGCCCCAAGAACCCTGCACCCCAGAGCCTTAAATCATTCCCATATGACGCTGAGATGCTCTGGACGCCCCTGGCGATGGGGACGAGGCCTCTCTCCGGGCCCTGCGGTGGAGCCCCCAGAGATGCGGCCCGGTCCAGGGGAAGAGGGTGGGGCAGGCTGGCCTGGTGTCAGGTGCACACACCTGCCAAGTCAGGGCAGCACCTCCAGCCCCACCCCATTTTGCCCATCGCCCCGCCTCCACCACGCAGCCAGGGGACTCTTTCAGAAGCACTGACCATCCTGCTCAGGTTTCTGGAATGACGGTTGCGAGAAAATTTACTCTGTTTGGTAATTCACTCTCTCCTGCTGAGTCACATTTTTAATATTCCATCTGTTGAGCATATTACAAGCGTTTCATAGACTCATGAAAGTGTCGATTCTCGATTTTGGAAGAAACTCAGAGGACTCAGTCCTTCTTTTAACAATGGGTTAAATAATAAAAATAAAAGCTAACACCGATCGGGGGTTTAATCTGTGGCAGGTACTATTTTTTTTTTTTTTTTTTTGTGAGGGGATCAGCCCTGTGCTAACATCCGCCAATCCTCCTCTTTTTTTGCTGAGGAAGACTGGCCCTGGGCTAACATCTGTGCCCATCTTCCTCCACTTTATATGGGACGCCGCCACAGCATGGCTTGCCAAGCAGTGCGTCGGTGCGCGCCCGGATCCGAACCAGCGAACCCCGGGCCGCCGCAGCGGAGCGCGCGCACCTAACAGCTTGCGCCACCGGGCCAGCCCGGCAGGTACTATTTTAAGCACTCTATGTATCAACTCAGTTAATCCTCACCATGGCCCCATGAGGCAGAGCTTTTGTTATTTCTGAGTAACTGATGATGAGACTGACGCACAGAAGGGTTAAGTAACCCGCCAAGATCACACAGCTCCGGAATCTACATGCTTAGCCACCCCCTCCATGATACTCCACCTCTTGTCTCCAGTGAAAAAGCACCTACTGTGTGCCAGGCTATGGACTAAGTCCTTCACATATATTACCTTTGAGCCTTGGGACAGCCCTGCCATGCAGTACTGCCAACCCCAGAGAGGTTAGTCACCTTGCCCCAGGACACACGCCTTGAGTTTGCAGAGCCAGCTCTGGATTGTTTCGGGACCTCAGGTGCAGAGAGCTGAGTTCATCACACTCCTTGGTTCATGGCTAAAGTCACTGCTGGCCCCTACTACTTTCCTATCTTGATTGATTGATGGATGGATCAATGTAATCCCTTTTTTCCCACTCCCCCACTCCCACTCTGTCATTTATTGTAAAACAAGTTTTATTATTTTATGGGCATGTAATTTTACTGCATGTAAAGCTGATTGTGCTGGAGAAATCATGCTGGTTCTTCCTTCTAACTGCTCATGGCATTCCACAGCGTATGCATCTAACGTGTTTCAATTATCCATTTCCCCAGTGATGGGCATATGAGTTGCCTCCAATGCCCGTAGACCTAATCAATAATGTGATGAACAACCTAGTAAATATCCCCTTTGGGATTTGTGTGAGCATCTCTGTGGACCAAACACTCAGGAGTGGAATTGCTGGGTCATAGGAGATGCATATAATTAAGTTGATTGAGTCCTGTCAGATCACTCTGCAGGATGACACTCCACTCGCCTCCCCACATCCTGCTAATTTGTGCTGATCTGATAGACGTAAAGTGATATCACATTGTGGATTTAATTTGCAATTCTCTAGTTACTAGTAAAAGCGTTTCTTCATATGCTTGTTAGAATTTGGGGCTTCTTTGGTTGTGAATTACTGGTTCATGTTCTTTGACCATTTTTCTATTGGGATTCCTGTATTTTTTTTGTAAATTTACAGAAGTTTATATATATTCTAGGATAGCGGTCCCTAATTAAATTTAGATATTTCACATATTTTCTCCCTTCGTGTCATTTATCAATTAGCTCTGTCCAGGATGCCCTTCATTGAACAGAAATCCTTAATGTTGATGTACTCGAAATCCATCCATTCTTTCCCCATGCTTCATTCAAACCATAGCTTGTATTCTAGGGGTCTCGTATAGGAAGTCCTCCCTTGACCCCAAATCACAAAGATAATCTCCTATAATTTCCTTTATTGTGTTTATGGTTTGTCTTTCACATTTAGGTCTTTACTGCATCTACAATTCAACTTTGTTTATGCCACTAGTTAGGGATCTAATTTTATTTTCCTCCCTGTAGTGAACCAGTTTTTCCAACACCCGAACAGTTCTCCTTCCCCCACTGAAATGTGGGGCTCCCTTCACTGTATATTAAGTTCCATATACACTTGCATCTCTCTCTGAGCTCCCCCTTTGCTTCACTGGTATATCATCGCCGTTTTGTTTGTGGGACAATGGCTTTGTAGTATGTCCATACCTGGTAGAGTGAGAAACTTTACTTCTTTGTTTCTCTTTTACTCCATTGATTTTGCTATTCATAGATCTGTATTTTTCAAAATAAGTTCATTGAGGGGCTGGCCTGGCGGTGTAGTGGCTAAGTTCTGTGCACTCTGCTCTGCGGCCCGGGGTTCAAGGGTTTGGATCCCGGGCATGAACTTATGCACAGCTCATCAAACCATGCTGTGGCGGCGTCCCACATACAAAATAGAGGAAGATTGGCACAGATGTCAGCTCCGACAATCTTCCTCACTAAAAACAAAAAAAAAGAAAGTTCATTGAGTCCTTCAAAAAACCCAACTGGAATTTAAATTGAGATTGAGTTTGATTTATAGATTAATTTGGAAAAATTTGACATCTTTTTAATATTAAGTCACCCTATCCCAAAGCATGAAAAAGTTATTTATTTTGAGGGGGTCTTCTTTTAAGTCTTTTTTTTTTTTTTTTTATAATTTTATTTATTTATTTTTTCCCCCAAAGCCCCAGTAGATAGTTGTATGTCATAGCTGCACATCCTTCTAGTTGCCGTATGTGGGATACGGCCTCAGCATGGCTGGAGAAGCAGTGCGTCAGTGCGTGCCCGGGAACGAACCCAGGCCGCCAGCAGCAGAGCGCACACACTTAACCGCTAAGCCACAGGGCCGGCCCCTTTTAAGTCTTTTAATACAGTAAAAAATAAATTTTTTTTCATAGAGGTCATGGCTTTCTTTTCAGGTTACTTCCTAGACACTTTATGGCTTTGTTGCTTTTGTGTATGGTAAATTTATCTTTTTAATTATATTTTCTGTTTATTGTTTATGTAGAAAAATCTATTGATTTTTTTTAAAGTGGCTTTGTATTCAGTAACCTTGTTGAACTTTCTTATTAGTTCCAATAGTTTGTTGATTCTGTTGGATTTTTTTTATGAGTCTGTAATTTTCTTTTCTTGGACTGCTCTTGTCTGATTTAGGAATCAAGATTACACTGATAATCTCATAAACCTAATTAAATGGTTTCTTTTGTTCTTCATCTCCTTTTGAAATAACTTGTATAAGATAAGAAGTTTCTGTATCTTGAAAATTTGGTAGAACTCACCTGTAAAACCATCTGGGCCTGGGACTTTTTGTTATGAAGGGACCTAGATTACCATTTCAACTTTCTTTTGTTTTGGTTTTTTTGGTGAGGAAGATTCACCCTGAGCTAACATCTGTGCCAATCATCCTCTGTTTTGTATGGGATGCCTCCACAGCATGGTTGATGAGTAGAATAGATCCATGCCCAGGATCTGAACCCGCAAACCCAGGCCACTGAAGTAGAATGCACAGAACTTTAACCACTCAGCCACGGGGCCAGCCCCTCAATTTTTTTTTTTTTAATGCATATTGGTCTATTCAAGATCAATTGTTTCTTCTTGCTTTTTTTATCCTTCCAAAAATTTTTCCATTTTGTTCTTGATTATAAATGTATTATCTTTTAGTTTTTCATAATACTTTTACATTATGTTTTCATTTCTCTGGGTATCAATAGGTATTTTTCTCAGTTTCATTTTGTATTTTATTATCCGCATTTTCTTGTCTATCTTACTTGATGTTTTTGAAGAAATCACTTTTGATTTCATTAATGTTTTCTTTCTGTTGCTATTGTTGTTTTCTCCATTTCACTGATTCTTGTCATTATCTTTATTATTCTCTAACCAGAGCCAGCTCCAACCTAGGTTTTCTGAGCCTTAAGCTGATGCCCTTTCTGTTTTGTTGAATCTCCTCTGTAGCAGTTCCTTCAATGCACATTTGACTTCTGTCCTTCTGTGACCCTGAATTCACTGTCATAGGAGATAGCTTTTCCCATCTTTGGATAACTTTATTGCAAGAGAGTTCTTCCTTAGATTGACTGTAAAAATGACTCTCTGTAACATTTCTACCACCATTGAATACACAAAGAATGTTCAATTCAACCTTCCCAGGATTGCTCTTTGACTATTTCAAGGTATTATTTTTAGAGGCTCTAAGTTTTCTCTTCTCAAAATGAATCATTCTCAGAATTTCCTTCAACTGCCCTCATGTGGTTCTACCTCAGGTCCCCAGCCTCCTCTGCTCTGGACTTTTCCAGTCTAACAGTGCTTCTCTTACATGGCAGGGCTCAGAATGCAGGACAATTCTCCAAGGGTGGTAAAACGGAGTAGAGTGAGAGAAAAGCATCTCCTTCATTTTAAATGTTATACATCTATTCATGCAACCTGAGTGGGCATTAATTCCATTAGCCAACACCTCATAGTGAACTCACCTTGAACTCACTGTTGGCCAAAACTTTTTCTGCATACTAGTGACTGCTCAATTCTGACTCACCTTCCTGTTCCTGAGTAGTTGAAATGACTGGCTCCTTCACGTCAGCTGGGAGATATTCTTTCCCCCCAACTGTCCAGTTCTCCTCATTCACAAACTGAACAAATATTTATTAAGCAATTGCTGTGTACCAGACTTTGGAGATATAGCAGAGGACACAGCCATCACAGCCCATTTCTCAGGGCAGCCCCTCACCCTACCCCACCCCCTGCCCCACAAGGATTCACGAATTTTGCTTCCAGAAAATTGAACAACTTGAATCCATTCATTAATTCATCTATTTTACCAACATATATTTAACCTCTACTGTGTGTCAGATACTTCCTCCACTCCCCTGTTGCCCTCCCCAGGCCCTTCGTGCCCCCCACCCCCTATGCGTGAGAAGCAGTATAGGAGAAGGAGAAGGGAGCCCGGCCGGGCCCTTGGGAAAGCCTCCTTCTCTGAGCAGAACCCAGAGTCACATCCCAGCCCTAGGGTCTCCCAGCAAGGCACCTCCCCCTTCAGCCCCGAGGGAATGACACCCAGGATCCGTACTGGCCCTCCAGCCACATCAAGGGCATTGCTAGACCCTGGGGGAGCAGGGAAAGCCTGGTCAGTGTCTGTTGGGAGAGAGAGTACCTGAAGTCGGAGACTTCTTCTCAGTGTGTCTGCCCATCAGGCACCGAGGTTAGAGCCGGAAGGGCCACTCTCCCGTTTTAACAGACATGGAGACTGAGGTCTGCAGACCACGCTGTGAGGCTGGATTAGGGGTCTTGGCTGGCTTTACACCACACGAAGTCAGAGCTTCCTCACGGAGGCCGCGGCAAGGGCCAGGGCAAGGGCGGGGCCCGTGGGCTTCCTTCTCTGGCTGGGGTATCCAATGCAGTCCTGAGGAGCCAGAGCAGCCCAGGAAATGGGGGCTCCCGCAGCGAGCGGTGAGGATCGTCAGCGGGGGGAGAGGCCTGTGCCAGGAAGCTGTAGGGACCAGGAGAGGGACCAGAGCCCTCAGGCTCAGAGGCTCTGGGATGGCACAGGGGAGAGGCAAGGAGGTGGCCGGGCTGGGCCGGAGGGGAGCTACACTTAGTGGGCTATTAAATACCAAAATGCTCTAACACAGCCAGTTGCTTCCTGCCTAGGAGAGGTTCTGCTCGAACCCCACTCCTCTCTGCTCACTTCGACGGCCCCTTTCTGGCCCAGGCCACTGTGTCTGGCTCTCTGAGACGTCCTCTTCTCAGGAGGTGGCGTACCGCCCCACTACGGAAGGTATGTTAACATGGGCAGCAGTGCCATCTGGGAGCTTGTAAGAAATGCAGAGTCTTAGGCCTCACCCCAGACCTGCCAAACCAGAATTTACATTTTAACAAGATGCCAGGTGCACACTTAAAGTCTGAAAAGCTAAGCCCTAGACTGTAGGTTCTATGAGAGTTAGAAGCATCTGTCTATTCACAGCAGACACTGAAGTTTGAGAAGCACTGGTCTGGTAGCAACTCCACCTCTGTGACTCTGGGCCTGGCGTTTACACTCTGTATCTCTGGTACCTCGTCTATAAAGTGGGAGTGATGGTAACAGCTCGTGCCTCGAGGATTAAATGAATTGATGTAGAGAGAGCCTGCCCATGGTCATTGCTGTACAAGCTCTGTGATCAGTAATTCCAGCCCCCTTGGAGCATTTTCTAAACCTTCCTGGTCACAGAGGTAACAGGCTGTGTTCTGGCTTTATTTAGGTGCCTGCTTTGTTTTTGGCATTCATTGTTTCTCCTTATTTGTTGCCCGGATATTACAATGATATCATATACATGAAGGAAAATTGTGGGGTGGGTGCAGAGGACCGCACATTACCCCCACTCCTTACAAAGCAACTCTTCCCTTCCATATGTGCCCATACTGTCAACTTGAAAAGCAAATTTGCCTGTTATTTTAACTCAAAATGAGTTTATTCAGGAATAGCCAAAAGAATTGCAATTTCATGATGGCAAACCAGAGACAAATCCAGAAAATAAAGGAGGGGAGCTGCCTTTACAGAGAAAAAGGCGGAGTAGGAAGGGGCTGTTCTAAAGGAAAGCCCATTGGGGGAAAGTAACAGTTAACCGCAGCAATGGCTTCTCATTGGCTGGGCTGTTGCCGGGTGGGGAGAGAAATCTTCCTTTAGTAGTAAAGTAGTTTTACTTCCCATGGAAGATGCAGGTCTCCATCTCTTCCCTTTTGTAGTAATTGATCACGTATGATAGGGCAGGAGAGCTCCCCCTACAGACCTTCCCAACTCCAATTTAGTTAGGGTTTCTTTTATTAGTTTCCACAATACTTTTTATTAGTTAATACATCTGTCCAATGCTTATTGATCATCTACCATGTGCCAGGCTTTGCTCCAGGTGCTAGACTTACAGCAATGAACAAAACAGAATCCTTGCCTCCCTATCCTCACTAACCTAACAGTTTAATAAAGGGACAAAATGGGAGAACAAGCAGCCTTTGCAGGTAAATGTGTATCATAAATTTTACTCATATGAAAGATGTGTGGACACAGTTAACACAGAAATATGCAATATGCTTTACACACAGCTAGTTGATCCTCAAAGAATGCTTGTATCGATTGTTGTTGAGCTCCCATATCCACGGCCGACCTCCCATATCCACAGCCAACCTGAGCTTGCAATTGAAGAATGAATCCATTTCCAACAAGAGTGTCCGTTGATGTTTTCATTTATGTTAAGAAGTAAGACAAAATTGAAACAATGAAGACTTCACTAGTTTGTGAACAACATGGGTGACTTCTTGGTTGACTCAGATAAGAGTTATCAAAGGCTGGGAGAACAGTTCCTCAATTTGGGGGTCTGTTTATAGTGTAACGACTATAGACAGGACACGTTTTAAGTTTATTCTGCATACTTTCTTAAGTCTAAACAAACCCACAACAATATAAATCAAGCCCTGATGTATAGCAGCTGTCCATTTCCACGGTGTAAAGACTCCCACCATGGCTGATTTCGAGACATCAGTGTGATGTCACTTAACGAAGAGTTGGGAAGCAGCACGTCTTTATCTTGTATTTCCACCATACAGATACAATAGGCATAAATAATCTCAAGAGCCTAGGTAATAGTAAAACTCTAATAAGATAATCTGGAAGCAATGCGTTTTGAGTATTTATTATCTTTTTTTTTTTTAATTAATAAACTTTTTTTTAGAGCAGTTTTAGGTTCACAGCAAAATTGAGCAGAAAGTGCAGAGAGTTCCCGAATACCTCCTGTCCCCACACACGCACAGCCTGCCCCACTATCAACATCCCCCACCAGAGTGGTACATTTATTACAATCAATGGACCTGCATTGACACGTCATCATCACCCAAAGTCCAGAGTTTACACTGGGGGTTCACTCTGGGTGGTGTATGTTATGTGGGTTTGGACAGATATGTGATGACATGCATTCACCATTGCAGCATCATACAGAGTGGTTTCATCTTTGTTTTTAATATAAGTTATTTAATTGTAAGTTTACATAATTTGATTTTTAATGATGGCTCTGTTTAATGACCTGCTTGTAGAATTCCCGAGGTTTTAACAATTGGCCCTCAGAGGCCAGCACCTGCGCTCCAGAACCTCCCTGACTCGCCTCCACAGAGAGCCTGAGGTCCCTGGGCCTCACCTGCAAGGCCACCTAATGTTTTCCAGGCAAAGCCAGACATGCTCTGGGTAGCTCTGAACTCAAAAGACCCACATTGTAACTGGGTGGGCTGGGTTTCACCCTTCCCTCTCCTGTCCCTCCCCAGGGCAAGGGGGCCCTCTCCTCTGTCACTTTTGGCCAGAGCTCTGAGACATCAGGTGCCCGTCGAGACTGTGTGGTTTGGGTACAAGACCTGGGAGCCCCGCACGGGCAGCTGCAGCAGATGGGCCAGCAGCAAGGGCAGCGTCTCCGGACCCTGTATGCCTCCAGGGCGGCTGTTTGGCTACGAGCAATCACTCTTTCGGACGGCAGGCCCCGAGAAGTTTACAATAAAAATCAAAAATAATTTTACGTTGGGGAGGAATCATTTAATTGGAGAGCCGTGGCCTAAAGTTTCTCTGTTCACAGGCTTAACTCACAAGGCTGTTATTTTTATTGCCCTCCAGAGAGGTTTATACAGAACATGCTGCCTTAAAGAGACGGCCACTCGGAGCTGAACCTGGCTGGGCCCTCGTGGGGATCTCCTGAATGCTGTGATGCCCCAGGCCCCACAATGCGGGGGCTGGGGATTCAAAGACAGGAGATACCACAGTCTATGGGGACGGACACTTCAGGGACAGGGAGATTTGCTCCACCATGGGGAGAAGCACAGAAGAGGCATCCACCCAATTATTGAACAAACACACATGTAGCACTTGCAATGTGTCATGCTCTGTTCTAAACACTGTACAAATAATACATTTAAACCTCATATGCCAGGTGCTGTTAAACCAATTCTACAGATGTAAGTTGTTGTACAGAGTAAATCGAGGCCTCGGAAGGATAAGTGGCAGGATTTGAACTCAAGCCGTCTGGCTCCAGAGTCAGTGCTCCTAACTGCGGTGCCAACCGTGACGACAGCAGAGAACACGGGGCAGTCGGGAACACACCTGCAGTTCAATTATGCTGGTGTGGGAGGGGTGAGTGCGGGGAGCTGGGAGTGAGCGGGGATTGGATTTTACATACATGCACACGCACACCCACGTGCACACATGAACAATCACGCATGTATGTGCACACGACCGTGTACGTGTACCCATACACATATGCACAATTACATGCATGTGTGCACACACAAACACGTACATGCACACATGACCATACATGTGTGCATACACATGCACAATCACGCATATATGCACACACACTTTATCTTTACCCCGAGGGCAGTAGCAGGTCCTGGGAACAGGATTGCCATCATCAGATGTGTGCTCTAAAAATCTCACTCTAGCCAGGGGCACGTGGGGAAGTCACTTCTCTCTGCACCTCAGCTTCCTCGTCTGAAAAATGGGGGACCTGTTTTTCCTATAATGAATGAGAAAAGTTCTTTGCAAACTGCAAAACTAGGCGTGTGAGGCATGTTTGCAGAAGCCCATACCGTTGTCAAGAGAGTTAGATGTGAAAGTTACCAAAACAGCTCTCAACACCCTATGTCAGCACAGGGCGGGTGGTGAATGCGTGTGCAAGCGTGCATGCATGTGTGTGTGTGTGTGTGTGTGGCAAAAGAAGAAACCGGGACCCCAAAGAGTAAGAAAAATGTGCAGGGTCACCTAGCAAGTTTATGGCTAAGCGCGGATTTGAATCTGGGCCTGACTGAAATCCTCGGGGTTCCGGCCTGGTGTCTCAAGGCTCCGGAAATACCCAAGAGTCAAGGTTATGGGACATTTTTCACAGGCCACTCATCTCCTCTGACCATGCGACCTCCCCATTCCAGGGTCAGCTCTAGTGGACACTTCCAGGAGGCCTCACAGGTCAGTGATCTACAAGCCATTAACCACAGGTGACCCTTGTCAACTTAAAACGCTGAAGTGCGTTCTCCATAGCTTGCTAAATTGTAACATGTCTTTTCCCCTCCTTTTCCTGCCCCCTTTCTTATTCCCATGAGCAGGAGCACATTCCCCCTAAGGAGCCTGTTGACCAGACAAGGGAGGCAGCTCGGCAGAGCCTTGGACATTGGATCATGGATCTGGGCTCACCTCCTGGCCTCACCACTTCCCAGCTGTAAAATGGGCATGAAATTATAGTGACCCCTGGGCAACCTCTGGGAAACACCACGCCCATGCTGGCTAAGAGAACCGCTTGATAGGTCCCGAGAAATACAAAGGGGTGGGGGCGGGGCAACGGCCCTCTGGGGAGTGAAAGGTGTAGGCAGGATAGTTGTGCCGAAGGGGGCGATCGGTCCTTCATTCAGCATCTGAGAACAGTGCCAGCTGTTATGGGGAGCTGCCAAAGGAGACAGAGTCACAGAAGCGACCTCTCAGTCCACAGGTCCCAATGATTGGAGGACAACAGAGAATGGACAGAACAGGGGCCAGAGAACGGGAAAGGTCAGCGGTGTCGGAAAGACCTGGGCTTGAGTCCCAGCTCCGCCAACTATTCTCTGGGCATCCTCACCAAAATCACACAGCCTCTCTGAGCCTCAGTCGCCTCTTCCATGAAATGGAGGTGATTGCATCTACCTCTGTGCTATTGTGACGGTTGCAGACTGTGTGGGAAAGGCCAGGCACGGAGCAGATGTTCAATAAACGCAGTTCCTAGAGGGTTGCTGTTGTCTGGACATTTCCTCTCACGAGGCAGGGGACCCACTCGGCAAGGCCTCGGGAAAACTCCAGACTGCCTGCAAGGAGGAAAAGCTTCCATCACCTTCTTTCCAGCCGGCACTTGGGGCTTCGCTTACCTCTCTGAAAATTAAATTAAAACTTAACAGTAGTACCATTGTGGCTTCTACACTGCCGGCCCTGGCAGTGAAGAGCCTTTAATATCCACCGCTGACAGGATGGAATTAGCTGCACTTTTTTTGTTTGGGTTTTTATTTCTTGCTCTAACTTTCTTTCTCCCCGACAGGGGTGTAAGCCGGTGTTTAATCCGATCCTGAGAGCAATGGGCCACTCTTGAGCAGGACAGGCGGGAGGCCTTGGCCCCAAGCAGACCAAGGTGAGCGTTCCGTGAGGCGGGTGGAGGGAACCTTCTGTTGATCTCCCCATCATCGTCCGCCGAGTCGGCCAACACAGGTTCCGCAGGCACAAGAGAATCAGTGAAGAATTATTGTTAAGCCTCCTGATCATTATCCTCATTAGAGGTAACCAGATCTCGGCTGGCCCGAACGCCGCTCTAAACCCCACTAAGACGGGGCGCGCTCGGGAAGAATACGCTGTGTGTAATTTAATAATCCTGGAAACAAGTCCACATTCTTTTTTGTCTTTGGCCCAAAGGAGAGGTAATTCCTGTTGTAGCCAGAGAAGTGGAACCGTGCCCACTGGAGGGAAAGGCCTTGGTTGGGTGGACCAGAGGACTTGGTAGGATTTGGTGGCTGTGTTCTGCTTCTCCTAGATGGAATCACCTCCCATTCCATCCATCCCCATCGAGGCCTCTGCTAGCCCTTCAGAGCCTTCCAGAATCTTCATGTGCATTAGGAAAAGGAGTCCCTTTCTCCAGGTCAGTGCAGCCCTGCACTCGATGTCATGTGGCAAGTGGAGAGAAGGCTGGATTTCAACCCCACGTGGCCCCCTTCAGTGCACCCCTGTGTAGAGGGTTCCTCTGCACACCATCCCACATTGGCAGTGCCTTACAGTTTATAAAGCACTTTTGCATCCTTCACCTCTTTTGATCTTCCCACAGTCCCTCGAGAGAGGCAAGGAGGGATTATTACAGCCATTTCACAGATGGGAGAATGGAGGCTTGGAGATGTGAAATGGCTTACTCAAACTACAGGGCTTCTGGGGACCACAGCTGGGTCTGGAACTCAGGTATTCTGACTTCAAGTCCAGGCACCCTTGTGTGTCCCTCAAGGCTGTTACGGGCTGAATTATGTGCCCCCCAAATTCATATGTTGAAGTCCTAACCCCTAGTACATCAAGATGTGACTGCATTTGGAGATAAGTTCTTGGGGTCACTAGGGTGGGCCTCAATCAAATCTGATTGGTGTCCTTTTAAGAAGAGAGAATCAGGACACAGACACACCCAGAGGGAAGACTATGTGAGGACACAGGGAGAAGGCGGCCGTCTACAAGCCAAGGAAAGAGGTCTCAGGAGAAACCAACCCTGCCGACACCTTGATCTCAGACTTCTAGCTTTCAAGACTGTGAGAAAATAAATTTCTGTTGTTTATGTCACCCAGTCTGTGGTATGTAGTTATGGCAGCTCAAGCAGACTAATATAGAGGCCCCGCCAGGCCCCCCTGCCTCCATGCTCTGTTAACCCGGCCCCCACCCCTCTTGCTGCTCCCAGCCCCCTGTGCTACTCCGCAGGCACTGGACACCCACCTCTTGGGCCCGAGATGCTGGATTGTGGTGGGGCCAGTGTGTGCGTGTGTGTGTGTGTGTGTGTGTGTGTGTGTGTGTGTAGGAGGCAATAGGCCCCAACCCCACGGTTATCCAGCGAGGCCAGTGTGATAGAGCTTGAGGCTTCTTGAGCCGACTGGATTTTTAGGATGTTTTTCTTATTACCTTGCGTTTACCTTATAATTTATGCTATGATATCACCTTCACGTGTTTCAAGAGTGCTATAAATCTCTCTACCTGGGAATTCAGGTCTCGGAAGAGCTCTTTGTAAATTTCATGCTTAGAGTCCTATATATGCATGGGTCAATTATATGGACAAACACCCATGTTTCAGGATTAGTTTTATGTATAAGGTTGTCTATTGAAAATTACATATAGGGCCGGCCCCGTGGCTTAGCGGTTAAGTGCGCACACTCCGCTACTGGCGGCCCAGGTTCGGATCCCGGGCGCGCACCGACGCACCCCTTCTCCGGCCATGCTGAGGCCACATCCCACATACAGCAACTAGAAGGATGTGCAGCTATGACATACAACTATCTAGTGGGGCTTTGGGGAAAAAAATAAATAAATAAAAATTATAAAAAAAGAAAATTACATATATACACAAACACACATGTGCTTATATTTTCATCATATGTATAACTTCTAGTTTTTTTTCAACCTATGTTTATCATTGGCACATGAACATACAAAAAGGGCATTTTCCCCCTAGTTTTCTTTTCTAGAAACCTGTTGAGATGCCATTAAAAGAGGTTAAATTACTATAATATTTGTCACATTTTGACCTTGATATTTTCAACATCCTCTCACAAAATGTTTTGAGCCTGCTATGTTAGACCTTTGAATTAGGCAGAAATATTCAAAACCAACAAACTAAATTCTGCTTTCTCGCAACTGTGTCTTTGTCCCTCTTATGTGGGTGTGTTCCCCCCACGGGCCTGAGCACAGGGTAGACAGCAGGTGTTCGATATAGGTTGATGCTTTTTCCAGGCCCACTTGGTGGGTCCACTGGAGTCACCAGGCTCTTGACTTCATCATCCCATGCTCGTCCCTCCAACATCCCCTTCTCACCTGGGAAGATGAGCACTCTGGCCGGGAAAGTCCATGTTGAGGTCAGCAGAGCTAAAGCCTCCTGCACAGGTGAGTGTGTGTGTGTATGGGGGGCAGGGGTGGGTGGTCCCAGCCTGCAACCACAGCAAAACCCAAAGTTCTCACCTGACTCTGGTCGCAATAGGCGGCAGCCCGGGGCCAGCCTTGGCTACTCCTGGCTTCCCAGTGTACGGCCACCAGTACCCACCACACAGGAACGTGGTCCATGGAGATGGGCAGCCCAAGCAGAATCCCACCCAAGAGAAGCAGACAGGGCAGCCCATTGAGATCTTTATGAAGGAGTCAGCACGGCAGGGCTGAGGGGGAGACAAGGTACGGCCTGGGGGGCAGGGAAGGCATTGCAGAGGAGCCACATTTTCCAAGGGAACTTGAAGGTGAGCGAGCGCCTACTAGCTAAGGAATTGGCCATGCACTTGGTGCCGGTTCAGCAGCCCCTGCTCCGTCCTCTGGGCTCCTTGGTCCTGACTCTCCATCGACCGGCTATATGACCTTGGCCGAGTCTCCTCCTATCTGGACACTGGATCCCAGTTGTGTGAGTAGGTTGGCAGGTCTTTGTGGGAGGCCGTGGAGGGAGTGAGGCATTCAGGGAACCAGCAGGACTACGACCTTTCTGAAAGTGAAAGCTGCCCCCAGGGGTCGGGGGGAGGCTCGCCTTCCCACGCAACCTGCAGGAACGTGCTGACAGGTGGGAGCCTGTCCCCGGCAGTGCCAAGTCCCTTTCGTCCGGCTCTTTGATAAACACGGCGCCCGTCCTGTAGGGCAGAGCGCCCTCCCTCCCGCGTGGGCCTCCACAGCACCTGAGATGTATAAACA
The DNA here is from genome assembly GCF_020826845.1 of Diceros bicornis minor. Taxonomy (NCBI): domain Eukaryota; kingdom Metazoa; phylum Chordata; class Mammalia; order Perissodactyla; family Rhinocerotidae; genus Diceros; species Diceros bicornis. The sequence continues at coordinate 40,514,943 of NC_080763.1, forward strand.
AGGCTCAGCCTCTATCGAATTAGGCCACTTCTGGCCTTGCTATCGTTGGCAGAGCGGTTCCCCCGTGATCGTTATCAGCTATAATCAAATCTGGAGAGTGGCTGGAATGCCGATACCTTCCCGGCAGTGGGTCCTTCTGCAGACACAGGCGAGTGACCCCCCCGCTTGTCAGAGTTGCTGTGGTGGCTCCAATCCACACGGCCTTGTTTGTTTCAGCGAGGCAGCTACCCAAATGCACGAAGTTAGTTTTGTGTGTCGTTTTGTGTTCCAGGAGAGACCCTCCTACCCCACCACTAGGCTCTGTGTCTGATGGTCAATGAGAAGATGACAGTGATGGATTGCAGCCCCTGCCTCAGCCTTGCTAGGAGGGTGCAGAGGTGAGCACCCCATGGGCTCAAAATGTGATCTGTTTGTGCCCCACCAGAATTTATTCATTTCTTCGTTCACTAAACAAAGGTGGGTTGCACACTTTACCACAGGGCACAGCAGAGAACAGGAGGAGGCTCCTGTGCTCCAAGGGTCTGCAGTCTGGGGGAGCAGCTCTCTCGCTAACGGTGACTCGTATGTCACAGCGTGCGCATCACAGACACCACAATGAGCACAGGAAGGGGACTGGGGGGCATTCTGGAGGACTTCCTGGAAGAAGCTACATTTCAGACCAAATAGGGCAGGGCAGTGAGGGGTGGGTATTATGGCAAGAGATTCTACTCAAGGACTTACAGGAGTCCCAGCAGAAGGGTTTGGATTGGCCCTAGATGCCTGGGACAAACAGGAATCGGAAGTCACACCCTTGGCATGGGGTGGAAGGGAGGAGGGGAATCTCATGGTCCCCGGTTCCAGCTCGTGTGATGAGGGAAGTGGCTCCCTCCTTGTGAGAAATGAGGGCATGGGGAGGAGGAGGAGAAGGGAAACGTCAGTCGGGCAGCAGCTGTGTGAGGGAGGGCGGCAGACTGCTAACCCCGCTGGAAGGGGTGCACGTCTTCAAGTGACTTTGTGCTCTCCGCAGGGTGCTGATGAGAAAGGTGAGGCTGGCTCATTGCTTCACACCCAGCAGGGGTCCGAAGTCCTCCCCAAGCATAGGCCAGTGGTGTCCCAGGCCCAGGGCTCAGCCTGAAGGAGGCAGACTGTTGGGGGTCCACACACAGCCTGCGGGACACGTCAACCCCAGGAGCTGACACTGCAAGTGAGTACAGAGAAACACAAAACCGAGTAAGAGAGCAAGACGGTTTCAGTTTTCAGTGCTCTGAAGGCAGTAAAGTGGATGAAACGGTCGATAGTGGACACGGGGCCAAAGAGGTTAGGGGAAGGGAGGGAGGGAGGGAAGGAAGGAAGGAAGGGAGGGAGGGAGGGAGGGAGGAAGGAAGGAAGGAAGGAAGGGAGGGAGGGAGGGAGGGAGGGAGGAAGGGAGGGAGGGAGGGAGGGAGGGAGGGAGGGAGGAAGGAAGGAAGGAAGGGAGGGAGGGAGGGAGGGAAGGAGGAAGGGAGGAAGGGAGATTATGAATTGAATCCAAGAATGACCGATACATTCCCTGTCACTTGCTAACTCTGATGAGGCCCCGGTGACGTGGTCAGGAGACAAGACCCTGAGCCCATCAGCCGGTGCCCGTGCCCCAGCCCCGCCACAGGCAACTCACTTAACACCCCTGTGCCTTGGACTCCTCATCCCTCGTCTGTGAAGCTGGGGGGACAGTAGTACCCGTCTCACAGGGGTGTGCGCATGGGTGTGCACTACTGCAATCCCTTAGAATGGGGCCTGGCATGTACGCAGTGACGCGAAGCTGCTGTGTTGTGCTTATTGTTGGTGCCCTGGGTTGAGAAGGATTCTGAGGCCTTGTCAGGCTCAATGGGGCCAGGGGTCAGGAGGAGCAGAGGTTGCCCTCTGTTTCATCATCCTGTCTGATCTACCCTCGCGACTGGCTCCACTGGGGGCTTCCTGCTGGAGTTGGCTCTGACCGTGGTCTCCACCATACAAACCTCCCAGCCTCCCTTGCTCTCTCGACCTCATCCCTTCATTCTTTCCCTTGGCCACAATGGGTGCAGGATGACATCTGGACAAAGGTGGCAGCATTGCACCGGAGGGCAGGGGACAGGGACCCCCTGCCTGGAGCCTCCCTCTCACGTCTAAGAGGGGCACAGAGCGAGTTCACGCCCAGGAACACTGGCCTGGGGGTCTCGGCTGGCTCCGCTGCATGGAGGGCCCCTGAGCAAGTCGCTCCAGCTCCCAGGGCTGTTTCTCTCACTGAACAAAGAGGGCAGACATTTCTTCACAGAGGAGACCCCAATAATAAGAAAGATGTGGATCTTCTCTGGTTAGGGCTTAGGGTCTAGGCCCATCCTCCCTGACCCCTGAGGCCCCTCTGGGCGATCAGCTCTCGCCCGGGGAGGGGAGATGGCCAGGGATGTGAGGGGAGTTCAGCACTGTGGAGGGGGGTAACCCAGGCTCTGCCACTTTGGATTCCAAATCCAGAGCTGCCCCTCGCTGGCTGCAGCCTCAGGCCTGTATTTGGCCTCTCAGGCCCTCAGCCTCCCCATCTCTAAGAGGGGGTAATGATCCTGGTGGGGTGGCACGCAGAAGTAGGGGCTCTAGTGGGGACCAGGGGGAAGGCCAGGCCTGTCCCTACTCTCACAGTCTGGTGGGAGGTGGAGGCCCCCAGGAAGCTCCTTGGAGAGCTCCCAGCCAACCCGTTGTGCTGTCAGAAGTCTCCATCAGACCCCAGCTTCCACTGCCTTGGTCCCTTTCTGCGGCCCCCTCTCTCATCCTTCCCCTGCTGAGGTCAGGCCCACCCTCATCTCCCGGAGGACCTTCTCTGCCTTCCATCCAGAATGCTTCTCCTCTTTGGCCAAACCCTGCCACCCTTCAAAGTCCAGCTCAAGCCTCATCACTTCCAGGCAGATTTCCTAACCACTCCAGCCACGTGTCTTTCCCACGAACCTGCCCATCGCCCTGTGCCTGAAATAGCCTTCCCTGTCTTCCTTATGCAGTCAACTCCCTTCCTCCTTTCAAGACCCAGATTCAAAGCCCCCAAACTCAGGCTTCTTCTAGCCTCTGCTCTTGGCATCAGAGCCCTGCAGTCGTTGACCACACAGCCCAGTCACAGACACCCGAGGTCAAGCCCTGGCTTTGCTACCTCCAAACCCATGTGACCTCTGACCCTCAACTTCCTGATCTGTAAAATGGGGAGAGTAATGCTACTTCCTCCCTCACATGAGGATTCACTGCAATGAAGGACACAGCCCAGCGCCTGGCCTGTAATAAATGCTCAGTAATAACATTCCTAGTCGCCACGTTGTATTATGTGTCATGTATTCACTTACAGCTCCCCGCCCCAGCCCCCTGCCTAGCACAGCACTGCCAGCCACAGAAGGACCGCTAAGGAGCTGAAACTCTCAATGTGCCTCACGCAGCAGAGTTTTGATCAAAGTACATTTTATTCCTCCGATGTGACCCTGTGGGACAGCCGGGGCAACCAGCACATTTAGGCCTGTTTTCCAAATGAGGAGAAGAATCCACAACTGTTCTCTGAGGCCCTGGGTCTTCTGCTCACCCACCGATGCTTCAGCTATAGGATCTGTTCCTCATAACGCATGAGGCAGAATGTAAACGCTTCAAAGCAGGGGAGTGAGGGTGTAAAATGCTACAGTGCCACTGTGGTTACAGTCCAGTTCCCCTCCCCAGAGCTGGGTCCCACGATGACAAATTATCAGGTGGGGTGGTGGGCTCTGGGTGTGAGAGGCCAGGAGGAGGCTGGAGGGAACCCAGTCCAGCTGACAGACCAGGCCATTTGGACCAGAACTCTCGCCAGGTCCTCGGGCTGAGGAGGTTCGTGCCACAGGGAGAGCTTCCCTAAGACCCACTGTGATAAGGTGGCGGTGCTTCTCACAGGGTCCCACGTCATTGGGTCCGCCATTGTTATCACCCCAATTTACAGATGAGGACACTGAGGCTCAGGAGGATTCAACAACCTGCCTGGACCACACGGTCCCTAAGGGGCAGGCAGGGGTTATGTCTGGACTTGTCTTTCTCCACTCTTCTCTTCACTGTGCCCCGCAAGAAGGCTGACATGACAAGCCCAGAAGCTGTTCCCCTGGCCAGTGTCCAACCCTCCGCTCGGTCTGGAATGGGATTCTGACACGTCTGCGTATGAGGCACTTTCTGCGTTACAAAGCTCCTTCATGTGCCAGAAGTACAACCTTTCTGTCCTGGAGTCTCTGTAAATACGAGGGAAGCCATCTCCTTTGCAACAGAAACTTGAAAGCTTCACGCACTCATTGCATCTATAAAGCTCCAAGGGTGCCAATTCCAGACGATCCAGAAGCCCTGGATGTGAATTTGCCATAAATAGACCACATTTCTACGATGATGTCTCACTGGGCCAGTGACTAGGACATGACTTCAGCATGTCATGGTTTAAAAAGGGCGTTCCTGGGGGCTGGCCCAGTGGCGTAGTGGTTAAGATCGCGTGCTCCGCTTCAGTGCCCGGGGTTCGCAGGTTCGGATCCCAGGTGTGGACCTATGCACCGCTTATCGAGCCATGCTGTGGCAGGCGTCCCACATATAAAGCAGAGGAAGATGGGCATGGATGTTAGCCCAGGAAAAAGAGGAGGATTGGAAACGTATGTTAGCTCAGGGCTAATCTTCCTCACCAAAAAAAAAAAAAAAGAAAAGGGCGTTCCTGTGCACACATTTGATTATTCATCAAACACCTGTTGGGGTCTTCCATGTCCCAGTCACAGGCCTAGGTGCTGGGTACACAGTGGGGCACAGATAGAGGGCTCACCTTTCTGAAGATGGGTAAGAGAGACGGCAGCCACCATTGTATAATCAGAACTGTGTGAAGGAGCCAGAGAGCACTGTGATTAAAAGAGAAAGGGGTTCTGGGTTGACCAGTAGACCATTCTGAGGGATGGCCACTAGACTGAACCCTAAAGGGCCATTTTGGATCCTCACATCTCTCTGAGGCAGGTAGACCAGGGGTTATTTATTCCCATTTTCCAGAAGAGAAAACCTGGGCTCAGAGAGGTTAAGTCACTTCCCCAAAGTCACACAGCAAATAATCAACAGAGCCAGGGCTCTAACATGGGCCTCCTGGACCCCAAGCCTAGGGCCCTTTTCCTTTAACACTCTCACTGCCTTACATATTTTCCTCTGAAAATTACTCAGCAGAGTAAAAATGCAGAGTTGACATTTAAAAGCCTGATGCTGAATAGGGTGCCTATAACTGAAAAAACGATTCTTTTTCCATTTGAAAGGGTCCCAGCCCATTCAGCAAGTGAAGCAAGTTCCAAAGGAAGTTCTAATAGTCGCTCGAGGAAGCCCTGGCAAGGAGGGTCTACAACTCACATCCTCTCAATATGTTTTTAGGAATGTCATCACGCCTAGGTTTTAAAAGCCACTGACAATAAAAATAAGACTCAGCAAGGGGTGACAGGGCTTTGTGTGTGTGTGTGTGTGCACACACGCGTGCGGCTCCATGCCTGCTGCTCCGTGCTTTCCTGCTCACATTGACAGGGTCAGGGAAGAATTTTCTGTGACTAATTAGGTTTTAACTTGCCAGAAAGAGAGTGGACGTTGGCAGCCTATTGTAGGGGAGTGAAACAAAGTTTGAACTAGAGTGAACTTAATTTCCTTTGCACTGAAAGGAAAGAAAGATTAATGAAATATCCCCAAATCCATCCTGTTAGTTTTTATTAAATCAGCAAATGAAATTTAACCTCCAATTCTGTTATATCGTCCTTTCCTGTAGATTGGGTTTCAACAAGCCTAAGTGAAATGGACACCATCCCTCTAGAACAACATTTCGATATGAAAATTGCATTATAGCAGTCAACATCAGGTTAGCTGAGGAACGAGCCACTTGGAAAACAATTATTTCCACAAAGAGCAGAATGACACATATGTTGCCTCAAATTTACAAGAGCCACAATGTTATGATTACGGTATTTCTGCAAGGCCACGTCTCACCTCTTTGCTAAATGCTAATTAAAAAATCCATTGAGTTTTATGTCACAGCAGCTGCAATACTTTTATCTTCAAATAGGGGTGAGACAGGGGAGCGGAGAGAGGACAGCCAGCAACGATCCGTCACGCACCTCTTGTGTGCCAGGCACCGGCTCTCTCTGTGCGTCGTTCTCATTACGCTTCAAGGTCACAATTCTCACCCATTAGAAGGAGGAGGACACTGAAGTCTTGGGAAGGCAAAGTGAATTCGCTAAGGTCACAGAGCTGCTATTCAAGCTTGTTTATCTGACCTGCAATTGTTTCTTGGCTTTCTAGCAAGGAAGTGTGTATATCACTTTATTCATCCATTGGACAAACGTGGGCAAGCTAAGCATCACTACGTGCCGGGTACCCTGATGGTCTTGGGAACCCCAAGCATCCACGTACACGTGCTGATGGCAACAACTCTCACAACTCCTGTGCAAGCCTGGGCTCTTCAGGACTGCTTTCATTTGCCCATCACCATGGCCCCGTGAGAGGGGATACTAACGCCATTTTCACGGAGATTAAGTGACAGGGCTGAAGCCAAGAGCCTGGGCTTCGGTCTCTAGGTCCAGGGAAATCTCTTTGTTGCAGAGCATCCAAAGGCGGCCACCGATCCTCTCTGTGTCCTGCGGGCACTAGGGGAGGAGGAAGAACACTCTTAGGACAACTTCAAAAGTGGTTTTCAAGTGAGTTACACAGAAAAGCCTGCTTTCTTCTCAGCTGTCTGCTATTATCGGATTGAAGGAAAAGTCCAAAATGAGAAGAGGTGGTTTGGGGAGGCTGGGGAGCCATCTGTTTATTTCTGCAGGACTGGGACAGATGTGAGTCTCTGTGGGCCCATGGGGGTAGGAGTGAGAGCCTCACTTCCTCTGAGGCTGGGAGACCCTACCAGACTCAGATCTCAGCTCAGAAAAAGGTTCCGTCAGCCAGAGCCGCCCTCGGATGGTATGCCCACCCCAGGGAGCAAAGAGATGCTCGTCACTGGGGGAGAGCAAATGGGGACAAACTGACCTCTTGGCAGGGAGGCTGTGATGGGGATGCAGCTCATGCTCTGTCATCCTGGAACCCTGTATCTTAGGAAACATCACGTCCACATCTGGGGAGCACAGCTCAGGGACCCTGTGGACGCCAGCACAGTGAGCACGGAGAGCATTCAGGAGACGCACCGATGGAGAGAGGATTTCTCGCACCAGCCTTCCACCTGGGATGGAGCACAGGGCAGTGCCGCCCTGCCACCTACTACCTGTGGGCAAGCCCTTGACATCTGTGAACCTTGGCTGTCTCATCTGGGAAATGGGGACGATGATAGGTCCTTCCTCACCGGGGCATCTGTCTCAGGGTTAAATGAGAGAGTAAGTGCGAGCAGTTCACCCAGCGCCAGGCACACAGTAGATGCTCAATAAATGCAGACTATGATTATCAGCCAGTTCTCAAGCCCCTTTCTTCCTTTGAAGCACAAAAACTCATGCAAAACTCTTGTCCTAGAAACCTGAACCTTAGTGTTTTGCTCGAGGGCTTCCAGAGAACTGCCCTCAGGGGGAGGGTGACAAACATCAGAACATAGATTCAGATGGGACCCCATAGGTTTTAGTGTCCCTATTTTGGGCTCCATCACAACTCTATTAGCTGCATAAAATATTCGAAGTGATAGCCAAGAAGGAGGCCCCATTGCCAAGGTTCCCCCAGCCCGGCCTCTGGAATTGATTACTTGGAGCCTTTCAGAAACGCAGAAATAAAACTATGCCAGGGCGGATGGACAGGCTGGGGACCAGCTCATGTTTCTATTCCAGCGGCCCCCTTTCCCCCCCACCCCGGAACAAAGTCTTCTCCAGTTTTCAGTAAACTTAACTTGACAATCGTCAAAGGGAATCAAACAGCGCAGAAACGAAGCCTTTAAAAGATGTCAGAAAAAGTCAGAATCGGTAGAAATCTACTACACTTCCCACCCACCCCCCTCCCTGGAATTAGTGTTTAAATCTTTTAGGAACAGGCTCCAGGGGCTGGATTATTTAACTCGCTGGCAAGAATGCACTTAGGAAGGGCACTCGTGTTTATTTTGGGTATTACCTACTCACCTCCTTAGTGTAATCCCCAGGCTTAATCAGAGGGTATTGGGAAGACACCAATTAGCAGCACCGGCTGTCCCCCTTCCCACTCCAAATCCCCAGATGGGAGGATAGAATCCCCTGGAAGGTGGATAATTAGAGAAGGTGCTGCTGTGTTCTCTGCAGGCCAGGAGTGGGAGCTGGCCCAGACCACCAACAGACTGAGGGGCTCTGAACATGCTCCCCGCTTCATCAGAAGGGCCTCCACCCGCTAAGTGGATCCCTCCCCACCCCCTGCTCATTAACAACTCCAGCTGGAGGCTTCTCTCCACACAATCCGTCTTCACAGCACAAGGATTTAGCCCAGAATAGGCCCAAGGTGCACCCAAAACAGCTGGGCACAGCTGGCTTGCTGAGGCAGCACCAGCTTCTCGGGACCAGATTCTTGGGTCCAAGTCCTGCTGGGAACTGAGGGAGCAAAATTCATATTTGTAAATCATCTCCCATGTGCCAAGGCCTAGGCTGGGCAATGTATAAGTACTTTTTAATTGAATTCCACATAAAGACCCCCTCCCACATCTCCACACCTGCAGCCCAATCACCCCATTTCTGCCTGGGTGCCCTGACATCTTTTCAGCGTGGCCCCCACGGGGGGAGGCACTCAGCCAGGTCAGGGAAAGGCGTGAGAGTACAGGTGTGGTATTTGCACACGAAGGCACTTCCCGACAGCTCCCGACTGCCTGAGCATCTCCAGGATGGGGTTTCCTCGTGGCCCAGAGCAGCAGATGGGCGTGGGCTGGGACCTCAGGCTGCCCGCCTGCTCCGTCCCCAAGGAATGCCGAAGCCTCCCCTTTCTGGGCTATGCTGCTGCGCTCAGAGGGCACCATTTGGAGGCAATTCTACTGCCCTTTTCTTTCTAGCAACAAAACGGCATGTCTCCAGCCTACTGGATTGAAGAATCTTCTCTCTGACCACGATACCGAGGAGTTGGTCTGAGAGAAACCAACGCAGTGAGCTGAAAAAGCTGGAGGTCTCTACCCAGGCCCTACTGGGTGACGTACCTCGGTCACATAATGTCTCTGGCCACTGTCCCCTCATCTGTGAGGCTGAGGAATAACCTGCCTTCCAGGAGACCAGAGGACCTCCTAGCGCTGAGTGTGTGCGGAGCCTGGCACCTTCACTGCACGTGGGTGCTGTGAGTTTCCTTTCTTCTCCTGTGACTTGAGGTGGATGAACGTTCTGGAAAGGTTTTAACCACAAAGGTGCAGGGATGGCAGTTCTCTCGCTCTGATGGAGGCATAGTCCACCTTCCAAACACCTTTCTGACCTTGTGAAAAATAACCAGGCCCTATATTACCAGGGCATACTGGATCCCAGCAAGGGAGAGCGTAAATGTTTTAAAATTAGATCTTCCTGGGGAGCTAAACATGAGTCTGGGGGCCCGCCTCGAGGCTGCTGCCCTGTGACCTCAGGGGAGCTCTGACCTCTGCAAAGCCCTGGCTAATGCTACCCACTTCCAACGGGCCCTGCGGAGATGACAGACGCAAAGTGAATCGTGAGGGCAGTTGTCAGGGAGAGCAGCATAATGTAACAGTGAGGTCAGTCCAGAGCAGATAGGAGCCTCCTGGAGTTGGATGAGCATTGGGGTGTGCGGCTGCGAGGGGACCAAGTGTAGACATCCTGAGTGATAGACCTTGCCCTGCTGCTGAACCGCCCTTTGACCTCAGCCATGTCACCCTATCTAGGCCTCTGTGTTCTCATCTCCTGACGAGAGTATTGGACGGGTTGGTTGAGTTCTAAGAATCTGTCCAGGGATAGTCCTGCCTGGACAAGCATCCTCGAGTTGGTTGAATGACTCTAGGTCTCCAGTGGGGCTCTTTGTCAGATAGTTCTATCTTGGGCTTCAATCCTGGGATTTCTGCTTAGAACATATGGCAAGGACATAATCATAAGGGAATTCCTCTAGAAAGCAGATTTCAGCCGTGGCTTCCAGGCCAGCAACTAGGGTGAGATGACCTTCCAGGAGCCACCTGGAGCAAGCCATGTCACAGTATGACCATGATTGTCAGGCCAGCCTCCATCCCGCTCCATGAAGTGATCAGTCATTTCATGGAAAAGGCTTGGACCCTCCTCTGCAGGAAGACGGCACAGGGCAGTGAGAAAGGCAGGACTTTCAGTCTGATGGCCCAGTTCAGATCCCAGCTGCATCCTTGCTCACTGTGGGTGACCTTGGGCCCAACCCCCGGCCTCTCTGGACCTCAGTTTTCTCATCTGTATGCTGGGGATAATGACACATACTCCTTGGGCTGTTGGGAGGATGAATGGCAGAAGGTGCACAGTGAGTCGTACCGGCAGAGAGTAGGAGTGGGCTCCATTGTTAAACTTTCTCCTCTAACCTGCCACTGCCTCCTTCTGGCCGCCCTGACAGGCTCAGTAGAGCTGTTTGCTCTTGGGCACAGTGGGAACCCGTGCGGGCCTATCACTTCATTCATTCTCTCCTCCATTCGTGGAGTGGCTATTATTGAGCACCTACTATGTATTCTGTCTAGTGCCAGATCCTAGGGACAGAGAAATGGAGAATCTTCACTCCTTGCTTTCAAATACTCATTATCTAGAGGAGAGAGACATGAAAGCAATTATAAGAGGGTACAGGCAGTGAGGGAGACACATACAAGGGGCCACGGAAGCACAAGAAGGACCACCCAAGCTTGCCTTTCTATAAAGTAGGGAGCTTGGATGCCCTGATCCCAAGCAAACTTTCCACCTGCCCAAGGGAGAGGAGAGACCAAGAGGAATGTTCTGTAAGTCCTATATTTTGGTGACTTTGCCTAAGTTAATGCTCTGTACAAATGGAAGCATCTTCACCATGCCGTCCCTACCACTCTTATACAGAGTACCCCAACCTCCCACAGGGTTCTTCCTCCCGAGAGCCCCTAACCATGACCCTACCCTACAAGACACTCTGTAAGCCCCAAAAGATGCACAAACTGCACTCGTCATTCTTAAGGCTGTCCTCCACCGCTTCCAATCGTAGTGCCTCCAGTTAATACTTGATGAGAACCCTCAACCTACAGACCCCACAGGAAGGCACCCCTAAAGGTAGACACCACCTCGTGATCCCCCACAAATCTCCCCCTCCTGCTGCTTTCCAGCTTTTCTGCTCCCCCCTCCCCTCCCCACACAGAGGCACGAGCATGTGCCTCTTCTTTTAGCAGTTTTTCTTTCACACAGCAGACTGAGATTTCACAAAAAAGGGGAATTCTGGCAGAACAGGCTGAGATTGGCCGCTGATTTCTGGGTAACTCCTGGTGAGTCACTGGGCCTCAGAAAGATCTCAGCATGAAGACGTTTGCCAGGGAGGTGGTGAACCAGCCCCCAGAGGCTCACATGATCCCTTCCCTCCCTCCTCTGCAGTGAAATATCAGGGAAAGAGGGCGTGGAGTGAATTATGTGAATAGATGTGGTATTTTATGAAATACAAGAAGAAAAATGCTCTAAAACCCATAATCATAAACACAGCATATGGAAAAAGGAAAGAGCTGGTTTTGAGTAAGAAGTGTCTTTTATCTACTCCCATCCCCTCCCCTTTCTGCTCAATATTAGATACATAATCAGAGAAATGCTTAAATTTCACCCAAGGCTTGCTTGAGTGGGAAGCTTGAATTTTTTTCTAAAGAGATCTTGTACCACGCGTTCTATTGCAAGGAGGATTTTCTTTCTCAAATGCTTTCACCTGTCAAAAGCCCTCTGTCCAGAAACTTAACAGATCACTCTACTCTCTCATTCTGCAAAGCAGAGGGGAAGGGAGACCACGTCGAGTGTCTACCGTGAGCCAGGCACAGATGCAGACATCTGGCCTCTCCTACCAGCCTTGCAGAGGGTCTGCGAGGGCAGTGGGCTGCCCACGGCCTCCTGAACTCAGAGAGACTATGAGCCTTGCTGGGGAGCACCAGCTAGGGAACCGCAGAGCCAGGACTCTGTGTGACCCCAGAGCCCAGAGCACCCCACTCCCTGCACAGAGCCCCCCACTTGAGTCGGTTCCCTGTTAAAAGGCAGAGAAAGTGGGATTGGAGGACTTTTCCCCCCCAATCTACCCACATTAACATTCTGGTTTCCTTCACGCTTTTATATCTGTTATTCCTCTTCTAGAAATGGCCACGTGAAAAGATTTCTCAGTCTTTTTCCTATTTGCCATGTTTTCTTTCTTCCTTCCCTCCTTTCCTTCCTTCCTTCCTTTCTTTCTTCCCTCTCTCCCTCTCTCCTTCCTTCCTTCCTGCTTCCTCCCTGCATTTTTTTCTTTCTTGATTAATACATTTTTCTTGTTTATTGAGATCTGATGTATATCATTAACATGCACACATCTATCAGCTAGTGATGAATTTATACATATCCGTACATCCACAGAATCACCACTCAGTACCCTCCCTCTTCCCCCCGCCCCTCCAACAAGCTAGGGAAGGACTGTCCTGATCTTTAACCCCAGAGATTGCTTTCACTGGTCCTTGGGCTTCACTGTTGCATACATCAGTCGTTTGTTCTTTTTCCTTGTTGTATAATATGCCACCAGATGACTACACCACCAACCATTTATCCATTCTACTGGTAATGGACGTTTGGTTGTTTACATTTTTTAACTAATGTGTATAATGTTCCTTTGAGCATTTTTGTACCTGTCTTTTGATGGATATAAACACACTTCACTTGGGTATATAACGAAGAGTAGAATTCCTAGGTCATGATGAATAGGATACTTTTCTTGACTATTATTTTTATTTCAGCAGTGATAGATATTGTAAAAATTTTAATAAAGAAAAAGTTAAACCCCACCTCCTCTAGACCCACTCCCAGGTATATTCTAACACACTTTCCACACGCTTATGCAACGTGCAAGGACACACATACCACACACACATATAGTGTTCTGCTTTTCTTTCTTTTTTAAACAAAAATAAGAGCATTCTATAACAGTACTTGTGACTTGTCTTTTTTTTTTTTGCTTAAACTTTGCGTATTTTGGCCATTGCTCCAGATAGATAAATACGAATCTGCTCGTTCTGTTTAATAGCCGTGTCGTATCCCAGAATATGGATGTGAAATTATTTATTCAATAGTGTTCTCTTTTGATGGAAGTGGTTTCCGGTTTTCCCACCTTGACACACAATGCTACAATGAAGATTTTGAGACATATGTCCTGCAGTACTGCTGCTTTTGTTTTTCTTGTAAAGCAGATTCCCAGAATTGTGATTTCTCAGTCAAAGGATGTGTGCATTTTCAAAAGGACAAATATTGTCTGATTCCACTTGTATGAGGTATATAGAAGAGTCGAATTTATAGAGACAGAGAGTAAAATGGAGGTTACCAGTACGGAGGGGAGAGGGAAGTAGGGAGTTAGTGTTTGACGGGGACCGAGCTTCTGTTTGGGACGATGGATAGTGGTGATGGCTGCACAACAGTGTGAATGCACTCAATGCCCCTGAACTGTACACTTAAAGATGGTTAAAATAGTAAATTGTGTGTTATGTATATTTTATCACAAGAAAAAAAATCTATAAATAAAAATTTAATATATTTAGTGATGACTTTCTAAAACCATTTATTTACCAAGTGTAGCAGACACTGGTGTCCCACCCACATCTCTTCAGCATTCTTGGTTCCAGAATATTCCAGCTGTGTCCTACTGCAAGCACCTGGAAGTCCCCACCTGAGGCCTTTCTCATGACCCGCACCGTGGAGCAGACGGAAGTGCTGGGGAGACAATGCTCCCTGGAGAGCCCTCAGCCAGTGAAGGATGGGAGGGGGAAGAAAAAGGCTCCAGATCCCTGCCTCTCAGACGGGGCAACTCTGAGCCCTGGTCTTCACGCTCCAGCGGTCCCCAGCAGGATTGCGCCTCAGGAGCCACAAGGACAACCTGCTCTGTGATGCTCCTGCTGTTGGCTTCCTGCCCTCCCTCCTCTCTGCTTCCCCACTGCCTTTGCCGTGCTTCCTGGGATCACCTCCCATGTAACCAAGACCCTCACATCCTTGTCTCAGGGTCAGCCTCTGGGGGACCCAACTCAAGACACCAGTTCTTTGTTGAATGGCTGCCATGGGCCGACACTGCACTGGGCCTTGTGGAGGAGACAAGGGTGAGTTGGCACGCTGCACAGCCAGATGCAGAAACAAGACTCCACGCTGTAAGGAAAATCGCCACGATAGCAGGCAGCGAGTCCAGGCTGCCAGAGTCCAGAGCAGAGCACAGCCTCTGAAGCCGCCACATCTGGACAGGCTGGAAGAGACCCGTGTGGGACGGTGGATATGATGGGGATGGAGGGAGGGAGGTGATGGGTGTATCTGTCAAGAGGGCCGGCACATGCAAATGACCGGAAGCTGGAATCTGCAAGCCCCGTGCAGCACAGGGGTGCCCTGGCTTCTGCCGTGGGTTTGTGGCTCACCTCTGCCCTGCAGTAGCTGGGGGCGCTGGGTCAAATCACGCAGATGCACCGAGCCCTTCTGCTGTCCTCTATGAAAAGAGCTGCCACCAGAGTCTCCGGGAGGACCAAGTGAGTCAGCTCACGTGGACGTGCTCTGCAAACTGTTGCAGATGGTAGTCCTTTGGGTACGCTCTCCCTGAAGAGGGTGGACATCAGTGCCCGAGGGTTTAAAAGGCTGCCATATCCCCACCCTCCCCCAACACACACTGCTCAGAGCTTTTTGGAGCTGTGGGATTCTTGAAATAGGAGGGACGGGAGAAGGCTGTCAGTGGTCTTGATGCTGTAATTCATAGTAATGCTGTGTTTTCAGCGACCTTACCAACATGATCAGGGTGCCCTCTAGCAACACAGAAAAAGGATTTCTGACCAACTTCATTCTCCTCATATTTATTAACTGCCTGCATAGTGCTTGGCACCGTGCTAGGGCTTCAGGGGACATGGGGACACATGATCTCAGAGCAGCTCATGCTCTGGTTGGGGATGCAGACCTGTAAATAGCCAGGGGACTCTGAAGAGGTCATCGCTTCTCTACAAGCCTCAGTTTTCTCATGTATGAAATGGGGACAACACCACTAACCTCATACCACTGTTCATGAAGCTGATCCATGTGAAGGAACCTGTCGGGCCCTTACCTGGGAGCCCAGGAAACACAGATGGTCGTCACCCACTCTGTACTCACAGTTACTCCAGGCACATGGAACACCGAGTAAACGCACTGAACAACCAAGGTGGCCTACAAAACACAGGCATCCACAGTGTAGGGATAAACCACATTCTATTATCCATTCATCAGTGAGTGCACATCTGTATTGTTTCCAAATTGGGGCTATTATGAAGATTGCTGCTATGACCATTTTTATGTATGTCTACGGTGGACACATGTACAGATTTCTGTTAAGTGAATGCTAGGAGTGGAGTGTTGGAACATAAAGCATGCATGTATTGAACTTGAGTAGATACGGCCTCATGGTTTTTCAAAGCAAATGGAACCAGTTTCCACTCCCACCAGCAGTACATGAGACTTCTTGTAGCTCTATGTCTTGGTCGACACTTGATGTTGTCAGTCTTAAATTTTGGCCCTTCTGGTGGGGGTGTAGTAGTATTGCATTGTGGCTTTATTTTCCATTTCCCTGATAACTAATTCAATAAGACATCTTTTCACATGTTTATTGGCCATTTGAGTTTCTTTCTTCATGAAATACCTGTTCAGATCCCTTGCCTATTTTCCTAATGGACTGTCTGTCATTTTCCTATTGATTTGTAAGAGTTCTTTACATATTATGGCTACCAATCCTGTGTCAATTATATGTAATGCAAATACCTTCTTCCGCTCTCTGAGGATCATTCAGAGAGATTAAATGTAACATGCCCTGGACACACAGCTAGTAAGGTCTCAGTCGTTCTTTTCCAAGGACAGATGGTAAGTGCCCACTTAGTCTGCCTGCATGTTATGTTAACCAAACCTCTAGATTTAACACATCTTTGGACAAACACAGAGCACTGACATCAGCAATCATGGACCACGATGGATGAGATAATTTTCCATTGCCAATTAGAAATAGCATGTTGGAATGAGGCTGATAACCCTGAGTTTCTGCATCATTACACAGTATCCTAGTTGGTTAAAATATGCCTCCTGTAGAACCCTTAGGGAATCATCATTTATTTATGATCTGAACAAAGAATGATGCTCTTGGTAAATCTCTAAGGCACTGGTTCTCAAAGTGTGGCCCTTGGACCAGCAACATCAGCATCACCTGGGAACTCATTTGAGATACAAATTCTCAGGTCCCACCTCAGATCCACCAAATCAGAAACTCACTGGGGGGCCCAGCCATCTGTGGTCTCACAAGCCCTCCAGGTGATTCTGACACACAGTTAATGTCTGAGAACCACAGTTCCAATCAATCTCACACTTATCAGGACACAAAGGGTCACATCGGGCCCAGAGCTCCAGCTTTCTGTGGCCAACAGTTATTGTCCATCTTCCAGACTTTCCCCTGAGTAGACACTTTGCAGATATTATCCCATTAAATCCTCAGGATAACAAGGTGTAGCATAATCACTTCTAGGCTACTGATAAGGAATCTGGGGCCCAGAATGGTTGGGTGACTTACCCAAGGCCACAGAGCTCACAGGTTGGCAGAGCCAGGGTTGCAGCCCACGCCTGTCTGACTCCAAAGTCCACAACTGCCCCACACGCTGCTCCTGAAGTCACCTGTGTGCAGCACTGAAGTGCTGACATAATCATCCCCGAGGAAAGTCACAGTTGAGCCTTGCCTTCTGCCCTCATCCACATACTCTAGAGTGAGAACTGGGGGCTCAGCAAACACGAAATTCTAGAATGTTGGAGTTAGAAGACCCCTCAGCATCTAAATAAACCAATCCAACCATTTATTAGCTCTACCATGCGCTGGGCACTCCCCCCGACACCGTGGGGCCACAGATACCGTCAGTCCCAGTCCCAGCCCTAAAACAGCTCACACGGCACTTGCACTGAGCAAGCTCATCAGAGCTTTGGGGGTCGCCAACGGGGTTTGCAAGAAGGAAGAAGAGAAGAGGAGGGAGGGATGGGTCCTGCCTGGGATGCTCAGGCTGGCTTTAGCGGGTCACGGAGGGATGGATAGGCAGGACCTCAGCAGGCTGCCGGGACACAAGGCAGTGCAGGAAGAGGGACTCGGGACACAGAGGAAGGGGTGGGAGGCTGTGTTTGTGATGGAAAGAGACAGCTGACGGAGTGAAGCAGAGCAAGAAAGCTGGAACAAGAGATCAACATCAGATTGGCAAAGGAGTTTGGACTTGATTCTGTTGAGTCCAGGGGAGCTACTGAAGTTGCAGAGCTGGGGAGGGAGGAGGGAGTGACTGGCCTCAGGGACAGGCCTCAGGATCAGCTGGGAACATTCCTCTCCATCCCCTCCCGCCCAACCAGTCCCTGGAGCAGACAGGATGCTCAGGGGCAGAGAGGGCAATGAGGCCGGAGTGGTTCACAGCAGGAATCAAGTTCAAACTCTTTACCAGCCACAATGGTGTGGGCACTGACTGACCAACCAGAATGGACATCAGTTGTATACAGCCGGCATGGATGTACTGATGAGAACCGAGTGGTCCCCAGCCCTGCTTTACGCTGGAGGCTGGCATTGGCTTTGAAAGCCAAAACGATTCCCCAGAACCTTAATACTCCTTCTCCAATGCAATTAATCTAGGAGAGTCCAGCTGTCTTAGAAATTTTCACTCTGTCCCGAGTGGACAATGCCCACTTCACAACAGCTGTTGGGGGCCTCCCTGACTGGACACTGCCCGAGAAGGAGCCCCAAGTCTGGGGGAGTCACACCTGTTCATACCTGCAACAGCATCCCTTTAAAAAGCCGAGAGCAAACCAGACCAGGGGCCACCCAATGACAAATCTAAAACACATTGGGAGAGCAGTCTTTATTAGTGTTGAGAATCCATCGAAGGTTTTTAATTAAAGTTAAGAGGCTCTTTGAGGAGCCCGTGGCTTTCCAGTCTGTGTGACTGTAAGATTAGCTCTGGCTGATTGACGGGTGGTGGGTGGTGGGTGGTGGGTATGGGGCCTCATTCAGAAGATTGTCTTTGAGAACCCAACATGTTGACTTTTACGACATTCAGTTTCCATGAGGGTGGGAACCCCGGCAGGCTTCATCTGTGCTATTTGCTTTGCTGTGAAAATCCAAAGTTCCAGTTCTTTTTATTTTTCCCTAGAACCCAGGTCTCCTAACTTCCATTCTGGAGTCTTTGTACTACCCCCCGAAGGCCTCCTCTGATTTAAAGAAAATGGCTGCTGATCATTGGAACGGCTGACATTTTTCTAACCTTTGCTAACATTTCCGACATATTCTTACTCTGCCCTTATTTCCTAGCTCCGAAAAGAGGCGGAATTCCTCTGGTTCTATCAGATTGGCCTGGTAGCAATACCTGATTTAAGAGAGAGGCCCAATTTTAGAAGACTCGAGGTAGAGAAATGAAGAAATTGGAATTTAGGAAAAGGAATCCTTGAGCATTGAGAGAGGACAGCTCATCACATTATAAAAGGATCCTGTGCTTCAGCAAATCTTCTGCCTGGTTTAGCAGGCCTGCTCTTCTGAGTTAAGGATCTCCTCAACAAAGCATGTACTTTGCACCGACTGTGTGTCGAGCACTGGACGAGGAGCTAGGAACAGCAAAATGATGACGATATGGTGTGAAATCAGCTGTGATAGGAGCGAGGCCATGAGAGAGCAGTGAACAGAATAGTTAATTGCCTGGTGTTTTGGAATACCCGATTCCCCGACCCATCTCCCGCTCTTCATTCTCCAAGACCTGTGTTCCCATCTACAGACCTTACCACTGCTGTTTTGCATGAGAATTGGTTGGGTAGAGGCATCTTAAGAGCTGTGGTCAACACGTTTCTCTCTGGTCTCCTGGTTCTTAGCTCAGTGAGTGGCACGCAGTAGGTGCTCAAAAGATGTCTGATGAATCAATAAATCAATATATGCGTGAGAAGGCTAGGGCAGATGAAGGAACCAGAATCTAAGACCTCCAAGGAGACTATTACAGCATGAGCCAATTGGAAAATAGAATTCAATTTCTCAAAACTTCAAATGACATGGAACATTTTCAGGCGCTGAGTGCTCCACAATTGGAAATCCTGGTGTTAGGTGGAGGGACAATGGTGACGACTGGTTTCCATGTGGCGTGGGACAGGAAAGTAGGATGAAGGCCCTCTCCTAAAGTGATTGAGGGGTTAGCTGATTCAATCAGCAGTTTGTTGGAAGCGCTCTGGCTTTCTTCGGCCCCTAGGGGAGGCAGGCTGACTGGAATGGGGTTCGGCAGCAATTGAAGGTGGCATCTGAAACCCCATTTGGGTTTTGCTTTCACTCTGAGGTTTGAAAACCATAAGCACGTGCTCATTGGTTTCCAGTGCTCTCCCAGTACAACTACCCAAATTCCATGTTGTTCCAGAACCACAGAGCCTTCAAGCTGGATGGATCTTGAGTAGGGTGGCCAACCATATCGGTTTGCCTGGGACTGACCTAGTTTTAGGACTGAGAGTCCTGAGTCCTGGGAACTCCCTCAGTCCTGGGCAAACAAGGATGGTCACCTGAGTCTCTAGAGACCATTAAAGACCTAGACAGACCCGGGTTCAGGCCCTAGTCCCTCCACTTCTTGGCAATGTGACCTCAGGCAAGGTGCTCTTTCCTCTAAACTTCGATTTCCTTATCTTTAAAACAGGGAGACCAACAGAGTCTTGTTCCAAGGTGATTGGGAGGATTCAATGAGCTAATTCATGTGGGCACTTAGCAGAGTGTGGCCCCTACAAAGCAGGCGATCAATTATAGTTGCTATTGTTGTTATATTCCAAACGCCTCACCTTACAGATGAAGCCAACTGGTCACGGTCTCCCAGTGGGGCATAGTGGAAAAGCCAGGACTCGAAGCAACACCCCTGACTACTAATCCAGTGCTCTTCCTCCAACTAGAAAAATAGGGGCATGTGCTCCCTGCACGAGGCTCCCAGGTCTCTGCCGGCCACTCTGCAGCACACGTTTTGCCCGTGTTCAGTGCAAAAGCCATCGCAACTGTAGGGCTCTCTGGTCGCCAGCAACAGAGACAGAGTGTGGCTAACCAAGAAGAAACGGAGTTTATGGGAAGGACTTGGGGCTCCCAGGACCACAGGAAAGCCAAGGAGCCACATTGGAACAGACAGGTTGCACAAGTCAGGCAGTCCCTGCAGGTGCTGCTGGCAGCGGGGACTACACGGCAGTGGCACCGAGGTGCTGCCCTGAGGATGAGTGTATTCCAAACAGTTTTCCAGCCTTGAGCTCACCCACGAGTCCAGGGCCCAGGACAGGGAGCCCACCTGGCTGAGCTCACCCCTTGGCAGGTATGAGCAGGGAGAGAAAGGATGGGACAGAGGAGCTTCTGGAAGTCATCCACTTCTGCAGCAGGAGGACAAGCACCAGGACCCAGTACACCACCAAGGGGTGTGCCCCAAAAAGAAATCAGGGTACCATTAGGAAAGGGAAATGGTGTGCGATGGGCGGCCCCAAACTGCAACTGTCCACTCTAGCCATGAGCTCAGGGAAGGCCGTTCTGCCACTTGGTCTAGAACCACCTTCCATGGACTCGCCTCTCCTTTTCTCCCTTCTCTCCATCAGAATCTGGCCTGAACTCAGCCCAGTCTCCAGGAGACACCACTCGAGGGACACAGAGTGTTTGTGTCACATGTGTTCACATCAAATAATCCTCTGCCTGCTTGTCTTCCCATGCCACCACCTTCCCTCTCCAACGTGACACTTTTTCTCCCAGGGTCCACTTCCTTTCTCTGCCGGCCTGACTCGACTTCCTCAAACCAAGACCCCTTGGGATGGAAACCCATTTTTGGCTCGACTAAAATCACAGCAGGCTACAACCTTTGAATCGACATGAAATCCAAGTCAAACGTTCTTCTTGGAGCAAAGTTGCTGCAATTTTGGGGAAACCACTGTAATGAAACAGTAGTAAATGTTCCAGAAACTCAGTGTGAACCGGCACCAGAAGCCTGTTTTCCCCCAAATGGGTCTATTTTTCACTTTCTACTTTTCCAAAACGTTCAGAGTAATGACTTGCTGAAAACCTGGAATATACCACGTTGTTTTGAAGTCCAGGCTGTCTTCAAGGTTTTTTACCTCCGATTTAACTCGCTGGGCGCCTCAGGAGTCTGGTATTAATAATAAATATTATTGCCGTGCATCCTTATTTTTCCCTTAATTTAATTAGAGAAAATGTAATAGCCCTTATGAAAACAATATATGAGTTTTCAAACCTAATTAACATGATACAAAGTGCGCAGGTCACTAAAATTGTTGTTTTCTCTGGAAAGCTTCCATGCAAATAGATAAAAACAAAACTGCATTTAATTCCACAGCATCGGCTCACAGGCAAATCAGAGATGACGGGCTCCCGCCCAAGGGCTCTGTCTGCCTGGTAATAAACACTTCCTTTTGTCACGATTCAAGGGAGAGCAAGAGCGATATGCGAACCCTATCAAATATTCTGAGGGGGAGTCAAGTCAGCCGTGACCAGGGTTCAGCCCCGACCGTTCACGATCCTTAAGCCGAAAAGCAGCCCAGATGTCAGGGAGCCGGGCTCTCCTGCGGGGCCTTTTGTGTTCTGTATGTTGTACCCCCGTGCTTCGTTCCCAGTCAGGGCTGGCCTGTCCCGGGTGCCGAGCATCCTTCATCTTTCTCCAGTGAGTCTCCCTGGGCACTGGGGTCCAGCTCGTCACCAGGCAGAGCCCTGAGCTCCAAGCCTGACTGTTTGGGGTTTTCTCCAAGGCCAAGCAGAAGGCGCTGTGGTTATTCCTCTGTGGGGAAGAGCACCCCCTAAGTGCCTGGGTTGGGCTCTGCCAGGAACCTCTCCAGCTTTCCCAAAGCGTGCACTTGGACTCGCTTCTCAGGACACACCTCTCTTTCCTTCCTTTCAGTAGCAGCCTCCACACACCAGGAGCTCGCCCCACTTTCCTCTCCTAGGTGTGAATCCAGGCTCCCCCACATGGAGATCTGGGCAAGTCTGCCACCTCTGTGAGGCTGGTCTGTAAAATGGACATAGTAGAGTATCTACACCCTAGTGTTGGGGGGAGGCTTAAAGTACCTACTGTGTGCTTAGCATGGAGTAAGTGCTTTGTAAATGTCACTTCCATTTCTCTTCTCCGGAGCTGACAACTCCCAGTCATTTTATTCAAGGTTGCGCATGGAGTGGGACAAGGCCCCCACCCGCATCGTCTCCTTTCCCGCAGTCTCCTAAAGCAGCAGCCCACAGCCCCTGTTCCTCACAAAGGCTTTTGGGGCCATGCTTCTGGAGAAGTAGCTGGATCTTTGCATCCAGGGGGTATCCAGGTCAGAGGGCTGGAGGTCCAGAGGGAGAGTAGGGACATCGGAAGTAGTGTCCAGCCCAAGGGAGAGAGGCTTCAGGACCCAGGGAAGAACCAAGGTTCCCGGCACATACGACTATATTCTTGAATCTGGTCAGTTCTCCCCAGGGAACTAGAGCGGAGACCTGGAACATCAGACCAACGCAGAGGGCCAGTGGACCCCACCTCCCAAAGAGAGTGCGGCTCAGCAGGGTTGGAGCAATCTGTCAAGACGGCAGGCTCACAAGTGGCCAAGATCACAGTGTCCCACGACTGCGGGTTCCAAACAAGAGTTCCTTTCATTCCTCAGACAAATGACGGGCCATCTAATTATAAGACACCAAATCAGAAAAGAGCTTTATTTATAGTCAAGTGTGGTTATGTTGTCGTGGGAGTTATTATGTAAATGGTAGTTATTATTACTTGCAATTATTATTATTAATTAAAGTTTGCTTCCTAAATGCGTGTGTTACAAATGCTTTAACACACAACGCAGTCACCAGGTGTTGCCAATGGTTGCTGACTCCAATTTTCACTGATTCGCACGGGCGTGTCACTCTGTTGGCCAAGTTTGAAGCTTCCTTTAACTGCATTGTGGATGTGTGTGTGTAAGTGTGTGTGGTTGTGTGCAGTCCAGAGAAAAGAACACTCATGAGCTAAAGAGAAAAGGACACCCATAAACTGACTTTTAATTAACATGGAGGATTAATACACATGTTTATTTCCTCTCTCTCTCTAACAACTTTTGAAGTGACAGCAAAGGAATAATAAAGGTATGGACCCACCAAAACACAAGAGAATTGAGGGGGAAGAGGTAGGCCCTGGAAGACAAGAATTGACCAAAAATTATTGGATAGACAATAGTAACTGACTTAGCAGAGCAGTACCTGTGGGTGGGGTGGGGTGGAGAGGAGGCTTCAAAAATCAAGCTGATTCAGGAACCAGACCCCAAAGACTCAGGAGTTGGAGGCTGCAGGTACTTCAAAGTGTTGGGAGCAAAGTGTGTCTTGAAACAAGAAGATTGGTCCAGAAGCCATGTAAAGAGCAGTTAGAACCCCAGGGTCCCTTCCTCATTGTGCTCTGCTATGTGGCATCTGCCCCACGTGCTGGCAGAAGGTAAAGATTAATTTCTGAAGAAACTGAACCAGGGAGGGTCAGAACCCAAGGATGCTAGGCACAGCTGAGGGTAGTGTGGGTGCCATATCGAAAACAAGGGATTGAGTAAGAGTTGGCGTCCTAAATGATGGGACCCCTGACCCTTCCCCCTCCAGGCTCCCAGGATGCAGGCAGTACCTTCCACAGGCGTGAGCCTGGAGGAGACTCTAAAGGGGCTCCCCCGCGGTCAACAATCCCCACCCCTGCATCAGAAGCTTCCAGTCGGCTTTTTAGCGCTTTGTTCTTCAATACGAATAGACAGCCAAGAATCACCAGACATTTGCAGAAAGCACTAAAACCAGCAAACAGAACAAAGGAACTTATGGGAGATAGAGACTTCAAAAACACTAATTAACATCCTCGGAGAGATGAGAGTAAGTATTGCATCCAAGAACAGGATGTCATTTATGGAGCTCTTAGAAACTATAAAACCTACTTCAAATAAAAATTTGGTAAAACGTAAGATATCATTGAGGTAATCATTCAGGAAACATAACAGAAAGACAAAGAGCTGGAAAATAGAAAAGCCAGAGAAATGAGAGGATCAATGCAGGAGGTTTAATATCAAATTATCAGGATTTCCAAAAAATAAGAGAATTGAGAAAAGAGAAAGAGAAAAATTATCATGTAATACGATTAGATTTTGCAGAATGCAGTCAAATGAGTTTCCAGATGGAAATGGCCCACTGCAGACCCAGATCAAGCTAGAAATAGAAAGGTCCTTACCAAGGCACGTCATTAAGAAATTTTAGAAAGCCAGGGATAAACGGGTCTTAAATGCTTTTGGGATGTGGGGGAGGGGGGCAGTCATACACAAAGAATCATGAACCACAGTAGCACTGAATTTCTCCATAATGGGAAGGTAAAAGATGATGGAACAATGTCTTCAACATTCCAATGGAAATGATTTCCAGCCAAAAATTATATATTTAGACAAAGTATCAATTGAACGTGAGAATAGACTAAAGACAATTTTAGATATGGAAGGTATAAAAAATTTACTTCCATTAACCATGTCTGAGGAAGCTACTAGAGGATGTGCTCCACCAAAATAGGGAATAAGCCATGAAAGAGGAAGACGTGTCTCAACTTGCTCAGACTGCCATAACAAGATACCATAGACAGGGGGGCTTAAACAACAGAAGTTTATTTTCTCACAGTTCTGGAGGCTGGAAGTCGACAATAAAGGTGCTGGAAAACTGCGTTTCTGATGAGAGCTCTCTTCCTGGCTTGCAGATGGCTGCCTTCTCACTGTGTCCTCACATGGCCTTTCCTCGACACGTGCACATGGAGGAAGAGAGATCTCTTCCTCTTCTAACGAGGCCACCACTATTATCAGATTAGAACCTCACCTTTATGACTTCATTTAACCTTAATTACCTCCTAAAACCTATCTCCAAATACAGTCACATTGGGGGGTTAGAGCTTCAACCTATGAATTGGCAGGCAGATACCTTTTAGTCCATAGCAACATGGAATCCATGAAACAGGTCATTTAACACAGGACTAAGGAAATTCCCAGGATGACAGCTGAGCAACAGATCTAGAGAACACCCAGAGCAAGAGCAGAGGATGGAAATTTCCAGGCGTTAATAAGGAAAATAATCAATTATCCAATGTATTTGAATGTATCAAGAGAATGTTCACAATTCCAGCAAAAGATTTGGGATACATAGAAAAAGACATTAAAAAAAAAAACAAGGCAGTAATTAGCTACTTGATAGACAATAATTAATGTAAGGAAAGAAATTCAATCACAGTATACCATATGGCATAGTGGCAACAATATTTACATTGTCCTAACATCGTAAATATTGCGCAGTGATTTTTTAAAAATTGTGACGTAACTATATTGAACCTAAATGCATTATACTTTTCACCTATGGTTATAAAATTGTTGGAGCATTGAGGTTTGCTCTGTCTAAAGCATCGCCCCTTTCACTCCATGGCAGGGCGTCCCCCCTCCTCTGAGCTCTCACCACTGGGACTCCCATCTCTCCCAGCTCTTAACATACCGCATCGTCACTGTCTTTTATGTGTCAGCCTTCCCGAAAGACTGCCCTCCTGGAGAGCACATTTACTGACAGAGACAAAGAATAAACAAAGTAAATGGAAGCATGTAGCATATCAGAAGGTCTAAGAGCTGTGAGAAAAAGAACAATTAGGACGGGGGAAGGGAGGCTGGGAGTGCTGAAAAAAGGATCATTCTGCAATATTAAATAGGAAGTGGGGAGCCATTGAAAGTTTTTGAGCAGAGGAAGGACCTGACCTGATCTGATTCATGACTGCAGAGGGACCAGTTAGGTGCTATTGCAGCGATCCAGATAAGAGATGGTGGGGACTCAGTCGAGGTGGTAGCTGTGGAGGTGGAAATAAAAGATTGGATTCTGGATATATTTTGAAAGAATGAATGAACAAAACCAAACCATATGCGATTGTATTTGACATCAGATTTTCTTAGGAATTCTGGAGAGCGAGAACCTCGGTTTAGAATGTTGGTTTGGAGACATCTGTTTCCTTTGCCCAGTTTCTGTTTCCCGAGAGCCTCAGAATGTGAAAGTCTCTCCAATCCACTCAACCTGGTCCCACACCTTCTTGAGGAACCCGGACTCCAGGAGGGGAGAGACACCAAGCGGAGCCTGGAGTTCTTATCTCCCATTTCTCTTCCACCACCTCTCATCCACGTCTCCTAAGGCTGTTTGCAGTTCTGAAACCAGGGTCCTCCCAGGCTCTCCCAGAGCCCCAGTCAGGGGAAGAGGTCTGGGTGGCAAGGCCTTGGTCCTGGGGTAGGGTAGGGGGGTCCTTGACATTGGAAGGGTCTGAAAACACACTGCGGAGCACATGAAAGCAAGGAGGGGAAGTGCCATTTACAGAGAGCCCCAGCTCCGTGCTGAGCTCAGCACCAGACACCAGACACCTTGCCTCCACGATCTCCTTGAATCTGAGCAACCACCCCGTTTGCCAGATCAAGAAATGCAGGCTGATAGAGACAAAGCAAGTTGCTTTGTCTAAGGCTAAGGTCACCCACAGTGGAAAGTGTTAGAGCTGGACTAAACCCCAGTTCTGCTGATTGCTGAGCTCCTGTGCTCTCCAGAGGGCTGAGGGGAGTTCTGCCTTTGGGTAGAGCCCTCTGGGTTCAACCCCAACCTGCTCCAGAGGCAGCCAAACTCTCAGGAATCTAACCCAAAACATAGCCTTGGCCTGCATGGCTTCGAGAAAACCAAACGGTAGATGAGAATTGCCATGTATTCCTGAGAGCAGCCTGTCACTCAGGCCTGCCTCACCTGATCTTCTTGAGGCTTCAAAACTGGAGCCCTGGGAGGCGAAGGAAACTTTCAGAGCCCCTCCGGAGGGAGGGATGCTCGTCCTGCTGTCTCTGCTTCCCTGCATGCCCCCTCTGCTTTCAGGCACCCCCACATTTCATAAGCCCCCTCCCTTGCAGCAGCTCGCTGGCAGTGCACATTTATGCAAACACCACCTAGAGCTTCTGCAAAGATGCTCATATGGGCAGCAGCTGGGACTCACTAGTTCCTTTCTATAGGATCTGAAAAGCAGCAAGAATCACCCATGTCTTGCTTCCCCTGGCAGCCTTAAATAGGCAATAGAGGAGAAACAGCAGATTCAAGTTGAATTTCTCTTTTCAAGATAAAACACGGAAGCTCTGGAGCCAGATGGACCAGACTTGGAGGCACAGCCCTTCCGCTTTCCTACGAATTTCCTACGGCAATTCGTTTAAGCTCTCCATGCTTCAAGTTCCTCACTTATGAAAAAGTGAGCCCTGCGAGGCTGTTGTAAAGAATTGCAATAGTGTGTATGAAGTCACTGGCATGGTGCCTGGTACATGGATGGTCCCCATAGGGCTGGGCATGAAAATCTCACCACAGAAGGACCAGAGTCGTCTAATTTCTTGCCACCTGGGACCAAACGTTTCTACATGTTTTGCAATGGGAAAATATATTTTAATCAACACGTATTTAATTTTATTTAATCTTCCCTGTCATCCTATGAATTAGGCATCATTATTTTTATTTGAAAGAAGAGGAAACTATGGCACAGAGAGGTTTAAGGTCACACAGCAGTAGATGGCAGGGATGGAAACCTCAAATGCAAAGTGCAGGGCTGCCTGCCTGTAAGAACCACCTGTGTTTGCTGAGTGAAGACTCTCTGTGGGGCCCGGCATAAGGATGATATGATGGGATAGAGGAGGCGAAGGGGCAGGCAATAATAATAGCTACAATTTATCAGCAGTTAGCATGCACTGAGGCTTTCCGTGCATTTCCTCCTCCAGTGCTCTGAGCCGCCCGATTCAGCAGGTAGCACTGGCAGGAGCAGGGGCTCAGGACCACTGACTGCAGTCACATCCCGGCTCCTCTGCTCTCTAGGTCAGCTGCGTGACCTAGGGTGATGGACCTCTCCTCTCCATGCATCAGTTTCCTGACCTTGAAAATGGGCTAATAATTGTACCCACCTCCTAGGGTTGGGAGGGGTACATGAGATGATGCACAGAAAGTGCTAGAACAGTGCCTGACATGAGTGAGTGCTCAATACACTTAAGCTTGTCTCCATTTGACAGATCACTTGCCCAAGGTCACCCTGCTCATCAGTGGTAACTTTTGCTAAATAAATAATAAACCTCACAAGTTATTACTGAGCACATGTTGGAGACCAGGCAGTGGAACAGGTTGGGGTATCAGATGCAAAGGGCAACGTTTTCCAGAGGTGATCACTTGCCACTCCAACTGCTATGGACTGAATCCCTCCCCCACCCCCAATTCATATGTTGAAGCCCCAACATCCAACATGACTGTATTTGGAAATACGGTTTTAGGAGGTAATTCAGGTTAAATGAGGTCATGAGGGTGGGGCCCTCATCCAATAGGATTAGAAGCCTTACAAGAAGAGCAAGAGAGATCTCTCTCATTCTCCCTCCCTCCTGCCCTCTCTCTCTCTCCTCCATGCTACCTCTCTTCCCCCCTCCCTCCCATCCCCTTTAGGTACACAAAGAAGGGGTTGTATGGGCCCAGAGAGAGAAGGCAGCCCTGTACAAACCAGGATGAGAGCTCTCACCAGAAACCAAACTTGCCAGCACCTTGATCTTGGACTTCCAGCCTCCAGAACCAGGAGAAAACAGATTTCTGTTGCTTAAGCCACCCAGTCTGTGGTATTTGTTATGGCAGCCTGACTAAGATACCAACATAACCAAGTTCTATTAGCCGAGTAGATGTTGGATGGGCAACAACAGCATGTGCCAGTGGAACCATGCAATGCTCAGTGACAACCAAAAAGATGAGGCCCATCTCTAAGGGCTGGTGTGGAAATATGCTCGAGACAAAATGGTGAATGAAAAGGCAAGTCATAGAATAATTCATGAAGTATAGTCATTATATGATAAGCAAGCAAAATACTACACACACACTCACACACACAAATACAAAACAGTGGTATGCATTCCTGTGGGCTCTTATTTAAGTGTATCATATATAGAAAAAGCTCAGAAAAATTAGACTCATCCAGCTCATTTCCTTGATTACTTCCAAGGAGGAGACGAGGATGGGGAGGGTCAAGAAGGACTTGAGCTTTATCTGCAATTTTTAACTTTTGACAGTGAAAACATATTCATGCATCGTGTTTCTTGAGGACTAGAAAAGGAATAAAATTTACAAAAAGAAAAGAAGGAGGAGGAACACCTGCTCTGAGGTGATCTACGCTCCATCGCACACATAAAAGCCACCGGGATGCTTTTCTAATGCCTCTTCACCCCACACCCCGTTACATCTCTTAAATGAAAGACTTTGTGAAAAGAGAAGGACCCCGTGGAGGATGAGAGGGTGGTGAAATCCATTAGAGAGTTTGAAGAGAGGGAGGAGGGCTGTGGCACACGAGAGCTCGAGATAAAGAAGAGAGGAAATTGATCAAAGGATGTAACGTAACAGGCATCAATATTTGACGCACGTGCTCTCGTTGAATTTTCAGGGCAGCCCTGCTGAGCGTTAACGCCATCTTCCAGAGATCCAGTCCCTCCAAGCCCCCTGGCACTGCCTCCTGCACGCTGCTGCCTCCGACAGCTCTTTCTGAAGAGCAGATCTGACGTTAACCCAGCCCTCGCTACAGGATGCAGACAGCATATGCTCTGTACCAGGCCGGGTGATGTTCTTCCTCGTGCCTTCGCCTCTTCCCGAGTCACCTGGCGCTCCCTGCCCTGAGGTACAGCACTGCAGGAGTCCATGGCAGCCCTTGGCCCCTGCCCACTGTCTCACACCCTGGGTTACTGAGTGCCTTCTGTGTCTCTGGAAGGCCAAGCCCCCTCTCTCTACTAACCCAACACCAAAGAGTGGCTGACACCTTCAGGCAGGGCCAGCACCATTGACCCAAGTGTGTCATCTCCCGAGGGGCCTGTGTGACAGAGCCAGAGCTTCTTGGGTTATGTGGGTCACAGTCTAAAGACTGGAGCACCAAAAAAGATCATCTCTCCAAGGGGTGTTTAAAACCTTTTAGTTTTACACCAAATTCCTTTTAAAAGGAATTGGAAAAACCCAGACCACAACATTCATAGCCTTCTTCAACACAAGAAGTGGCTAAGAATTTTTTTTTTTTAATGACAGAAAGGAATGGTGAGTAAAGAGATAGTTTACTGATGTTGCTGTTTGTTTCATATTAATTACTGTTGTTAGGCTGAAAATAATGGATGCATGTGGTCGAAAAAAGGTAAACCATATAAAGAATAATCAGTAGAATTGTCACCTGTCCAATCCAGAAGTAAATGCTATTACCAGTTTCTTACGTCTCCTTACACACACACACACACACAAACGCACACACGTGAACACACATCTGCTTTTTCATACATCTGGAAGGAGACTATACATACCGTTTAGCATTTTGTTTTTCAATTGATGATATACAAAGGAACTATGGATGAAGAGGTTTGCCACCCCTCAGTCTTCTCAAGACCTAGCCAGACCTCAGTCTAAGATGTATAATCTGACACTGCTTGAAATGCAGTATAGAGGTGGTTTGAGAAGGGCTGTGTATCTGTCCACAGAGGCTGCCAGGGAGGTGGGAAAAGCACGTGGCAGAGGGACCTTGGTGAACATATAATCACAAGGCCTGATTGACAGGTATAAGTTGTGTTACAAAGGTAGACGTAGAATGCGTGGAGGCAGGAGGGAGTGGCTCTGAATGGAAGCATCAGGAGGGCTGGGCCATGATGTGTCACCCTCTCAGGCTGGAGGACACAGACAGGAGGCTCATTTCTGTTCCCACACATATGGAATCATGCTTTCACAACACAGCAGACTGAGCTGGCATGGAAGGCAGCCTAGAATTTTTCACATTTTGGAAACATATCACATACAACAATGCAGCGCAGTCTGGGGCAGACTCTCCTAACCAAAGACTTTAATATTTCTGTAGAAAAAGTTTTAAATAATTTTTATTGTCAAAGCTTTTTGAATTTCACAGATGCACATAAGAGATTGTGGACCTTAATAAAAAACCTACCTGGAAAAGAAAAATATTAAATCCAATAAAAATGAGTGGGATTCAAGAAGCAATGGTGAGAAATGAAATTAGTAAATATGTTGCTAAATCTACATAAACATTGTTTGTATAGAATGAAAAAAATCATGGTTTGGAGTAATTTTAAACACAAGAAGGAACTAAAACACTTGACAAAAATTAGATGAAAATTGGTAGGAGAAGATCAGAGTTAAAACATTCTAAAATCATTGTATTGTGCTGGAAGATGACAGAAATATTTTTTAACATAGAAGTTAAGCACCCAAGTTGAAATATGCAAGGTCAAAAACTAAAATATAAAAGAATAAAGGAATTACAAAATTATGAAAGAATAACTTCCAAACAATTAAAAAGGGCAAAGAAACTAATGAAGACTTCATTTAAAGTTATGAAGCAAAAAAGAGACAAGAGAGAAGCCGTGGAAAACCATAATAAGGAGAAACACAGAGCCAGATGGCAGAAGTCAGCACCAGTACATGCAGCAAATGTAAATGGATCAAACTCATCTATTAAAAGACTGAGATTTTTTAGAGTGAAGTTTTCAAACCCTAATTCCTCAATGTTTAAGAGATATGTCTAAAATGTGATGCCACAGATATACTGAAAGTCAAAATAAAAAGATACACAAGGGAGGGCCAGCCCGGTGGTGTAGTGGTTAAGTTTTGCACCCTCTGTTTCAGTGGCCCAGGGTTCACAGGTTCTGATCCCAGGTGCAGACCTATGCACCACTCATCAAGCCATGCTGAGGCAGCATCCTACATATAAAATAGAGGAAGATGGGCACAGATGTTAGCTCAAGGCCAATCTTCCTCAGCAAAAAGAGGAAGATTAGCAACAGATGTTGGCTCAGAGCTAATCTTCCTCACCAAAAAAAAAAAAAGATACACAAGGAAAAGAAATACTAACCAAAAGAAATCTCGTGTCATTATGTATCAGATAAAGCATCATGAAGATGTTATTTAACCATGTCTCAGTTGATACAGAAAGCCCAATCAGCTGTACGAAAAATCTAAACTTATAAAATAGACAAACGCCAGTATGTTAGTCCCAGACTTCCCATTACAAGGGAAATTGTCTGCTAATGTGTCTGTACTGGCCTGTAGTCTCTAAGCTCCTGGGAGGAAACAAGCTGTGTCTTATTAGTAACCACTCAATTCCCAGCATTTAGTCCAGGACTGACTTAGAGGGTTCTTAATAAATGTTTATTGAATAAACCAGTGGTTCTCCAACCTGGCTGCACATCAGAATCTTCAGGGAGTTTTCAAAAATACTGAGGCCTGGGCCCCACCCCAGACCAATTAAAAGGAAATCTCTAGGGGCGGGGCCTCAATATGGTATATTTTTTAAAAGCTCCCCAGGTGATTCTGATGTTTGGCCAGGGCTGAGAATTGCTGGAATAAATAAATGACTGAATGACCAAATGAATGAAGGTCTCTTTGATTTACGAAAGAATTCATTGCAGGATTCCTTTTAAAAGCACATTCCCATGGTGCCTTTTCAATGTAATTTGATTTTAAGAAATTTGATTTACACCCAATATTGCCAGTACAATCTATTTTGTACAGCAAGGAACATCTGTATTATCTATCAATTTTTTTTTATGGATTTGGGAATATTCTGTTTCTCCATTTAGAAGTGAGCTGGAGGCTTGAGCAAAAACTGTATCATTTCCTGTACTCTGAAAAATGCTTTCCCCCACTCTGGCATTTAGAGACCATTTCCCGGCAATATTAAGCATGTGATTACTTAACGAGACACTTAAAGCAGTTTTGAGAAGTATAAAAACGTCATTGTCTGGGCTTCCTGCTCCCCATGTTATGGGAGTGACAGATGAAGAATCGAACTCAGCTCAGCCATGGCATGTTGGGGTCCTCCTGTGTGTGAGCACCGTGTCAGATGCTGGGAGACAGCAGGATATGTAAGTCAATTCAGGGAGGCTGTGGTAAGGAGGCCCAGCAAATAGGTGTCCGGGTGTCAGGTGAGGCGGACAGAGATGGCAGTTTGCATGTCTAGCATCCATCCAGCACTGGGCAATGAGAGGACAGACCAAGACCTTCTGATTAAGAGCAATACCTTCTGATTAAGTCTCAGAGAGGCTGGAAGGAGGAAACCTTCACGGAGGAGAAAGCTCTGGAGCCCTCTCTTAATGAATGGGGAGGATTTCTCCCACAGTAATGTTTGGGGAGCACGTTCTGGCAGAGGGAACAGTGTAAGGAGTTTGGGGAACTGCAGCAGACAGAGAATGATGCTGTTGGAATATTTCCTGGTGCTTTTCTTCCAAAACCTGAGACCCCCTCATGGCCACCTTACTCCCAGGGCCCACGCTGGCCAGCCACACTGGGCATTCACTGTGCCTTCCCATCTGCCTCTGCCTTCATCATTGCTGTATTAGTTTCCTAGGGCAATTTTAACAAAGTGCCACAAAATGAGTAGCTTAAAACCACAGATATTTATTCCCTCACAGTTCTGGACACCAGAAGTCTGAAATCAAGGTGTTGGCAGGGCCATGGACCCTGTGAAACCTGTAGGGGAATCCTTTCTTGTTTCTTCCTAGCTTTTGGTGTTGCTGGTGATCTTTGGTGTCCTTGGCTTGCAGATGTCACTCCAGTCCTCCCTCATCACATGGCCTTCTCCCTGTGTGTCTTCACACTGTCTTCCCTCTGTGTACGTCTCTGTGCCCAAACTTCCCCTTTTTATAAGGATGCTGTCATATTGGATTATAGCCCACCCTAATGACCTCATCTTAACTTGATTTCTTCTGTAAGGACCCTGTCTCCATTACAATAGCCGAGACATGGAAACAACCCAAGTGTCCATCCATGGATGAATGGATAAAGAAAATGTGGTCTATATACAATGGAATATTACTCAGCCATAAAAAAGAAGGAAATCCTGCCATTTGCAACAACTTGGATAGACTTTGAGGACATTATGCTAAACGAAATAAGTCAAACAGAGAAAGAAAAATACAGTATGATCTCACTTATATGTGGAATCTAAAAAAAACAAGCAAACTCATAGATAAAGAGAACAGATTTGTTGTTACCAGAGACGGGGGTGGGATAGGGGAATCGGGTGAAGATGGTCAAAAGGTACAAACTTCCCATTATAAGATAAATAAGTCCCGGGGATTTAATGTACATCATGGTGACTGCAGTTAACAATACTGTATGGTATATTTGAAAGTTGCTAAAAGAATAGATATTAAAAATTCTCATCACAAGAAAATAAACTGTGACTATGTGTGGTGACAGATGTTAACAACTTATTGTGGTGATCATTTCACCAAATACGCATATATCAAATCATTACATTGTATACTGAAAACTAATACAATGTTATATATCAATTACATCTCATTAAAAAAAGAAAACCCTATCTCCAAATAAGTTCACATTCTGAGGTACGGGGTGGGTTAGGACTCCAACATATCTTTTATGGGGGACACAATTCAACCCATAACAATTACAAAGGTTGAAAAATGGCCTGTTTTCATTGTCATTTTTTTCCTGTTTCCTACTTTCTTTGCTTTCTTAACTCTAAGCAATTAGAATTTCTCCTTCTTTTCCCCAAATTCTGAGTCTTTGCATCTTTTGCCCACCCACCCTCACTGCCCGCACGGTCCGCTCCGGCCGCCCCGGACAGCTGGAGCAATTCAGTGCCGTCTGCAGCCCGGGCTTTGCACGGCGTACTCTCCGTCTTGCCCTCTGTCCTCCCTCGTCCCTACAGCTCAGTGGTCAGAGCACGCCTGTCAGCCCTTCTCCCTCCGGCTGGGACAGAGAACAGCTACGCCTGCAGTCCTCGGAGTCTATTCACTCAAGGCAGCTCCCGGCCATCTGCTCGGGGTCGGTCCTTTTATGTGGTGCTTTGCTGCCCCCACCTCTGGGACAACTCCACTGGGCCCCAAATCCTCAATTTCCCCGCTGTCAACAGCAGCATCTTAGAGGTAATCCCGGAGCATCCCCACAAACTCTCGTCCTCTTCTTTCTCTCCAAGATAATCCGGGCAGAATCCAGCCTTAACTTGTCTGACGGTCCTTCAACAGGATTCTGGCTCTCCCTTCATCTGTCTCCTGGTACATTCTTCCGTGTCTGCAGCCAAAGCTGTATTTTTTCCCTGCTTCCCTTTTCCTTTCCCCTCTTTTCTTGGCTTGCTCCCTGCCCTCTTCCTTTGTTCCTCTGTCTGTTATTTATATGAAGTTTCCTTCCACAATCTTCATCCCAGGGAGATTCCCTCTCGAGGCTCAGAAGGGCCAATGCTCCTTCTGGAACTTGGCTTGTACAGCTGTGTTTGCTCAGTCATTTCCACCCATCTCACAAGGGGTGTCACCTGTTGTGGACTGGGCCTGGGTTGCCCACAGAGGCCTGGGTGTGAGTCCTGCTCGGCCAGTTTGGCAGAGCCAAATTTAGTGACAAAGAGCTTGGCTTTGGCATCATAGAGACCGGGGTTTGGAATCTCATTGTCATTTATGCCATGTGCCACTGGGCAAATTCCTTACCTATCTAAGGTTGACTTCCTAATCTGTGCAAAGTGGGAAAAAAGTAACATCTACCTTGTAAGGGTGGAGGATCAATTAAGTCCCAGCAGGAAACAGGTGCCAATTCTGAAATAAGATAATTCTAGGATTATTAAAGAAGAGTTTATATCCAAAGGGCCTATTTATAAAGTGGTGGGTGGCAGCCCACTGTAACCACCAGAGGCCCTAAGAAATAGGGGCAGTGGGGAGCGGAGAGACAGTTCTGGAATCCAGAAGGAGAAAGTTCTATAGACTCAGCCACCTTGAGAGACGAGTAGCTGGGTCAGTCAGCTCTGCAGGGTGGAGACCCTGGCTCTCTCTCCTCCTGCCCTCCTACTGATGCCTCCCGTTGGCTGAACCCCCCAGGAAGCCAGAGACCAGGCGCCTGCCCATGTGGCCCATGGAGGTCAGCCTCCCCAACAAGGGGAAGGGCAAACAGAGGATTTGGAGGCGTAAACGGGTGAATCAGCAGAGTTTTGTAAATCAAACAAGATAAGGCATGGACCACCCAGCATCCGGTACATATCACGACTTTAACAAATGTTAGCAACTTCTCCTCTCCCCTCCTCATTATTATTATTATTTAAAGAAAGTAAAGCACAGTCTTTCCTGACTATTCTCTCACCAATTCTAAATCTCCAGGAAGAGCAACTACCAGAAATAACTTTCTTTTCCAGTTGTTGAGAGGTGCCCACCCACTCCCATCCTCTTCAGAGCACCCCACAACGTTTCCACTGGGGCCTTAGCTGATTGGACCAGGGGCGGGCGCCTCACCCTCATGGGCAGAGCACCGCCCAGTCTTGCCACTGTGGCCTTAGCTGATTGGACCAGGGGCAGGTGCCTCACCCTCATAGGCAGAGCACCCCACAACGTTTCCACTGCGGCCTTAGCTGATTGGACCAGGGGCGGGCGCCTCACCCATGGGCAGAGCACCGCCCCGTGTTTCCACCCCGGCCTTAGCTGATTGGACCAGGGGCAGGTGCCTCACCCTCATAGGCAGAGCACCCACAACGTTTCCACTGCAGCCTTAGCTGATTGGACCAGAGGCGGGTGCCTCATCCTTATAGGCAGAGCACCGCCCAGTGTTTCCACTGTGGCCTTAGCTGATTGGACCAGGGGCGGGCGCCTCACCCTCATGGGCAGAGCACCGCCCAGTGTTTCCACCCCGGCCTTAGCTGATTGGACCAGGGGCGGGCGCCTCATCCTCATGGGCAGAGCACCGCCCAGTGTTTCCACCCCGGCCTTAGCTGATTGGACCAGGGGCGGGCGCCTCATCCTCATGGGCAGAGCACCGCCCAGTGTTTCCACCCCGGCCTTAGCTGATTGGACCAGGGGCGGGCGCCTCATCCTCATGGGCAGAGCACCGCCCAGTGTTTCCACCCCGGCCTTAGCTGATTGGACCAGGGGCGGGCGCCTCACCCTCATGGGCAGAGCACCGCCCAGTGTTTCCACCCCGGCCTTAGCTGATTGGACCAGGGGCGGGCGCCTCATCCTCATGGGCAGAGCACCGCCCAGTGTTTCCACCCCGGCCTTAGCTGATTGGACCAGGGGCGGGCGCCTCATCCTCATGGGCAGAGCACCGCCCAGTGTTTCCACCCCGGCCTTAGCTGATTGGACCAGGGGCGGGCGCCTCATCCTCATGGGCAGAGCACCGCCCAGTGTTTCCACCCCGGCCTTAGCTGATTGGACCAGGGGCGGGCGCCTCACCCTCATGGGCAGAGCACCGCCCCGTGTTTCCACTGTGGCCTTAGCTGATTGGACCGGGGGTGGGCACCTAGGAAGCTGCTGGCTGATGATTGGCCAACTGCATCAGCTCCCTCTTAGAAAGTTTGCATGTGAGCTCCGAGGAGTCCGTTGGTGAGTAGGTCCAGGAGCTGGAGGAGCCGAGGGGGTGGGAGCTGAGGCACCCCACGGTGGTGGAGGAGAGAAGGAACAGCAGACATCCAATACCGAAAGGCTGGGGACGTGCTGGAGAGCCAGGGCTTCTGCTTTATGCCCAGTGCTCATCCGGCTCTCCCTGAGGCCCGTGGGGCAGCAGTGAGGTTTTCCTTGCTCCTCACTTCCCGCCTCCGCTTCCAATAACCCACCTCTTAGCTGAGCTTGTGCCTGTCTGCTGCGCCAAGAATTCCGAGACTCTTCTCAGACACCTTGTCAAAGTCCGCGTGCTTGGCAGGCAAGCAGGAGGTGTGGCCACAGCCCATTTGCAGCTGCTGAGAAAAGTGCTGCAGGTTTCCGACGAAGAACATGCCACCCTCTCCAGCTTGTCCAAGCAGGAGAGGAGAAGGATGAGGCCGCTAAATAGTCAAGGACCTCTTGGTTATGCAGTTACTTCGTTTGTTATTTTTATGATCCAGAGGACCCACTAATATGTTAAAGGAATTTATTCCAAATAAATATTGGACAAGTATTTAAGCTACGCTGAACCGTGGGGAGGTAATAGAGCATAGCCAGGAGCGTGCGTCCTTTCCAGCTCAGACGTATTCATTCCCCCTCGTCAGGCAATTTTGCATACCTTTTTATAATTAATTTCTATTGTTTTCATCTCCAGATCCAAAATATTTTACTCTCTGACACATCTCTTGGGCATTTGATATACGTTTTCCCCTTTCTCTTTCTGAAGCGAAAGCCAGTGACGTGGAGTCGGGCCTGCTCTTTTTTTCAGATGAGAAAGCCAAGGCCCCACAGGACTGGTAGGTGTGTTGCCCAAGATCTCAGGAGGTTAGAGGGAGAGAAGAGACCAGAACCACAGTCCAGAACTCCCGATCTGCTGCCCCTGCCAACATCCCACACTGTCCTCTTCACCTACAGGCAAAATGTCCTCGTGGAGTTTGGGCATCATGAGCCTGCTCAGGCTTCCAGATGGCTGCAAGGCCACCACCTCCTGGAAGCCCTCCCGGATGGCCCCAGTGATATTTGACTTACGATTTGAGTCTGCACCGTGCTTCCTCCACACCCATCTTAACCTATCTTCCTTTCAGCAGAGCCAAATGCCTTCGTGCCTCTTACCTCCTTTTGGGCTCCAAGTCCTCTGAGGTCAAGACCCCGAGTAAATTACCTCATATTTCCTGTAGTGCCCAGCTCATAGCCGTTGTGGGTTTATTGGATGAATGAATGCATTAAATGATTGAAAGGATGAAAAGAACAATATTTCCATCAGGATGTGGGCAGGCACTTTCTAATTGGTAGCCGGCAATGATATGAGAGGTGATGAGAGGATGGAGGTAAGGAGCAGGGGTGGCAGGGACCTGGCTTCTAACTCCCACTCTCCCACACGTACCATGTGACCTTAAGCTCCCTGTGCCTCTGTCTACCTGTCTGCAAGTGAGGATAAGGGCCTCTTACTCCATTCTCTCGTTGGGAGAATTAAAGGAGAGAATGCACGTGAAGTATGAGCACAATTCCTGGCACATAGTAAGTGCTCAATAAACACTTATTATTAAACGGACAGTATTGTTGGAAGTTGGAAACCGTCCCTGCCTCATAAGCTTTATATTTCTCCTCTGTGAAAACAGGGACCCACCTTCTATTAACGCTTCTATTTTTTCTTTGAAGTTGGGCATTGATTACATTTAGCCCTTCTCCTCTCAATATGTCTTAAAGTGTTACACACCTTGCAGCTCAAATTCAGAACCTTATTTTTATCTCCAACAAAGTAAGTGGTACATCTTTATGGGGTCTCAGCTTTGCTCCTGGGACCTGTGCATCTTGGTTAGGGCTGGGAGTGGGGCGAGGGGAGTGAGCTGCTGAACTCAGGCAAAAAATTTAAAGGAGATCCAAAAAACTCAGTAATCAAGAGAAACAATGTATATATATTATTATGGTAAAATAGGCATGATATAAACTTTGCCATTTTTAACCTTTTTTTTTTTTTTTGCTGAAGAAGATTAGCCCTGAGCTAACATCTGTGCCAATTT
This sequence comes from Diceros bicornis minor, assembly GCF_020826845.1. NCBI lineage: Eukaryota > Metazoa > Chordata > Mammalia > Perissodactyla > Rhinocerotidae > Diceros > Diceros bicornis. The sequence goes on from NC_080763.1 coordinate 40,554,430, forward strand.
TCCTCTGCTTTTTGTATATGGGTCACTGCCACAGCATGGCTAACAAGTGGTGTAGGTCCACGCCTGGGATCCGAACCCACGAACCCAGGCTACCAAAGCAGAATGCCCAAAACTTAACCACTATGCCACAGGGTTGGCATTTTTAACCATTTTTAAATGTACAATTCAGTGACATTAAGTACATTCACAATGTTGTGCAACCATCACTACTATCCATTTCCAGAACTTTTTCACCATCCCAAACAGTAATTCTGTACTCCTTAAACAATACACTCCCAAGAAATAATATTTTAATGCAATATTTTTAAAAATCAAAATTAATGCAAAAAATCTATGATGGACAAAATATCAAAATTTTAAATAAAGGCAGAATTAGTAAGCTCAAATTAATTAAAATTCTTTGAAGTTGTCACTTGGTCAAGAGAAGTTGCCAAGCATGGCAATTCTCTCTATTGAAAAGGAGATTAGCAGAGAATTAGATTTTTGAAAATATTAATGGTGAGTTTGCTTCCATTAAAGGCAGGAAAGTAAAATTATAATAAATTTTGTTTGGGATATTAGTAAAGTATTTAAACTTCAAATTAAAACTCTTGTGAGTTTTAATACACTTACTTTTCAATTTTTCAATAAGTTTTTCAACCACTTTTAATGTTCTGGGAAAAAACTTAACCACTGAAAAATATGTAAAAACATGTATATTGGGGCACACATTTTTCCTTCTGTCTTGGGCTCCAGTATGGCTCAGTAGAGCTGTGTTACTGATCTTATAGTATAAAATGTTGATGTTTTGCTCATCATGGAGTTTTGGCATTAATTTTGATTTTAAAATACCGTATTAAAATATTATTTATGTTGACTACTGAATTTTTCAGTGGTACCTTAATTTTTGTGCCTGAGATGAGGGCCTCACTCACTTCACCCTAATCCTGGCCCTTCCCCAAGGACTTCCAAGAAACTTGGACATGACCCTCCTTCCAAAGAGGAGTGAATGTCCACTTGGGGAGACAGTGCCCTTCCAGAAGTATGTGGAAGGGGAAGACAGAAGATCCCATCGCTGTGCCTCTCTTCTCACTTGGGAGTAGCTCCACACTTGGCAGGACCCAGTGTGAAATGAAAACGTGGGGCCTTGTTCAGAATAATTAAGAATTTCAAGATGGTGGCAGCAGAGCATTAAACTGAGTACAGGGCCCTTCTGAGCATCATCGCCCTTGAAGCTGGCTCTGCTCTCACCATCAAAGGCGGTCCCAGTCTGGCCCCCTGAGACCTCCTCTCCTCTCTCAGTTGGGTGTGCCTTCTCTCTCCATCAGCCCCACCGCCCCTACAGCTCAGCGCTGCAGGTATCACCCCTGTCTGGCCAGACCTCCCCATGCCCCCTGCACGACATCCGGCCCAGAGCTCTTCTGCACGAAGCAGGATGCTGAGTGGAGAGTGTGTGTCCGTGTCTCCCTCTACAGATAAAAAGCAACTCGAATGTGGGACTCTGCTCATATGGTCGTTCATTCATTCGTTCATTCATTTGCCGAGCATGTCTTGAATACCTGTGTGCCAGACAGCAGGCTGGGCATTCTGGATCCAGACAAGAACAGCAGCAAAGTCCTGGCTCCGAGGACTCGTGGGGCCCCAGGTAAGTAGGGAGATGACTACGGTGTGGGTGTCTTCTGAGGACTGGCGGCGCGGGGCAGGGGTGAACGTGTCTGCTGGAGTGAGAGGCAGCGTGGACTCCTCGCTCCTCCCCACTCTTGCTGTGTGACCTCTGTGACCTGTGACCCTGCAGGGGAGGGTGGGGGGCTCTCTTCTCTCTAACCAGGAAGGGTGCAAAGAGCACTGTCTCCAGAGCCAGATGTGCAGCTCGTCCACCCGCCAGCCCCGAGACCTTGCACGAGTCAGGTGACCTTCAGGGCCTCAGTTTCCTGCCTTCAGGTAGAAAGCTATCTTCCCTCACACCTCCCAGGCTCCTACGATGCAAATCAGCTAAGTGCTTATAAAGTCCACATCCACTTGAGGAAGTGATCTCGTGAAGTGATCAGACCGTATATCTGGGCCCCAAGAGCCGGTGTTGTACAGCGGCCTGGCTATTTAATAGTCGTTCAGCAAACACTTGCTGAGCACCCTATTGTGTGCTAAGCCCTGTGACATCTGTGGAATCTTAAAGCTCCTTCAGCATTTTCATACATCATTTTGTTTTCATTCTTCCAGAGGAAGGAGACAGTTGCTATCAAGCCCATGTTTACAAATGAGGAAGCTGAGACTTGGTTATATTGAACTCCAAGTCCCTCGTCTAGTCGGGGGCACTCTGAGATTTGCGCACATCTCTGCCTCTGTGCCCAGTTCTCCTTTGGTTGTAACTGGAGGGCCCTGCAGGAGCCGCCAGCCACCCCCCGTCTGGCGCTGGGCAGGGATTCCAGGAGAAGTTTCCATCAGCCTCCTCCTGCCTGCTGCTTGGGCCCCCTGGACCCTGCAGTCACCTCTGACCTTGTGCCCCGAGCCGGCTCTGGCCGCACAGCAGTGGCGTCTGGCAGGAAGAACCTTGAAGCAGCAGGCCCGGCCTCCAGCCCCAGCTGCACTTGACTGGGCCGTGACCTTGACCTCCGCGTGCTCCTCTGCGCAGGGGAAACAGGTCCGTCGGCACAGGGCTGCGAGGACTACCCAGGGGTGCATGTGAGAGGGCCGCGCATGGAGGTCTCTGTTTTCATTCAAAACGATACGAGCATCGTCTGTACCCTGAGCCCGTGGGCAGGGTGGCGGCCGCATGGCCGCTTAGCAGTGCTCCCTCCGCGCTGGTCCTCCGGGGCACGTCCCAGCTTCTGCCTGCACACTCGGTGAGAGGAATCAGCACTGCCGTCTGCTCCAGAGTCACCCCCAGCAGTCGTCCCCGATTTACAAGCACCTTTGAGCCCTGCTTGTGTTCCCAGCACGGTGCTACACACAGCAGTCAACCCAAGGGAGGGCCTGCTCCCTGCTCTTGGGAGCTTGCAGCTGCTAGAGGAGGCAGGACCGGGCGGATCCTCTTGGGCAACAAGCTCTGCCCCTCCATGTCGGCCACTGAAGCCCCATGAACTGCTGACAAACCTCACCCTACCCTCCTGAGGGATGCAGGCCATTTGGGCAGTGTGCACTCCGGGAAGGCTTCCTAGAGGAGGAGGAGGTTGAGAGGTGATGGAGGTTTTTCGGTTGTCCCCCTGGAAACACTGAGGCATCAACGAGGAACATCCCCTAAATAGGGTCTCCCAGCACCCTTCCATTCTTCTCTCCCTCTCCGGGGCTCAGGCACTGCACACAGGTCCTCATTGGCTCTCTCACCAGGAAAATGGGGGTAATAGTATGACGAACCTCACAGGATTGTTCCCAGGCCATAATGAAATAATGGAAATGAAATTGCTTTGTAAACTATCAAGTGCTGTGCAAGTAAGTGTCAATTGCTATTACCTCCAACCCAGTGCCCGGCTTCACTTCCTGAAACAGCTCTCCGTCCTGGGCACCCACCTTGGCTTGGCTCCTTGGGGGCCGGCTCTGAGGTCCAGTCTCCGGTCTCACTGCTGTTCTCCTCATCTATTCACATGGCCCTGAGTTCTGACCACTCGGCGTGCCAGCCCTCTTGACTCTCCCGACAGGACTTCCATAAAGACTGTTGAGAAACAGTTCATTCTCTCAGAAACAGCTCATTTTTCATTTTCTTACTCTTTTGTGTGGTAAAATATACATAACACAAAATTTACCACTTTAACCATTCTTAAGGGTACAGTTCAGTGGCATTAGGTACATTCACACTGTTGTGCAGCCATCACCCATTCATCTCCAGAATGCTGTCATTGTAAAGCTGAAACTCTGCCCGCTTAAACACTAACTCCCCAGTCCCCTCCCCCAGCCCCTGACAGCCACCATCCTACTTTCTGTCTCTATGAGTTTGACTGCACCAGGGACTTCGTATAAGTGGAATCATATAGTATTTGTCTTTTTGCGACTGGCTTTTTCTCTTAGCACAATGTCCTCAAGGTTCATCCATGTTGTCACATATTGCAGAATTTTCTTCCTTTTTAAGGCTGAATAACATTCCACTGTTTGTATAGATTACATTTTGTTTACCCATTCCTCTATCGATGGACATGTGGGTTGTTTCCACCTTTTGGCTATTGTGAATAATGCTGCTATGAACCTGGATGTACAAATGTCTGTTCAGGTCCCTGCTTTCCATCCTTTCAGGAAGATACCCAGAGGTATTGCTGGATCATGTGGTGGTAATTCTATATTTAATTTTTAAGGAGCTGCCAGACTGTTTTCTCAGTGGCTGCCCCACTTTGCATTCTCCGGGGTTACCTTTGACCAAGTCCTTCCAGCCCATGTGTACCAAGAGCCTAGTCTGCGGCCCGCATAACCTGAGTTAAAAGCTGTGATGGAAGGTAACATTTAAAAATATGAAAGACCAGGTTGAGGAGCAACTTAGGGACTTTTAGAAAACATAGGAGCAGCCATCAGGAGGCGGTGGGGGAAAGAACACTGAGCGTAGCACCGCACCAAACATGTCGGGCTTGCTGCATAACTGAGCCTTTGAGTGTAATCGTAATCATAGATAATTTCACCACTTCTCACCAGATGCCTGGTAAACCCCTTAATATAAAAAGCAATGAGTTTTCTTTTGCCAAAGGACTTGGGAAATACCTGTTCTGAAGCCATGTACCAGGGATACCAAGCAGAGAGGGAAAACGCCCATGCAACCCCATCTAGCTTTCCTAATAAAGAACATTATAGGAACAGAGGATTTTTTGACATGCTCATAAAATGATTATACTTGTTCTGAGAATTTCCTGGTTTGAGCATGGCTGTTGCAGACTTATTTCATAAGTTGATTTATTTTTTTAACGGTATCTGCAGGGACCTGTGTTTTAATTCCCATTGGCTTTTTTTTTTCTGTTTTCCTTTTCCCCTCATATCACATCTGAAAAATCTCTTTCCGGCACAGCACATTGGAAAGTGGCTAGAATTGTGAGAGGCTTTGGCGCTCCAAAATCCTGTTCATGTTCTCAGCCGCTAACATCGTAGTCTGAGATTTTCCTTGCCTTGAATATTCATTGGCCGTTTCTGTTGTTGCATTTACCAAAATAAAATCCACTTTAGCGTGTTCCTCCCAGGGAAAGGGCTGGTGAGCAGTTTTCTGACAGTTGTATATTAAATGCAGGTGGCTTCATGAATGTACTTTCTGTCTGGCTCAATACATTAACCATAACCCACAGTTTCTTCCAAAGGAACTGGAATGAATTAAATTGTTTAATAAAACCTTACTTACCTGGATAAACTCATTTCTATTTTGCATTTAGATTCCCTAATGCATCTTTCCAGATTGTTATTTGTAAAATAAAAAGCTAGACGTGTTTACTTAGAAAGCCAAACATCAGACCCTAATCCTGGTTCCCATCCAAGTTTTTTGCAACATTGCTTTTTCACTCCCATGTTATGAACCATTGTGTATTTCGTTTAGCATGAATTGGTAACTCCCACCCCAGGTCCAAATTAAGACTTGGGCCTTGAATTCGCTTCTCTGCGTACATTTCTTTCCATCACACCCCTGAAACCTGTACTGTTTCAGATAGGAAAGAGGCATAAATTGCCTATCTGGAAATTGATTTTAAAGCAATTCCTGTGCAAGGCCTTGACTGACTTCTGGTTGAAGCTCTCCAGGATGATCAAGGGTCCACTTAACAAGCTGCTTAGAGGACTGTTGCTGCACCCCTGTAGAATCATTCTCCAAGACTGGATCTTCTGGAAGAGCCAGCGTGGTAAATTCAGCTTAGAGTTGAGTTCTTAGAGAAAGCTGGACCTGAGGAATCAATAATCTTTCCTCTCATCCCTGCCAAAAGCAGTTTCTGGCACATAATATGCCTGAAATGAGTGCTTGCTGAATTGATTAACCGAATAAATGAATAATAAGGATGACTTACTTCATTTTATTTCCCTTTTTGCCTTTTTCTGGAAACCCAGCACCGAATTTAATACTCAAATACAATTAACTACATTAGCCTGGATATTTGACCTAATTGCTTCCCCTCTTTCTTTTTAAAAATTTTAAAGTTCTATTTAAACCACTTTATTATATACCTGTGTTACTATAAAGTACTAAAGATAATGTCCTTCTGACTGAGCTAGCATTCACTGGGCATATGCTTTTTCAGACGTAACCTTATTTAATCTGCTCACCAGCCCTGTGTGCCGCGCAACAGATGACGAAACCTAAGAATTTTTGTCCTTGATTTTTGGGGGGTGGGAGGAGTGGAGCTGACATTTTTATAGTGCTCCCCATGTGCCAGGCCTATGCTAATGGTTTCACTTAACCCTCACACTTAAAAAAAGCTCGCAAAGTCATTATTCTCGGTATCCCCGTTTTGTGGATGAAGAAACTGAGACTTGGGAGTTAAGCAGTTCACTCAAGGGCACACAGCTGGCAAGTGGCAGAGGCGGGATTGAACCCAGGACTCCTACCTCCCAGGCCAGTGCACCCAACACGACTCACAGGTGCAATGCAAGAATCAATGCAGCTATGTTTTCATTCAGATGCAAATTATTTCTCCCTGTGACTGCAGCGATCCAGCTGCTTATGTACCACTAACTGGGCTTAGGATGAAAGTGAAGTGGATGTTATTCCGGCACGCAATGGCTGCTAGACCAGGAGTCGTTGGAACGAGGAATAGGCTCGCAGGCTGCATGAACTCAGCTTCGCTGCGTGTTTCAGGGGCCACTCACTGGAGAAGAAAGGGTGCTGGCCAGGCTGGAGGGGGCCCTGGCCCTAACCCTGGCGCTGTCCCCAGCTCACAGTTCTGACCTCAGGCAAGCGCCTTCCCCGCTTTGGGTAGCATCTCCCACCGCTGATAAAACGGAGCATGAGACTGGGTGTCGCTGAGTGTTGGCAGCTCCACGAACCTTCTTGTCCCTCCTCCTGGCCATTTGCAGGAGAGACAGCGCTGAAAGCCCCCCTGCCTGCAGGCCTGCTGCAAACGAGTCCTTCACGTCAAACCGCCTAAGAAACTCGACAGGGACGTGGGAGATGAAGTGCTTGAGGTTTATCAAGTTTTCGAGATTACACCTCCATAAACCCCTTTACAAGGCCGCTCAGCACCAGCCTCCGGAGCCTCTCGGTGCATCGCTGGCACCTCTGGCAGGCGCCGCCGGAGGGTCGGGGAGTCAGGCAGCCCCCCACCCACCCACCCACCGGTCAGAACCACCCTGTCACGGTGAGGAGGAGGAGGAGGAAGAGGGGCAGCGCTGGTTACCTTATAATCAAATTTTCACTGCGCCCTCTGACAGGTTTTTAAGTCACTTAAGGGATCTATTTATATGTGAAAGCATCAGCGTCGTGCAGTAAATCCAACCACAAGCCAGTCCCATATTTTATTAAGTTTAAGTTCAGTGAAAGTGCAGAGCGAACGAGGGTCCTGTGTCTCTCCGTTACATCTGATTTGCGGTTCCCATAAAAAGGCCCACATGCCGCTGGTTCAGATGTGTTTTGGATTGAAAATAGGATTAATGTGCTAAAGTGTGATTAGAATGGTTAAACACGATTAATTGGAACAGACTTCTGCTGCCAAGGGAGCCCCTCCGAGGCTGGCCCCGCTCCAGGTTACCCAGCGAACAAAGCCGGCCAACTGTCCGCGCTCCCCCGTCTCGCCTCCCGTCCCCTGCCCCTCGCATTTTCTCCTCGCCAGCCTGTCTCAGGGCAGATTAAATGCAGCTGAGAATGTGGGTCTCGCTCGGCGGCCGGCGTCCTCCGGGAATAGGCAGGAACCTCGGCCCGGCCCGGCCTCGTCGGTGCCGGCCGCGGGCTGCCGAGCACCGGGGGCGGCGGGCCAGGTGGCTGGGCCGGGGGTGGGAGTAATTGGGGGTTTTTTAAATGATCTATTAAACCTCTGAACTTTAATCAAGCTGCTACCACACTGACGGCTCTGATTTACTCTTGGAGCCCAGGAGTGGGCGGAGGCCAGGCCCAGGGCTGCAGCTCTTGCAGGCTTCCTGCGGACCTAGTCGGGCCCTCTCAGGCCTGGGCCGCCTGCTCAGGTCACCCACGGCCCCCAGTGGTTTTGTCCTCTGCCACCAAGCTGGGCAAACTCCCACCTTGGCTCCAAACACAGATGGCTTTAAAGCTGAGCTCAGCCAAGCTTCCTCCCATCGCACACCCCGAGGCTGCCAGCCTTTGGGTGTCCCTCCTATGGGTTCCCTTGGCTGTAGCCGGTTTCCCCACACCAAAGTCAGGTGGTCAACGCAGTCTCCTGGACGGTGGCTGCTCCCAAGTCGACAGGCAGACCTTCGGAGGTGAGGTCCGCTAAAGTGACTTTCTGATAAATTCCCCTTGGGATAAAAGTTTTATAAAAGAGGGATTTCTCATATCAGGCAGCTGGCAAGAGATTCTTTTTAAACAATGAAGAAGAAAACTTATTATAGGCCCTAAAATTGAAAAGCATATTGCCCCTTTAAAAGGGTCATCTGGCTATTAAAGGAAAATATGTCCTGGAAGGGACCAGATCCCCCAAGTCCTGGGGCTCTAAACAATGTCCGAAGCATTGCTGAGTTGTGAGGGAACTTGACTGTGGTAAGTTCTATTTTTATTTGTCTCTTGGGTTGGCTAAGTAAGAGTGTATCTGTGTGTGTGTGTGTGTGTGTGTGTGAGAGAGAGAGAGAGAGAGAATGTGTCTGTGTGGTATGTAAGCCTGTGTGTGTCTATATGTGTCTGTGTGAGTGTATGTATGAGTGTGTGTGTCTGTGTGTGTGTGTGTGTGTGTGTGTTTGAGAGAGAATGTGTCTGTGTGGTGTGCATGCCTGTATGTGTCTATATGTGTCTGTGTGAGTGTATGTATGAGTGTGTGTGTCTGTGTGTGTGTGTGTGTGTGTTTGAGAGAGAATGTGTCTGTGTGGTACGTATGCCTGTGTGTGTGTGTCTATGTGTGTCTGTGTGAGTGTATGTATGAGTGTGTGTGTGTATGTGAGAGAGAATGTGTCTGTGTGGTGTGCATGCCTGTGTGTGTGTGTCTATGTGTGTCTGTCTGAGTGTGTGTGTCTGTGTGTGTGTGTGTTTGAGAGAGAATATGTCTGTGTGGTACGTATGCCTGTGTGTGTGTGTCTATGTGTGTCTGTGTGAGTGTATGTATGAGTGTGTGTTGATGAGGAGAGACTGGAAGCAGGGATGGAGCCTTCTAGAAAGATCAGCAAATCCAGCCTTAACCTGCTTACCCAGTCCTAGGTAGGGCGGGCTGAACACCTTGTGAGGCGTGAGTGATTTGGCCATATGATTTATGGTCTAAACCAGAACACTTGAGGGTAAGAGGAGGTGCCAATAATGATCACAGCATGCCCAGAGACGTACATGGGAACTGAGCAGTCACCCGGGTGCGAGGACCCAGCCTGAGAGCCAAGGCCCCTGGGGATCATCTGGGCCACAAGTGAGGAGAGCAAGCCCAGAGTGGGGTGGGCTGTGTCCCAGCAACACAGCAGGTCGGGGAGGTTGGGCCTGGGCGGGAGCCGCGTCCCACACTCTTCTGGGAGTGGTTTTTCAAGGGGTCCCATGTGGCATGTGTCCCATTCCATTCCTGCTTCCCTTTGTTTTTTTTTTTTTTGTGAGGAGATCAGCCCTGAGCTAACATCCGCCAATCCTCCTCTTTTTTTTTTTTTTTTGCTGAGGAAGACGGCCCTGGGCTAACATCGGTGCCCATCTTCCTCCACTCCATATGGGACGCCGCCACAGCATGGCCTACCAAGCAGTACTTCGGTGCGCACCCGGGATCCGAACCAGCGAACCCCGGGCCGCCGCAGCGGAGCGCGCGCACTTAACCGCTTGCCCCACCGGGCCAGCCCCCATTCCTGCTTCCCTTTTATTCTCAATCTTTCTGGAACTTTGCCCTTGGATGCCTCCCCTCCTGTTACACTTTGTGGCCTCTGCTGTGTCCCCAGCACGCCGCCCTCTGCCAGGTCTCTGCCCAGCCTTCAAGGCCCGGTCTGTTTGTCCCTTTGTGAACATTTATCCACCTCCCCTGCATCTCCAGGGCACCCACCCTCCCGTCACGCCAGATTTGTCATGTTTCTCTGTCAGCCCCGCCTGTTACTGGTGAGGCGAAGGGCTAAGGGCTGGGGACCAGTTTAGCTGATTCAGGTCCAAACGGCTCTGTGCTCCCTGGCTGAGTGACTGGGAGTGAGTGACTGAAACTTTGTGATCCTCCGTTTCCTCATCTGTAAAATGATGGCAATTCTGCCTCAAATTTGAGACCTGCATGTTTTGTAGAAATGTGGGTGCAGCTTAATTCATGCACACATTGAATGAGGGTATCTTTCCTCGTTTTCCTAAAATACTGTTGTTAAAGCAGTGCTGGGTGTTTCAGTTAATGTCGTGTTAGACCTGAGAAAATTCAGAAATACCTCTGGCATAGTGACTAGAAGTTTCTCCCCATCCTCCTCTCCCTACCCACTCCCCCTTTCACCACTCCCCCACCCCAGCCTGAAGAGCATCCCAGACCAGCTGGCCAGGCCCTCTCTGGGGAGCATGGGCAGGGTTTAGCTCTGCATCCACTTGTTTGTTTTTCTGGAAAATTATGCATCCTGGAGGTGCGAGGTCTGGAAGGCCGGCAGCCACCTGGCAGAGGGCACCAGGAAAATCAAGTGTTTACGGGATTTACAGGCAGGAATGTTTCCCAGCACCGTGGGCCCCACGGCAAACTCTCTGGGGCAGCGTGAGGCTGTTGGAGGGGAGAAGGACTTCCAGGCCAGGATTTCTGCTCAGCCCACTGCAGGCCCCAGTCTTACACTGGACTAGGGTGTCCCGGTGCTTTCCTGCCACCCCTCCCCCCGAGGGCACGGAGGCCTGCTCTCAACAGCACAGAGGCCCCCGCTGGCCGCAGGGCTTCATGTCCACCCCTGGGTGGGCCAATGCCTCTGTGTGTCCCCTGCAGCAGGACCCAGCGCTCAGCACATTGCTGGCACCACCCCAGGTGTGTGGATAAGTGAATGGCGGGAGGATGGACTGAGTGAACGGGGCCTGGAGTGAGGCCAAGTGGAATGTCCGAGTTTTAAGCTCTGACCCCTGCACCCAGCGGGTCACTTTTCCTCTCAGTCAAGCCTCTATTTTCCTCCCCTGTGAAAGGTGTAAAATTGGTGGCCCCACCCAGCTCAAAAAGCTCGGGAGAGAGACCACATCTTGCTGTCTCCTGCGGCCCTGGGCCACGTCCAACGTGGAGACGTGTCTTGGTTTGAGTTCCCCCAAATCAGAGGCCTGATTCAGGAGCCTGGGGCTGAGGAGCAGGTGGATGACTTAGGAGGTGGTCCCAGGAAACAGGAATGAGAAGGAGTGAGGAAGGGGGGAGGCCTAAGGCTCTGTGTGGCTCTGGTGACTGCTGTGGGCAGCGTGGCCTCAGTCCTGCTGGGACCCTCTGAGGAACTGTGTAGAACAAACACAGAATTGTCCCCCAAAGGGGACGTGTGCCCAGTGACTCCCATCCCCCTTGAGTGAGGGCCCTGCCTCACTCTGTACTTTGAGGCCACCTCTGCTTGCAGGCTGAGCAAGCTCCCACAGCTTTCTAGGATGTTCTGTGGCAGGAAACTGAGAAATAGCGCTCAAGTGGGAAGATCACAAGGCCAGGATCTCTTTACCACAGCTGCAGTTAGGTCAGGGGGCAGAGGTGATTGCGTGTAGGGTACCACCAGTGTCTACCACAGGTGGGGCGTTATTTACCCTGCTTGGTGCCCACCACTGGCTTCCCATCCTGGGCCCCATTATGACTTTTGTGGACTCTTTATCCCTCAAAAATATTAAAATTATATTTTACTGCATTGGTGTAAACATAACCCCGGGCCAAATTCATTATTATATATGCATTACTAAATTTATATTTTTCTTTTGATTAAAAAAATTACAATTAAAACATTTTCATGGGCCTCTCAATGTGTGATGGGCCCTGGGCATGCACCTACTTTGAGTAACGGAGAAGTCGGCCCTGTTCCCTTTGCTCGTAGAATCATCCTACCTCCTGCCCCATAGCCTGCCATGTTCTTGGCCCCCACTCTCTCGTTAGTCCCTCAACCCTGGCCTCCTTCTGTGTGGGGCCGTCCCAAGCCTTTCAGGACTTTAGAATAGAGCTGTCTCAGGTCTCAGCTTAAATGTCACCTCCTCTCAGAAGCCTTCCTTGCTATTCTCTCTCATAGCATCCTCTTCTTGGTCCTTCATAGTGCTCATCACCCTTATACGTGGATTAATTTGCTTGGTGTTGAACACCCATCTCCCATCCTGACGATGAGCTCCACGAGAGTAAGGGCTGGGGCTGTGTGGTCCAACACTCTGTCACCAGGGCTCAGCCAGGCTACTGGGGTGCACTGCCCAGAGCCCCTTCAGGATTAGGGACCTGTGCCCAGGGGCTGGGATTGCCTCCAGCAGGCAGCCTTCAGCTGTCTGCCCTTTTCAGAGATTGCCTTCACCAAGAGAGCTCCGCGCCCCAGTCTCCCCACCTTCCAGGACAATCTGCATCCAAACCAAACACGCCAGGGTGTAAACGCTCGGCCCATTCGCCCCACTGGGGACAGCTCTGATGGGGTATGCCAGCTACAGCACTCCCTCTGGCTGGGCTGAGGCCTCTCTTGGGATTGCTTCCCCCTCACCCACGACTACTTCTTCCCACCCCTCGCACAGGTGTGGATCCCGAGGGCACCCCCACCAAATTCCTGCATCTGATCTCCAGCTTAGAGTTTGTTTTTCCAGAAGGTCATCAGCAACAATGCCCCTTTCCAACATGGCCTTTGTCTGATCCATACGGAGTGGGAGAAATAGGACTATACCAAGAGACATGGGAATTATGAAGAGCCCACTGACATTTCTTGATTTGTATCCATTGCAGAGATTTTTAAACAGTTTTCCTGGAAGCCCTCAGGGACTATCATGGGGGAGTTGAGGGAGTTATTCTGAATAGTCAGGCCTGGCCTGTCCCTCTCCCCACTTCAATCTGGGTAGCTCTGCTTTATTCCAGCTTCACACACTGGGCGCCTGCGTCCCATTCTGTTTGAAGAAAAGGTTCTGCTGCTAAAAAAAAAAAAAAAAAGTTTAAAGACCAGTGGCTTAAGGGATATAATAATGCTGAAAATGGTGGTGATGGCAAACATCCATCTGCTGTCCTCTGGGCCAGGCACTTCTGAGCACGGGCCACGACTTCACTCATCTGATCCCCGCGCGATCCCACAAGGTCGGGCACACTGTCACTCCCCATCGTGTAATTCAGGACACTGAGGCACAGAGACACGAAGTGATATGCCTGAGGTCACATAATGGGAGCTGCTGCAACTAGGATTTCGACTGGTGTTTTGTGGAATTTAATCCCAGGCGCTGATAGAGATGCAAGATTTAGGATCACGGCCTCTAGAACACAGCTGGTCACAACTCTCACGAGTCCATTTAGAGGAAAGCACGCAGCTTTTTTTGAAAATCAAAAGCCCAGGAGACTTCCTCTCTGCTCTTTGCTGTGTCTTCTTTCCTGGAGTAACAAGGGGCTCAGCCTGAATGTGGGGTGGGTGTCATGGAGAGGAGGAAAGAGTAGGAAAAGAGTCTCTGGATTTTTTTAAAAATTATCCCAACCATGCCCTGATAATCCAAACCCCTTATTTCACAGGTGGGGAGGCTGGGAAGGTGACCTGTCCACCGACCCACAAAACTCAGTGGCTTCCAGCTTCCAAGCCAGGTCGGGGCTCTGTCCACTCTGCCAGGCTGCACCCCTTACTTTCAGAAACCTCTAGAATGAAGATAAGGCCTTGCTCCGTGAACCCCCCACCACTAAATACCAAATCAAGTCTAGGGGAAAAGTCTGACCCAAGTGCACTGCCTTGGGGGGCTGGGCTCCGAGGAAGCCAAGCACACGGCAGTTGCCAAACTTGATGGAATCCAGTTTCATACTGTGGTTTATTTAGCATTAAACTGAGGTCCCGGGACCTCATCAGGAAAGGAGGGCAAAGTTTCTCAGGGTCCCTGAGGAGAGATGCTTTGGCAAGTTTGGCCTATGTTGTCCCCAAAGATCCAGGAGCAGCAAAGAACATTTGGGATCCCGCCGGGCAGGCCTCGCCCAGCTGCACAGAGCCCGGCTCCGCGGGCCCTGCCTGGGTTCACTCGGGTTCACGGCACTGCTTCAGCTTGGAGCTCCACAGCCAAGTGCACACGCCAGGGGGCGGGCCTCGGGGTCCCCAGAGAGGAGCTTCACGTTCAGCCTCCTTTCCTGTGTACATGTGTGGAGCGAGAAGAGGATGCCTCCTCCAGGAAGCTTAGGTAGTCATCAGGTTCAGAAAAAACGTGGAAAGTCGTCAACTGCAGGGCTGTCGTTTTAATGTTATCTGGACGTCTCTTTTCCCGTACTCCCTGCCCAGGCGGGCAGGATTATGGTCGCTGTGGCATTCTTATACAATGATATGGAGACATTTCATTCCCTGAATCCCTCCCAGGACAGAAGTGTATTTCTTGGAGACAGGCCTGTGAGGAAGGCAGGATTAATGGGACATTAACCAGCTTTCTGATCAACCTCTTTGTCTTCTACTGGAGTGTGTGTAATTTCAGACAAAGATAAATAAGCCTGAGGTTTTGAGTAGGCTGTGCCACCTCTTCTTGGGCAGATGCCTGATTTCTGTTGGACTTGGGTCATATTTAAATGAGGTGAGGGGCCTCCCGTCTCCACCACACATACGCATACTTGCTCCTGTCTTCATGGCCCTGTTGGGTATCAGGGAGCCCAGAGTGGGAACCGCATCTCTGTAATCCCACAGGAGCCATCAGCTGTGAATACCCGCGAACCAATGACATTCTGCATTCTGTGCGTTATCTCCCCACTGAATTACAAATTCCTTGAGGGCGGTTGTCTGAAGCACATCACCTCTGTGTTCTCCTCCCAGACCATCCTGGGTTGAACTGAGTCACTCAAGACCAAAGGGCGCATTTGGCGGACGTGGATTTTAGTCGGAGCCGTTCCCAGAGGAATCAGCTTTGTGACACAGGCAAGGTCCCTCCCTCTATGAAACCCAGCTTCCTAGTCCGGGTAATGAGGATGGTTAGCCTAGTCTGGTCTCCCTCGTCTATTGAATAAACACTGATGGCCCATCCTCTGTGTGCAGGCGCCATGTGCTTGCAACCTGGCATGGGGAACACAGGCAGTGACGGAGAGGACCCGAGGGTCCCCAAAAGAGGAAACATCATGTCAACATTCCATGCTTACTCTTGATCACCCCAGAGGAGTGTTGGGCCCGAGGGTCCCTGGTCCCCCCATATCATTTCCAAGACTTAATAAAAGCCCCGTACTTTCACTCATCCTGCAAATATTTACTGAGCCCCTTCTGTGTGCCAAGGACTATTCTAGGCAGCAGAGATATGGCCCTGAGTAAATCAGAGAAGAGCAGGCAAACCAAACCAAGTAAACAAGTAGACAAAAATAAATGTACTGTGGGGGAAAGTATCTTATAAAGTGAACAGAGCATGTTATATGGTGAGTGATAGTGAGTGTTATAGCATATTATAAAGTGATAAATGCTTTAAGGAAAATAAAGCAGAGAAGGGGCTATGGGGTGCCGGGAGGGAGGTGGGGTGCAATTGTAGGCATGCCGGTCAGGGAAGGCCTCCCTGAGAAGGTGATATTTGAGCAAAGGCTTCAAGCAGATGAAAGAGTGAGTCATTCAGATATCTAGGAGAAGTGCATTCTGGGCAGAGGGAACAGCATATGCAAAGGCCCTGTGGTGCCTGTGGTGGGAGTGCATCTGGCAAGTTTGAGAAACAGCAAAGAGAGTAGTGAGGCTTGACTGGAGGGTGGGACGAGTGGTAGGAAATGCAGCCGTTCCGAGAAGAAATGGGGCCGGATCATGTCGAGCTTTACGGCCCCTGTGATGATGTTGGATTTTGCTCTGTCTTTCTTTTAGCATCTGTCCTTCCACAAGCCACAGGCAGAGAAGAAAAAAAGGGTCCAGCCCCTGGTTGACTGCTGTTACCACATCACCTCCCCACAGAAGGTTGGAGCCTAGAGAAACTCCACGAAGTCCAGCCCGGCCCCTCTTCTCCTCCACGGTGGTAGATCAGGTCTCCAGGGAAGCCGGCTCTGAGACAGAGATGTGTGTACAGGAGGGTTATCGAGGGGCGCTCTTGGGAGTCAGGAAGAGTTTCTGCGGGGGAGTGAGGGAGCAGCAATGCAGTGGAAACAAAGGGCTCAGCAATCCCATGAGGAGCTCTGGAGCTGGGATGGCCCTCAGGGAGCCTTCAGATGTGGGCTGCCCCAGGGGTGAGACCAGTCCCTTCAGCTGAGAGCAGGTCCTGGAAAGCTACTCACAGAGAGCCCCTGGCTGCAACTGCCGCAGCAACTGTTCAGTTCAGAAGGTGGCTCTGGGCTGCACTCATGACGTCCACTTCACCCACCACGCTTGTGTCCACCACACCAGGTGGGCCCCCTGCCTCCCCTTGCACACCTCCGGTGTGTAGAGGAAGCTTGGGAAGGGAGCCAAGGAGCCCTGTGCAACTCAGATGGCTGGGAGTGTAGGAAAGTCATCATTATTTACGGAGAATCTGCTCACCCCTAACAGCTCAGCTGTGTGGCTTGGGCAAAGTACTTTAACCTCAAGGAACCCCAAACTCCTGGTAGGGTGTGATGGAGATAGTGGCTGTGGTAGGCTGACTAATGTCCCCGCAAAGATGTCCAGGTTTTAATCCCGGGACCCATGAACATGTAAGGTTACATGGCAAAAGCGATTTTGCAGATGTGATTAAGGGTCTTGAGATGGGAGATTATCCTGGATTACCCAGGTGGACCCACTACAATCACAAGGGTCCTTATAAGAGGGATGCAGGAGGGTGAGAATGAGAGTGAGATTTGAAGATGCTATGCTGCTGGCTTTGAGGATGGAGGAAGGGGCCACAAGCCAGGGAACGCAGGCAGCCTCCAGAAGCCAGAAAAGGCAACGAAACGGATTCTCCCTGAAAGCCTCCAGAAGGAACCAACACCTTGATTTTAGGACTTTTTAGAACTACAAGATAATAAACTGGTGTTATTTTAAGCCACTAATTTTGTGCTAGTTTGTTACAGCAGCAGTTGGAAACATAGCTGCAACTAATTCAGGATTGTTGCAAGTGTTACATTTCATCATACATTTATACAATAAATATAAAGAGCGTGATATAACCTCTGGAACACACAAAGTGCTTAATAGCTATCTGCATCTTTTCTTTTTCCTTCCTCAGACTGAGTTAACCACCCCCTGCCTGCAGCTCCCCCCGCCCATCCTGATGAGGCCCCCTGTCCTCTCTGTGACTCCTCGTCCACAAAATCGGGAGTGTAAGCATATGGAGTCTCTAATTTCCACAAATCAACTCAGTTTTTATTAAGAGCCCCTTCCAGTGAATTGCCATCTCATTTATTCCTTTTTAAAAAAAAAAAAATCTGTTCTTTCCTGAAGAAGTACATACATGCACAGATGCAGAAGTTTTTGCAGTGAACAGCAAATCTCTCCCCGACTCCTGTACCCCAACCCTCTCCCAGAGGCAGCCAAAGGTATCAACTTCTTGTGTATCCCTCCAGAAAGATTCCATACAAATGGATGTGTGTGCTTTTCTTCCTATTTTGACCCAAATAGTAGCATATTGCACACTCTGTGTGTACATTATACACTTTTTTCCCACTGAAAATATCTTGGAGAAATTTCCATAGCAATACATAAAGAGCTTCCTAAGTATTTTTTCCAACTGCATGGTGTTTCATTGAATGGAAGTAGTGTTATTTGTCTTGATGGCATTTTGTTTATTTTTATTCTTTGCTGTGCAAACAATGCTGCAATAAACAGCCTGCACTCCCATTGTTTTGATCACATGAGTGTGCATCCGTACAAATTCCCAGCCGTGGACCTGCTGGCTCCCAGGGGATGAAGATGGCTCTAAGTTTCCCACCATGGAGATTAAGACTCAAGGTACAAGATGGTGTGTTTCTTCACTCCTTGACAAATCAGGGCTTTATAAAACTTGTTCTTGCCATTCTGAAGAAAGAAATTGTATCTTATTTTAATTTTAACTTGAGATTTTCTTATTGTGAATGAATTTGAGCATTTTTCATATGTTTAAGAGCTATGTGTATTTTCTTTTCTGTAAACTATTCACATCCTTGCCTACCTTTCTACTGGGCTGTTGGTCTTTTTCTTATTAATTTGTAGGAGATCTTTATATATTAGAGAAATTAGCCATTGAGACATAGCATGAGTTTCAAGAATTTTTGTCAGGTTGTCTTTTGACTTGTTTCTGATGTTTTCCCCTTGGAGAAGTTTTTGATACTTTATGTATCTAAATGTATCAATCTTTTCTTTTATGGTTTCCAGGTTAAGCTTCATACTTAAAAGGCCTTTCCCACTTCAAAATTATAAAAGAATTCTCTCAACCATGAACATAATGAAAAGACAACCCACCAACTGGGAGAAAATATTTGCAAATCATTTATCCAACAAAGGGTTGATCTCCAAAATATATAAAGAACTCATACAACTCAACAACAAAAAAACAACCCAATCAAAACAATGGGCAGAGGCTATGAACAGACATTCTTCCAAAGATATACAGATGGCCAACAGGCACATGAAAAGATGTTCAACGTCACTAATCATCAGGGAAATACAAATCAAAACTACAATGAGATATCACCTTATACCGGTCAGAATGGCTATGATTACCAAGACAAAAACCAACAAATGTTGGAGAGGATGTGGAGAAAAGGGAACCCTCATCCACTGCTGGTGGGAATGCAAACTGGTGCAGCCACCATGGAAAAGAGTACAGAGATTTCTTGAAAAATTAAAAATAGAAATACCATACAATCCAGCTATCCCACTACTGGGTATTTATCCAAAGAACTTGAAATCAATGATCCAAAGAGATTTATGCACACCTGTGTTCATTGCAGCATTATTCACAATAGCCAAGACATGGAAGCAACCCAAGTGTCCCTCCTACTGATGAATGGATAAAGAAGATGTGGTATATATACAGTGGAATACTGCTCAGCCGTAAAAGAAGACAAAATCATCCCATTTGCAACAACATGGATGAAACTTGAGGGTATGATGTTAAGCAAAATAAGCCAGGCAGAGAAAGACAAATACTGAATGAACTCACTCATATGTGGAAGATAACAAATACATGGATAAAGAGAACAGATTAGTGGCTACCAGAGGGAAGGGGATTGGGGGGTGGGTGATAGGGGTAATGGGACACATATGTATGGTGACACACAATAATTAGATTACTGGGGGTGAGCATGATGAAGTCTATCCAGCAACTGATATGCAATAATGTACACCTGAAATTATGCAATGTTGTAAACCATTATGATCTCAATAAAATTACTGGAGGGAAAAAAAAAGAATTCTCCCATGTGCTCTCCTAATATTTTTATGGTTTCCTTTTTACATTTAAATACTTGATTCATTTGGAATTAATCCTAGTATAAGGTGTAAATTATAGACCGCAAATTATTTATTTAATCAGGTAATCCTATATCATTTAATGAACAATTTATTTTGCCCAACTGACTTAGGGTTCCACTTGTATTGTTTACTAAATTCCTGCATGAATTTGTCTCTGTTATAGACTTCCTATTTGTGTTCCATTGATCTCTTTATTTCTTCATATGCTGTATGTATGTAGTTGCCATAATTTCTATAGCTTTCTAATAGGATTTAATATCAGATAGGGTCAATTCCACCATTCTCATTACTCTTCTTTTTCAGAATTTTCCTGGATATGTTTGCTCATTTATTTTTCCATGTGAACTTTTGATTCAGCTTATCTAGTTCCAGCGGAAAAAATTCTGTTGGTTTTTTTTTTTGGAAATTCATTAAATTCATAAATTAACTTGGAAAAAACTTAGATTTTTGGGCTGCCAGGTCTTCTCCAAGACATGGTTGGCTTTGCACGTGATAAAGTGATAAAGTCTTTTTTGGGTCCTCCTGTAGGACCTGAACAGTTTCTTATTTTTTTAAACAAAGATCTTGCCGTTTTCTTGTTACGGTTAGTCACTGGAGATTTCCCCCCATCCTGTGGCCTCTCTGAGTCTGGGGGCATGGAAAGAGTCTGAGCGTTCAGTGGTGTCAAGTCTTTGCGGGAGGGGAGCGCTGGGTTCCCACAGGTGACAGTGAGAGGCCTGTGGTCTCATGCCCCTGGCCCTTTTGTGTCCGGCACCTCCCGTCTCCTTCCCAGCCACACGAGTCCCAATACCCAGCTCCTGTGACTCTTGGTCCCCAGGTGACCCAGGCAGCCTCTCCTCTCTGGGGTCTTAGGGCCTCCCTGGGCATTGCCGGGCAGCAGGGTCTGTCTCTGATGCTCCAGGACCACCGCCCAGGGAAGCTCCTTCCAACAAGAGAAAGCCCCTCTCCCTCCTGCTTCTAAGGGCCTCCCTACTTCTTCCCTCAAGCACTCTCCCCGGAGTTTGCTTTTTGAAAAACAAAAGCCAGGAGATCTGGCAGGCTACTCAGGCTTTCTGCCAGAGCCATGGAAACCACTACCTGCTTGAAGAGGTGGAGGGAAAGGGAGAAATACAGGCAAATAAAGTGTCAATGAGCATTTCAAAATGTCACCAGCCTCACATTTACCCCACTGTCTCTCTTACAAGTGAAGCCTGCCCTGACACTCGGTGTCTCCTCCCCCTCCCCCGTCAGGTGCTGCTCCAAGTCTGCCCTAAGTGTCTCCTACATAAATCAAGCAGCCAGGGCTGAGCACTGGTCTCCAGGGGCATCCACAAGGCTCTGCAAGGTCAAGGTCCTGAGAGGACCTTGGGAAGCCACCATGGAGGGAGCAGAGGCAGCAGCTAGCAGTTGGGGACAATTCAGTGTCCGCCAGGCTATGAGATGAGCGGAGCCAGCAGGGTCATCACGACGCACAGCTCCAGGGGGCGCTGTTCACATGGCGCACACGGTAGATGGCGCCTCCTCAAATCATGCAGCAACTCCACTCCCTAATGATTTAACAAATACAACAAAACAAGAAAATAGAGGTTCTCTCTGACAACGGCTGAGCCTCATCATCTCTTACATTTGCATTATGCCTTGTCATTTACAAGGAAAGCCTCTTCCATTTTCTCTTTGATTCTCAGATCGGCCGTGTGGGGTAGGCAGAAGAGGGATTAATATTCCCACTTTGTGGAGACAGAGACTGAAGCTCAGAGATATCAAGCAAGTCCAGAGTCACACAGCATGTCAGAACCTGCAAAGTTCTGCAACCTTTTCTGCTTAAACATTGCACCCTTTTATGTAATTATCCGTTCACATCTCTGTCTCCCCCTGCACTGAGTTCCTTGAGGGTGTAGCTATGTCCCACGCATCGCTGTCTTCCCTGCCCCCAGCAGTGTTTACAAATACTTAAGTTGAGGGGACTCGATGCGGATGGAGTCATCACACTGGTGCGCTTCTATCACCATGGCAGTAGCTGATGTCAGGATGTGGCGGGCGAGCTGGGGGCTCAGAGGCCCGTCCACAGCCTTGACTCCCACCCACCCACGGCAAGCCTCTGGAAAATAACCGTGACCACAACTACCGTAGAAACACAACCGTCTTCCCGGCACTCACCACAGTATCAAATTTTCTTGTTTCTTTATTTTCTTACTCACTCTGGTGACTCCTCGGACTGGAAATTAAGGTTCAAGAGAGAAGAAATTGCCTGCCCTGTTTGCCATGGTACTCCTGGCACCTAGCCCTGAGCTTAGCACAGAGTTGGTGTGCCACAAACATTTGTTGAATGAATGAATGAATGGCCAATTATAACCAATGCTTATGAACCCTTCATAGCTTGTAAAACACATTCTCATGTGTACTAGTTAGTGATTGCTGCATAACAAACATCCCTAAACTTAATGGCTTGAAGCAACAACGTATTAGAACTCCTCACAATGCTGTATGTTGGCTGGGCACTGCTGTGGGGTCCTCGTTTGGGGTCTCTCATACAGTCAGATGTAACTGAGCCAGACATCCATGGGATGTCACTCATGTGGCTGGCAGGCAATGCTGGCATTGTTGCCTGAGCACTGACACGTGGCCTCTCCATGTGGCTTTTGACAGTGTGATGGCTGGATGCCAAGAGGAGGCACCTCAAGAGCAACCATTCCAAGATCCCCAGGCAGAAGCTGCACCTTATGACCCTCATCCTCGGAGGTTCCAGAACATCAAGAACATCTCAGTCTATTGACCAGCTGAGCCATTAGGATCAGTCCAGATTCAAGGAATGGGGAATTAGACTCCACCTCTGGGTGTGCGGAACAGCAAATGCATATGGAAAGGGAAGGAACTGGCGACTTTGAAGACTGTCTACCACACCATCTATCATTTCAATGTTCGTTCATTCCCGTCGCCCCCCCCCCGCAATGTTTATTGAGCACCTACTCTGTGCATGCTCTCTAAAGGGCTCTGGGCACACAGCAATGAACAATGAGCAGTTGCGTTTCCACCCTGTGCTGGGGTGGGGGTTGCTTGCTCTCAGATCCATTCTTTGCTCTCCCTTGCTCTGCTCTGTGTCTCAGGGGCCCCTGCAAATGATATGGTCCAAGCTCACTTGCCAATTGGCCTACAGCAAGGTGGGAGGCACTGGGGGGAAGTTAGAAGGTGGGAGGAAGGGAGGAGCCTGGGTATCTGCCCCGACCCTTCGCTGCAGGTGGTATTTTCAGCAGAGGCTGTGTCCCCTCTGTGACCCCAGTCCCACCAGGCAGCCCTGGCTCCTGAGTTCTGGTGGCACCACCTTGCCGCTTTGCCCCACCTTCCCTAGGAGTGGTGGCAGCTTCCTGCTGCTGCTAAACTCTGGGTGGTCCCCTGGTTCGCTTTTCAGCTCTTCCAATACCTTCATAACTAATTCCCTGTATTAAATTCCTTCTGTTGAGCTACCTGGCGTGGGTTCTGTTTCACCCCCCTGGAGTTTCAGTGTGGTTATTTAATTCACAGTAGCAACCTAGGAGGAAAGGATTTTTATAGCCCCATTTTACAGAAGACAAACTAAGGCTCCTTAAAAGCTTGTTAGGAGAGAACCCAGCCTCATTCTCTGGCTTAGAGCAGCCATTTGACATTCTAGATTTCAAATCCAAAAATGGTACAGCAACCCTATCAAACACACATTCTAGGATTAACTGAAAAGTGGGCAGACTTGAGTTAGACTCCATCTCTAGATGGAAGCTCGCTCATCTGTTTGCTGAGATTCGGCTGCCCTCCACACGCTGGCTCCAGGCATGTTATTAATAAGGAAACACACAAGGAGGGGTCTTGGAATTTCTCTTCCAGCCATACCTGCCCATTTGATTGATAGAGATATTGAGGCTTGGAGTAAAGTATTAGCCCAGGACTTCAGGATTATTACCTCCCGACCCAGCCCAGTGCTCCTTCTGCCAAGGAGAGAGGTGGGGAAGCAAAGGGCCTTAGAGTCAAGGACCTGGGTTCGAATCTTGGCACTGCCACCTCTGATCAGGCAGCTCTGGCCTGTAAATGGAAAAGCTTTTGATGCCAGGAGAATGAAAGTGCTGGAGGGCTGGGCAAGCCGCCTGAAGGAGTGTAAGACGAGAGGCAGGGAGGGAACCACAGTGACCTGGAGGGATTCCCATCCAGAGGGGGCAACTTCTATCGGTCATGGTCATGTGGGAACAGGGCCCAGTGTGCCTAGATCTGTTCACTGTTCAAGAGGAGCCTAAAATATTTTTTTTTGGTCAAATTTTCTCATTTTTAAAATACTGTGCAAGTCAAACAAAATCCACCTGTGGGGCCTCCAGGCCTCCAGGCTGCCAGTTTCCAACTCCTGCTCTGACGAGTTACACAGAAGTTAGAGGCCCACCTCACGCCCACTTGCTGTTAGCATTAGCCACGGGGTGGCCTGGTTTCTTCCTTCTGTCCCCCAGATTACAAGAGCTCTCTGGGAGTCACTGTTTTCTCTCCAAGGCATTGTAATCTTTGGTTTCCTCCGAACTTTCTCGTCTACAGGTAGCTCCCATCACAGAGCCCAGGGCCAGGGGGAGGGTGTGCACAGGAGGTCCAGGTGTTTCTCCCCATGAAGACCCCGGGCAACTTTCTACATGATTTTTATCTTCTGGTCTGTAGCCCACCTGATTGTATGCAGATTATTAGAATTCTTTCCATATTCACAACTTACAAATTACGATGAAGCAGTCCAAGTTGAAAAATAATACACCGTTTCTAACCCTGTGAAGCCTCTGCAATCTGGCTTTTGTTAAGGTGAGCTCCCTTTAGAAATGCCTCCCTACTGTAAATATTGCATAGGAAAGGGGATGTCCCCCATCTGGGGAAAAGCGATTCTAGGATTTCGGCCTGAGGCTCCACCTTCCAAAAGAAGAACCAGACAGGACTCATTGAAGGGGAGGAGAGGGACAGGAGGGCGTCAGAGTGAGATGGTCATCCTTCAGCTGGCTTCCATGGAGGCCAATAACCTGTCTGTCAACTAGGTTTAATTGTCCTGGGTGCTCCTGCGCAGACACATGCAAGTCCAGGAAATAAACAGGATTTCAGGTCTCAGAGGAAATGGAGAGATGAGCCAGTCTGCACCCACCTGGAGAGCCCGGGAGGGCCCCGGGGACTTGATCAAAGTCCTATAATTGGATAATAGTGACAATGGGATGAACTCAAGTCTCCCAATCCACAGCTTTCTCCCCTCTCCTCTCACAAGTCAACATGTCCCTCTTCGATGCAAAACATACCTTGGCCTGATTTGGGTTGGGTGGCAGCATCCAGATACAATGTTTGTTTATGCAACATTAAGACACTGCTCCATGCCAGGTCTTGGGTGCGATGATGGAGACCCAAAGGGTTGATAACCTGACCCCCAGGGAGTTCCCAGTCCAGTGGGGGAACAGACATGGGATACACAATTGCCACAGAATGCCCTTGATGCCATTTCTGGAAGTCAGGGAGGGTCAGGGAAGCCTTGTAGAGGAGCTGCTTCAGCTGACTTTGGAGAGGTGGGTCGCCGTTTGCCAGGCAGAGCCAGAGGAGAGGGAACTCCGGGCAGAAGCAACAGCCGTGTAGAGGCCCGGAGGCTGCACAGCCTGGTCCTGCCCGGAACTGCAAGAGACAGGAGCCGAGGCCCCCTGAGCGTGCAGCTTGCAGGGAGGGCCACATGGGAGAGAGCCCTCAGGCAGCACGGGGAGGAGGGGGGCTGTGGTGACTTCCACCTCCTGCCTCCCTTGTTGGAGGTGAGCCCATCCTGACAGCCAACCCCATTGACTCAACCTTCCTCTGGAGGCTTCATTACCCACGAGGATGAAATTCAGCACAAGAACAAGCTCTTGTCAATAAGGAGATGCAGCGAACCACAAGGAAAGGAAAGGAGGAAACACCAGGTAAGAGTCAAAGGCGGAAACAACATTAGAGTAAGTACCACCAAGTAGTAGGAGTTTACAGGCGCCGCTGACGCGGGATGAGGAGTAGGAGTTTGAACCCAAATCTGCCGCTGGAAAGCTGTGTGGCCTGCGACAGGCAGGCTCTTCCTAGATGGCGGCTGTCATTGCTGAGCCAGGCCGCAGACAAAGACCACTTAATAAAAGGGTTGAAAGGGGACTATCAAGAGATGAAACCGTAATATAAATTTAAATGATTCAAAGGAAACCAAATCACCGATTTAATAGTTTAGGCCTTAGGAGAAAAGGGCATAAAACCCAAATTCAAGTTTTGGTTTTCTTGTTTGTTTTTCAGTAAAAAAACGAAGCAATGGACATGCGGATACAGCTGGTGGTCCTCAAGGCGAGACCACTTCCAGGACCTGCAGACCCTCGGGGGCTCCCTGTCCCAGGGAGACGTGGGGACGGAGAGGAAGTTAGGACCCTTGGCTGCCCCCCTTTAGGATTAGGTATGGGGCTAAGACAGGACCCACCTCACAGGCCCAAGGAGCTAGCAGGCCACTCCTGCCTGCAGCCCAGGGGGAACAGCACGGCCTTGGCTCCCTGGTGGAACCTGAGCCTCCTCCAGCCAGTGTCAGGACTCTGCTGCAGCCCCAGGGCAGACCACAAAGGGCCCAGCTGAGCCAAGACACGAGGGTGGGGTGGAGGACAGACCCCACCTTCCCAGGACAGGTCTGATGAGCCCTCCTGAGTGACCCACACATTCCAACAGGGCCAGTGTTGGGGATAGTGGGCTTCCTCAGGACACTCACAGGTGCCTCCCTCCCGGCCCGGCTCCCTGGACTCTGAGGTCCCCGCTTCCCCAATCCTACACCCTCTGTTCCAACCATCACCACCTTCTTTCCACCCTAAGGCTCCCTTATTCTTAGGTCTGTATATTCACGACCACCCCATCCCCATTTTAGCAGATGGCTGTGGTTTACTGGAAGGAAGGTGGACAGAGTGTTCAAAGGAGTCTAGCCATGGCCCTGACAACCTCCAGCAAGTTCTGCCCCCCTGTAGGCCTCAGTTTCCCCATTTGCCAAATGAAAGGGCTGGACTTCTACCTGTCCTTTCCAATTCTCTGAATTGGCAGACAGACCCTCCAACCCTCCTTCCTTCATTGAGACCCAGGAATGAGAGTGCCACTCCTGTTTTGGGGCAGGCAGCCCCTGGAGTTGGGTGACCCACCATCCTGGCCTGCCTGGGACTGAGAGGTTTCCAGGATGTGGGACTTTCCGTGCTAAACTGGACAGTCCCAGGCAAGCCGGGATGGAGGTCACCCTAGTACAAAGGCATGATGATGTGTTTTCTCCCCTTGCATCTCAGAGAGGAAAAAAAAACCTATTTTCTGGCCAGTTTTCAGGATAATCCACCACCACCAGCTCCTTTAGGAGGAAGATAACAAGAAGTGAAAGGCTCTGCCTGTGGTCAGATTAATAGCAGTAGCATCTTCACCATAGGGAGGAGCATATGGATGTAGTTAGACACAAGGTAAAGAAATCTGTGTGCACGATAAATCCCATATCCAGGGGCTATTGACAGACAGAAATGTGCTAGAAACGAGCAAGGCCAGGGAGGATGTCTGCCCAAGCAGTGACCATTAAAGAAACTGAGGCTTTTAGCCCTGAGAGGAGCAGTGTTGGGCCAGCGACGCTGGCCCTCTGTGCCTGCAGAGCTGGGCAGGGAAAGGGAGCAGACAGTTCCCCGAGGCTCCAGACACAGACCCGGAAGATGCGGCAGAATCAATACAGAGAATGCTCGAGTCCACTGGACCTGCCTGGCCAGTGCAGCAGCCGCTGGCCACCTGTGACCTTTGGCACCACATCTGAAATGTGACAGGTGCACCTGAGATGTGCTATGTGGGTCAAATACACACGGAACTTGGAAGACCAACTTGAACAGAAGAATGCAAATACGTCTGCAATAGTTTTTTACATAGATTATATACTGAAGTAATAATATTTTGGATGTGACAGGTTAAAATATTTTATTAAAAATTAGTCTCGTCTGCTCTCTCATATGTGGGATATAAACTAACACACGGACAGAGAGAACAGTTTGGTGGTTACCAGGGGGAAGGGGGTTGAGGGGTGGGCACAGGGGTGAAGGGGCGCATTTATATGGTGACTGACAAATAATAATGTACAACTGGAATCTCACAATGTTATAAACTATTATGACATCAATAAAAAAAATTAGTCTCTTCTGTTTGTTTTTTTCCTTTTTGAACGTATCTATAGGAAATTTCACATTTATATATATGGCTGCATTAGTTTACTGGGGCTGCTGTAACAAAATAACACAAACTGGGTGATCTAAACAACAGAAGTTAATTTTCCCACAGTTCTGGAGGCCGGAAGTCCAAGATCAAGGTGTTAGCCAGTTGGTTCCTTCTAGACACTCAGGGAGAATCTGTTTCCTCCCTCTCTCCTAGCTTCTGGGGTCTGCTGGCGATCTTTGGCGTTCCTTGGCTGTAGAAGCATCATCTTCATCTCGGCCTTCATTATCACATGATGTTCTCCTTGCGCGTATGTCTTTGTCCAAATTGCCCCCTTTTATAGGGACACCAGTCTTATCGATTATGGATTAGGGCCCATCCTAATGACCTCGTTTTAACTCTGTTAAGACCCTGTCTCCATACTAAGTCCCATTCTGAGGGACTGGGGGTTAAGACTTCAACATATGGATTTGTGGGGACACAATTCAGCCCATAACAATGGCTCATGTCATATTTCTGGGGAACAGTGCTGCATTCAGCCATAAGTAAGCTCCGTGAGAGCAGGAACCACATTGGGACTTGACCATTTGCAGAACCCAGCCCACCACCTGTCATAGTCTAGAGGCTCAGAAGCGAGCTGTGGAATTAATTGACGAAAGCAATCCTTTCTGCCGGAGTCTCCTGGAGGTGGGACAGGCCGTTTAGAAGGTTGTGTGGGAGACAACACAGAACAAGGCTCTGCAGTGGGACAAAGGACACCTTTTGTGAGCAGAGTGCCCTTGGGCGAGTTGCTTAATCACAGGAACCTCAGCGTTGTTTGTCAAACGAGAAAATGCACGCTTACCCCCAGCTGTGCAGATCAGTGCGTTGGGAAGCTACTGGTACACAGTAGTCATCAGCCTCAACCACAACAAGGAGTGAGGCCCCCATCATGGGAGCTGTTTAAGCAGACAGACGCTGGAAGATCTCTTCTCAGGAAGGCTGAAATGGTAATTTCAGCACGGGAACAGGGTTGGGTCTGGATCGTACCCTGAGTCACAGGGTGCAGTTGAGCTTCCCCAGGCCTACTCTCCAAATGCCCAATCCGCCTTCCCCTGGTGCCCCAAAGAGGCGAAAGGGCGCTGATGTGCGTTGGGCATGGGCCCCATGCCGTCATTAGAAACCACCGCCTCATATTCCCATTTAGCAGATGAGAAGGCTGAGGTCCAGGGCTGGCCCAGCAAGGCACAGCTGGCAAATGGTGGCTCCAGGATTAGCCCGGAGGTTTGCCCAAGCCCAAAGCTTTCCCCGAAGGTCCTGGCATCATAGATTCATTCACTCAAGCAATCACTCAGCACCTCCCAGGTGCCTGGCACCAACCTTGGCCCTGGGGAAACAAGGTGACTGGCACGCTGCCCACACCACCAAGAAGATCCCAGTGTGGTGGGAGGAGGCCTGGATGTAAACACATGTGGTTACCCCAAAAAAGCAAAGATTTTTTCAGATTCATCATGTGCCAGGCCCTGTCCTAAGAGCATTACATACATTAATTCATTTAATTTTCTCAACAACCCTGAAATAAGACCACTCCTGTTCCCATTTCACAGATGAGGAACTGAGGCCCAGAGAGGGGAAGGGTCCCGACAAAGGTCACAGGAGCAGGAGATGGTGAACCAAGGATCAAAGGCAGGTGGTCTGGTTCCCGAGTCTTACTCCTCCAGCTGAAGGGCTCTCCTGGTGGAGTCTCAGGCATTCGACAGCGAGTGGGCGTGGATTCTGGAGATGGAGCTTTTGTGTCCCCCTTAAAACTTTACCCAAAAATCCACTGTGTCCTCTGTCTCCATATATGGCTGGGCGGGGAAGGAGAAGGAATCATAGGCTGTAAGGGCCCTGTATTTGATTCCTATGGCTGCTGTAACAATCCCCACGAACTTGGTGGCTTCAAACAACACAAACCTATCATCTTACAGTTCTGGAGGTTAGAAGTCCAAAATCAATTTCTCTGGGCTAAAGTCAAACTTTCAACAGGGCTTGTTCCCTCTGGAGCTCTAGAGGAGCATCCAGTCCCTTGCCTCTTTCAGCTTCTAGCAGCCACCTGCAATTCTTCACCCTCCACTTTCAAAGTGCACCACTCCAAATCTGCCTCTGTCATCACATTGCATTCTCCTCTTCTGCAGACACAGGGCCCACCCCGATAATCCAGGATCATCTTCCCATCCCGAGGGACGTAATCACATCTGCAAAGTTCCTTTTTCCACGTAAGATAAAATTTACAGGTTCTAAGGATTAGGACCTGGAGATCTTTGGGGGCTATTATTCAACCTCCTACAGGCCCCTAAGGCTGTCCAGGCCAATCTCCTCATTCAAAAATAGGGAAACTGAGACTCAAAGCGTGGTTGTGAATTGGTTGCAGGGCTGAATCATGGGCTGCCTGGGGCTGCGAGGTTGTGCCCACCTCTGGGTGGAGCAAGAAGGCACAACGACCACAGCAACCCAAGAGGACGGGGTGGGAGGAGACCATCTGTGCCCTGCTCAGCCCCACCCTCTGGGCCACGGCAGAGGGGCAAGGAGGTGCTGGGACCATGTCTAAGAGCCACCCAGCTGGAACATGCTGCAATTCTCACACACTTCAGTCTCAGGACCGCTCTATAGTCTTAAAACCTACTGAGGATTCCAAAGAGCTTTTGTTTATGTGGATCGTGACTATAAATATTTGCCATATTAGAAATGAAAATGAGGAAATTTAAAGTATATTTACTAATTCATTTTAATTTTTTTTATTTATTTATATTTTTCCCCCAAAGCCCCAGTAGATAGTTGTATGTCATAGCTGCACATCCTTCTAGTTGCTGTATGTGGGACGCGGCCTCAGCATGGCCGGAGAAGGGGTGTGTCAGTGCGCGCCCGGGATCCGAACCTGGGCCGCCAGCAGCGGAGCGTGCGCACTTAACCACTAAGCCACGGGGCCTGCCTTATTAATTCATTTTATAATAAACATAAACCTATTATGTGTTAACATACCATTTTTATGAAAAAAAATAATTATTTTCTAAAACAAAAAAATCTAATGAGAAGGCCTTGTTTTATACTTTTGCAAATCTCTTGAATTCTGGCTTAATAAAAGACGGAATTCTCATACCTGCTTCTGCATTCAACCTGTTGTGAAATGTTGCTTTAATTGAAAGATGTGAAGAGTATCCAGCTTCATCCAGATGTATAATTGGAAAAGGGAGGAGTGTTTTAATTGTCTTCTCAGATAACTGTGGCTATTTGTTTTTTATGTTATACCCAAACTTGACAAGTGTTTGTTAGTTATTTTAAAAGTTTCAATGTGGAGTCTGAAACCATATCAATGAAATTTTTGTACTTTGTTGTATTAAAAACCATTGATATATCTTGCATTTTGAATGGATCTTTTACTCATGCATGCCTTTGCAACGCCACAGATTGATCACCTGGAAAATATTGATTCACTGAATTATGCAGCTCTTCCAAATGTTGACACATTTCATTATACAATTGAAACAATCACATTCATTAATATCACCTCCAATCTCATTTTAAAAAAGTCTTTAAGTATTGGAAAGCATATAATTATGAATACAAGTTTTACAAAATTCAAATTTCCCCTGGAAAATCTGAGGTTTATTATCAGCAACAAATACTGTCGATTGTTTTCCTTGAAGTGACAGGCTCACTTTCCTCCATTTCCTAGAAAATGCTTGCCAAATGTCCAACCATATGAATAACCATAGTTTACTTATCAGTTATTCTTTCAAGCAAAAAATGGGGTTCTAGGGGCCAGTCCGGTGGTGCAAGCGGTTAAGTGAGCGCGCTCCACTGCTGCGGCCCGGGGTTCGCAGGTTCGGATCCAGGGCGCGCACCGACGCACCACTTGTCAAGCCATGCTGTGGCGGCGTCCCATAAAAAGTGGAGGAAGATGGGCACGGAATTTAGCTCAGGGCCAGTCTTCCTCAGCAAAAAAAGAAGAGGATTGGCAGATGTTAGCACAGGGCTTCATCTTCCTCACAAAAAAAAAAAAATGGGGTTCTATGAAAAAAGTACCTAGTTCAACTGACAACTCAAACGTGCTTCTGTACATCAGGAGTTCTCAATGCATAGTTAGCCATGTGGAATGTTAAGACGTGTTCTCAAGGGTCGAGACTTAATAAAATGCATAATATTTACTGCTTCTTCAAGGATATTCTTAAGTGAGACTTGCTTTTTCTGCAAGTGTGTGGCAGGAAAGCACACAGTGACTGCTGCTACAGCTGGGGCCCCTGCCTCGATTCACCCCAAGGTGCCTGCAGTCTGACCCACCACCACTTTTGCACCCTCAGCACAAATGTCTACATGGTACAAGAGGCAAATCACATCTTGGTTTTATTAAGGAAACAGTTGTCACCTAGTCGACTCCCGAGGAGTCTCAGAGGTGCCCAGGGTGCGCTGGGCCGCGCTTTGAGAGTCACTGTGTAATTCAATAGATGTTGTGGTTCTGACGTTTGCCTTCAACGTCCATCCATGACCTCTTCTTCCAGAATGGCCCCTCTCCTCCCACCACCCCACCGCTCCCTCGCCTGCTTCCTCCTAGCCGGGCTCCCTGCCCGGGACCCCCACCCTCCTTTGGCCACCCCTCCGGCCCTGCTCCAGATTCTGGTTCCTCCCTGTCAAAATGCGCCTGCCTTGTGACCCACTGCTGCAAACTCCACCGACGGTAATGGTCCCTCTCACCCAGCGGCTAAAGCTCCCAGAGCTTCTGGCTTCAGGTTCCAGCACCTCCCCAGTAAGCGGCCTTGGGTAACACATTTCACCTCTCGGAGCCTCAATTTCTTCATCCATAAAATCAGGATGGAAGAGGCACCTGCCCCCGAGAGTCCGTGTAGGAAGTTAGTGAGATAACCCATGGGAAGCCCAGAGCACACGGAAAAGGCTCCTTAAAGGTTCTCTGCCGTCTTTATTATTCCCCTCAGAGTCTTCCAGGGTGTGTGAGCAATGAGCTGCACCGACCTCCAGGATGCCTCTTGCACCACCTGACAACCCCAGGGCAGGGGCTGCCTACTCCTCCAGGTCCCCTGAGCACTGGGAGTTTATGAGGCCCTGGGAGGGGAGAGAAGGGCCGGTGCGCTCTCATCCTCTACAGGCGAGGAAGGAGGGTGGAGGCAGGACCAGCAATAAATCCTGCTGGCAGCTTCGTAAGGCAGCATGAGACCATCTAGGGCTTCCACAGCGGCCCCGGCGTGGCCGTCCTCGGGACCCATCAGGGAGTGTTACAAAAGCTTCAGTGCCTTGTGGGTGGTCATCCGGTCATTACTAAATACAGGTGTCCCGTAAGGCCGGCCGCCCCTGCTGGTTCACAATTCCGGTGTGATCCAGCAGCTGGTGCCCCTGCCCACATGATTGCCTGATCAACGTCCTCTTGTTGGCTGGCTCTGCCCCAGATAGAGGCCTGAGTGTAGGTGACGTGCCACTCCCCTAACCTCCACTCTGGCTCCGAGACACTCTCTTTTGTGCATGTCATTAATGCCTGGCAAAACCAACCTCTCAATTCCAAAAAAAATAGACGTGCTGCCAGCTCTGCTTATTGGCTCATCATTCTAGATCATTCTAGAGACCACGCTCCTTGTCATCGAAGAGCAGAGTCCAGACTGCCCAGGAGGAGGTTAGCTCATGCAAACATGACCTCAGGGACTGGCTGCTGGCACTCATCCCCGCCTGGAGGACTGTGACCTGCTGGGGAGAGGGCACAGGAGAGTTTGAGCAGCTGAGGTGAAGGTGGAGGGGAGGTTGCACAGGACGGCCCAGAGAAAGCGGACGTCGGTGTTCACCAAAAGCAAACAGACTTCAGATTAGAGGCTTCCATCCTAACGAACCTTTATTGAACACTCAGGATACTCCACACACTGGTTGAGCCCTTTAGGAGGTTTGTCTCACTTTGATTTAACAGCAGCCCCGGGAGGAAGGTGCAGTAATGACATCCCTCTGATGAGGGGCTTCTTACACCAGCTTTTTTCCCCACCACGTGGGGGGCACTGGTCTCCTCAGCACCAGACCACCCTCTCGCGGGCATCTCTGTGTCCCCAGCATCGCACTCAGTTTCTGTGAAATGGAATACATGCGATCTGAGCTTCCCCTCATTTCCTTCTGTGAGAGGAAGTGCTGGGGAATGGGTTACCCAAAGCTTTTGGGGTTTGGGGGGTTCTGTATCCAGAAAGGGGGTGGAGTGAGGGGAAGGGAATTAACATTTGAGGGAGGGTCTGCTGTGTGCTAAAACGTCCAGCTAAGGGCTTTTATGTTTGAGCATTTAAACATTTAAATTTAATCGTCACAACAGCCCTACGAGGGGTTCTTTATCATCCCTATTCTATAGGTGAGAAAGCTATATGCTCACCCAGAAATCAAATGACACGGCCAAGGTCACACAAGAGCAGGTGGCAGTGTCAGGATCCAAGCCCAGCTCGTTGATCCAGGGAGGGTGGTCATGCCCTTGGACTCGCCACAGCATCACCATGGCCTGCCTGGGAGGGTCACCGTGGCCTTGGGGGCCTCAACACAGACCTGGGCTCCTAGAAGGCGGGGTCGGCACTTTTCACACCTGCTTGTCTCCCAAGTCTCCTTTCTGCCTTGCCTACAGTTGGTGCTTAACACACCTTGCCTGAATGGTTGAATTAGGA
Organism: Diceros bicornis minor; assembly: GCF_020826845.1. Classification (NCBI taxonomy): domain Eukaryota; kingdom Metazoa; phylum Chordata; class Mammalia; order Perissodactyla; family Rhinocerotidae; genus Diceros; species Diceros bicornis. Next base: position 40,588,662 of record NC_080763.1, read on the forward strand.
AAAGGCAAAGAGAGACGCTGACGGCTTCAATTTCTAATTGGGACAGGACATGGAGTATGTGTCACCAGGAGCAAGGCTGTTTTCATTCTCTTCCCTGGAGTCACCCACAAATGGGAAGAGCCCCCCGCTGGCTCTCAGCAGAGACCCCAGGCATCTCTGAGCACGCTCCGGACGAAATCCCACGTAACAGCAACAAAGGGTAGGGGGCAGGCGCTGTGTGTGCTTGGGCCCACGCCACGGGCAGGGAATAAAAACCAAAACTGGGGAGAGAGCCTCTTTCAGATCAGCAGGAGATTGAAATAGAAGCCTCAATATTTAAAATGCTTTTCCTTATTACTGAACCGAGCAACACGTTTTTGGCAGAGCCTGGAATTTCTTAGCACTCGTGTCTCTGCTTCTCATTTTCAGTCTGGTTCTCAAAGGGAATTGGAAACAGTTAAATATCCAGGTATGGCAGATCAAGGGAAATGCTTGCAAGATTTAGATTCAGTTTGGGTTTGTTGATGAATATTTTTCCTCTTTTTCTAACATCTCCAGTGTTTCTCCATTTCTTGAGGCCTCAGACTCATCAGACTGGCTTTTTAGCTAAAAGGGTCTGTAGAGACCGCCTGGTTTAATGCCCTCATTTTATCGAATGCCTCTCTGGAAGGCCAGAGTGCGTGGTGACCAGCTCAAGGTCACTCGGCAGATTAGGGGAGAGCTGGGATCAAAACTTTTGACTCTGGACCCTCAACCAGGGCTCTGTCCTCCATCAATTGTAATGATATGCTCTTTCCCAATTCTTTTTCTTTTTCTCAGGTTGGCCTCCACGTGACATAAATTCTAGCTGAAGTCATGGCCTGAGATACAGCAGTGGTTTGGGGTCCGCAGCTGTCATTCATTGTAGAATCATTTCGCCCCCTGTTCTGTAATACTCAAAGTACAGCCCTGGTGGGGCTGGCCCAGGAGAGCACATGTGACCAATCAGAGTGATCGACTGTGATGGGCTCAGGGCTGGGCCAATTACAGTCTTCCATGGGATTTTGGTGGAACTTCAAGGGAAGACTATCATTTTCTCTAGCTTTGGAGCAATCAGGACAACATTGCTGTCGTGGGCCGTCTTTCTGCCACATTGAGAGAGCCTGTTGGAGAATGAAGACAAATAAAGTTGAGAAGTGGGAAAAAAAGTCCCTCTGACATCATTTGAACCTCTGAGTCCATCCATACCCGAAGAGAACACCCCCTTGGACTTCCCAGAAACATAACCAATACATCTCCTTTTGTGGATCAAGTCAGTTTGAGCTGGGTTTTGATCATTTACAAATGAGACTCTCAACTCATACACAGTACTTAGATAAAACCTGTTCCAAAGGCTGACACGCAGAAAGGGTGATTCTGGGTCTCCTGGGGACATCAAGGACCTCTCCCTACAACCTCACTAACAGGAAGTGTGTCAGAGTGAATGCAAATTTCTGTTCAAATTTTCCCCATGTGCAAATATTTACTAGTAGGCAGGGACAAAGCTGCCCTAGAACTGTTCAGTGGCTCCTTGGAGGTCCAGCCTTCTGTTCTTTTAGGGGTTCCTGCAGCAGACCCGCCCATATTCTAGCTGCAGGATTCAGCAAAACTTCTCAACAGAGTCAGGTAACCAATCCTTCTATAAGTGCCCACACAGAGGACTGATTTAGAATCCTATGTCTGGGGCAGCGTGACAGGACTGTTTATACACGAGCAGGAGGGCCTGTGCAACACCCTAGACAAGCCACAACCTTGAACATCACTCATTTCACCCACAGAAGATCATTTCTAACACACATCTTACTAATTAACAAAGTGTCTGGTTTTAACTGGAATGAAAGATAGCTGAAGCACTTCTAGAAGCTTCTAGAATAGGCAGAACTTTTTAAAATAAACTTTTTATTTTGGAGTAAGTTCAGATGTATAGAAAAGTTGCAAAGTTAGTATAGAGAGTTCCCATATACCTCTCACCCAGTTTCCCCTGCTGACTCACATTACCAGGGTACATCTGTCAAAACTAAGAAATTCACATTGTACATTACTATTAACTGAACTCCAGACTTTATCCAGATTTCCCTAGTTTTTCCACTAATGTCCTTTTTCTCTTCCAAGATCCCATCCAGGAAACCACTTTACATTTAGTCATCATGTCTCCTTAGTTCCTCTTGTCGGTGACAGTTTCTCAGACTTTCCCTGTTTTTTATGACCTTGAGAGTTTTGAGGAGTGTTTTGTAGAATGTCTCTCAATTTGGGTTTGTCTGATGATTTTCTCATGGTTAACTGGAGTGGCCATTTGGAGGAAGATGACCACAGAGATGGAGTGCCCTTCTCATCACATCATGTCAACGGTTCATGCTGTTAACACGACATATCACTGAGGACATTGACCTTCATCCCTTGGTTAACGCTTGTTTGCCAGGGTTCTCCACGTAAAGGCTTTCCCCTTTCCATATTCTATAGCTTGAAAGCAAGGCAATAAGTCAAGCCCATACTCCAGGGAGAGAGGTTAAGCCCCATCTCCCAGAGGGAAGAGCTTAACCCCCTCTCCCCGAGTGTGGACTGGATTTATTGCTTTCCTATCATCGGTGAATTCTTCTGTAAGCAAGATTTATCTCCTCTTCCCCTGTTTATTCAATTACTTATTTATATCAGTATAGACTCATGGATACTTACTTTGGGCTATAATTCAACAGTATATTCTTAATTTTGTTGCTCAAATTTTTCCAGCTCTGGCCACTGGGAGTTCTTTTGGGTTGGTTCCAGGAGGTGCCATTTTTATGAGTTACTCCAAATGCTAACTGACCACCCCTGCAGCGGGTATTCTCCAGTCAGGTACACTTCTGACATTGATAAGTGTCCTCTAGACTGTAGAAAAGATTAATTAACCTTATACAATGGTAATCAAGCTGTATATACTTTGTATCTTTTTTATTTGTTTAACTTTTCCATCAACGTCCATATAAGGTTCCATTGAGTGGATAGACCACAGCTTACATAACTCTTGTGTGTTGCTGTTATATATAACACTGAAATGAACATTTTTGTATATTTTTACATTTATATTTATTTCCACATGTAAATGATTACAGCTCTCAATTCACCTGGCTGAATCACTTTCTAAAGGAGTTTTGTACTGCTACCAACAGTGTGCGTGAGGTCCTAAAACTATTACTATAAAACAGATTAAGCACAAATGCAATAAAAGAAACGATAGAAAGCACACTGGCTGACACACACAAACATTTAACGAAGTCACACGTTTGTATCAGGCTGGCTGTGCTGAAGTTGTTTTTAAGACAATTACATGCAATAGAGCAGGAGCAGGGAGGTTGCCCGGATGATCTTTTAGATCTTCTAAGGCCCTCCTAATTATGATCTGCTATGATTCTATCCATGGTGTAAAATATTAACATTTAATATATAAACATTTTTGTGCTTCTTAGGGGACAAAAAAATCCCACCATTTCTCTGGGAAGGGTAACATAATCACTGCACCATCCCCACCACATGACACAAGATCCCCACGTGCTACGCATCATCCTTAGTGCTCTACATCCCCGTGCTTATTAATCCTGCCCACTGCCAGAGGCAAATCCTGCTGATAGTCTCATTTTGCAGAGGGGGGAACCTAAAAGTTTGCCCAGTTACACCTCCATTACGCCTCCTACAGCAGCGCAGCTTACAAATGATTGATTTGTTGGTCTTCCCATTTCTGTGAAGTTCTTGAGTGGGGTCTATGTCTTCCTCCCTTTTTCTTCCCAGTGCCCAACACAGGCCCTGGCACATAGAAGGAGCTCGACACATACCAGCAGAACCATTGAAGCAACAAAGGAGAAAGCAGAGATCAGGCTAGAAGCACCCCAAAATTTATTAACAAAAAATCCAAAGTTAAAAAACAAAGCTTGTACAAAGTGTGCAATAAAGGAGATGGAGACAACTGCAGTCCAGAATGAAAAGTTTTGCCCTCAGGGTCCAAATCCCAGTTCATACCCTGACTCTGTCTGACCACTCTGAACCTCAGTTTCCTCCTTTGTAAAATTACTATGATCCCTCCTGCCTTCAGGGCACTGTGAGAATTAGAGAGAATGGAGAGAAAGTGCCTGGTTCAGTGCCCACCCCCCATCATAGATGCCCAATAAATGGCAGCCATAATAATATTATTTATTAGGCGAGTGGTCTGGGACAATCCTCTTTGCTCCTCTGAATTTCTATAAAAGTGGGACCATAAAGCATCCTCAGATGGTTAAGTAAGGAATGCAGATGGATCCTTCCGCATGGTCTGGACCTTGGCGAGGGCTCCATCCCTAATCCTGGAATTCGCCTGAAAAGATACGTAACGTGCTGCGACTGTTAATCTCTTCGTTAAAAAGAAAACTTCACAAGATATGCCAGAACTACCAAAAAAAAGTCAAATCAAATTGGACCATTGGTGCCAAAAACAACAGCTGAAACTTTCAATTCGGCAGCACGTGGTCAGACTCTGGTGAGGGTGGGCACGGCCGCAGACCCTAAGCCGTGGCCATGTCTAGCCCTTGGAATTGGACTGGGTGCCTCCTTCTCTGAGATCTGGGGCAGCAATGCCAGTCCCCTCTTCCCACCTCTGCTCTGCTGCCTCTGCTCTCCGCCCGTGTCTTGGACAAGCTGGAACCTCTCTCTGGTTTGTATAGCACAGCACTAAGAGCACAGGCTTAGGGGTTTCAGACAGACCTGGGTGTTATTTCAGGATTTGCCACTGCTGTGTGGCCTTGGGGAAGTTACTAACCTCTTTGTGCCTCCATTTCTCATCTGTAAAGTGACCCAATGCTTGATCTGAGAATTAAACGAGCAAATGTGTACAGAGCCCTCAGCCCAGTGCCTGGCACAGAGAAAGTAATCAATGCGTGGGAGCTATATTCACACAAAGATGCTGTTGGACAGGGCTGGTTATATGCAAAGGCTTGCGTGGTAGGTGCTCACCAAGCATTTCTATGAATGAACAACGCACACAAGAACAACACATGCACGAACAGATGAATCATGCTCAAGTCCTTTCCTCCTTCGGGCATCTCCTCCCCTTGCCTGCCCTCTGCCCTTTGATCTTCAGGTTACCCACTTTCCCTCTGGGTTGCCCGCCCCTCTGGGGGCCTCCTTGCTGCATGACCGCACCCCTCAGCTCTCTCTGAGCTCTCCTATCCTCGCTCCCATCGGCCATGGCCACGGGAGGTGGTGGTGGTTGGGGGCTGAAAGCTGAGCAGCGAGCCCTCTCTCCCTTTGTCACCGCAAACCATGGCTGGCTGCGCGTTCAGAGGCTGCATCAGGATTCCTTCCCCCACCCCGGTGCCCCCTGCTCCCAGGGCATATTTCAGAGCTGAAATGAAAGGTGGGAGGCGGGTTTGGCAAGCACCGGATAACCCCGGGAGTAACTGCGAAGTATTATAAACAGTGTCACGTCAACTCGAGATTTAGCATCCGATCCTGACTTGAGCGCGAGGAAACGGGGCTGTGACAGGGAGACGCTTCCTCCCAGACGAATGTCCAAAGGTGTCTCGAGAAGGGCAGTGATGACAGGCAGAAGGCTTAGCAGGGGTAGGAAGTGGCTGCTTATGTGATGCAGGTTTCTCTAAGTGCTACTGAGGGGGAGGCTGCGGGGAGCGGGGAGAGGGGCCGAGGACATCTGTGTCCTCGTTCCTTTTGCACCCAGCACAGGTTGGGGCCAACAGTCACCGCCAAACCGAGGCGTAGCAGGGACATCCCCCAGAAACTCCCGGGGCCCACAGGAGATCTCGCAGAAAGACCCCCGCCAGGTTTAAGTATCCCTGAAGCTGGAAGACATCCCCCCTGCCCCCCGCAACTTATCAGACCCTCCTGGAAATGCCAAGTTCTGGCGACTTCAGAAAACTTTGGGAAGGGTTCCATGGCACATCTGCGAATCTTTCTGGAAACATTTGGCCTGCAGCAGTGGTTCTAAGATGAGTGAGACCTACTTCCCTAGGGAGAAGAGCCAGATGATGAAACGGGAGCAATCCTGGCACCTTCCCCCAGCCCGGGCTGCCCGTGCAGAAGGCCCCCTCAATGGGTCTACACAGAGGGGTTGATTCAGCCTTGTTCAGAGCAGACACGGCCAGCCAAGCAGCTCAGGGTGTGGACTCAGGCAGACAGCTCAGACTGTCACCGCTCACCAGGGGGTGGCAAGTCCCTTAACCTCTCCAAACCTAACAGCTTTATCTATAAAATGGGGATCATTTTATGGAAAAAATTGTCCAGCACGTAAGATCCATTTTGCCCTAGAAGGCTATGTACCCCAAAATATTCCAAGCCTTAAAGCCATCAAATAATGAGTTGGCTGAACTGCAACAGCAGGTCACACCTTTTCACAGTCTCTTTCATATTTAGTTCCTGCATGAATAAAATATGTTTTCCAATCATTTTCAATGCAAAATCTTTTCAACTTATTTCAATAACTTTTTCCAAAAAAAGGTAAATGAGAACATATTTTATCCACCACATTGTATGGACAAGGAAGATGACAGGTTGTTGGGGGGATGGGATGAGATGACACTGGGGACAGCACATTGCACATTTAACTCCACAGGTCTGTTTGAGTGCACTCTCCATGCCAGGCTCTAGGGTCCGGGGCACTCACACCGTCCTTGCCGTCTGGATGCGTGGTCTTAGAGGAGGATGGGGCTCTCAGAAAGGACAGACGCCGCCTGTGTTAACACCGCTTTGACAGAGGCGGGGAGGCGGGCTTTGGGAACACCGGGGGCTCTCGGGGAGGCCTCCAGGGTAAATGACATTAGCTGAGGCTTGAGGATAAGTGGATTTAAAGGCAAGGACATTCCATGCAGAGCAAAGAGCAAGTGCAGCAACAGAGAGGGCTCGAAGAGTCTGGCATTTCACGCTGTGAAATATTTCATTACAGCTCCTCCTTCTAATAGTAATAATACGAATGATAACGGTACCAGCGCACAGTCATTGCTTCCTTCTGTGCGTCTGGCACTGCGCTAACCATTCTGCAGACAATGCCTGTTTGATCCTCACCATAACCCCTGAGGGACAGTCTCCTGCTGGTCCCATGTTACAGATGAGGAGGCCGAGGGAGGGTTTGCAATGAGCCCAGGGGTGGAGAGCCAGTAAGTCCCAAGCCATCTGACTTCAGCACCTATATGTCCATTTTGTTGTCATTGTGCTGTTTGGGGAAGAGAGGAGATCTTGTCAACTCGTTCTCATTTAACCGACCCGATAACCCTTGGAGGTAGGAGTGTCGATCTCCCATTTTGCAGGCGAGGGGTGAATGGCTTAGAAAGGAGGGGTACATAGCCCAAGACCACACAGCTTCTGGGGGCTGGGAGTTAGGGGAACAGGATCTGCTGCATGGCTGCTGGTCTAGGTGGGAAAGCTGCCTCTGAACGTGAAAAGTTTTAGACCATCTGAGATGAGCAGGCCAATGTCCTCCTTAGCACACTTATTCTTTTTTTGTAGCAGAAAGGAAATTAATCCAAGTAGAAGGCTAGTCCCAGCTGCCCCTACTTGTCCCTTCAGGAGATTGAGGCTGGGGCTCCTATCTCGAGCTCTCCCATGACTCCACGGGACCCCAAAGTCCACTGCTGCCCCTGGTCCTCCTGTGTCCCTCCCTCCTCCAGCCCCACAACTCGGTCTTCAAGGCTCTGCTGATAAGCCATCTCCTCTAGGAACCCTCTCGCTGGCCAGGGGAGCTTGACCTGGCCTTCCATTATCGCCCCGTTGCACTCCCTGCATGGTCATGGGGTAGAGCGAGGGGCTCCTCGAGCGGGGTGACCTAGATCCACATCCTGACTCCAGCCCACCAGCCTTTCTCGTGGCCAGTCATCGGCCCTCTTGAGCTTCTGTTCCTTGTCTTACAAAGGGCTGAGGGACACTAACAGGACCAGCCCCACAGGGCTGCGTGAAGACTGAATGAGACAAGTACCAAGCACAGTGCTGCACGCAGCAGGTGTTCAGTGATGTTAGCTGCTGTGATACTGGTCCTGGGGAGCAAGTGAACACCACGTTCTACGGTCGGGTCTTAGGGATCCACGGAATCCCTGAGGCAGGGAAGGCTCTGGCTTCTCCGAATCCCCTGTGACACACAGCATCGTGAAAAAACACAGAGCCTAGAGTCAGGCTAGGGTTCGAATCTCAGCTCTTCTATCATATTGCTGTGTAAGTTTGGGAAAGTTACTTAATTTCACTGAGACTTGGTTTCTTCAACCGGAAAACTGGGATATTTATACCTGCTCCATGGGTCGTTATGAGGAAGAAAAAAGATTCACTCATCTGTTCATTGACCTGAACATCCTTTGAGCTCCTCATACGTGCTACATGCTGTGTTGGGCGCTGGGAATATGCTGATGGACCTGACACAAGGCCTGATCTGGATGGGCTCACCACCTGCCCATCACGCTGCACTATTTCTGCACCAACAAAAGTGCTTGGAATGCACCCCCCGTGATTGCATTTTCCAGCTTCATTTGCAGGAACAGATCTAAAGTCAGAATACACTGGGTCTGTGAGAGACAGAGGTTTCCTTCTGTGGCCAATGGTGGGGCGGGATGGAGGGTAAACACAGCTGTGGCTATTCCTCTTAACGGAGCTGGGGTGGTTCCCAAGGTTACACACACCTCTTGGTGTTTGGGGTCCAAAAAAAAGGAGTGGGAGCAGAAAGATGTCTCTTCCAACCATTTGGGTTTGGGCAGAACCCCAAACACACTTTGCAAGCTATTCTCTCTCCATCTCGGAACGAGTGGGAGCTCCGGGAGAGATCTCATTTGTGTTTCGGTTTCACCGACATCTAATTCATCAAAACATTACATGGAAGCAGTCAGGGCTTGGGCAGTTTCTGCCCTCTATGAGCCACCAGAGTCCCTAAATGTCCCTGGGGCTCACACAGAGCACGTGAGAATGCTCCTCTCCTAGACTTGGGGCTACAGTTTTCACCCGGGCCCTGAGGAGAACTGCTACTGTCCCATGCATGGTGCCTGCATCTTCTGGCCCTGACTCTCTCCTTTTGGGGCTCAGAACGCTAGAGGAATCTCAGGGCCAGAGGAAGTGGAAATCCTCGCCCTGGTTCTCCAGGGACCATGCTTCTCCACACGTGTACACACACACATGTGCACACACATACACATATACACGTGCACATGCACACGCCCCATGCATGGAGACTCACAGGCGTCGCCGATTGTCTGTCTCTGCCCAGCAGAACGCCAGCTCTATGAAGGCAGAGAATTGTGTCCATTGTGTTCCCTACGGTATCCTCCAAGCCGGTAGCAGAGTCTGGCACATAGTAGGTGCTTCATAAATACTGTTGCAGGAACAAATGAATGAATGGCACGCCCTCTTAAAGCATTACCCGAGGGTGGGGAAAACAACTACTTCTAATGGGCACCCATGACCTGTCAGCCACAATGCTTGATGCTTTGTGCAGTCTCCTTTCTTTCTACAGCCGTGTGATGACCTGGGCTCACTGTACCCATCTTAGGGGGATGGAAACAGGCTCAGAGAGGGTAAGTAACTCTCCCAATGAATGACACACAGAGCAAGTAAGAGCAAGGGCTTCCATGCAGGGCTCTCGAATCTCAAAGCCACATTACTTCTCCTGGGCCACGTGTCTCTCTTCTTGAGATCAGTGAAGAGGATGCACGCCAAGCCCCAGCCACACTGCCTTGGGGAGTCCCCATCGCCCCAGAATCCCCTGAGAGGGGCCTCACTGGAATAGTGAGGACAGGACCGGCTACACGGTGGTAAGATGTAAACACCACATCCCAGGGGCTGGATGCACTAAAGGCTTGTTCCCTGCTCACACCACGGTCTGGGTGGGTGGGCAACCCTCCTGGATGGCTCTGTTCAAAGAAGCCACTCAACCTTGGTTTCCAAGGTTGCGGTAGAGAGGAGACGAGGGCTGAGGGCCATGCAAGGTGTCTCTGAGGCAGGCTGAGAAGTAGCACATAACTTCCCCCTTGTTCCACTCATTCCAGTCACTGACCCAACCTCACTGCAAGGGAGGCTGGGAATTGAGGCTTCCCGTGCTCAGCGGAAAACCAGCACTGAGCACTAGGTCTTAGTCTCTGCACACCTGCCCCAGGTGGCCCTGTCTCTCCTGAGCCCTAAAGCCTCTCTCAGCAGACCCTGGTAGGCCCTCAGAGCCCCAGAGACATGCTGAGACCCAGAACCATAGGCATATATATGGGGACTTTCCCCTAGAGCCCCAAAGCTGATGCGAGGGGCTCCACTGGGGCCTGGGCAACAACTCAAAATACTGCCCAAAGGGTAACGAGCCCCAGCCTGGGGCCTCCTAGGAGCCTCCTCCCAGCCCAGAGTCCTGAACCCTGGCCCCATTCCTGGCCCTGCCCAGCCACAGACCCCACCATGGCATCCAGGAACTCTAAGGCCGGCTCTTCCAGAAAGAGGCCTCCCCTGGCCCCCCAGGGCTCAGGTCAGGGCAGCCCCAGAGTCCCCCAGGAGCCTGCACAATCTCTGTTCTGGCTCTAGAAGTAGGATGTCCAGCTCTCAGAGACAGGGGTCCATCCATCACTCAGCAGAACCCTGGGTCCTGGCCCACCAAGGCCCAGCCTCAGGATTAGCCTCGGAGCCAGCAAGGCCTGGAAGGGCTCTGGGCTGGATCCGAAAGCCAGGGAGCCCTGTCACGATCCCACCAGGCAAGGGCTGTGAAACCTGCGAGCTCCCTTGAGGGTATGGGGTCCAAGGGTCCTGGAGCCCCACAGACACGGGGCGAGGGGGAAGAGCCTGAGAGCCCACTCTGCTCCTCCCCCAGCAGCTACCCCAGGAAGCCGGGATGTTGCAGCTGCTGCCACATCTTGGGGACATTGTCGTCAGACTGAGGTTAGTGTGACCTGCCTGTGACGGGTCCAAGGACAGCCTGTCCCCCAATGGGGAAAGCAGCCCTCCCTGGAGTGGTGTCTCAAAAGAGAAGGAGAACCCCTACACTGTGGGTCCTCAGGAGACCTCCCCTCACTAACTCCCCAGGTACCACTGCTCAGCTCTGCCCTGGGGCACGTCCCAGGAAGATAACACCCTCTAAGGAGCATTTTCCCAAGTGGGTTCCTTGGAATACTAGTGCCTTAAGATGCTCTGCCCCAAAGTGGCTCCCTAGTCAAGTAAGTTTAGGAACTGCTGCCAACTGTAGGCAGCCGCTCCCTGCCTCAGTTCACCTCAGAGGGTCATGATGACCCTTAGCCTATAAAGGCTCTGAGAAGTCCTGCACCAAAAACCTGTTTTATTTCGTTTAGCTTGGTGCCTCCCAGACTTTGACCACAAAATCTTTTTCGTACTCATTACCTAGAGACGGTTCTATGGAAAACACTTTGGAAATCTGTCCTAGACAGTCCTAGAGATGAATCACACCTGGCCCTGTTCTGATTGCTCACCTCTCGGGGGATGGGGGACAGGAGACAGGCAAATACAACATTGCCAACAAATGTCATTCAACACAGATTTATCCCCCTACCTGCTTTGTTTTTACTGTAACATTATCTTTACAGGACACATTATCTGCATATTTGTTTATGTATTTATTCTCTGTTCCTTGACACCTCCATCGAGAAAAAGGTTTGTTGTGTTGACTGCTGTATCCCGGTATCTCCTTCCATGTCTAGGACAGCGCTTGGCATGTACTGGGTGCTTCATTATTTTTGGTGGAACGACTTCACTAATGGCACAAATGGGGAAAATAAAGCACAAGGAGGATACGTAATTAGCCCACTGTTGCGTAGTTCGTGATGGAGTCAAGGTTTAAAGCCAAGAGTCCTTCAACGTTTCTCTTTGTTTTTTAATTTACATTTCTTTTTTTTTTTTGAGGAAGATTGGCCCTGAATCTGTTGCCAATCTTCCTCCTTTTTTCCTTTTTTCTCTCCAAAGCCCCAGTAGATAGTTGTATGTCATAGTTGTACATCCTTCTGGTTGCTCCATGTGGGACTCAGCATGGCCTGGTGAGTGGTGAGTAGGTCCGTGCCCAGGATCCGAACCGGCGAACCCCAGGCTGCCGAAGCGGAGCACATGAACTTAACTGCTATGCCACAGGGCCAGCCTGCCAAGAGTCCTTCAGAGCCTGCACACACAGAGCTCTACCGGCTGCCCCCACCAGCACCAGCTACCCTAAGTGAGTGGAAGAATGACCCAGGGCCACAGTTTTCTTAAAGGTGATGACCTGAGCCCAGCTCGGCAACCTGCCCCCACCCTGCTTTCCACTTAACCTCAACACCATCCCTCTCCATGCCTATCTCAGACTCTGCTCTGGACAAGCACCTGGAGGAGGATCAGAGCATCTAAGACCCCCAGCCGTGCTGCAGAGGCCCCAGCAATTGAACCTGGGGGTGACCCTCGGGGCAGCCAATACTGGATTCTCCATGAAGAAGAGAATTCTACCGAGAGTCCAAGAAACTCAACTTGACTGGTTCCAACCTTCTCCTCTGCTCCCCAAATCTGATGTCAAATGAAGTTGCCAGATAGAATGACACATAATTGGCAACTGCCCTTCCTCCAGCCTGACCAAACAAGACGATGGAGCAGGAAAAGGGCTCCATTCAGAGCTGGAAGCGCCAGCTCTGCCCCACGCTCTGTGATCTCCACCAGCTAGCCCTTCTCTGGGCCTTGGCTTCCTCTGCAGAGAATGCAGAGGCAGGGCTCGCTCTGCTGGCCTCACGATGTTGATGAAAAGATCAAGGATCATCACCTTGAAAGTTGCACAGGAATGTGAAACTGGCCAGTGCAGAGGTGTGGGCAAGATCCTGGGGACCCAGAGCCAGGGATCTCTGCCAGAAGGGATCAGGGAGGCTTCTCAGAGGTTCTGTGGACCTTTGACCTGAGTCTCCAAGGAGGAGCTGGAATTTTTTGGTTGCGGATGAGGCCAGAAAGGAACGTTAAGGCTGACTGCACAGGACTTGAAAGACAGAACTTTCTCCTGTGGGCAGTGGGAAGCCTGTGAGGTTTTAAGCAAAGTATTCCTGGGCTAGCTTTTGGCTCAGTATTAGGATTCGGTTCATCTCTGATTTACAGAAGACTGGAAATAACAGTGGCTTAAACATACAAGAATGAATTCTCTTCCAGAAGCAAGTGGTCCAGGCCTATGGAGCCCAGGGACCTAGGCTTCTTTCTGTTCAACTCACCTGTGTACGTGGTGCTCATCCTCGACATCACCTCATGGTCCAAGAGTGCTGTTGGAGCTCCAGCCTTCCCATTTGCCTCCCTGGCAGCAGGGTGAATGAATGGAAGTAGGACAAAAGAAGCATACTCCTAGCAGAGTCAGCTCCCTTTTTTTTTTTTTTTTTGGTGAGGAAGATCAGCCCTGAGCTAACATCTGCTGCCAATCCTCCTCTGTTTGCTGAGGAAGATTGGCCCTGGGCTAACATCCGTGCCCATCTTCCTCTACTTTATATGTGGGACGCCTGCTACAGCACGGCTTGATGAGTGGTGCATAGGTCCGTGCCCGGGATCCAAAACTGTGAACTCTGGGCTGCCGAAGCAGAGTGCATATACTCGACCACTATGCCACGGGGCCAGCCCCCAGAGTCAGATCCTTTTAAAGAGCCTTCCTAGAAGTCCCACACACAACGTTCACTTACATCTTATTGGCCATAACTTAGTCTTGTAGCCTCTCTGGCTGCAAAAATGGTTTGATAATATAGCCTCTCTTCTGAGTAGTAATTTGCCCTGGGGCATATCAGAGATCTGTAAGTAAAGAAGGTCGGAATGGATATTGGATAGGCATCTGGTAGTCCCTAACACAGTGGCTTTGGCTGCAAGAAAACAGAATACCTGACACCCTGACTTTAATAATTCCTGGACAAGAAGTCTAGAGGGACATGTCCCAGGATTGGGTTGCTGACTCAACAATGACATGAAGACCCAGATTCTTCCTATCCTTTGTTCTGCCATCCTCAGGATATTGAATATTAATTGAGTTATTATTAAACTAGTTAATATTTGTAAAGCACTTATTCTACATAAAAATAAAATATAATGTCTCACCTCACAATCACAAGATGACAGCCAAAGCTCCAGACATCACACCCTGCCCCTATATCTTATGATGTAGGAAAGGAGGGAAGAAGGCAAAAGAGCTTTCTCCTTGTGCCAGTCTTGCCTGTTGTCAGGAAAGAAAATCTATCTCAGAAGCACCCCTCTCCCGTCAGACTTCCTCTTATGTCTCATTGACCTGGATTAGGCCAAATGCCCATACCTAGACCAATCACAGTTACGGGGGTGAGGCTGCCAGGACGGGCTTAGGTCAATCATGACCCACCCTCCCTGAGGCTGGATGTGCTGCCACCCAAACAAAACCAGGGTTCCCATAGCAAGGAGGAAGCGGACAGGGCTGGTGGGTCATGAGTTAACCTTGCCTGCCTTACTCTAGAAGAGAGAGGAGGTTAGGAAAACGCGGAGGAGGCTGCTGGGACTGTGCCGGGGAGAGGTGTGGAGGGATGGAGAGTCAGCCACACCCAGAAAACCCAAGAGCATCCTCAAGGTGCAGGAGGCCCTGCACTTTAGCCATCGTCTTCTCCTTTTCAACAAGAAGGCCGCCCTCCGGGCTCCGGGCTGTGCTGCTGAGAGGCCGGGAAGGCCTGGAGCGTGGGCAGCCCCAGCGCCGACTGGTAAGTGCATCAAACGCCCTCCCCGTCTGCCATCAAGAATGCATTTGCGCTCATTCCCTGTCCCCAGGGCTCCGGGCTCCGCGCAGGGTGTCGGGAATTCCGTGTTTTCACCTTGGCCCAAGCGTCCCAATTTATCATCTAGTTTCATTAAACCCGGGCCACATACCACAGACACATTTCTGATCGAAAGGCCTGTTGCAGGGGATCCAGGACGCCGCAAATCCAGAACGTTCCTGCCCGGTTTTCTTTCTTAAAATCAAATCCCTCTATTCACCGCTCCCTCCCTGTGTCTCGCACGGTTCACTTGGATTAATAACATTTGAGATTCTGCCTATTAGGTATCGAAAGCGGCGAGCAACGGCCTTCTAGCCAATTCCAATTCCAGATACTGCGTGATGGAAACTATTTCTCCCCGGCCCGGTTGCCAGCAATGAGCTTTTCTCTAAAGGCTTAATTAGGATTCAAGACTGTGTCCAGGAACCCGGAGCCGCGGAAGGAGCCAAGCCGGCGTGTTTACAGACTTCTGTGTTCAGTTCTTTTCTGGTTTTGTATTTTGTAAGAGGAGGGAAAAGGAAATGGCAGAGAGAGAGAGAGAGAGAGAGAGAGGTGGGTTTTAATAACAGGAGGAAGCTTCAAATATGGTGGAAAATTGGCAGCCAGATGATGGGGAGATGGGGACATTGGGAACGCAGAGAGAGGCAGGTACCGAATCCAGAAATGGTTCAGACGGGCGGAAGAGATCAGAGTAGCAGATGGGTTTGCTCTTCACCCACTGCACCTGGTCACCAGAGGTCATGAACCTGTTCTGGCCATTGCTCCCCATGGCCCTGAGCATGGGGAGGAAGGAAGCCTTGTGAAATCAGCAGACTCAAGTTCAATTCTCTCTCCACTCCTTCCCAGCTGTGTGGCCTTGGCCAAGTCACCTCATTTCTCTGAATGTTAGCTTCCTCACCTGGGGATAATAATACCGTTTCATGGAACTGTTGTGAGACTTATAAAATAAGTATGAGAAAAGCGTTTGACATTTCTGTGACACGCAGGGGGCCCTTGGTGAATATGAGTAGGCATGAGTTGAATCTGAATCCCGTGGAATTTTATGTCACCCTGGATACAATGTTCAGAACTTACAGCTGGACGGTGGACAAGCCTCTAATGAGCTGTGGGTACAGTTTACACTCTCTTGGCCTCAGTTTTGTTGTCTATAAAATGGGTTAATAATAGTGTGGTTTAAAAGACACAATGTACATAAAGCCCTTAGTTCAGTGCCTGGCATGGGGTAGGTGCTCTGACCTGAGGGTGGGCAGAAAGTGGGCTGGTCGGAGCCCATCCTGTACTGATGAGGGGGAGATGACGCCCAAGGATCCACAATGAATTAATGGAAGAACCTGGTTAGGACTCACTGGGTATTTTACCATTGGCCAATAGAAATCAGCTCCCACTTCAGGCGCATATAAAGGGGTCAATAGAAGCCACAAAAAGCATGAAGCCTTGACAACATGCTGGTGAGGAAGAATTTGGGAACTCAAAATAAACAACTTCAACATGGGAAGGGCAGATGACAGAGGGGAAATCCTTCTGGGAATCTCAGTTTATATCAGCTTCTTTCTTACCGCAATCGGAATCTTTACTTAGGTCAGTTTCCTAACTGCTCTTAGAGAATGCCGTCTTGCACCTGACCTCGTACTTCCATGTCTGGGGAACCTTCGAGCCAGAGTTGCACACGTTAACACATGAGGACGTTCATTACAGAGTTCTTAACAGCAAGACATTGGCAGCAGCCTGTATGTTGGAAGACTGGTTAAGTAAAGCATGGTGATCCAATATGAGGCCGCTACTAAGACTGACATCTGTAAAGAATTTTTATTTTATTTTTTTATTTTTTTTGTTGAGGAAGACTGGCCCTGGGCTAACATCCATGCCCATCTTCCTCCACTTTATATGGGACGCCGCCACAGCATGGCTTGCCAAGCGGTGCGTTGGTGCACGACCAGGGTCTGAACCGGCGAACCCCGGGCCGCCGCAGCGGAGCACGCGCACTTAACCGCTTGCGCCAGCGGGCCGGCCTCTGGAAAGAATTTTTAATGCAACACGAAAAACACTTATGATATAAAGTGAAGGAAAAGAGACACAAAACTGTGCATCCTTAATGATTGCAACTGTGTAAAGTAAATGTGTGTGTGTGTGTGTGTCCAGTCTTTAGAAAAAATATGGAGGGAAAATATGCCAAATGACAATACTACCTATCCCAGAAATGTAGCATTAGAGGTGATTTCTGTCTGTCTTTCTATTTACTTATTTACACTTTTCTGCATCTGCAAATGTTCTGCAGAGAGTATATATTACTTTTACATCCAGAAAGTGCTATGTAAATGTTACATAACATGTAAAGGGCAGATGTAAAGTGAACTCCTTCAGCCCTTTACAGTATCTTTCCTGACTCCTCTATAAAGCCACTCATAGAAGGAAGGTCTAAATTCCAGTCCACGGTCCCATCCAAGACAAGTGGCTTACACATACGAGGGCTCAGATCTTTCCTCTGACACATCATTAACGTCAAAGGGTGGCTCGGAGACCGTGACACTTAAAAAAGGAAAGAGAAAATGCATTTTCAAAGAGAGCAAGGGAGTCAGGCTTCACAAGGACCAGCTCACCTAGCACAAAACACAGTAAGAACTTAGAAGGAGGGGAAACGGTGCGATGCAGGTCAAAGGGGACAAATTTTCAGTTAGAATAAGATCTGAGGATCTGATGTACAGCATGGTAACTGTAGCTGATAATATGGCATTGTGTACCTGGGATCTAAAGCGTTCTCACCGCACACACACAAAGTTAACTACGTGAGGTGAGGGAGCCGTTGATTATCTTGGTCTCGGTAATCATTCCACAATGTGTATATATATCAAATCATCATGCTATCCACTTTAAATAATACTATTATATTTGTCAATTATCCCCAATTATTCTTCCATAAAGTTTTTTTTAAAAAAGAACTTAGAAGGGAAAAAAGCTGCAAAATTATCAACATTTCTGTTTCAATGATCTATCACTATGTGACAAACCAGCCCAAAATATAGCACTCAAAAGAACATCTATCTATTATTCTCCTAATTCTGTGGGTCGGGAAGTCAGGCAGGGCTCAGCAGGGCAGTTCTTCTGCTCCACGTGTCTTCAGCAGGGGTCACTCTGATGGCTCGTCACTGACGTGTCTGGCATCTGACTGCTCCTCTGCATGCCCTCTGTCTCTCTGTCTGTGGTCTCTCATTCAGTCATGTTGAGCTTCTTTACAGCATGCAGCCGGCTCCCAGAGCAAAAAGGAGGCATTGCCGGGCTTCCTCCAGGCTCTGCCCAGCACTGGTGCACCGTCACTCTCTCCACGTTCTATTGAGTGAAAGCTAAGTGCAGAAAGGTAAAAACAAATGATGACAACAAAAACCATACAAGCGCACACACACATAGGAGATGAGATTATACAGTGTCCGTGTGGTGTATAAATGCATGGATACAAACCAAGCTGGTACAGTTTCTTCTGGAAAGTGGAACGGGGACCAGGATTGGATTGAGAGAGGGGTCAAAATGGACTTCAGCCTTGTCTATAGTGTATTCATGTTTATGTAGTATTTAAAAATAACCACCATGAACATAAATAGGGATTCATAACAATTTAATTTTGAGATCATTAATTTCAACATCCTTAGTTTAGGGTTGAAGAAACCAAGACTCAGAAAGGGGAAGTGATTGGCCCAAGCCCACACAAGGTGGAGAGTTTGTAATAAACCCATCGGAGTTCCAGCCTAGAGTCTTTCTATCATGTCACACTGTCATCCTCAAGCTGAGGCCACCAAGCTATCTTCTGAGTGTTAGACAACGCCCAGGGAGATAGAGAGTTTGTGCCTTCCATGTCTTCATTCCATCATCCACCTGCCTGGCCAGCCTCAGGATGCACGGAGAAGGGTGCTGGACCAGGAGGCAGGAACCGGCCTGGGAGTGTTCTCTGCCCTCTGCCTCTGTGGGACCTTGGGTGAGTGGGCGACTGACTCGGTGGTCTCTCTGCTTCCTTCCAGTTCTCGGGTGCTAGCCTTTGTGAACTTTGCCTGTGGCCAAGTCCATACGCAACATGCCCTCTGCATGACCTTAGATCTTTGCCTCCTGTTCATAATTAGGAGAAGAAACCACCAAATGAGCATATGCGTAAATATATGCAGCAATGAAGTCTTTTTTTTTTCTTTATGTGAACTATTTTGGCCTAATTCCTTTTTTTACAGAAAGAACAGCTAATATTTCATGGGGAGAGATAAGATCTTGCTTTAATACAGTTAGCTTCAATTGACCTTGAACTGAATCTACAAATTTCTTAGAGGTGACCTCTTCATAGACGCTTGATACACATTCACAAATAAACGAACTGAGAAGATTCCTATTTAGATAACTAGTCCAATAGAGGATCCAAAATAAAGGCAGCTGTCTGGGGCTCATGAGGAGAGTCATGGAATCCTGGAATCTTAGAATAACAGAGTTTTAGAATGAGAGAATTATGGAATCTTAGAGTTGAGGAATCCAGAGCCAGAGGGGACCCCTAACATGAAAAAAAATGAAAGAACTGAACTGTGAACTCTTTGGAGAAGAGGTTATGTGTTGGTCATCCATAGCCTGGCACACAGTAGGGCAGTGTAAATATTTCATAACAAGTGAATGAGTGAACATCAAGTGTTAAGGAAGTAATAAAGTAAAAGAAAACCAGAGAGGGAATCATTCATTCAGCAAAGCTCTACTGCACACCTACTACGTGCCAGGCCCTGTGAGGCACAGAGACGTATGTAACTCAGAGATGAGTTAGCCCAGATCCTGCCGTTAATGTGGTTCCAATGTAGTGACAGTTACTGCTGTCTGGTGAGGATTATGGGAAGATCTCCTCGAAGCCACGCCCTTTTTCTCACCTAAGCTCCTCCTTCCGGTGGCCCCATCGCCTCCTGGACATTGGACCTGCATTTCCCAGGGCCATCAGGCGCGTATTGGAATCTCGCTGTCACTGAGTGGGACAACTGGCTAGGCTTTTACCACCAACAATGACAGAACAGAAGAAAAAAATTACACTGGAATGTAACCCAAATTCAATCATTTATGTTTTCTTTTCATATACTGTTATAGGTCTTAATTAAAATAAGAATAATATTTGCTACTCAGTGTATACCAGGAGTTTTTTGGTGGCAATTCTAACATAGGTCAAAATGTAAAGGAATACAAGTATGTGGGTTCAAACGATCACCCCCCACTAAACTTCAACTCTGAATGACCACCATTGACTTTACTCTGGGTTGTCCCTGTGAGTAAGCCTGTGCGTGCTACACAGCAGCGTTCCTGAGGGAATTTAATAGACGACCAGTGGGGAAGACTTCTGCTGCCAGGCAGGTTTGGAAAACGCTATTTCAAAGTGAAGCTCAGCATGTTTCTCTATTACCTGACTTCTCAGAGCATTTATCATGCTGAGGCCACAGTGAATCTCCATAGGGGACGTGCAGGACGCAGCTTTCTTCAAAGTAACTTGACTATAGAACCCCACTGGAGAAACCCTGAATAGAAACATAACCCTGGGGATATAAGGCAAACACAGTGAAGATGAGACCAACAAGCCCACACATTCGCAATGTGATGCCATGGACCCTGGGGAAACTGATGCTCTCATGATCTTTTTCATCTTTGCATCCTCTTGGTCACCACCTGGCCTTTTTGTCCAGCCAAGCTGCCCTGAACTGCTGTGGGCGATCGCCTCCATGTCGGTTCACCCCTCCCCGATCCCTTCCCTGCCCTATCGGGGCAGAGCTTTGCAGGGCTCCCCAAGCATGAGCCCGAGCAGACGTGGCAGAGGGGAAAGAATAGCATGATTTGGGTGCAGAGTTCACGTGGTCCAGCGTGGCTGATGGAATACGACACTAAGGAATCCGGGCTTCATCTGAAAAGCAAAGTCGGCCGTTGCCGCATTATCGGGTCGAGTCCCCTTTTCCATGGAGGGCCCCTTGGCTCACTCCTTCTCTTCATCTGAGTCTCTGCTCCGAGCACACCTCCTCAGTACGACCTCCCTACGTGAAAATCCGTCTACACTCTGCGCCTCCACCCGCTTCTTGTTTATTCAGAGCACTCATCTCTACCTGACGGTATAAGGTGGGTTTTATCCGTGTCTTACCTAAAGGATTTTAAGCAGAGGAGCCACATGGCCAGAGGATTCTTAGGGTGCTGTTTCTAGAAGTCATTCCTCATGCAGCTGTTCAAAACGTTGACTTTTTATTTAAAGGAAATACGTCATTCGCAAAGGCATGATTCCATCTAAATACTGACATCTACAACATTTAATGAAGAACTAAAAAAATCAAAAGACTTAGAGGACACTTAGCCCAAATGTCTCAAACAAGAAGTCCAAGGGCCTTCTCTAATGAAAAATAAGCTTTGTCCAACACTTTCAGCTTTTTCTTTTTGATGCCTTTAGGCCACTGTGCCACACTCCTCCATCTTCCCTTTTGTCTCACACTTGGCCCACTTCACTCTTTTACATTACCAGCCCTCAGGTCATTTGTGTATGTAACTTGACCAAAACTTTCATTTCCCATTTGAACAAGGAGAAACTCAGAGATGGGTTGGGACCTACTCAAAGTCTTAGAGCTTAATAAGAGCCAAAGTCTGGACTACAACCTGTGTCCCAGACACCCAGCGCCCTGTCCTGCCCTTACACAGTCCTGTCTTGCTCTTGGCCAGACAGAATCCGGGCTTGTCCCCTCTCCCACAGGGGCTGGATTTCCCTTCCTCTTGATAGACCACAACTGGGAAAAGGTCAAGAAAAGCAGAGACACCAGACTGAGTGGAACAGAGTGGACTCTATGGAAAGAGGGACAGGAGAGCCAGGAGAAGGACTGAAACTAAATACCTTGTACCTGTAAGTGCCCTTGAGTAGCTCCATAAGACCCCTCAGGCAGGACGCTCTGCCCGGGCTCCTAAAGACCTTGTAGACAACTTCTTTGTGATGTCCCGGCCCTGAGACATGTTCACTCTCACCGCAAATTCTTCCTAAGAAACTTCCAGTGTTCCATGGTAGCTGGATGCAGAGAGACCTGATATGGCATCTGTTACTTCTACTGACTGGGCACATCTTACCACCACTCTGAGTCTCAGTTTCTTACTTTAATATAATGAGGATAATAATGGCTTCCACAACCATTTTTTTTAAAAGAGAAAATGAAAGAATTTGATTCAGATGCCCAGCACTGTTGATGCCACATAGAAGGAGCTTTAAAATGATGGCTACCTGTCTTAGTTGGGTTTCCCACAGAAGCAGACCCTGAGACAAGAATTCAAGTGCAAGCAATGGATTCGGGAGGTGATTCCAGAAAACACTAGGAGAAAGTGGAGAAGCGAGACAATGAAGGGAAGCAGCTAATAAAGGGTAGATTACCGAGCGCGTTACCAGTGCGCAAGCAGAGCTCAAGTCCATGAGGAGCTCTGGAAAATGGTGCAGAATACATGCCTGAGTTATCCCCCTAAGGGGTGAGGGAGCTGGGGTATTGATCTACCAGCTCCCATTGGTCATTGGTCGAGGGCTTCTCCTAAGAGGTGCTAATTCCTCAGCACTTCCAGCCTGCCTCACTTGCCTGCAGAGCTGATTCCAGGCACAAAGAGAAACTCCTGGGGTAAAGAGATGTGGGTGCTAACAGTTGGGAGTCGGGCAGATGTGCATTGACATGGGGAGAGTGTGGACATAGGGGCAGGGCAGTGACAGCATCTGCTACTCTCTGTTATTGCCCTTGTCAAGAATAGCTAATATTTAACGAGCCCTTATTGTCTCCCAGGCAATGTCATAAGTATTTATGTCTTTCCTTATTTAATCCTCACAACAAATCTATGAGGTAGGTCTTACTTATATTCCAATTTTATAATTGAGACAGTTGCAGGCCAAGTTCATGTAGCTAGATTTGAACCCAGGTTACCACAGAGCCCATGCTCTCTCACACTGACTCTTCTGAAGGTATAGACAACAACACAGCTAGTTAGTGGTGAAGTCAGATTCAAACCCTGAACTGTAGAGCATTTCATCACTGCTCGGTGTGTATTTAAGTTCCATCCTGGGCTAAAGCCTTTCTTAGCACAGTGATCTTGCGCAAGCTGCTTGAGCTCTCTGGGCCTCAGTTTCCCCAGCTGTAAGATGGAGCGATAAGCACATCTACTCTATAGGGTTAAGTTCAGTAATTGGCACACAGAGTATTCTCAGTAAGTGAGAGCTGTTATTTTTCCTCCTATGGAAACTTCAGTGTTCTCATCTGTAAAATAGAAAACATAAACCTATCTCAAAATATCTCTTGGTTATCAAGTGAGAAAATGTATGTAGATATTACCATTTCCATAAAAATAAGAAATTGGAGGCTGAGAAAAGTTATAAAATATTTTATAGCAATTGGGAAGGACCTCAGTCCTGAGCCCGTCACTTTCTGTTCTCCCTCTATCTAGGGTAATATCATTCATTCCCCTGGCTTTAACTACCTCTACACAATTTCAGGTATTGTATCTTTTTTCAGTGTTTTTGTTGTTGTCTTGTTTTTTGTTTTGTGGAGGGGTGGTGGTGGTGGTGTTTCTATTTCTCTGCTGATGTTTCCTTTCTTTTTATTCATTAAGAGCATATTTTCCTTTACATCATTGAGCACAGTTATAACAACTGGCTTAAAATCCTTGTCTGCTAATTCCAATATCTGCCATATTGGAGTCAGTCTCTATTTGTTATCTTTTCTCTTTTTTTTTTTTCTTGTGAGGAAGATCAGCCCTGAGCTAATATCCAATGCCAATCCTCCTCTTTTTTTGCTGAGGAAGATTGGCCTTGGGCTAACATCCGTGCCCGCCTTCCTCTACTTTATATGGGATACCGCCACAGCATGGCTCGACAAGCGGTGTGTCAGTGTGCGCCTGGGATCTGAATCTGTGAACCCTTGGGCTGCTGAAGTGGAGTGCACACACTTAACTGCTGCACCACTGGGCCGGCCCCACCATTATCTTTTCTCTTAAGAATAGGTCATATTTTCCTATTTCTTTGTGTGTCAAGTAATTTTGGATTATATCCTAGACATTATGACTATCCTGTTATAGAGACTCTGAATTCTGTTATTGCTCCAAAGAGTGCTGATTTTCTGTTTGTTTGAGCAGGCAATTTTAACATAGTCAGATTCATACTGCAAACTCTGTTTCTTGGGCAGCAGCTCAAATCTCATTTTAGTTCTTTAGCTGAACTACTTGTGGTCCACCCTGCTCATCCATGGTTCAGTAGTCCACTGAAGATTTGAGCCTATACACAGATTGTGACTCCACTCTCTAGCTCTCTTCACTCTGAGATTCCCACCACTACCACTTCACTTTCCAGTGACTGTGATTGCCATGAACACTGTGCTCTGGTCTTCAAATCAGAAAGATTACAGGTTTTCTCTTGGCAATTTAGCTGCCTCATGTGGTGTTGACCGTGGCCTGTCTTCAGGCTAAAATCCATTATAAGCAGGAAATTCGCCCATGCCATTCCCTTCTTCCAAGTGTCTGTTCCCTTGCAGAATCTGTCTGCTCTTACTCACTCACCAGTGCCTGTCTTTACATAGTTGTCTTTTACATTGTGTTCCATTTTACAAAAGTGCCACCCACAACTCCTGCTGAAGAAAACTGAAGCCTCCTCTTGTATTTCAAAGTCATGAGTAGATATTTCTAGGCTCACTTAGTTCTCAGCCATCAAATAGACCTTGAAAGTTGTTTTTTTCCAGCCAATTCAGACTTCCCACATTCATTTGCTCATTGGTCCTTTTATTCACTCTATGATGGAAAAGCAGGAGTTTGCAGAGTTCCAGCCCCAGCATCACACAGAAGGGTGAAGGAGGAGGAGTTTGGAGCTGAGAGACACGAACTTAATAACTGACCTGGTCACCTTAGGTGAATCACTGTCCCTCTCTGAGTCTCAGTTTCCTCTTTTGTGAAGAGTTGGATGTTCAGTTGAACATTATATGCAATATCAAAAGAAAAAAATGGAAACAACTTTAAGCAGTCTAACAACTGGTAAGAGAAATTATAGTAAAACTAGATCATAGAATATAGGGTGTTTGTTAAGAATGATTTTGTTGAAGTTAATGACATGAGAAATGTTCTTAATGATTGTTAATATACAAAATTATAAAAATAAAACAAATTCCAAATAGTTAAATACAATAATAGGATGTCAGTTTTACTTAAAAGTATGTATGACATCCTTTGAAAAAAGACTTGAAAGACACATATGAAAACTGTTAATAATTGTTATGTTTTAGAGGTAGGATTATGGGTGATTTCTAGTTTCTTCTCTATTTTATAATTTTTTCTAAAATGAATATGTCTTATGTTTGTTTCAGGGGAAAAAGCTTTTAAAATATTTTTTAATCTAAGTGATGGACTGACTTATCACCAAAATCCTTCCAGCTGAAATATTTGATTTATTCAGTATGTATTTATTGAGCACCTACTGTATACCAGCTCCTAAGCTGGACACCAGTGAGAAGTTAAAGGTGATTAAGATATTGTACCTTACAGCTTACAATCGAGGAGGGAATCAGACATATCTTATTCGTTTCTAAAACCCCAGTGCTTTGCTCACAACACAGCAGGTGCCTAATCAATATTTGTTGAACAAACCTTGACTGTAATCACTTAGCTCAAAATCAAAGCAGAATAGGATACCTGAGACAAGGAGACAAAAGGGGTGTGCATGGGGGGACAGAGGAAGGTCTAGAAGGGAATAAAGGCTGTAGAAAGGAGGGGTATGTAGATGGGATGTGGGCAAGTGGATAGAAGGTCCGACTTGACCATTTCTGTGTGTTGGGCTTGGACAGGCATGGAGAGACCCACTAGTTCCCTCTACCTCAACAAAGATGCTCTTCCCATGGCTCCCAAGAGCACCCACGGTGATTAGAGGTCCCCGATTCCTCGGTCCCCTTGGCCGAGGAGGCCAAGGAATCAGGCCTCTCCCTCTATAGGTAATCATTCGCATCAGCATCCTCACTTGCAGGAAGGAAATTAGTGTCTCCTAAGCTTTATTTCCATCTCAACTAGAGGCTAATGGACAGAGACTGGCCACTGTGCAGAGGATCCCCCATCCATGTCTGCGGACCCTCCTCTGCGTGGTGCTTCGTGAGGCTTCAGGTGGCTGTCCGTGGAAGGTGGGGAAGTCGCACACCCCTTAATTAACCTGAGACAAATTGGAAACAGCTGTGAATAATTAGACAATTTAAGTGCTGTGAAGGAGGAGTAATTTCTGTAACCTTCGTAATAAATCTTATGCTGTCTCAGTCCCTATGCTGGACTTCAACTTTTTTTTTCCAGGGTGAGTTAGCACATTACTCATAAAAGAAACAGTATCCCTTTTGTTTGGCCTGGGTCTGTTTAATAACAAAGAAGCCTATCGCAATTACGGGGGCAGCACGGTGACAAAGCGAGTGCCCCCATCTGACGGGGCTACAAACTCCGTAGTGAGCGGGTTGCAGTTCCCTTACCGGGCTGTCCTGTCCGGCGTGGCTTGATTTCCACTCCAAATGGTCTTCACTTTCAACTGGCTCCAGTTTGGAGACTGTGGTGGAAAAGATGGAGTATCCAGATGTGTTCACATCCAACAAGAAGGAGCTTGAGTCCACGCAGGGTTGAACCTCTGCGGGATTCCAGGAGTGTGTCTGTTTCATCCCACCATATTTCTAATAGAGAGAGGGAAAAATCCTCTCATAGGGGCCGGCCCAGTGGCATGGTGGTTGAATTCACATGCTCAGCTTTGGCGGCCCGGGGTTCACGGTTTCGGATCCGGGGCGGGACCTACACATCACTTATCAATCCATGCAGGGGCAGGCGTCCCACACATAAAGTAGAGGAAAATGGGCACGGATATTAGCCCGGGGCCAATCTGCCTCAGCAAAAAGAAAAATAAAATAGAAAAATAAAACCTCTCATAATTAAAAAGTAGGAAGGGAATAGAGGGGCCTCTAGACGAATCCCCTCATTTTAGACGAGAGAATCAAGGCCCACAGGGAGGAATTGATGTGGCTGAAGCCACTGCTGCATTTGTAGCAGAATCAGAACTAGAATCTGATGTTCTGCTTTGGATTTTGCATAGCAGTTTCCAGCTGATTAAATAATCAAAATCACTTATAGCTCCCTTAAAAGATACATAGAGCAGCTATACGAGCATACTATAAAGATAAAAAGTGTGAGCTTTGGAGCTGGTTCTGGGTTCCAACCCTGGCTCTGCTCCTTCCTAAATGTGGTCGTAGGTAAGTCATTTCACCTCTGTAGGTCTCAGTTTACTCATCTGTGGAGTATGTAATAGCATTTAAGGTCTGTCACGAGGACTGACGAGATAATACATATTAAAATCTTATTAAATATAACTGTCTACTCCACACTGGCGCCCACACAGCTGAGCATGGCTGGGGAAAGTCACCCAAATGGGCTGCCCTTGAACTCTTGACCAAACCCTTAGGTGTCTCTCAGGAGGACCCAATAGTCCTTTTCTATTTATCCTAATCATTCCTCTCCTAGATCATTCTATGCCTCCTCTCTCTTCAAACTGCCAACATCCTCTCTTCTCCACTTGCTCTCAGCTGATGACCTCGCATTTATTTTATTTCACTAAAACAAAGTTGAAGCAATCAGAAGAGAACTTTCAAATGGCACTGCATGAAATCGACCAACCTACCTATATCCATAGATTTTGATTTTCCTCCTGTTAAAAAAAATGTATGCCCTAGCTCTGATCTAAGCCATTTCTTTACCTTGTGCTGGATCAAAGTTCAGAGAAGCTAAGTAATTTGCCCGGGGTTAACAGCTAGTAAATAGTAGAGCTAAAATTTTAATCCTGAATCTCTTAGAAGAAAAGCAGAGAGCTTGGCATATGGCAGACACTCAATAAATGTCTGTGATGAGTAAATGGATGAATGAATGAATGGCCAATCTATGGCTTTCAATGGGCTTTCTGCAACACCAGTGATTTACCAACTGTACCTCCCTGTCTCTCCCTCCCCATCATCCCAAGAGCAAAAGTCTCAGATGTGTGTCAGGAGATAAGAGAATTACCTATCACAGATGTATGTAAGGAGGCGGGGGAGTGGAGACTCTTGCATAAAGCCACTAGCAGAAAAATTGCAAAGGAGCTTGGCACACGTCCACCTTCTAGAATTTGGTAACCCAAGTTGAACTTTGTGTTCATAAGAGGAGCATTTGAAATGGCCACAGTAACATAAAAACTAGTGCAGGACAAGTGAAACTTGCAAAGGCCATTCTGTAGAGATGATTTATAATCCAGGGTGCCTAGGATTCCCACAGGAAACAATCCCTATGAGAAATGAGGTTGCAATCAAAAATTACAAACCACATGAAGAAATGAATCACTTTAGGGTAAACAAGAGAGATAGCAACCCAGGAACCAAAGAGGGGAATACTCTGAATGACTATTTAAAAATATTGCACTGTATCATAATGACAGAAATGTTGCAATCTGGGTTCATTTTCCTAAAAGGGAATCAACAGGATTAGAGGCCCAACCAGCCACAGATCATCATATCTAGAAAAAACACATATTCCACTGTTTTCACAACTTCAGTCATTAGCATACAATTTTTGCAACATCCACAAAGAACTTATATTTACCTACTTTTTCTTTAAATTGCCTCCCTTTAAATTTTTCCATTAGTTTAATCTAAAGGGAAATCAAAATGATGCATAAAACTTACAAAATCTTGGGCTTGATGTGCTAGTTATGTTGTTTTATTAAACATTAAAATAAATATATAATTATTATAATTTTAAAAATATCTGTCCATGTACTAAAAATATCTCATACACCACCAGTGACGCATCAACCAAACTGTAGAAAATGCTGGCCTAGAGAAACTTCCCTCATTTCAAAGGTGGGAGGTAGGGGTCAGCCCGGTGGTGTAGTGGTTAAGTTCACGTGCTCCGCTTTGGTGGCCTGGGGTTCATGGGTTTGGATCCTGGGCGCAGACATACACACCGCTTATCAAGCCATCCTGTGGCAGGTGTCCCATGTAAAGTAGAGGACGATGGGCATGGATGTTAGTCCAGGGCCAATCTTCCTCAAAAAAGAGGAGGATTGGCAACAGATGTTAGCTCAGGGCTAATCTTCCTCACCAAAAAATTAAATTAAATTAAATTAAAATAAAATAAAAACAAAAATGGGAAGTAAAACTTTGCCAGAGGTTAAAGAGCAAGTTGAGGACAGAGCCAGGGCTTGAACCCAGACACCTGACTCCTAGTTGAGGGACTGAGTCCTGTGTTCTGCATCATGTCACCACCATTCACATTTTTTTCTTACACAACTTTTAAATCTGTTTGCAAAAGTCAAAATTCTTTATGCGTTTTCCAAAATAAATATGTAAATTGCCTTAAAAGCAGGGGAGAGTTATTTCCACCAGACATTTATTACATCTCTGTAAATTAAACCCATATTTATGCATATTAATGAGATGGGAAGTGAGCAACAGTCCTTCTCATTGAATGGAGAAGCAAGTCTGCATGGAATGCATTAAAGTAATAATACTGCTGAAGTCACAGTTAATTGAGGAGCTCAAAAGGCTTCATTAATGTCAAGTCATTAATAACACTTTGAAAGGAATTAAATTAAAGGAAGAGAGACTTCCTTTACCACTGAAATATTCCTAATCTATGGGTGAGCTGGAGCCTGCCTCCTTTGAGCAACTGCAGAGCAAAAGAGATGTTTAGAGCATGTTTTAATTAACCTACAATTGCAACCAACTTTCAGTTATCTCTGGGAACGAAATTTCCAGCTCCATCCACACATTTCAACTCCCTCTCTCAACTCCTACTTCTGTTTAACCTATGAACTTCCCAAACAAAACATCTCAAGTTGAGTATCCAAACTCCATAGAGCATCATTCAAGCCTCCTCTCAGTTAGATCTCACCAGCCTTTCTGGGCCAACCGCCCACCACCGCCCCCACCATACACACACACACACACACACACACACACACACACACACAGGACTTACACGCATGCTTGCCTAAATTATGAAGGTGCCAGCTGCTGTAACAAATCAATCCCCAAGTTCTATGGTGTAGCATGATAGAACTTGACTTCTTGCGTCCTTAATGGTTCAATGTGAGTGTTTCAGTTTGGTGAGCAGTTTTCCTCCATGTGATGATCCAGGTCCTTTCCACCTTGTGGCTCTGCCATCCCCGGGAACACAGGATCTTCTGCATCCAGCCATCAGACGGGGGAAGAGTTCAAGGACCCGGTATAGCCCTTTCTACATCATGTTAGCCCAGGGGTGGCAGACATCACTTGTGCTCACATTCCACTGGCGAGAACAGTCATTTGGCACCATCCAGATGGAAGGAAGGCTGGGATATGCAGTCATTGTGTAGACAATCCTCTTTGCCCTTTCTCCTGCTGAATATTCTCTACCTCTTGAACTCCTATTCATCCTTCAAGGCCCTATTCATCCTTCAAATACCACCTCTTCTGCAAAGCCACCACTGATGTACCAAGCAGAGTTATCTGATCTCTCTTTCTTATTTCCATGGCATTCTGGACATGTCACTGTTAGAAGACATATCAGGTATTCAAGTATCTGTCTCTCCTGACATCTGAGCCCCCGAGAACTAGGTCTGTGTCTTACTCAACTTTATGTCACTAGTAGTGTCAATAGTAGCACCTAACACTGCTCCTGACATAGGACAGTGGGCATCCAATATACATTTATCGAATTAAACCAATATATGCTCATAAATTCATTAATAATCACTTAGTGAGTTATTACTATGCCCCCAGAACTGCATAAAGAGCAAAGGAGTTCCCAAACAAATATGAAAATTATCTTTAGTTCTAAGAGTTAAAATTTTAAGCAAAATGCATAGCAAACTTGGGCAAAATTCAATAGAGTGTTGGAACACATTAAAATTCTTTCCAAAGTCAAATAGAAATAGATGGAAGATTATCCACATTTCTCCCCTTCCTCCACACCGCTGTTCTCCTCATTAACAAAGATAAGGAAGAATTGCTTGCGTAACTAAATGACACGAGGAGGAGAAGGAAGGGAGTCAGGAAGGAAAACTGCGTTGAATTCAGGTATGGCAAAAAAAATTTTTTTTAACTTTTTATTTTGAGTTAATTCTCGACTTAGAGAAAAGTTACAAAAACAGTACAGAGAGTGTCTATATATTCAGCTTCCTCTAAAATTAGCGAAATTATTAAAACCCAGGAAGTTAACATTGGCAGGATCCTGTCAACTAAAGACTTTATTCAAATTTTGTCAGTTTCCCCACGAGGTCCTTTTTCTGTTCCAGGATCCCGAACAGCATCCCACCTTACATTTGATTGTTATTCCTCCTGAGCATCCTGTAGCCTCTAACAGTTTCTCCATCTTTCCTTGTCTTTTATGACTGACACTTTTGAAGAGTATTGATATGTAACTTTGTCAAAGGGATATGGCAAAATTGATAGAGATGATGTTCTAGAAGGACAAGAAATGGAATCCATGAGGCAAAACTTATAGGCATGGAAAAGGACACATCTCTACCTTCAAAGTTCAGGTCTCAGATGCAGGGATGTCCATAGGTCCCCTTGCCCTGCCCACAAACGTTGAAGCCTCACCTGACCCGTCTCCAATCCTACCATGGACAGAAGTCAGCTAGATGGGAGTCCCATGAACACATTCTTCAAAAGTGGTGCCTTCGTAGCAACTTTTAAGATAATATGTTGGGATGATGATTGTTAAGATTATGATAAAAAGGGGGCTGGCCTCGTGGCATAGCGGTTAAGTTCGTGCATTCCGCTTCGGTGGCCCGGGGTACGCTGGTTCGTATCCTGGGCGCAGACCTACTCACCGCTCATCAAGCCATGCTGAGGCAGCGTCCCACATAGAAGAGCTACAACTCTACAACTATCATATACAACTATGTACTGGGGCTTTGGAGAGAGAAAAGAAAAAGAGGAAGATTGGCAGCAGATGTTAGCACAGGGCCAATCTTCCTCAAAAAAAAAAAGAGTATGATAAAAAGATCACAGAGGTGCTCATATCAGAGCAAGACACAGAGACACATACAGTGGACAATCAATAGGCTGCTCTCTGATGAGCTGTGTTCCTGAAACCAGAAGTATAGCCTTGTCCCCTTGTGTCACCACCAGGACATGCCCCCGCCCAGGCTCACTCCTTTCATTAGAACTTGCTTTGCTTCTGGCTGCAGACACCAAGTTCTGCCTTTCTTCCCCATCTCCATCCACACATTCCAGAGAGTCAAGGGATTGAGAACTGCCCCCTACCCGGGCCCCTAGCCCCAGGGTCAGCATTGTCGTTACCAGGCAGCACAACCCAGTAGTCCAGCATGTGGGATCTAGGCCAGACCTGCCTGGATTGGAATCCTGTCTCCTGAGAGGAGTTTCTGAACCACAGGGATCCACAGTTTCCTCATCTGTAAAATGGGATAATAGTAAAGCTTTATTACTTAATTGTGTCGCAATTAAATAAGACCCTATATGTAAAGCATTGGACCAGAGCCCAACACCCCCGAGGCAGGTTACGCCCAGAAGGACTTACCCAGGTGTTCCTTCTCCTCTTCTTTCTCATTTGTATGAAAGGGTGAGAGTCCCTGCCCCCAGCCCACAGCAAACCAGACACAAGGTCCAGAGACCTCTAGCTGGAAAGCTCACTGAAGATTCTCCGAGGCAACACCTTGGCGGTGGGGTGGACTTTCCCTTCTCAGAGACTAGAAGTGTCGGGGGACAGGAGTTAGGGGGAGAGTGGGCATCTTCTGCTGCACAGGGTCAGGGGGCAGAGGAAAGGGGCTTGAAGGACACCCTCCCCTCCCCCACTGTCACCCTCTGCAGGGAGAACAACACGCCGCCAAGGTGGACAGATGTGACCAGTAGGGACTGTCCTCTGAGCTGGGCAGCAATGCGGACAGATGCTAGCTATTCCATTGTTATCATCAACAGCCTGTCACCCCCTACGGAGACCAAGTGAGAATTTGAAGACACTCAAAATTGCAGAAACATCTAGAGAGGTGCAGAAGAGCAGTTATGCGGTGTGCCCCAGAACAGCGGTTCTCCAACAGGATCCCTGGAAGGCTTGTTAAAACACAGACTGCGGAGTTTCGGACCCAGAAGTTCCTGTGGGGCTTGAGAATCTGCATGTCTAACGAGCTACCTGGTGACATCAATACTGTTGCTCCAGGGACCACGTCTGGAGAACCAGTGCCCTGGAAGCATCCCTTTAAATCGGTGGGTTTTACCTGCACATTAAAATTGTTGGGGTGTCTTTAAAAAATATGCATGCCTGGACCCCAGCCCCAAAGATTCTGATTTTAAAAATGAGCATTTAAAAAAATCTCCACGGATGATTTTAATGTGCCCTAACGGTTGAGAACTGCTGTGTTAAAGGTAACCAACTATGTCTCCTACATTTTCTTTGCCCAAAAATATTTACTCCCAAACCCTTTTTCTTCCTCAGATTCTATAAATGACTCTATTCTACAGCATTTTGAAGTTGATGGTAGGTTTTGTCCATGATCCCTAGAATCTAAGGAAGTACTGATTTCATTGGAAGTATACCAATGCTTCTGGTAATTCTCTGAGGATAGGTGGGTCCAGGTCAATGGCGGGAATGACTGTAGAAACCCATGATGCCCAGAGCTGCAGGCTGTGCTGGGCCGGGGGACCGTCACAGCCCCTCACGTGTGACGGGGAAATGCCCGAGCCCTCGTCTGGCCATGAGGTGGTGAAATTCCAGAAGTGACCTTCTCAACGTCAAGCAGCAGATCTGGGGACAGCAGATGCCAGGCTAGGACCCTGTTGCCCAGTGTTCCCAGGGCTTCCGTTACACATCACCACAAACCTGGCATCTTAAAACAGACATTTATTCTCTCACAGTTCTGGAGGCCAGAGTCCAAAATCAAGGTGTCAGCAGGGCCACACTCCCTCTGAAAGTGCCAGGAAAGAACCCCTCCTTACTTCTTCCGGAGGCTCCAGGTGTCCCTCGGCTTGTGGCTGCGTCACTCCCAGCTCTGCCTCCTTGGTCACATGGCCGTCTCTGTGTCTGTCTCTTCTCCTCTTCTGTCTGTTATGAGGACAGAGACGGGATTTAGGGCCCACTGGGGTAACCCAGGATGATCTTATCTCAAGACCCTTAACTTAATCCCATCTGCAGAGACACTTTTTCCAAATAAGGTCACATTCACAGTGTCCAGGTGTAAGGCTGTGGACACATATTTTGGGGGCCACCCTTCAACCCACGACAGCCTCCGTCTACCCAGAGCCTTTGCAGAAGAATATTCTGGTCCATATCCCCCACAAGCTTTCTCACTCACGGCCAGATATGGAAGAGAACGTCCATGTTCCAGATTCACAGTCAGTAACTTCCTTGTTTTAGGAGTGGAAAGGAATAAGAGACGGGAAAGATGAGAGCTGGGGAGCGGGAGGGCAGAGGGGGACTAGACAAGAAGGAACATGGGCTTCCAGCCCAGAATTAACTCCCAAAGAGCTCTGGTGGCCAATTAACATGAAAGAGACCGCGTCCCTATCAAGTTAGGCCATGTCACCATTGGCCCTGCTGTCCCTCTCCCTGCCCTGCCACATCCTCTCCATCCTTAAGACAGTTCCTGCACTACCTGCTCTCCAGCCTTCCCCTCCAGAGCTGGTCACTCCCTCCCCTGTGTCCCCAGAGCCCTGGATTTGGGCTGCAGGAAAGCAAGGGTCAGAACTGGACCCTGCTTAAAGACTGAATATGAAAATTGTCAAGTCATTCAACAGAAACATCTCGTGAGATTCGATAAGACCATTGAAGCAACAAGAGAGATGGCTCTCTCCCGGTGCCATTCAACCCACCTGGTTGGCTTTATCTGTAAAGAAGCCACGGAAAACACTTATCTCACACCCTACTGGGTGACTTCCCTTTTTTTTTTAAAAAATAAGCAAATGATGCCCCACAAAATCTGGCATGAAGCCACGTAAATTAGTGACTGTTTAACGCCACGACAATGCCATTTCTATAAACGCTGAAGTCACAGGCTCCAACACTTGGGGCCACCCCGTGTTGGGCAGAAATGACGAGGCCAAAGCTCAGTGTCCGGCTGGGCAGCGCCCACAGCTCCCATGTGCAGGGGGTCCTGAAGACCCTGCGGCTAGAGCCCCTCCGCACAGCTGGTCCCCAGGGAAGGGAGATCTGAGCTGCCATCCCCGGGGCTGCCACCCTTGTCGTGTCAGCAGGAATTTTTTCATAAGCAGAAAAGAATGCATGAGTCAAAGCTCATGAGGGCGGATGTGCAAGATGAGCTTGCTCAACTGGGATCCGTCCGGGATCATTTCGGGAGCAGAGAGTTAGGTGGGAGCGCTAACAGGAGGGCCTTGGGGCCCTGCCAACGGACTTGGACTTTATGCTAAGGGTAGGGAAGAGCCATTCAGGATCTGAGCAGTGCAGTGACACAGTCAGATGGATGCTTTAGAAAGATTATGTGCCCCATGATGGAGAAGCAGTAAAAATTGATACATTTGATTATGCAAAAAGAAAATTCGTGTAAAAACAATTTTCTGCGTGGAGAAAAACATGAATAAAGTCAAAAGAAAATTACAAAGTGGGAAAAAATATTTGCAATTCATATCACAGAAAAAGAGCCGAGTTCCTTTAAAGAGCTCCTACAAATCCGTTAAGTAAAAGACCAAATTCTGCAAATGAGTTGAACAGATAGTTCGCAGAAAAAGAAATTAAAATGGGTTTTAAACATACTAAAAGATGCCCAAACTCACTCTTAATAAAGGAAATGCAAATAAAAGTACAACGAGATTCAATTTTTATCCACTACATTTACAAAGATCAAAAACGTGTTTTTATCCATGTTGGTGGGAGGAGGGCAATAATCTCTGCCTTTGCAGAGAATAATTTGTCAATATTAATTCAGAGTTAATTGCAGATGCTCTCAACCCAGCCACCCACCCACTCCTAGGAGCTTGTCCCACGGCTACACAGACACAGATTTCCATTTGAAAAGACTTTGAAAAGACGGAGAGTCCATTAACAAGTGGGCAGTGTTAAGAACACTGCTGTGGGATGAAATGTGTCTCCCCAAAATATGTGTTGAAGTCCTAACTCCCAGGACCTCAGAATGTGGCCTTATTTGGAAACAGGGTCGCTGCAGGTATAATTAATTAAGATGAGGGAGAGTAGGGTGG
Source organism: Diceros bicornis minor (assembly GCF_020826845.1). Lineage (NCBI taxonomy): Eukaryota > Metazoa > Chordata > Mammalia > Perissodactyla > Rhinocerotidae > Diceros > Diceros bicornis. The sequence continues at coordinate 40,624,486 of NC_080763.1, forward strand.
GCCCTTCATCCAGCATGTCTGGTGTCCTTGTGTGTCCACTGAGACACAGAGAGGAGAGCACCATTGAAGACAGAGATGCATCAGGAGAAGACGGCCCTGTGATGATGGGGGCAGAGCCTGGAGTGATGCGGCCACAAGCCAAGGAACACCAGGAACCGCTGGCCACCACCAGAAGCTAGGGGAAAGGCAAGGAACGGATTCTATCCAGAGTCTCAGAGGGAGTGTGGCCCTGCTGACACCTTGATCTTGGACTTCAGCCTCCAGAGCCGTGACAGAATAAATTTCTATTGTTTAAGCCGCCCAGTTTGCGGTAGTTTGTTACAGCAGCCCTAGGAAACCAAGACAGACACGCGCTCTGGAGCTGGACCAGCTGGTTAGCATCCCTGCTCTGCCATGACTAGCCTTAGTTTCTTAGCCTCGCTGAGCCTCTATTTTCTCATCTTTAAAATGGAAATAACAATACAACATATTTCATAGGGTTGCATTTAGATTAAAGGAATTAATGCCTGAAAAGCTCTTAAACAGAGCCTGGCACATAGAATGCCACTATATCAGTGTATACTACATGTACATAGATACATTTTCAAATAAGATAGAGTGGGTGTATACAAGAAAATCCTATAGAGACCTTAAAAGATTGCTGTGGCTCTGACGCACTGGAATGGAGAAATTGCTAAGATACATGAAGGAGGGAAAGCGAGGTGCAGAGCAGCACACAATAGGTGCTGCCACTGAGGCCGGACAGGCAGACGCAGTGGTCCTGTACTATAGGCACTGACCGTCTGTGGAGGTAACTGCCAACTGCAGGGGTCTCTTGGGGGCACCTGTGGGGCCTGGGGATGGGGGTGGGAGGCTGCCCAATTCTTCACAGACTCTGTACTTTTTAAAGTTTGAGTCCTGTGCATGTCTCACTTCTTCATAAATTAAATTAATCAAAAATTTTAAAGAAAGAAAGACCCTGCCGTCAACAATGGTGGGGACCTGAGCTCAGGGGCTGGCGATGTCCATACACAACTGGGAGCTGATTTGGTCCTGAATCTGGCCGGGGGTGGGGCCGGAGAAGCAGAGATGCTGAGGAGATGGACTCACAGGAACGTGAGAGAGGGGAGGTATCAGGGTGGCTCCAAGTCTTCTGGCCTGGACCATAAGTGGATGGATGAGCCATTTGCTGAGACAGAGAGCGACAGAGGAAGGCCAGCTGGCTCTTCTTGTGTCAAGAGGTGGGAGGTGGGCGGTGGGGCAAGTAGAACGTATGCACTTTGGAACGTGCCTTTCATTCTGCGTTCCTATTCAGTCCATAAGGCTTGTTCTCCACTCTGTCTCATGAACCCGGATCTCTGTGTGTTCCAGAAAGGAAATTCATTTCAGACAGAATCAGGCTTGTCTCCCAGCCTCACCACGTCCTGGCTGTGTGAGCTTGGACAAGTCGCTCAACCTCTCTGAACATCATTAAATGATGTCATAGGAATAGAAAGAGTGTGGGATCAACAATGGTATCGATTCCAATAATAATCATTGCCATAAAGTTCTTTTTTCTTCTCTAAGAATTTCATACGGATATGTAAGCAGGCTTATCTTTCAATCTGCTTTTGTTCCAGTGAACATAAAAGTTGGTTTCTGCTTCTGGAAATGGAATCTTTTGGATTCTAAATGAAGAGATTCTGAAATTTGGGGGTTTGTCTAAAACTGGCAGATCCCGGGAGTCTGTGTGTGCTCCCCACATCAGCAGGCGGGGAGTACCTGTGTGCATGAGATGCCAGGTGGGCACCTGTCCTCTGGCGGGTGACCCACCAGTCTGCAAAAGTGACAACAGCATCTGCCACACCTTCCGGGGGGCCTCCCACACAATTACTATGAGTGGCCTCCACGCTCAAGAGCTTTACTGATATGGTCACCTTGAATTCCAACTGCAACTAACAGGATGGGTCTTATAATTCCCAGTTCACAGACAGGAACATTGAAGCTTGGAGAAGTTAAATGATGAGTCCGAAGCCCCGCTGCTTGACCAAGGGGCCAAGCCCAGGACTTGACCTCAGCTGTCCTGAGTCTGTTCTCCCGACCACTACGTTATACTTTCTCCCAGGTTGTTTCCTGTAAAACCGCTGTGTGGGAGTGGGCTACCTTTCAGAAGTGGGGGCCCATTCCTGAGCCTGTTACAATCTCATGGCAGTGGCGGGGCCAGGAACGGTCTTGGGCCAGCCCCTCCATGCCTCAGCTCTCCCTCATAGACTGGATTCAAACAATTTGTCTGAAATAAAGAAGCTCTGATCAGATGCTCCTGTGTCCTTCGCTCTTGCTCGGAATTACACAAGCCGGCTTTCCCCAGTGTGCTCCCCACAGGACAACAGTTGAAAGGAAATATAACTTGACTTGCTTGCAAATACATCCCTCTAAATAAAGTGTCTCCATAAGGTCCAGGTTTCTTCTTACAAGCTATGCTGTTTCCTGGGAAAGATGAGCTGCACACGGGCCCACAGAATCATTTTGGAATCTGTCCTCTATCTGCTGGAACTCATTTCTGACCCATGCCTGGCACTATCCCCTAGCTATCAACTGCTGTAGGGTCTTCTCTCTTTCTAGATCTCATGCCCATTTCAGTAGGGACCAGGAAAAAAGAATCACACCCCTTGCTCTTTTTCAGAAAGACATGGAAAGTTTTTGCTTCTACGTGGCCCCAGAAAATAACGCAGCAACTAGTTAATGAAATAGTAAATTAACCAGAATCCTTCACTCTAAGCTGCCTCCACCCTTTGAGAAGAAGAGAAGACACAAGTAATTAGTACATTATCACAGTCCTGACTCGGTCCTTAACTAACTGGGCAAGCCTGGTGGATCTCTTCTCCTCCGAGACTTGGGTTTTCTTCCCCATCCTGATGTGGCGCCACAGATGCAGTTGACGAGTCAGTCGTGGGAGTCCGTGGGCCTTAGATTTTGCCCCAGATCTGGGGGCAGCAGCAGAGGAGATGGTAGGTGCAGGAATTGACATTCACTATTCACTGGGAGAAACAGTGAAGGTTGATGCAGGAGAAATCCAGAAATTCCACAACCAGAAATAGATCTAGAGCCAGAATTACTTGCAGACCTCCAAGGAGACACGTGATTGGGAGATGGAAGCTGGACCAGAAATCAGAGAGGATGAGCGAGTCTCGTGGGCACACACAGGCCCCGTGGGCCTCTATGACCGGAGGGGAGACAGTCTTAGGGTGCACCCAGCTCTGATGCTGTGGTTCCCGACCCTGATTCATCCTGGCGTTCCGGGAAACAACTTTGAGATGAGACCACCATGGTTTCCCCCTCAGCTTTCCACTGAAAGGATCAATCGTTGCAACTCAACCTTTCCAATTACACTCCCCTGCTAATGCCAAACTGCAATTTTCTAAGAGGCCCGCCCACAAGGAAGAGTTTATGGATGTTGGGATCAAACCAAAGCCACCGGGGTCAACAACTGCATGGTGAGCTCCACATGGAGGGAGGAAAAGCCAGAGAGAGCGAGTCCAAGTGGATGGTGTATGCAGCAGGGAGGATTCTCCAGACTCAGATGAACTGAAACAGCTCACCCCCCTCCACTGCAGGGTTCCCAGCCCATCCCACAGCCAATAGGGGCTCACCGAGAACATGAGTGCCAACTGTCACTCCTCCGTCCCCACTCTGTCGGCATCCTTCTGTCTCTGAGTGAGGTGGCTCACAATCCACCTCTGTCTTGCAGACAGATATATTAAAAGAACTTTAGCTTTGGGGTAGGGATGAGGAGGCAGGAAGGGAAAAAATCCACCCGTATGTTCTCCAGCTCTGCCTCCCTCCAAATGTAGTGCCTCACAGGAGGCACCATTCATAAGTAGAGTTAACTGCTGCCTAAGATTTTCCCCTTTTCTTTTTCTTCTTTTTTCAAATCTGGTGTTTATAATTCCAATTGGTGTAAAATTTCCTGATGGTTAACACATCCCATTACTGACACTTTTGAATGAATGACTCATTCCCGAATAATTGACTAGCTTTGTAATTTGGGAAGTAAAATCACATTTACAAGTCCCTCGGGTGGAGGGTCTATATTGTTGTGCATAAAAAGTAGATAAATCATAAAAGTAAAATCTGCAAACATTCCCATTAGCCTTTGTCCTTGCATTAAAGCAGAGCCCCTTAAAAGTGCACAGCTGCCTGGAATCACCATAGTGCTTTAAAATCGGGCCCTGTTTTATCTTGATGGTAAAATTACATGTTGGTCGCCGTAATCCTGTCTATGTCCAATGGGCCGGCCGCTCCGAATCCCCGTTTTCCAGCCCAGCTTCTCATTCCACTTGGAACCATCCAGGCCACACTGACTTTGGGTGCTTTGTGGCCAAATGTGGAAGCCCATCAAGACGAAGCACCCCCCAATTAAACCAGATTCAATTACAAGCAGCATCCACAAATAATAAATAGGTGCATTACCGACTTAGGGCTCAAGAAACCCACAGCGTGATCCTAATAAGACCTGACAAGGGTATTTTTTCTTTTTAGCGGTTGAGAGTCAACTATTATTATTTTGTTTTAACTACACACATGCATGCATTTTTGAGCGTATCTATTTTTAAGGGGAAAAGTACACATGGAACTGAAAGGCGGACTCCAGCCTGCGCTCTTTGGTGCTGAACTCTAATTGTATTTTTATGTGCTGTGGATTTGAAATCTAGAAGTCCTGGGATTTTAAGCCTCAGGTCCTTTTCCCACTTTTCCAGAGTACTGTAAATTAGTTTAGTATGCTTGAAAGAACCCCTAATTGTAACTGCTCTTGTTGACATATCAACTTGAGGCCGCACAGCGCTGGCTTTGGGACTGTTGCCCTTGGTTTTGTAGTTACAGTGCATTTTAAGGGCCTGACAGGTCCGGTGCTAAGATGTTCTGAATTAGATTTGAATTACAACCGCTAAATGCCCTTGTCAAAGATCGTTAGTCCTGACACTAGCCATATACCTTGAGCTGACTGTTCTGATGCAAGGCCAAGGGCTTTAAACAAAGACATGCCCCCAAGTTTCATTCCGAATTGTCAAAACGTAATTGAGTTAAAAAGAGCAACTACAGCATAAGAATTGCAATCTTTGCTGCTTCTTTTTGCTTTGAAATAAATCCAGGGGACAATTTAGCAGCATCATAGGCACAAAATGAGAAGAACGTTTTCCACCAAGATGCGGTGTTCTTAAAAAATGAAAATCCAGACCGGTCTCTGTATTGCAGGATGAGAATAGCCAAGGACCTTTTCAAATGCCTTTCAATTTTGGACTTATTTCTTCCCGAATGAAAGAAGTTAACTAGCCAGCTACACAGTTGACCAAGCAGGCCAGGTACATGGTTGTCAGTCAACAGATGTTGGTCATGGACATGAAGGAATGAGTTCTAAGAAAGAGACAGATTATGGTTAGAAAGATGGGACAGCAGAGTCAGGCGACCTGGCTTGAATCCCCTTCCTGCTGCCAGATGTGTGACCTGACTGATGACTTATCTTTTCCGAGCCCCCATATCCTTGTTGGCAAGCATGGGGACAACCAGGTCTATATGCTAGAGTATTAACTGAGATAATGGCTATTAAGGCAGTGTTGGCACATTACAGTCAGTTGATACATTTTCTTCTCTTTCTTCAAAAGATTACCCACAATAGGGCTTCATGAAGTTGCACGGGAAACTTCCAACGAGAATCCATCAAGGAGCAAAACCTGGAAAGGCTGAAATGAGGGGACCCATCTCAGAAGCCGTGGAGACCAGGCAGCACGTATACACTGGAAGCTGCCCATGCCACATAAGGAGTGGTGTGATCGTGGTGGCTGAAGAGGGTCTGCTCCATCTAAAAATCCTCAAATTCAAACTTCCAATACATCAGCCAAAACAAACTTAGTTGCCAGTGGATTCAGCCAGGGGCCAACAGTTTGCACCTAGAGGATTCCTATCTTCCTATGTTTAAGAGAAGGCAGTTGGTGAATTGGAAATCAGGCTGTCAGGTAAAATACAGGATGCCCAGTTAAATTCAAATTTCAGAGAAACGAATAATTTTTTTGCATACATACGTCCTAAATATTGCATGGACATATTTAAAAAGTATTCACTGCTTATCTGAATTTACGTTTAGCTGTGTGTCATTTTACTTTTTTCTTCTGCTAAATCTGGCTCTCCTCATGAGAAAGAGCCTCGAACTGAGAGTCAAAAAAGACCTGCGGTGAAGTCCTGCCCCATCTTAGTAATGGATTTCACCTCCGGGAGCCTAGGGTCCCCCAGCAGCAGAATGATGACACCAGCCCTAATTCGCAGGGGAGGGAAAGAGACAGGGAAGCCAGTGAAGCGCTCTGCTTCTGTTCACTGCTGCTCGTATTTCCTAACTGGCGAGCGCCATCAAAACGCGAAGTGAAGAGGCTGTTTCATTCCCCGAGTGAAAAGCGCCTCCTCCCTTGCTAAGAAAAGTATGCGGTGTCTCAACGACACGTGTATTTCCTAGCAGGGATGGAAATAGCAAGTTCTCGAATTGCACGGTTGGATGCTTGGACTTGGAACAATGAGCACAAGTCTGAGGAGCTTAGCTGAAAAAAGATTCCCCAGAGAAGACGTTCCGGTGGCTTGTTTGGGGGATCCCCCGTCCAGGGCCGAGGGGGGTGTGAGGGAAGATGAGGTTCTCAGCCTGCATCTGGAAAGCCCGTTGCGTGCTTCATTAGGGAAAAGCCGAAGGCGCCCAGGAATGTCGGCCCCGGAGAGAGTGGACGAGAGAGAGAAAGGGCAAGTAGCGGAGAGACAGGCACAGAGAATTCGCTAAAACTAGAGATTTTCACTTGGTCTTAAACTGTGACCCGGAGGACTGGGAGAGTGGCTGCCCTGTCCTCTTCTAGGCGGCACAAAAATCTCTTCCATGCTCTCAAATAAATAAATGAGAGGAAAAATAATAATTTTTGTGGGTCATGCATAAAGCCAAAAGCAAAATATCTCCTTTTAAAAAAAATGGGGTAAAAAAAAGCTGAAATGATGAAATACGTGTCTGAAGTTACCTACTGGCACGCCCCGTCGGATAAACAGGCTTTTATGAAAGTAAATTATTTCCCGGTTAGGAGAAGACTCCTATTGCCAAAAGGGAGGGAGACACATCTCCAGGCCCATCAGCTCTAGCATTTAAGCCACAGGTTGGGGGGAATTAGCTCGAGAAGACACCCCTCTACCCTTTCAAGGTGTTGATTTCCGATTCCATTAAGAAGCCAATCTGCTCCGAGCGGCCCCCTCCCCCCCCCCCCACAGGCCCGATGCAGATGCACGTCACAGCCCTGGAGTTCAAGCTGCAGCCGCTTAAGAAGGCTTATTTTGACACAGTAATTACAGGGCTCGAACGATGCTTTACATTAGAGTATAAAACACTCATTAAATTAAAATTCTTCCATGAAATCATGAAAATAAACAGTCTGTCCAAACTGGCATCAACAAATTCACAGGGCGCCTCTGCGTTTTCTCAGACCGGGGCCAGCTTCAGCCGCATTTAACCACGAAGTGTGAATGGCCCACATTCCTTTGAAGGCCCCATTCTGCTTCTTTTTAAGATTATTGCTTTAATTGTTTTTACAACTTGTAAGATTTTAAAGCTATTAAGCTTCAAAGTTGGGGGCAGGAGAACTTGAAATGGGGACCCTTGTACTCTGCCCAGTTTGCGGGTGGAGGGACAGGTTACCACTCCCAGCCCCCAGACCCCTCTGGAACAATTAAAATGCAGGGGACAAGCGGGATGGGCAACTTTCCCATGACCCCTTGAGGGATAGAAAATAAACCTCACATTTCAAAGGTTTTAGACAGGAGAGGAGGGAGCAAGAATGTGGGGGCTGCATGGTTTTGTGGAAAGAGCAGGGGGCTTAAAGCCCAGCCAAACTGGGCATGGACTTGGCAACCAGCTCCTCTGAGTTCACTTTCCTTGTGTGGAAAATGAGAAGGAAAAGTAAGCACAATGGATGCTCCTTAATTGTGGTAGGTATGTTCTATTAAGTCACCACGACGCTGCATTAGCGAATACTGAACCGTGCTCCTGGGAGAAACCCAGGGTTAGGTTCCTGTGAGCCTCTGGTCACAACATTTTCATCAATTGATCAAGACATAACCTTGTTTTATGTGTGTTGCTGTTTAAAGACACCTTATTTAATATATAGAGTTGACTCATTAATATGGAACTCATAGCCAACAGCAACATAACTCGTGCCTGAATGAATACACCAATTTTCTCAGTAAGACACATCACAGCCTTCTTGAGCTGGACAGCATTATGCTTGGGGACCATCAAAACAGGGAAATGTGCAAGAAAAAGTGCAAAAATGCAAAAAATGTGGCACTAAATGGACTACATCCAAGACCCTTGTTTACAGCATGCGAGCAGAAGCCAGAAGGCAGAGCATCCTCTTGTCCCACCCCAGGTGGGAACGTGGGCACCAGGGGACCCAAATTTTTCACCACTCTGCACACATCCATGAATGATTCTGAAAGCACCCTGAGTATTTATGTGGAAGTTACAAATAAAATTTAGCAAGGAGGTAATTTCACAAATATGGAATCCATGAATAATGAGGGTCCACTGTGCCTCATAGGCAAGACAAGGGGAGTGTCCTTAAAGAAAAGGAAAAGAAAAACTGAAGGTAGCCACTGAAAGTAGCAGAGGTTTCAGGGAAGGGAGTGGAGATGACAGATGAGATGACACAGTGCAATTTGTATCATGGAGGAATAAATCTCGGCGCTGCTCCCTGCCACCTACAGAGACAGGAGGGACAGAGTTGTGACAAAGAGTTTGTTCAAAGTGCAGGAAAGATGATTTTGAAGATGCGGGATCTCTAGCATTTTGTTTAGCAAAATATGGAGATGGGCCAAAGTCTTTGTCTAAAAGGTGGGGGGAGAAGTTCTAGAAAGAGAAAGAAATTGAATCAGTGATAATTTGAGGTTTTGGGGGAACTCAGAACATCAAGGTAGGTGGGCAGAGAGCTGCACGGAGGAGCATGAGAGGCAGCTGCAGAGACGCACAGCCCAGGCAAGTGTATTTTACCCTGACTGTCCGATATCCCATTTTAAGCTGTGTGTCACTGTGCTACCTAGGCTGCAACCTCCCTGTGCTCAAGCTCCCACACTGCCCTTTCTTGGGGAGTTTGGGGAAATCCAAGCTGAGAGATGGACCATGGAGAATGGCCAGAACACAGAGGCGAGGTGGAGCCATCATGGGGAATTCAGAGGAGGCAGAGCTGAGTTCATGGAGACGGAGAGAAATGTACACCCTCCACCAAGATTCTCCGGAGAAATTGGGTGGGAGGTGCTGATGAGGGTCCCATCACACATGGGGTAGGGGTTCAAGCCACTCTTCTTCTACTATTAAAAGGAAAGCTGACCCCAAAGGCAGTATTAGGGAACCCCCAAGAGGCTAATACTTGGGACATATTGGGTGGGTATAAAGATTCAAAATAATTTATCCAAAGAGCTCAGAACATAATGGAGCTTAAAAAATAACAGTGTTGTATGTACAATTGTTACAAATAAAATGTATTATCTTTTACTTCCAATTCTTCCGCCTAGCTCTCACTGTATAGTAACTCCTCAGAAGAGAAACTGTCTTAGTCATTTCTGGATCCCCAGTGCTTAGAACAAGGCCTGGCACACAGTAGATACGCAGGAAGCATTTGCCAACAGCAGAAAATGAGCACTGCTTTCATGAAGACCCACCACCTGCCTTCTGAAAGGAAGCCTTGCTTTGATGGGAAGAAATTTGCAAGGCCCACAGTCTGGAATATATGTCCAGTGTCTCCAAAGCTAGTACCAGAAAATAACCAGGACTCTCCTGTCATCCCAGACTTTCCAACCTGGGCTATGAGGAGCCCCAGGACATCACAGAGGGGCATCAGGTGGACTCTGGCAACCAGGGGAACAGGTCAAGCAGAGGGAGGCCAAGCAGGCCTGGTTCAGGAAGCCCCACTCAACGTTCTCCACCAGCCAAGCAGCAAAGCTTTACGTTTATTAGATTATTCACTGGGATGACAAGGCAGATACTATTCAACCAAAAAGAGCTGTTTGCTCAAAAAAAATAAATAAAACACATACTTGCACACTGCTGATATCCAGTCACTTGATATTGGAGAGAAGAAAACTGAAATTCAGAAAATGAAAGTGACTTGACCAAGGTCACAAAGGGACAGACTTCATCCTGGAAGCCAGGCTTCACCACACCACAGGATGGTGCTCATGGAGTACGTCCATTAAAGTGTGAATTCCTTGTGCTGGTCAGGCTGGGCTAGACTGGGCTAGGCTGCGGTAACAGACAATCCCCCAAATCTCAGTAGCTTAACACAAAACTTGATTGCTCCCTCGCACAAGCTCCAATTCAAGTCTGGATGATTCTCCAGGGCTGCCACCCTCCGTGTGGTGGCTCAGGATTCAGGATGCTTCTTCTGTGTGGCCCACTGTCTCAACATTGGTCCTCCTCCATAATCACCTCCGTCCAGGGTGGGAGAGACGGGAGAATCAATCACACAAGAGCCCTTCCTTGCCTCAGCCTGGAAATGACCCTCATCACTTCCACTCACACTTCATTGGCCAGAACTAGTCATGTGACGGGCCCAACTGTATGGGGGCTGTGAATTGTGGTCTCCATAAGCCCAGGAAAGAAAAAAGAGCCGGATATTGGTGTAGGCACTGCTCATTCTGACCAGTTATGGATTTTTAGTCAATTCCTAGAAGAGTAGAAAAATCTTGGGACCTGGAGTCAGAAAACCCAAGTTCAAGTCCTGGTTCCACAACTTTGTGGCCCTGTGATCTCAGCAGGTCAGTAGAGCACCGTGAACCCCACATTTCTCTCAAAGATGGGTGTAATAGTAATACCTACCTTCTCTCCGGAATATTTTGAGTTTCAAAGGAACTGAGGCATATGAAGTTGATTTGAAAATTATAATGAAGTCTACAAACATTATTTATTTTGTTACCCAAAGGTTAGGCCCTTGTCAGAGCTAAGCCAGAGGAGTGTTAAGCCCAATTTAACCATATAATTAACTCTCAAATGCGTTCACACTTGACAAAAAGAACCAGTACAGAGCAGGAAAGAAATCTACATTCCTATGGATGCCTAACAAAGACCCAAAACTGTAGCCTGCCAGAACTGGAAAGAACCACAAAGACCCTCTCTCGCCTGCTTCTCATTGTGCAGAGGAGGAGACGGAGCCCGCCATTAAAACCGTGTCACGAGAAATGCAAATACCATCGTGTACTTAGGAGGACAAAATTAACCCAACTTTTAGAATAATCATTTTGGACTCTCCCCATCTTGTTCATCCTGGCGCTTCTTGCAAAGCTTAGCTACCAGCAAAATGCAGTTGTGATGAAAAAAAATGATACTATTCAGGGCTGTTGAGCATCATACGGACAGACAAGTGCATACCTTGCTGGTCTGAACATGAGTCAGAACAATATTTTTGAATAGAGCTATATCAATAGTAATATATCAGAAACCTTTGACCCAATAATTCCATATTGAGGAATCTATTTATAATACGTACAAAAATTTATGCACATAGATGTTAACCATAGAATTTTATATAGTAGTGGAAACTTTTAAACTCTTTAAATATCCAACAATAGGGGAGCAGTAAAGATTAAGTGGTGGAATATTGTGCAGCCATTAAAAGTAATAGCAATAAAGAGTTTATAATGAAATGAGAACATGTTTCTGATAAAATGTTATGGAAAAACAGCATTTAATTACTTTCTTCAATTTCAGTGAGAAGTTACTAAGTGCCAGGCTATGGCTGAGGTAAGAAGTATTCATTTGTTTCTTTATACATTGATTCAACAAAGATTTATCTAGGGTCAAGGATGTGTCAGACACTCCGCTAAAATCCGGGATACAAAATCATCCATTTACTTATACCTTCACTGAATATGTGTTTGTTGACAGCTTACTAGCCAGGCAGCACAATAGGCACTCGGAAGCAAATTGTATGTAATTGTGTAAATAATGCTGGTGTGGGACAAAGGACCGGAAGGAAAATACACTAAAATGTTCGTAGTGATTAACTCTAGGAAGGGGGTTCTGAATGATTTTGATTTTTTTCTTTACATTGTCCAAGTTTTCTGCAATGGACATTTACTGCGCTTGAAATCAGGGGGAAAAAAAAGATGAATATAAGGAAAATGTTAAAACCAGAAGTGGGGCATAGTTGTGAGCACAAATTTCAAGAAAGTCTATTGTAGGGACAGTGAACTTCAAAAGAAGTCCCTGCTCGTCTCTGCTTCCTTCTGACCCCTCTGGCATTTTCTGAATGAATGGGGATCACCTTTCCCTCCATGCTGCAGCCACGTTTCTCTTTGAAACCGAAAGATCATGGAACTTCTAGTTAAACAGGTCTGGACTTGAGTCCTAGCTCTGTCATTTACTAGTCAAGAGACCCGGAAAAACTGTTCAAGCTGTCTGGGCCCCTACTTCTTGATCTGTAAAATGGGGATGATAATACCTATCTCAGCAGCTGCCCATGGTGGGTAAGGGATACACTGCATGTAGGGCCCCTGGTGCATATCTAAGATATGTTTAGCACATGTTATTTCCCTCCCCTAAATATCCCCCGTCCTTCACCCACTCTGAGAAACATCAGGAATTCTGATATGTTATTCTAAAATATCTTCAAGAATGATAGACTAATGAGAAATATTCCATTAGTCCAGAGGTAGGGTCCAGGGCTGATACATCATCTCCACGATGTCCTCCATGGCCAGGCTCCTTTGCTCTGTCTGCTCTCCTAACTTAAGCGGTAGCTTCCATCTTCCTGGTCTCAAAATCACTCCTTTTTTTAAACCAGAAACCAATAGTTTTTCCAGTAACCTGAAGTTACAGGCTGCTGTTTGCTTCTCACTGAGGCAAAGGGCAATGCCAGCCCTGGAATTGGAATCTGGAAAAGTCATTTTAAACCGAGGACGTTGCTACCCTGAACAGAATCTGAGGTTCTGTTTATAAGGAAGAACGAGAGAGGGCATTGAGCAGGCAACTGTGTGTGCTGTAGTTTAATACGCTTTACCAAGAATGTGGCTCCCGGACGCTGCTCTAAAGAAATAATCCAAAAGGACTTGCTGTATTAAAATGTTTATTGCTGAATTATTTTTAACAGTAAAAAGTTGAAAGCACCTTAACTATCATGAAAGAAGAAATTGGTTAATCAAGTTATAAGGTACATTCACTCGATAAAATATTATGTAGCCACTAAAATTATTCTTAAGGAGACTATGAGCCAACGTGGAAAAATGCTTACGCTATTATGTTAAGTGAAAAAGCAGAATATAACATCACCTCTGCTCATGACTAAAACTATGTGAAATACGTATGCATGTGGAAAAATACTGAAAGGGGTTACAAAAAAATGACAGTAGCTCTGACAGGGTGGTGGTATTGTGTATGAACAATTTTTTTTCTTTGTTTCAAAATTCTCTACAATGTTCTTAGATTATTTTTTCCAATAAAAAAGCCATACATAAAAAATTAAATTATCCAAAAAGCCTAGCAGAAAATAGAATCAAATCTTTCTTAGTCTCCTTGAGGGGTAGTTGTTTTCTAAGCTGTGGAACCGAAGAGAAAATTGCAAAGGAAGAGACGTGTAAGTCTGATGAGACAAAATATAACCGTTGGGCCCAATGCAATCTTTAACGGATACATTTTAGTTAATCGTTTTAACAGTGCACAAACTGCTGACAATGTTATGTTGTAACCCAGGGCTTGTTGGCTGGGGGAATTGGCAAGACGTTTTTGGAAGGCAATTTGGGCAACATATCTCAAGAGCTCTACATACGATCCCAGGTTTTGGCCTAGTGTGACCGCCCTTGAGACAGTATGCTGAAGACACAACTCAGTAGAAGATAAAGCTACATGTAGATAGATGTTCCTTGCAGTGTTGTCTACGAATACAGTGCTTGTAAAGCTCCTCGTGACCTGCAGTGGCTTAGGAGAGCATGCGCAATACTCCACAGAAAGCTGTTTAGCCTTTGGACATGAAGACAACGCCGCAAACTGGAAGTGTGTTTTGCTATAATAATAGATGTTTAATGAGTAGAATCGACAGGGCTGCATAGGCCACTTATTTCACAAACATTTATTGAGCACCTACTGTATACTAGGTGCTAGGGATAAGTGCAGGGCCCTGGGAGGAGAAGTGCTGAACTTAACCTAATCTGATGTGCGACAACAGAGCTGTGTGCATTTGTGTGCACACGTGTGTGTGATGTGTGTGACGTGAGATGTGTGTGCTATGGAAGGTGTGTACAAGGGCTACCTGGGAACGTGCAAGGTAGGATTGTGGTGATTTTTTTTCCTCTGTTCAAAGTTTTCTTACAGTTGTTATATTTTTAAAATAAAAATTTTAACTTCCAAAATAAAATAATTCTGTTCTTGTTATCTAAGCACAGGAAACTGAGAAAGGGTATGTGTCTGAATCATTAAAAAATGTAATCTTCATTCCAAAAGTTGGGTGTTTAGACAATTGAGAGCAAAAGCTGAGCCACCACCATGTGGAAAATGTGACTAGTCCTACTGAGAAACTGAATTTTTAATTCAATTTGATTTATTTAAATTTAAAAACTGAAGCACTGTAAAATATTTTCCATTAAACACATAATTACATATATTACATATTATTAACATTAATTAAAACTAATTTTACATGTTTCTTTTTCCTTTTTTATGATGGCTACCAAAAATTATAAAACTACATATGTACCTTCCGCTACATTTCTGACAGTGCTTTGTCGATGTTAATCTCTCGTCAATTATGTTTTACAAAAATCTTTTCTAGTTTGGGGCTTGTCTTTTCACTTTTCATGGAATCTTTTGATAATCAGAACTTCTATGTCTTTATGGCTTTTAGGTAGGGACAGATTTCTTAAAGAAGACCCCCAAAATCACAAGCCTTAAAAGAAAAGATTGATAACTTTGAGTTCATCAAAATTTTATCTGAAATTTTATTCTGGAACTTTAGAATTTTTGCCTTTCACATTAAAGTCCTTGATCCATCTGGGATTACTTTTTTTCACAGTATGAGGTAGGGATCCATTTCTTTTTTATGATATAAACTGCCAATTGGTCTAGTCCCACTTAAAGACCAGCCTAACCTTTCTTTCCTTCCATCTGCCTGCCAACCTTTTCCTTACCAGGTCTGCACAATGTGTTAGTCTGTTTCTGGATATCTCTTCCCTCCTTTGGTCTATTTGCTATCCTCGTACATACACCACATTGTCTTAATTATAATCATTTTATATTCTTAACACTTGCCAAGACATGTCCCCCTGACTGCAGTTGCTCCTTCAGGAGGGTCTTTGCTATTCTCGGCCCTTGGCTCTTTCGTATAAATTTTACAATCAACTGTCAAATTTCTTCAAAAGAATAGGGAAAAAGAAAACCTCTGGGAGTTTAATAAAGATGGCATTGAATCAATAAATCAAACTTGGGAAGAACTGATGTCTATCAAATGTTAAGTCTTCCTATCCATACAGATGTATGTCCCTCCATTTATTTAGATATTTTTAATGCTTTTCAACACATTTTTATAGTTTCCTACTTAGTCTTGACTTATTTTGCTCATTCTATTCCAGGATACCTTAATTTTTGTTGCTGTTGCAAATGGTAACTTTTTATTGCATTTTCTAACTGTTCATTGTTGATATATAGGAACAAAATTAATATATGCATACATTGCTTTTGTATCTAGTATATTAGTCTGCTCAGGCTGCCATAACAGAACACCCCAGACTGTGTGGCTTAAACAACAAAAATTTATTTCCTTACAGTTCTGGAGACCGAAGTCCAAGATCAAGGTGCTGCCAGGGCTGGTTTCCAGTGAGAGCTCTCCCCTTGGATTGCAGACAGCTGCCGTCTCAGTACGTCCTCACATGACCTTTCCTCTGTGCCCGTGTGGAGAGAGAGAGAGAGATCTCTGGTGTCTTGCCCTCTTCTTGTAAGGACGCCAGTCCTATCGGATTAAGACCCCACCCTTTTGACCTCATTTAACCTTAATTACCTCCTTAAAGGCCCTATCTCCGAATAAGTCACTTTGGGGGTTAGGGCTTCAACATATGAATGGGGGGGCAGAGTTCAGTCCATAACATCTAGCAAACTTGCTCAACTCCCTTATTAATTGTGATAAATTCTTCCATAGATTCTTTTAGGTTTTCTATGTGGACAAAAACATCATCTGTGAAGAAGGATACTCCCGTTCCTTGCTTTCCAATATTTACACACTTTATTTCTTTTTCTTACTTTCTGCATTGACGAGGACCTGCAGTAAAATGTTAAACAGAAGTAATAATAGAAATTTTTGTCTTAATCTTGATTTTAAACGGAAAGGTTTTAACATTTCACCCTTGAGTAGGATATTTGGTACAGATTTTTGGCAGATACCCTTTATCAACTTAAGGAAATTCCCTTCATAGTTGCTAAGAGATTCTACCATAAATTGAATTTAATCAAATGCTTTTTCTGCAAATACTGAGGTGATCACATGGTTTGTCTCTTTCAAGCTGTTAATACGGTGAATTTTCCTAATACACTCTCTAATGTTGATTCAGACTTGCATATCTGGAATATGTCTAATTTAGTTATGGTTTATTATCTTTTTTATCAATTTCTGGATCTAGGTCACTAATATTTTGTTTAAAATATTTGCATTTCTGTTCATGAATGATATTGACCTGTAAATTTCTAAAACTTAGCAACTTAAAACAATAAACATTTGTTATCTCACAGGTTCTCTGGGTCAGGAATCTGAACACAGCCACAGCTGTAGTCTTATCTGAAGGCCCAACTGGGGGAAGATCTGCTTCCAAACTCTCACACATGGACCTCTGTTCCTTGCTGGCTGTGGGTCAGGGGTCTCTCTTATTTTCTCTCATTCAGACCTCTCCACAGAGACCTTTCCTCAAAATACAGCAGCCAGCTTACCCCACAGCAAGCTATCTAAAAGAGAGAAACAACACATAGCCAAGACGGAAGCCACAGTCTTCAATCTTTTTTGTAACTTAATCATGGTGGTGAATTCCCACGGCTTCTGCCATATTCCATTTGTTAGAAGTGAACCAGCCCATTCTAGAAGAGGGATTACACTAGGGCGTGAACACCAATAGGCAAGGATCTTTGGGGCCATCTTGGAGGCTGCCTGCCACAAGGAAGAAAAGATCATGGTCAATGGCCACTCGCTCCCTCCCCTGAGCACGTTCACCAACAGCAGGGTGCCCCATTCTTCACCACCCTGGCTCTCAGCCACAAAGCAGGGACCCTGGATTTTAGTACCCCAACAGTGTTCATGAGCTATGCAACTTTGGGTAAATCATTTAAATTCACTCTCTTTTCTAGGTGGAAAGTACTTTGGTATTTTGAAGAAGCACTTGAATGTGACAGCTCAGCCTCAGATCAGGTCTGAAGAAAAAAGACAGAACAAAGGGGTAATGGGATGACTCTGCATAAAGAAATGGGTTGGGGGTTCTGCCCCTGAGAAGAAGAGGAGAGAAAGATGAAGGCTCTTAGAAATAGGAATAACTAATATTTAATTTTAAGCTCTTAAATGTATAAGCAAATCTGACTCAATAAAATCTGACACACTCAAAGGCCTTAGGACTGTGTGTGTGTTTGTGTGTGTGTGTGTGTAAACGAAGGAAAGGGGCTGAGGTCCACAAGGGAGCCCAGGTACATGTGCAGAAGAGACACAATCTCTAAACTGGATCACATCAGTAGTGGCAGCAGCTCTGAGCCTGGGGACAGTGTGGGAGCCTAGCCCCTGGCACCTCCAGAAACCTTGAAGGGGCACTGAGTCCACAGAGAATGTGGAAGGAGAGCTTGGGCCAGTCTGTGGGTCTTTAGGGGCATGGAGTCCCAGTTTTAGGAACATCACAATGCTTC
This sequence comes from Diceros bicornis minor, assembly GCF_020826845.1. Taxonomy (NCBI): domain Eukaryota; kingdom Metazoa; phylum Chordata; class Mammalia; order Perissodactyla; family Rhinocerotidae; genus Diceros; species Diceros bicornis. Next base: position 40,642,367 of record NC_080763.1, read on the forward strand.
AGTGTCAAGGTGGTGGCTTCCCAGAGGATCTTGCAGCTTGCTCTCTATTCAACAAGCTTTCTGTAGTGGAAAAAAATGTGTCTCTTGACATGTCTTAAGAAGTCCTTGGGGCCGGCCCCATGACGTAGCGGTTAAGGGCGCATGCTCCGCTGCTGGCGGCCCAGGTTCGGATCCCAGGCGTGCACCGATGCACCGCTTGTCAGGCCATGCTGTGGCAGCCTCCCACATAAAGTGGAGGAAGATGGGCACGGATGTTAGCTCAGGGCCAGTTTTCCTCAGCAAAAAGAGGAGGATTGGCATGGATGTTAGCTCAGGGCTGATCTTCCTCACAAAAAAAAAAAATAAGTCCTCTTCTCCCTGAGAAGGAGGATCCAGGACCATAAAGTCCTTAAAAAGAAAGCTGAGGGTCTGGAGGGGCAAAGTGGCCTTCCAGTCATCAGGGGAAACTGAGTTCCCAACAGCTCCGCAGCCTACTTCTGGCATGTTCTCTCCTATCCTTCTGGCTTTGGTGGTCTGAGCAGTCCCGGGAGCCACCTCTCCCTTCGTCTGGGAGAAAGGTGGACTGGGTTGGCAGCCATCAGGTGGGACAGAGACACCCAAGTTAGGACCCATAGGCAAAGCTCTGGAAATCCCAGCCTGTTGTCTACAGGCGAGGCAGCTGCCTCATGGTCGGAAGCCTCAGTCTGGGCTCCCCTAGAGAGAGCTGATGCAATCATGGTGGTTGGGAACATTCTTGGAGCATCTCTGTTCCACCGGAGTCCTCAATTATGGCTGTTGGGGCTTCGTCTGAAGCCGTTCCAGGAGATGGCTTGCCTCAGTAATTGCCCCGTTTTATCTCAAGATGCAGATCTGGAGGCTGATCTCCCAGCATTATGAAGTTACAACGAATGCAATGTTTTTTCCATTTGCATAAAACAAATCTGAAACATACACATACATACATTTTGTCTTGAACTTGTGAATGCATACAAATCCTAGCGATTCTAAGAGGACTAGTCTAAACTTCTAACCATTTTATTAACCTAGATTGTGCATCTCAGACCATCTGGAGTTGAGGGGGAATTGCTTCAGTATTCTGGCAATTTCATGGCAACGTCTTTGAGGTCCCCTACTCCAGCCACATACATTGGTGAATGGTGGGCATCACTGGGGGACAGCCACCTCTCCCAAACCATGCCACAACTATTCCACATGGGGTCCCGTGAGCTGACTTGTCGTGTGCACAGTGTCCCCCCCCAGCCTAGGACCTTATTATTTTTTCTTCCTGCTCCACAACCTTGAAGGATTCACAAATATGAGAACATGGGGCCTGGGAGCAGTGTCGTGTAACCCAACACTTCCCAATCCTATTCCACACCTGGGATTCATAGGATGCTAATTAGTGGGCTTCAAAACAAAGCAAAATGAAAGTGCTTACTAAATGCCGGGTTAAATTTTTTAAGAGTTTTTATCCTTTTCTGCAGGATTTCTCAGAGCTTTTATGCCAAGGTGCCTTGTGAATTTCTAAGAGGAGATCTAGTATGTAGCATTGCCCAAACTAAAGACCACAAAGCCATTGTGTGGCAAGTTCGGTGGGCATCTCTTATTTTCACTTGTTCTGTATCCCTTCCCTCTTCTTCCAGTAACAGAGTCTTCTTGTTTCCATGGTGTTTTAGAAGGGGCTGCATCTGAACACCTCCCATCACCCTCATCACAAAAGAGAACAGGTGATTTGGTCCTGGCCCAAAATAGTCCTCCTTGGAAGGTCTCTGCTGGCTCTAAATATGAAGAAGTCTTCTTTTTGTTGGAGTTGCTGAGCTGATAGGACCAGCTACCAGTGGGCCTTAAAGCTGAGAGGTCCGTCCCAGCAACGTGGCAGGGTCTTTGGATCCAGCCATGCCTGAAGCCATCTCTTCCCAAGACTTGGGATTAGGTTTTGTCCCAAGGACCAGGGAGAGACCTGGCTGATACAGAGAATATCCTATTGGAATACACTTTAGAGAATGCTTGTGATGGTCGGGATGCTTCCAGCTACAAGGAACAGACACCTCCACTCAAAATGGCTTCAACAATAGAGAACATGGATTTTCTCATCCAAACAAAAGGCCCTGTAGTATGGCCCCTGGGTTGGTGAACTCAGCTGCTCAATGACGCATCAAGGAACTGGTTCCTTCCCGGTTTCCAGTCAGGATGGGGTCCCTTTAAGAAGAGCCCCTTACATCCGTGCCTTAACCTTTCCGAGCCCTGGGTTTTCAGGTTTTCTGTTTATAGAATAGAAGAAAGAGCAACAATGTACGTTCCTCCTGGGCTATGGTGAAATTGTAATAAATTATGAGGATGGGAGCCTGTTATAAACTGCGCCATGATGTGCATGTGCCTGCACATTATCACCAGGGTCTCCGCAGATTTCTCCCAAGCTGCTCAAATATGTCCAAACAGAACTCCTAGTTTTCCCCTCAAAATTGATGCTACTCCATCTTCTCCCACCTCGGCACATGGCATGAATTTTTCAGGCCAAAATCTCAGAATTACCCTTGATTCCCCCCCCTTCCTTTGCCATTCACATCCAACCATTCAGCAAACCCTCAGAAATATCTGTCTGAACTCTCTACTTCCCACAACCTCCCTGTCCCCCACCACTGTGGTCCAAACCAGCCTCATTTCTACCCTGGAATTTTTTAACATCACCACAATCTAATTTTAGAACATTTTCATGCCCGAAGAAAGAACCATTTACCCATTAGCAGTCACTCCCCATCCTCCACCACCAGCTCCAGGCAACCACTAATCTGCTTTCTGTCCCTATAGATTTGCCTATCCTAGACATTTCATATAAATGGAGTCATACAAGATGAGGTCTTTTGTGACTGGCTTCTGTCACTTAGCATAGTGTTTCCAAGGTTCATCATATTGTTGCATATATCAGCACTTTGTTCCTTTTTATTGCTGAATAATATTCCACTGTATGGATAGACTACATTTTGATTATTTATTCATTAGTTAAGGACATTTGGGTTGTTTCCACTTTTTGTCTATTAGGAATAATGCTGCTATGAACATTCACATACAGGTTTCTGTATGGATGTATTTTTTTATTTCTCTTGGGTATACACCTAGGAGAGGAATTGCTGGGTTATATGGTAACTGTGTTTATCCATTTGAGGAACTGCCAGACAGTTTTCCAAAGCAGCTACACCATTTTGCAATCCCTCCAGCAGAGTATGAAGGTTCCATTCTAGTAGATGTGGGGGCAGTATCTTCACCATGGTTTTGAATGGCATTTCCCTCATTAATGATGTTGAACATCTTTTCATGTGCTTATTGGCCATTTGTATATCTTCTTTGGAGAAATGTCTACTTAAATTCTTGCTCCACTTTTTAACTGGGTTCTTTGTCATTTTTATTATTGAGTTATGAGAATTCTTTATATATTCTAGATACAAGACCTTTGTCAAATCTATGATTTGCAAATACTGTCTCCCATTCTGTGGGTTGTGCTTTTATTTTCTTTATGGTGCATCCTAGGAAAACGTTGTATCTTCATTTTCATTAGTCTCAAGACATTTTCTAATTTCCCTTGTGATTTGTTCTTTGACCTATTGGTTATTTAGGAATAAGTTGTTTAATTTCCACGTATTTATGAATTTCCCCAATTTCCTTCTGTTATTGATTTTGAATGCCATTCCATTGCAGCCAGAGGACATACTTTGTATTATTTCAACCATTTTAAAATGTATTGAAGCTCGTTTTACTACCAAGCAAATGATCTATTCTAGAGAATGTTCCATATGCACTGAGAAGAATGTGCATTCTGCTGTTGCTGGGTGGAGTTTTTTATGGATGTTTGTTTGATCTAGTTGGTTTATAATGTTGATCAAGACTTCTATTTTATCCTTGATCTTCTGTTGGTGGAAATTCCACCTTATGAGCAAGCTGGCAATTGGGGCCCCAGTAATCTTGGCCCTCCTCACCTGGAGTAGCACTTGGACCCTACCAGTGGGGACTACGTGGAGGAAGAAAGCACCAGCCGTCTCAGCCACTCTTGCCCGGAATAGAGCCTCTGCAGCCCAGAGCTGGGAGGATGAGAAATGCTGGAGGCCTATCCCTCCTGAGGAGACACTGTAGGCTCAGCTGGGAGCTGGGGGAGAGGGATGGATACTGTGCTCTTGGCTGCACTCACCTGGAGGGGAGCTTCTGTCGTGCTGAACTGGGAGTGAAGAGGAGGGAATAGATCATACATCCATTGTCAATACATTTTCTTGAATAAACGTTTCTTCATTTGCTGTACACCCTTAGAACAATTTCCAGAGATTTCAATAGTGTGTTTTTATAATTTTCACCAGTTATGGCTATTTCACTGGGAAGAGGGTTTGCAGAGTCCTCATGCTGCCATTCCAGAAGCCATTTCTTGTCCCATGAATTTTGCAACAGCGTCATAACTGGGATCCCCATTTGCACCCTTATTCCCTACACCCATTCTCCAGCCAGCAGCCAGAGTGATTCAAAAAACATAAATCAGATCATGTCACCCCCGTGCTTATCACTTTCCAGAGGCTTTCCATCAGTTTTAGAATATAAACGGCTTACCGACTCCAGAATGTTCCAGCCACTGTCTACCCCTCTGACCTCATGACACATTGCTTCTCTCCTCATTCTGCCCATACGAGCTTTCTTCCTGATGTTGGAATATACCAGACTGTTTCCCTCTTCAGGGCTTTGTACTCACTGTTCCCTCCGCCAGGAACACGCTTCCCTCCAATTCTCACATCGCTCACAATCTCACATCTCCTTCTTGTTATTCAAATGTCAGCTGACATGTCGCCCTCCCAAAGAGGTGATCCCTCCACCCCGTCAAAGTTGCTCTCGCTCCACCCAGAGCGGCAGGTCACTCCTCTCCACCATGTTATCCTGTTTCATCTTCCCCACGGCTCCTCTCTCTCGGTGAACTCACCTTGTTCATATTTCTGTTCACTAGCTCATCCTCAGCGTCCGCCAGTAGAGTCTGAAGCCTTGTCAGCCTATTTCCCGCTCATTCTCCAGTACTCGGAACAGCGCTGGGCACATTTGAGGGGCTTGACAACTAGACAAGTTCAGCACTGGGTTTTGTGCTCCTTTTGGGTTGTTTGATAGACGTGATGGTAAATTTTATGTGTCAACTTGGTTAGGCTCTGGTGCCCAGCTGTTTAGTCAAACACCAGCCTTGATGTTGCTGTGAAGGTATTTTTCAGATGTGATTAATCCTTAAATAAGTAGGCTTTGAGTAAAGATTAACTTCGAAGTCAGTAGACTTTGAATAAATCAGATTACCCTCCATAGTGTGGGTGGGCCTCATTGAATCAATTGAAGAATTTAAGAGCAAAGAGTGAGGTTTCCCGATGAGGAGGAATTCTGCTTCTAGACTGCCTTTGGACTCAAGACTGCAATATCACCTCCTACTGGGATTTCTAGCTTGCTGACCTGACCCTCAGATTTCAGACTTACAAGGCTCCACAATCGCATGAGCCAATTTCTTAAAATAAATCTAACAGCTACATATAGATAGATGGATGGATGGATAGATAGATAGATAGATAGATAGATAGATAGATAGATAAATAGATAGATAGATGATAGATAGATAGATATAGAGATACACACACACACACACACACACACACACACGCACGCACATATGTACATACGGGTGGTTCTGTTTCTTGGAGAACCCTGACTAATACATTAAGGGTCAGTCTTACTCCAGAAGGACTGAGACTCCTGGAAGGCAGGAACCCTAACACACTGCTCTATCCCTCTCTCTGTCTCCCCAGCACCGAGTGTGACACTGGGCATACAAGAGCTCCTCTGTGAGGCCTTGATGACCTGACTAATAAATCCACAAGTATCTCTGGGTCTCCTTGCATTTAGACCCTTCACAGCCGTGCAAGAAAAGGAAAAAGAAAACCTTTCTGTGTCCCAGGTTTCCAATCTGTTTCCTTTAAAACCGATGAAGTTTATATTATACGGGAGCCTCTTCGAGACAGCAGGCTTTATCCCATTGAAACTGAGTCTGTAAATGCAAAACACTAAAAAAAATAATGAATTGGTATTTGATATTCGTATATTTCAATATTCCTTTGATATTCCAATATGAAACTTAAACTGCTGGGGTTTTATGCATTCTTCGCCTTTCCTTTGATTTGGCCCAACTCGTTGCTTTGAATACGTTTGCTTTAATCACTGGACCATGGAGCAGGAGGGACGTGCATCTTGTTTGGGGAGGGGCTGGGAGTGCAGCCATCTGGGCCCAGAAAATGACTGCCTTCTGCAAATCACGGACTCTGCCTGCTGGAACCCGGCTGCAGGGGATTGCCAAGCCTACAGGAGGGGTGGACCCCCCGGCCTCGCTCCAAGGGGGACACTTGAGCCTCTACCTTACAGTTCAAAGGCGGAAAAGCAGAAAGAGTAGCTGCAGCAGGGCCCCTGGCAGGTGCCAGGACCAGGCACAATTCCTGGGCCATGTGATTGGCAGCTCATCGGGAATGCAAATATGCCCAGTGCCTGCTGCCAGGTCTGCGCAGGGGAGGGGGGAGTGGGGGGGGTGGGAACACGGGTGAATCTACCCTCATTTAGTTAGGCAGCCCGGGTCCTACTGAGAAGACATGACTTTGATGATCACGGTGAGGGTGACGGTGACAATGTCAATGATGTAATGGGGTGATGCCCTAGCTACAATAGCCCAATGTTTACTAAGCACTGACTATTCCCCAGGTACGTGCTCAGCTCTTGAGATGGACTGTTTCATTTCACCCTCAAAATCACTGTCTCTATTTGCAGTCCCCAAACAGACCCTGAGACCAGGACTCAGAACCAGTTGTTTATTTGGAGATTGTCCCAGGAAGAACAAATAAGGGATTGAGGAGCAGAGCGGGGCAGGAAGGGTGTGCCAAAGAGTGATCACCCCTACAGGCACTGAGGCTCCACGTGGCTGGAAATCCACTGGGAAATCATGGAATGCACCTCAGAATTGTCCCATCGGAGGCCATGGAGGCTGGTGCAGTTACCCACTGACCCTTACCCCCATTGGTCCAGGGTTTCTCCAGGGGTCTAACTTCCCCGCAGTTCTGAGTTGCGATTGCAGGCTGGGGACAAAGCCTCCTGGTGACCTGGAGCCAGAGAATACTCTCAGGCAGAGCCACAGGTAACCCAGGCCCTGGAGAAGGGAAACTGCCCTCAGCTGGAAACGGTCCTCTGCAGGTGAACTCGGAGACGGGCCAAGGAGACACGGGGCTGGGTATCAACAGAATCTGCCACAACACTTTATGGATAATTTTTTATCGACCCCATTTGCCATAAATGAAACCGAGGCTTAGAGAAGTGGCCAGATCTTGTCCAAGTTTGTCCAGCCAGGAAACGTAGGTAAACCTCAGCAAATATTTACTCACCACCTACAGTGTGTCTGACGTGGTCTGAACACGGGAGTAACAGATCTGATTAAGACACAGACCATGTGGACGTCCCCAAAGATGTCATGCAGATGTAAGCAAGCAAACCTCCAGTCCTGAGTGATAAATGTCACCTAAAAGGAAGCACAAAAGTAACATCGGGGAAAGGGGAGGCTGCCAACCCCACCAGGGAGCTCCCTGGAAGCGGGGACGTCTGTCTTGCGGGTGGATTTTGCAGTCCACGAGTTTATTTATGTGTCAAATACTTCTGTTTGTTAAAGAACAATTAGAAAATACCTACAGGCACAACGAAGCTGGCGCTACGTCAGGCATGCTCTGACCTGTGCACGGAGCCTGCTGAGGTGCCCGCATGCTCCCCGCCTGGGGCCATGGTAAACCTACTGGGCATCTGAGAGGAGGAGCCCGCGCCAGTGCCGGGGACAGCCAAGGCCCCGCCACCCCTGAGGGTCAGGCTAGCACATTCTAAGCACAGGGACTCTCAGAGGGACCCCAAACAGCCTGAAGGGCTGGCATTAGGGAAGCGGGCCTGGAGCTCCGCCAAGGGGGACAGACAAAGGAAGAGTAAGGACCTGGAGCACGGAGCGCTGATTTCCAGTCCTGGCTCCACCGTTTAACCGGCCCTGTGACCCAGCCGTCTTCTCACCAGCCTGACCCGCCCCAGCGGCTCCTGCTCCTCCGCACAAGCTGCCTCCAGGCCTGGCACTGGCTCCCCCTCCATCGTGCTGCACAGAATGCCTTTAGGTGCAAGAGATAGAAGCCAAGCCAAACACATTTGGCCAAAAACTGGGTTGATAGGTGCCCAGAAGGGAGTTCGAGGGTGGTTCACTCCACATAGCTCTGGACTCTCCATCCACCAGTACAGCCAAGGGGATGGCCTCCTTCTGGAAAGTTCCAACCAAGGGCTCCCATTGGCCAAGCTGGGTCATGTGCCCGTCCTTGCACTGTGGCTCGCATCCCGCTTTGCCCAGCCTGGCTCACTTCCTGGGATCCACGGTGGGGTCAGCTCCAGCTGGACCCTATGCACTGAGTCTGGAGAGGGGTAGGTGCCCAAAAGAAACTCAGGCTGCTGATGCCAGGAGGAGCAACGTGTGCTGGGCTGCAGAGGGGGCAAGCCGGTGCCCCACAGGTAGAGCGGCAGAGCTGTCTGGGAAGAATGCCCACCCTCTTCCCTGGGGAGGAAGTGTGAGAGGTGTGCTCGTGGAGGCGTGTGTGTGTAAGAGTGTGCATTTGCAGGAGTGCCTATGAGCACTTGGTAGCATGCGGAGCTGTGCATTGGAGTGCGTGTGTGTGGAAGCACGTGAAAGTGTTTGAACAGATGTGTGGGCCTAGTGTGGGGTGTGAGTGAGCACCTGAGTGTGGGGGTGCCGCCCAGTGGGGGTGGGGGTGGGAGCCTGGGGGCGGGGGCCTGGGAAGAGGGAGGGGTCTGTGTGACGGCTAGTGCACACAGTGGGTGGGGTCTGGCCAGCCAGTAGGACACACACACAAGAAGGTCCTGCCACTGCCATGCCCCCTGCCATTCTCAGAGGTCTCCAGAAGGCCCGGGGATGAGGAGAGGCAAGTTAACCAGTGTGGGCACCAATAGGCCACCCAAATTCCCCCCTTCTAGACAGACAAGGTGGGCCGCATTGCCCAAGGCTGTGTCTAGGGGAGGCCCTGGGGCCACCTCAGCCAAAGGGTGTGATGACAGAGCTGTGGCTCTGTCCAGGGAGGCGCCCGCCTGTGCTGCCCTCTGCGCTGTGCCCGCATCTCCAGGACAGCACCCCTGGGGGAGGAAATGGGTCATCACACATCCCATCCCAGAAGAGGGGCCCCGGAGCACGCTACACGGAGAAGGATGTTGGCTCCGGCCCAGGCCTGGCCCCAGGGGCCCTGGTCAGTTAGCACCACCACTTTCCTCCACCCAAGCCCCTCATTTTCCCACTAAAGGTTTCAGCCTTTGCTGGGAAGACCAACTCCAGACTAAACCCAGCACTAGCTGGAGACTCATCCTTTGCCTCCCTTTAAACAGCGCCTACCATGGCCTTGGGCTCCTGGAGTATTTACAGGACAGACGAAAAATCAAACAAACATTCTAGGAAAGGAATTTGGCCCAGACTGGGGCGGGGGTCCCCAAGCCTTTGGCCTCCCAGATAGTTTAGGAACAAGGAGCTGGCATGGTTGGGGGGAGCATGTGAGGTGTGCGCGTGTCAGGATGGGGAGCAGGACATGGAGGGGGTGGAGGGATGCTGGGGTGGCAGTCTCCAGACCATCCCCACCCTAAGCCCCCCTGACCTGCCTCTCACAGCCCTGGACACACACCCTAAATACAAGAGCCACACAGAGGGGATGGGAGCAGCCATTGTGTGTGTTAGTCAGTCCATTTATCCTGCCTGGCTCAAAAACCAAAAAGGATTTGGAGCAACATGAAAAGATACATAAAACATAATATAAAAAAGATGTGAAGCGACCAGCCGAAGGGAAATAGGGCAGGAAGAATGAGATGAAACCCGGAGTCAGAGCAGCAAACAATGACAAGGCTGAGTCCCGGACACTCCAGCCGTGGGTGGGCTGCAGGTGAGGCTTGCACCTTCCACGGAGCCAACCTTCCTCAGAAGTCATTTCACCAAGAACCACGGTATATAAGACAGATGGAAATGGGGCTGCTTGGGGTGGGGGAGGGGAGCACTCAGGAGCCCGAGCTCTGCCCCCTCGGTTCTCCTCCCCCCGACAGCTGTCCTGAGCCACCCCTCAGACCCCCAGGCTCCAGTTCTAGCATCTGGAAACCTCTTTGCTGCTCAGTCTCCTATGCATTCACAGCAAGCGCAGCTGGGGCCGGGGACCTCTTAAGCTCTGCCCAGGACTGAAGCAGGAGAGAACAGTCCCCCCTGGGTCCTCATGGGACATGCTGCCATGTGCCGAATGGTGTCCTCGTAACATTCTGACAGCTTAGAAGTAGCTTCTAGGGCTACTTACCTGGCCTGTGAGGCCCCCGCAGCATGAGGCACCTCTCCATGCCATGAGACGGGCCCTGTGGTCCTCCACTCGTCACAGAGGAAGATACGGAGTGTGACAGCCCGGGGCTCAGACCCACACCTGGCACTGCCACCTCTCTGAAGGGCTGTCTTTTGCAGAAGGGAGAGACTGGTCCAGCGTGTCCCCAAACCACAGGACTGAGACCAGGAGGCCAGCCTTGCAGACGGCTGTGTCCACAAATCAGAACCAACGAAGGGACTGGGCTCCCTTGTCACCCAGGTGTCCAACACTGCCGACCTGGAGCAGCATGGGGGACCGGAGACCACAGAGTCGGGGCTCCCACCCACCCTGAAACCCTCTGCACCCAGAGCCCCAAGGGTTTCTCCCTCAGCCTCCCCTTCTGCTCCACACATCCGACACCCAGGAGGGAGCCCTGCGCTTGCTGAACTGGGTGCCCAGTGGTGCTTGGTCGGGCGCCAGCCTCTCCCTGAGGCCATCTAGACCCCACACCACTCGTTAAAGCACAGCCATGACTGTTCACTACCAGGGGACAGGGTGGAAGGAATTATTCACCCCTGACTGGTGGCCTTACAACGGGTGTCTTGCCTTTATGCCCTTTCCGCGGTATACGCGTCATTGACGGGAATTCTCATTTCATGGTTTGCCTTGTCAGAAGGCAAAATCTGATGCGTAGCAAATATCTCTGAGTTCACCAGTAATAACCCCCAGGAGATCATACTGAGGAAGTTATATGCTACCAAATAATAAAATATCTCCATCTCCTTTCAGAAGCTTTGGACAGCAAAGAGACCCCCTCCAGGGGACTCGGAAAACCTTCCGACAGGATCTGTCTGGCTCGTCCTGCTTAATTCACAGTGACTTAATACATCACGGGAAACGGGTGGTGGGGCCAGGAAGCCAAGCACAGCCAGATTCCTTCGATATGAAATGCCATCAACTGAAAGATTTAACAACACTTCTGGGGAGACAAAAAACCCACAACGCTAAGTGTACACGCAGATGCAAGATGTTGTCCTGACTTCAAGAACGCTGATAAGCTGGAAGAAAGAGAAAGATCATCCATTTCAAATGAAGGAAATATGGTAAATTGCTGCCCCTTTGGAATTGCAAAGTCTCCGGTTCCAACCCCTTTCCCTGGGGGCACACTTTTTAAAGCTCCAATAGCCATCATGTCCTGGGAATCACACACTCTAAAAATGATAGAGAGAATGTGCCAGTCCGGACACATCAAAGGGCCCCAGGCAGTCCCATCTGTCCCCTGAGGCCCCTGCACTGCCATTCCCATGCTCCACATCCACCCGGCACAGGCCATGTGTCCCTGGATGCAGAATTTAAGGAGAGGGAGGAAGAGCCCCAACAGAGTGCCTGCCGTGCATCAGGCACCAGCTAGATGCTGGCCTGACCAGGCTGAACTCCTGCCCCCAGCGAGAGGAGAGGAGAAGACGATTATAACTTATGGAGTCCCTGCCGTGTCTGCCACTGTGCTGGGCGCCACGCACGTGCCATCTTGTTTGGTCCTTGCAACTGCTCCGCTAGATTGTGATTACACCCATTCCATTGATGAGAAAATGGAGGCTGGGTGAAGTGAAGTCACTTCGCCGAGTACAGGCAGCCAGTAAATGGTAGAGCCAGAATGTGAACTCAGCTGCTCTCCCAGAGCCTTCTGCGCTCTCTGCCATCCCATGTAGCCCTTTCCCATCCCCCGCAGCCCAGAGCCGTATGGTGCCCGTCTCACCTCCACCCCTCCGTACACAGATCCCATCAGCTCCACCTCCTGATCATCGACCTCTCCAATCTCTCCACGTCTCTTAATTTCCACTGACACAGGCTGGGACCAGGCCGCCACAGTCGTGGTCACAGGAGGCCACTATGACCTCCCAATGGGTTCTTACCTCCCATGGTCCCATATCCACATTGCAGCCAGCACTGGCTGCAGCACACAAGCCATACAATGCCTGTCCCCTGTTTAAAATGCTCTAAAGGCTTCCCCTTGCCCTGGAGATAAAATGCTCCACCTACAAGGACCCAGATGATCGGCCCAACCTTACCTCCGACCTCTGGATCATGTTTCAACACTTCTGCCTTCTGTCCATCCTTCCCACGTGTGTGCTTCTTTCCAGCCTCAGAGCCCTCGTACATGCTGTTCCCGGGCCTGGAATGCCATTCCCTCCACAAGCCAATCCCTCTTCATCTTGCACAGGCGAGATTGCCACAACCACCCAAAGTTGCCTTCTCTCCCAGAACCCAACTCTTTTCCTTAAAGCCCTTATCACAAGTTACAACTATATATTTTCCTGTTTGTTTATTAAATGGTGGTCTCCTTCACTGAGCCATAAGCTCACAGACACCTGGAATTAGGGCTCTTTTGTGCTGCTCACACTGCATACAGTTGATGTCAAATAAATGTGCTGAGTGAATGTGCGAATCAGTGACTAGGAAGAGAATTGCTGGTCACCGTGACACGTCCTCCACCGACAGGGACAAGGCTGAGTCATTCCTCGTCACTGTGTCTCAAGCAGACACCAACTGGGCAGACTTGGCAATTTTGATTAAACAAACTGTGGTACACCCAGGCTCTGAACTCCTCCTCAGTGATAAAAAGGAACAAACTGGGATGGATCTCAGGGGAATTATGCTGAGTGAAAAAAGTCAGTCTCAAAGGTTACATACTGTGTAGCCCCATGTATATAACATGCTCCATGTGACCAAATTATAGAGATTGGAAAAGATGAGAGGTACCAGTCAGGCACGAGGAGGGCGGGCGTGACTGTCTAGGAGAAGCCAGAGCAAGATCCTTAAGGTGAACAGTCTGGATTGCGATCGTGGTGGCAGATACACGAATTGACACACGGGAGAAAATGTCATAGAACGATACACGAAGATGTGCAAAAAATAAAACCACATGAACACATGTAAAACCCGGTGAAAGCCAAGCAAATCCTATATCTAGTTCACCGTATTGTGCCAAACAATGTCCTGGTTTTGATAATGCATTATAGTCAGGTAAGATATCACCGCTGGGGGAAGCTGGGGGAAGGGTACACAGGACTTCTTGGTAGTGTTTTTGCAACTTCTTGTGAGTCTCTAAGTATTTCAAAATAAAGAGTAAAAAAAGTAAAAATTTAAAAAGATGGATTTCATGTGCTACCCCAGGCTCAGACTCTCCAGGCCCACTTTTCCTCCCTCTCTCCTTGGGACACTAGGTGATACCTGCCCGGGGGGGCCGCTTCTCAGCTGGGAAACCTGCAGGCAACCCAGAGCCATGGGCCGGTCACCCACTCCCGTAGGTGGAAGAGACTGGAACCCACAGGCCCGCCCCTCAAGCGTGGTTGGGTAATGCACTCATGTAAGTCAGGGGCCTTACCTGGTGCCTCATTTTTGTACCAGATTCCGAGGGAGGATCCTGTATGTTTCCAATGTGATCAGAGGTAAGAAGAGAAAACGCTCCTCCAAAAGTTGTTGCTGACGCCCGAAGCCTGGCACCCGCCTCTACGTCTCAAAAGAGGCATTTGGCGAGACGGCCACATGCAAAGCCCACGCTGGAAACCTTCCTTGTAGACCCCTCCCTGACAATCTCGGGATGAGGAATCTTTAATTGAACCGTTTTGTCCCAAAGAGGCCGAACCTTTTATCTCTCAACTGAGCCACAGGCCACAGGCAGAAAAGCCGCTGGTTTTGGTTAAGGGCGGACGCCGTGCCAGTGCTGCTGCGTTAGACCGTGAGATGGGGTACAAGGGGGCCTGCCTGGGTTTGCGGCTCACGGATGAGATGGCAAGTCTGGTTTGAGTTCAGTCCAGATTCTGGTGGGAGAAAGTGAAAAAAGTAAGTTCTCGACTTGTGGCCACACAGCGAGCAGGGCCTGCATCTACGCTGTAACAAGGCTGTGGGTACAGGGCTGTCTTAACTCTTGGCTAGATCTGACACTGACTGTCTACACAGGCAAAGGGTGGGCAGAGACTGGGGGTCTCCAAGGTGAATGGAATCACTGAATCGGCCTGGTCTAGGGGAATGAGCACTGGAGGAGGAGTCAATGGGGTCCTAGCCTTGGCCCTGCCCCTCATTCACCATGTGACCCTAAGTAAGCCCCTTCCCCTCCCTGGGTCTCAGTTTCCCCATCTTCACAGGGCCCTGACTTCTGAGGTTCTCGTCACAGCTAAACATTTACCTATACCAGGTCATATCAATCACAGCACTATGGACACTTAAAGCCAGAGCATTCTTTGCTGTGTGGGGCTGTAGTGAGCACTACAGGATCTTTAGCAGCATCCCTGGCCTCTACCCACCAGGTGCCAGGAACAATACCCTTCCCCCTACACACAACGTAATAACCAAAAATGTCTCCAGACACTGCAAATGTCCCCTGGGGAGTAGGATCACTCCTGGGGAAAGCCACTGCTCTAGACTCACAAACACTAAAATCCGGGAGGAGTGAGGAGTCCAGATCCTGCCTGATGAAGGAAGCCCCCGTACACTTTCTCCATCAGACTCTCTTCCTCCCATCTCTGCTCCAACCCCTCCTGCGCCGGGAGCTTCACAGCAGAGCCATTCACTCCCGGACAGCACTCCTCACTCAAAGTCTCTGGATTGAGCTGCAGTGTCCATGGCTGTTTGGAACCATCCAGAACTGGGCTGGGCCCTCCTCTGTGTTCTGGGCCATTGGCTATTTGAAGAGAACCATAATTTCCCTTCTCTTTTCCGGTGCCACCCTTGGGGGAGGACAGGCACACGCCAGGGGGAGGACTGAAGAGTGGGGGAGCAGGTGACCTGGAGGCTCTGAGAAAGGCAGGCCCCATGCGCTGCCCCAGAGCCTGACAACTGGAGATGGCATCTGCCTGCAGGTACAGATTTGCTGCTCCCTGCAAAGTTAGTGCCTGACCGCGGTGGGCACTAATGGCCTCCCGGGCACAGTGTCCTCACCTGCCCTGCCCTCCACCCGAGCCGATGTGAGGCCCCAGGGATGCAAATGGATGCAATTCCTTCAGGGCTTTTCTGTCCTTGCACAGACTTTTTATTGCACCTAAAATCCCCTCATCCAGGATAAGAAATAGTCACAAACTACCCAGGACAGGTGGCCCAGGAAGTCATTTATGTCGGCAGACAGAAATCCTCATTAAAGAGGCTCTCCTTGAACCACTCCCGGCCGAGCCCCATCCCCTCAGTCTGCTCTGCCTTCCTCTTTAGACTCGCTGTCATGGGGCACAGAGGGTGCACCATATTTCTGTATCCCATTCATTGTCAGTCTTCCCCCTTCAGCATTAGCTCTATGAGGTGGGGTCTCTGCCTTCTTCCTGGCTGTCTCCCCAGCAGCTCGACAGGGCTGCCACACACAGACGCACAGTACACTTTTGTCGCAAGGATGCAAGAACACTGATGAGTCCTCACTGGGGGGAATGGCCGATGGATGTTGGCAAAGCGAAAACAGAGGAGCCCCCCTGAGGCTTGAAGACCCCCATGAGCTGGTGTGGTGAGGGTTGGGGTAAAATAGATATCTCGAACATTGATGCTGGGGCAGAAAGAGAAAATTAGTGAATACTGGAGTTGGCAGGAATCTTAGAGGTTATAGCAGCCACCCTTACGCAGATGTGATAATCAATATGTTTATCAACTAATATGGTAATATAAGTTAATGTATTAATCAATATAAAATACAAATTTGAAAAGTATTTAATTTATTCTAATATATGTGTGTGTATACAAACTAGTTGATATTATAGTTGAAATTGCTCAGCAAACCATTCTAACGATCACCCAATGGATGGCTGGCTTTTGGCAATTGTTGGGTGATGCTTTGGAATGGTGGATACTAACTAAATGACATCCCCACCTGAGCCATGATTGACACCAGAGCCCCCGTCTCAGTCAGCTCAGGCTGCTGTCATGAAATACCACAGACCAGGCGGCTTCAACACAGATGTTTAGCTAACACAGTTCTGGAGGCTGGAAGTCCCAGATCAAGGTGTCTGCAGATTCTGCTCCTGAAGAGCCCTCTTCTTTGTGTGTGAGCAGAGAGAGAACTCCGGTGTCTCTTCCTCTTCTTAAAAGGACACGAATCCCATCATGGAGGCCCCACCCTCATGACCTCATCTAAACCTCCTCAACTCTCGAAGGCCCCACCTCCTGATACCATCACCCTGGGGGTTAGGCGAGGACTGTGGCGAGGACACAAACATTCAGTCCATAGCACACCTAAGCCCTTCCAGCCGCCCACCCAATGGGAGCCACCAGCGCCCCGGTGCCAGCCCTGTGCTGCAGCCAGCCCACGGACAGAAACACCACTCCTGTGACCTGGCCACCTTCCCAGCTGGACACTTGACCCCGTCTGACCTCGTCATGTCCCAGACCTCATCCCCATCACTGTCCCCTCACACCTGTGTCCCAGCCTCTGCCCCCTGACTGGAGTCCTCTTCTCTCAAATGCTTACATGGACTTTTACATGGAAAAGTATTTTGCATTTTCACTCAAAGGTTAACTTCACAGTCAACCTTCCTTGGCCACCCTTCCTGAAACTTCAATGTCCCCACTCCCGACAGCCCACCCCTCTCTCTGCCTCCTTTTCTCCCTGCACCTGTCCCCAGCTGGCAGGCCGCGCACTGTGAGTTAGGAAGGAAGGAAGAGCGGGTGGTCACTGCACTGGGGAGCCTCAGTGGCCTCCAGGAAGTGGCGCGTGGCCGCCATGAGGAGGCTGCTCACTGAGAACTGTCGGGCCCACTGCAACAAAAATATAATAGGATCTTAAAAGGAGATGGTAGGGCAGAGGAAAGGAACCTTCTTGAGTGCCCAGCGCCTTCTGTCTACTACTCATTCATTCTTCCCGGGATCCTATGAGACAGGTATTTTCACTCCACGTTCCAGAGGTGAAACCAAGGAGGGTTTAAGCTCAAGGTCACAGAATCACGCAGCTCAGAGCCAGGACCAACTCCATGTCTGCTGGCTCCAAAGCCCAAGTCTTCTCTCCGCACGGCCTCCACATCTAGGAGGTGACAAAAACACAAGACAGAAACCAAATGCTCTAGGGCGTGAGCCTTCTTCTCATCTGTGTCCCACCGGGATCCCAACGGCCTGGATCCCGGAGCACTTAGAGGGTGGTTGGCAGCAAGGACCTGACACTTTGGGGCCATGAGCTCGCATCCTCCCCACCAAAAGGAGCCAAGGGCCCGGGCCCTGCTCTGTGTTCCTGCCCGTCACAGCTGTCGGCTCCCATCAGGACGCGGCCTCTGACGTACAAAACCCAGGCCCTGCCTCGGGCTGGTTTCAGGTTTCTCCAGCACAGTAAATCGGTGTGTTTTTATTTCTCCATCTGTAAACATCTCTCCATCTAATACAGTAACTGCTGTTTATACAGAGCTATAAAAACAGAGGTCAGAGCACAATAAGATTATAGTCTTACCTCAATGCATCCAATCCATAATAAAATAAAATCTTACAAACGATCCAGAGGGCCCGTTTAGGGGTCCTTTAAGAATTAATGTCTGTCGTATGTAAGGATTCTATTTGAGCATATTTTCTACAGCTGTCAGGACCTATTTAAAAGGCAATATCCTTTCACTGGCATTTGATTTAGACTCTGTTTATACCATGTGGAGGATTGTTAATTCTGCAACATCTGACTCAGGGATGTTTGGTTACACCAAGGCCACCGCCAAGGGGACGACACATGACGGAGGGTGATGTCGGGGAGCGGGGCTGTGGCCCGGCTTCCGCCAGGCTATCTGTCGCTGATGAGGTGTGCCCGCAGGGACGGGACCCAGCAGCGGGGAAACGAGACGCTCTGCTTTCCAGGCAGCATGGGCTGGTGGCAAGAAGAACTTTGGCGTGAGATGGAGGACACGGCCCAACCACATGCTGGTGACAGGCCTTGGGCGAGTTCATTCGCCTCTCAGAGGTTGGGGTTCCCAGTTAGTAAGTGGAAAACCAGGCCTTTACCTTACGAGGTGCTGTGGGCTGAATCATGTCCCCTCAAATTTCGTATGTTGAAGTCCTATTCCCCACGACCTCAGAATGTGACTGTATTTGGAGACAGCGCCTTTAGAGAGGTGATTATGTGAAAATGAAGTCCTATGGGTGAGCCCCGATCCAATCTGACTGGTGTCTTATGAGAAGAGGACGCAGACACACACAGAGGAAAAACCAGGTGAAGACACAGGAAGAAGACGGCCGTCTGCAAGCCGAGGAGAGAGGCCTGAGAAGAAACCAGTCTACGTATTTATTTCCTATGGCCGCTGTAACAAATTAGCACAAACTTAGTGATTTAGAACAATACGCATTGATTCTCTTACAATTCTGGATGTCAAAAGTCCAAGATGGGTCTCACTGGGCTAAAATCAAAGTGTCAGCAGGGCTGGTTCCTTCTAGAGGCTCCAGGAGAGAATCCACTGTCCTGGCTTTTCCGGCTTCTAGAGGCTGCCCGCATCCATTGGCTTGTGGCCCCTTCCTCCATCTTCAAAGCCAGCAGCGGAGCGTCTTCCCATCTCTCCCCTCTGACTCTGCCTCCTTAGGCTGGCACATCTCTTCCCACTGGCTCTGCCTTCATTCTTGCACTGAGCAGCCCACAGCACCCTTTTAATCTGCAAATCAGATCACGTCACTCCGCACCCCGGGGTCTCACTTGCAGGGACTGAGATAGCCTCAGGGTGGCCCGTCTGCTCCCATTCCTGATGCCTCAGGTCTCCTCTCCTGGATAACTCTGTCCTCCTCACACTGGCCTTCTGGTTCTTTCTGGAACACGCCAAGTATGTTCCACCACAGGGCCTTTGCCCTTACTGTGCCACCCGCACATTTCGCCCAGAGACCCTCACTGCCTACAGGAGTCTGCGGAAATGCCCCTTGGTCAGACAGCTCCTCCCTGACCAGGCTGTCTAAATAACAACCCAATCCCCCAGCTCCCATCCCCTAAATCTCTCCATCTTCTTCCCTAACAGCTCATTTCTGCATAGGATTTGTCATTGTCTGACACAGATTTATCTGCTGATTGTCTGTCTTCCCCACGAGGGTGTAAGCTCCATGGGAACAGGATGTGGTCCGGCTCCATCTCCAGCGCTGGCGGCACAGGGGAATGTGCACACACGGTCATGGTTGCATAGACAGGTGTGCACCTTGAGTAATCTGTGGCTGAGGTTGAAACCTGGGAAAGGTCACTACAGTGGCTCTTGAACCAGAGAATATCTGAGCCAGAAGGCCTTTCTGGATGGCCCTGTCTTGCCTTGCCCATGCAGGAACCCGCCAGGCACTGTGCCCAGCAGGTCGTCCACCTGCCCTAGGTTGAAGAACTGAGCTTCCCCGACTGCCCTAGGAGTCCCTCAGTGGCAAAGACCCATACTCATCTTTTTCCAGGATTCCAATAAAGAGCGTGATATATGTTGGTCTCTCAGTACATGTTTGAGGGAGAGAGAGATGGATGGTCGGGTAGATGGAAGGGTAGATAGTTGGAAGAAAGATAGGTGGATGGATGGATGGATGGATGGATGGATGGATGGATGGATGGAAGGATGGATGCTTAGATGGACAAATGGATGCATGGATGGATGCGTGTACAGATGGATGGATGCATGGATGGATAGATGGGTGGATGGATGGAAGGATGGATAGTTGGATGGATGGCAGGCAAGACGATAACAGGAATGGATGGATGAATGGATGAAAATCAGTGACATGGAGCTCATCCTCTCCAAGGCAGCCTATGTCCATTGGAGACAACTGATCAACGCAAAGCCCTTCCTTGAGTTCTGTTGGAGTACATTTCCCTTTGTGACACAACTGCTGTTTCTCCAAGAACTGTCTTCTTTTCATTTTCTATAGATTTTGTAGGCAGAAGAAAAGAGTGACAGTGCTTGTGTTCCCTGCTTTACTCTGTGCTCCCAGCCAATATCTCTGGCAGAGCACCACCCGCTGGGCTGTAACCTGTTGGGTGCGTTTCCCCCATGACGCCATGAGCTCTCGGTGTCCAGCACAAAGCCCGGACACCAGGCCGCAGTCATGAAGGACAGCAAGATCCTAGCCCTCACTAGGATCCCCACACCTGTGATGCTCATTCACCCCGTGGTGACTCCATTCCAAAAGAAGCTTCCCATGGGGGCCGTGGGGAGATGGAGCTTGTGAGCCCTTAAAAGGCAGGCGAGGTCAGATACTTCGTGTCTGCCCATCCCAGGAGTTCAGCAAGAATCTCTGGTGTGCTTTTTTAAAACATATATTAAGAACCAGGCCCACATTCTCACCTACTTAACCCTCAGAACAAGCCAGCTAGGTTGCATCACCGCCCCCTTCTGTAGCTGGCAGAAACGGACACTGAGTTTTAAACTGGTCTGCCCAAGGCCACGTAGCTAGTACACGGTGGAGCAGGCCCTGAGCCTGGTCTCCCGCCTGGCTCTGTCTGCACACACCGACACTGACGGAAGCGAGAGGCGGGCCCCGAGCAGGTGCCTACAGAAGGGGCTGCAGGCAGGATGACGTGGGCCTTTGTGGGGTTCTTATTTCTGCTCTGTTTCCCTGGAGGTCATTGAATATCCCAGACAGGGAGGACCCCAAAGGATATCTGGTACATAGGGATCCCTGCACAGAGGGGAAACTGAGGCACATAGCAGGAAAATGGCTTGGCCATGGTCACAGAGCAAGAATGTGGCAGAGGTAGGCCTAGTCTCAGGCATCCTGCCCCCCAGACACCACCCCTATTTTCCTGCTGTGCTTCTACCTGCTCTGGAACCCATTTCACCCCTCCTAGCTCCCTGGCTTGACCCTCTTTCTGGGCCATGCTGGATGCCCAGAAGGCTCCGTTGGAGTCAATTTCAAGTTGCCCAATCCTAGGCTCTGACTTCTACTGGTGTCCACTCCTGAGAAGGTGTATTAGTTAGGGTTCTCCAGAGAAACAGAACCATTAGGATGTGTGTATATGTATATGTATAGAAAGAGGTTTGCTCTAAGGAACTGGTTTGCACAATTATAGACTGGCAAGTCCAAAATCTGCAGTATGAGCTGGCAGGCTGCAGAACCAGGGAGAATGCCAACATTGCCGTTCAAGACCAATGGCTGTCTGCTGAGGAATTCCCTCTTGCTGGCAGAGGTCAATCTTTTCCTCCATGCAGGCCTTCAACTGATTGGATGAGACCCACCCACATTAGGGAAAGCAATCTGCTTGACTCATAGTCCACCAATTTAAATGTTAATCTCATTAAAAACACTCTTACAGAAATGTCTTGAATAATGTTTGGCCACAAATCTGGACACTGTGGCTCAGCCAAGTTGACACAAAAACTAACCATCACAGAGGTGAAAACGTCCATGCAACAAGCAGATCCTCAGATCCTCGCACAACGCAGTGGCTTGAGCTCAGGGTCTGCAGCAGCTCTGCCTCTGGCTGGCTGTGGGATCTCGGACAAGTCATAATGTGTCCAGTGTCACACCCTCAACTGATGATGGGAGTAAGATATCCGCAGTTTGAGGCTGGAGCACGCACGGATTGAATGGGATGGTGTCTGTAAGAGCTCAGCAGAGTGGCCGGCACACAGGGATGTCCAGGAAAGACCATTTCATGGCAGCAGTAGAAGCAAGGCCCCATTGGCTGCTGAGCCGAGGACCGGCCCTCCCCCTCCACTCCCCTGGCCCCTGTCTGCTGGTCCGCTCTGCGTCTATCACACACCTGACCCTTGCTGAGTCTTTAGCCTGATCCCCTGCCCTCCTCCTCGTAGGCAGATCCACTGCTGCCTACCTCTCCTCTCACTTCCGGATGCTCCAGCCACCAGCTGATTCAGCCAGGCCCTCTGGACCCCTCCCTGGCATCTGTCCACGTGGCCACTGGCATAGCCCATCCTGGAGCTGATCTCCATCCCCTACCACACACGTACACACACACACACACATATGCACTCAACACATACACACATACGCATCCCAACACACACACACACACACACGCCAGGATTGGACGGCTCTCCTAATCTGTAAAAGAAAAGGTTTGGCGTATAAAATCCCCTTTTGTCTCCACGCTGACATGAGAGACAGCCACCTCCAGCCCTCCTGGAGGGCTGTCACCCTGGACTAAATGGTTCTAAATATTACACAGTTTTGTTCAAAAATTGTTCACAGAGACCTCCTCTGTGCCGGCGCTGTGCCGCATTCTGGGTACACAGAGACCACAGTGAGAACTGGTGACGGATTCGTCTTGGCATCGTCAGGTGACTGGCAGGGACTGTGTGGCTGAGGGGCAGATGGACGCCTGGCAGAGAAAAGGGACTGAGGACCAAGCACTTTCCTTCATCCCACAATGGCTGGGCCCCCTCAAGTGCCGGGGGCTTGACCCCTCTGAAGGCTTCCACCTGAGGATGTTGTTGTCCCAGCCGTGAGCTGCCCCTTGGACGGGCCCCTCATGAGTCACCCATGAGTGGCTCCTGGGTGCCAGGCCCAGGGACACTGAGAGGGATCACCAGGGCCCTGCCCCCAGGGAGGAGGATGATAAACAAACTCACACAGCAGATCTCATCCTCCCAGGATCAAAGGCCACACCAGCGCAGATGGCGAGAGTCACGTAGAGACCAAATACCTGCACGCTCCACCTCCTCCCACCACCTCGGGTGCCCTGCGGGGCCTGCGGTCAGAGCCGCCTCCTAGCAAGCCCAGCTCAGCCGTGTCCTTTCCCGCATCCCAACGCGTCACACTTCCCCACTCCGGCACCAGCCCAGCCAGTTGGCTGGTGTTTGGAGCCGCATTTGAGGAAAAAGATGCATCTGTGAGTTCCTGGGAGCTGGGGCTGAGGGAGGGACGGTGGCTTGGCCACTGCCACACCCAGGTCGGTCCCAGGCATCGTCCATGGGCCTGCGGGGATGGAGGGAGGAATCACCTGCATTATTTCAATTACTTTTTCCTCCCATTTATTCGCTGGTTGCATATAGTTGAACATGAATATAAAATGATGGCCAGACAGCCTGACTCCACTGTGAGTCCCGAAATCACGGTTCAGACAGATGTGTTCCACGATGCAGGATGCGGTTCCGTGGGGGTCTGGGATGCGTCCTTCGATGTCATTGTATAAACACGCTCATCAAGAGCCTCAGCCATGCAGCAAAGCCACGTGGGCTGCATATACGTAAAATATCCAGCTCCACAGAGTAAGGGGAGGGGAGAACCACGGAGGCCGGGAGACCGGTGACAGCCCAGCGTCGCCGCCCACTGTGTGCAGGGGTGGCCACGTCACTAACCTCCTCTGTACCTGCACAAGGAGCAGGTTATAGGGGGCGATCCTCAAGGCCTCTCCCACTCTAACAGTCCTGTACACATGGAATGTTCTGGGCTCTCTCTAGAATGGCAGCCAGCTGTAGTTGTGAAACTTTTCACAGGTGACTTCCTTCTGGAAAACTGCTGGAAACCAGAGTGACACAAATAAGGTCGATGGGAGAACCCAAAGGCTTGTCCCAGACTTGAATTCAGGCCTCAGAGGTGCTCCACAGTGGGTAAGAACCTGAACTCTGCAGTCAGACAGACCTGGTTTCTAATCTTGGCTCTGCTCTTTGCAGGCTGTGTGACCTTGGGGAAGTTGCTCAACCTCTCTGGGCCTCATTTCCTTAATCTGCAAAATGGAAGTGATGACAATCACTTTGAGCACAGAGGGAGGCATGAGGGTGAAGACACATCACATGAGAACTTACTGGCAAAAATGCCAGACAAATAGTCAGTGCTTCCTACGTATTTGTTGTGCTGCTCAATATTGAAATGTGTTCCTGGGGTGCACAGACACAGCCCCACCCGCAGTGGCCACAGCAGCACGGCTGGCCAAGAGGCACACGGCATCGTTTGGCCTGTGAAAACATTTTGGTGCAATTTTCTGACCCGCAAAAATATTTTTACAGTGAAAACGCATGTCTGGCGTGGAGAGGCTCAGTCTCACGGGCTGGTTTCGCTTCTCGGGAAAATAAACAAAAGTAGATTTGCAGACACCAGGGGATTGACCCAAATCAAACAAACGTGGCACTCGCTGGGCCCAGCGTGCCCCCCGCCCCGCCCAGCAGAGCAGCCAAATCTCAGACCAGGTCACCAACCCGGTCACCCGAGAGGGCACAGAGCCTCGCAGCTGGAGGGCGCCGGGACCCTGGGAACGTGCCCACTCCTCATTTCTCAGAGGAGGTGACAAAGCCCAGAGCAGGAAGGGGACCTGCCCAAGACCACACAGCACGACTGTGTTTGCTCGTTTGTGCGCTTGACTAGATGTTTAATATTATTTATGAACACACTGATTCTTTAAGGAAGCGTTCTCAGCACGGCTTTTAGGGGAGGGCAATGCAGTCTGGGAAGTGCTGACATGCCCAAGGTCATCAGGTCCGGGGCTCGAGCTTCCTCCCTTCCCTGTGCTCTCAGGAAAGCCTTTACTCTGCACTAGATGGCTGTTTCCCAGTCAATTTACTCTGTCTGGGAAGGCGGCGGGAAGTTAAGGAACAAGCACGAGTCTTGACAGAAAACAGGGTTCCCAGCATCACCACTGATTAAATATGTGACCGTGGACAGGCCAGTAATGTGTCTATGTTCTATTTCTTCCTCTGTGAGATGCCAGGGAGACATAAACCATCAGTGACAGGTCGACGCAGTGGAATACAACACAGCAATGAAAAAGAACGAATCACCCACACACACACCCGGACGTGCTGAATCTCACAGACATGGCGTGGAGCAGAGAAGCCTGGTGACTCCACTGATGTGACGTTCAAGAGCAGACAAAACTCTTGGGGTGATAGAGGCCGGAAGAGTGGTTGCCTCCAGGATGGGGTAGGCGCCGGCAGGGAGCCCACAGGAAACAGCTCACATCTTGGTTGGGGTGGTGGTTACCTCGGTGCCCACATACGTAAAAATTCACCCAGCTGTACCCCAAAGATTCGTGCACTTTGATGCACATAAACTAGGCCTCAACACACATAAGTGAGATAAAAGGACAATGACAGAGGTGCCTGCTTCATGTGGGCGAGCTGTACTGTGGACATGTTGTGGATGAGAAGGCAAATGCAAGTCTTCTATTTATCATCCTGATCAGTATTTTGAAATCACACCTTGTGCCCCCTTCATTCATAGACTGAACGACTGCGTAGATTCATGCGTAACTCGACTGTTCCTTCAGCCACTCGACACACACTGGGCATTCAGTGCAGGCACACATGCGATCGGGCTGGCATTTCAGCAAAATCATTCTGGTGCCAATGGAAGGGCTGCTGGAGGGGGCAGGAGAGGAGGCTGGTCCGGGAGGGAGGAGACAGAGAGCCGGCTCTCGGGCCTTTTGGCTGATTCTCAGTGAGTCTCTCCAATCAGAAAACTTACCGGTTGAGGGCTGAGTGCGCTTGCAGCCAGCTCACCCCAGAAGCCCGCCAGGAAGCTTCCCCGGTCAACACTTAGCCACCCGAGATGCTCAGCGAGGTCTGCTCACAGCAGAGGCGCCGTTAGGAACCACTGTCCCCAAGTTTTCCCAGCCACAGGCCTCCCCACTGTGCCTCCAGGTGTCGAACATTTGGACGGACCCAAGGATAATCTTGGAGGAAAAAACTAGGCCCAGGAGTAAAGAACAGGCAGGGGGTTCCCTTTTGTAGGAAACGCCAGCCCTGCTACTCTTCCTTCTCATTAGCTGAGCGATGCAGCAGAGACTGTGCTCGACGGGGCTGCAGCGAGGAAGGCACACCGGCCTCTGCCTCCAGCGAGCACACACAGCTCTGCACCCATCATCACCACTGGGACAAGCGCTGAGGAGGAAAAGGAACAGGGCACAGGACTCAGATGTCAGGGAGGCCTGGCCTCATCTGGGGTGCAGGGGGGCCTCCCGGAGGAGGTGCATCTCAAGGATGAGGTCACAATTGACCAGAGGAAAGGAGCAGGTGGCAGAAGGTGTGCCAGGTGGAGGAAGCTGTGTGGACAAAGGCCCTGAGGAGGGAAGGGGCATGTCCTGTGCATTGATGAGGGAGAGGAGGCTGGTGCCCGCCGAGCAGGGCGTGGGAGCTGAGCAGCACGAGATGAGGCCGGGCCAACCCAGGCCGGGCCTCTAGGCCTCAGCAAGGATTTGGGTCCTTCTGTGAAGAGTAGGGCAAGGGAAAGGGGGCTCTGAGGGTTAAGCAGGAGCTGACTTGGTGACAATTAGAGTTTTTACCTTCATTCCGGCCACCAGGTCTCCAGAGAGTGGCTTAGAGGAGGCAAGTCTGGAGGGGACAGGAGACCTTTAGGGCCTATAGGAGTCATCCAGGTGAGAGGGAGGAGAGACTGACCACGAGGATGGAGAGAGGACAGACCTCTTTCCTTCCTAGGAGGAGCAATCCCAGGGCTTATGACCAGTCAGGGGTGGAGAGTCAAGAGAGGGAAGGATGTGGGGTGATGCCAGATCACTGCCTGGAGCCCTTGGGAGGAAGACAAGGCGGGGGGCCCCTAAGTCCAGAACGTGCTCTTCTCTTACCAGCACAGAGCACTAGCTCTTGCAGCCCCGGATTGGAGTGGTCACCCCAGCTCATGACGAAGCCCAGCTGAGCCCAGAGGCGTTGGAGACGGAAGTCCAGGCGCCCAGCTCCCTCCTTGTCCGCAGCCCAGCACTTCTCCAACGCCACGGGCATCGAGTCACCGGGCACCTTGGTCAAATGCAGGTTCTCGTTATGTAGGTCTGGGGCGAGCCCGAGAATCTGCAGTCTAAGTCCGACACTGTCGGTCCAGAAGCACACTGAGCAGCCAGGGGTTATGGCAACTCTGCGCCGGCTCTAAGTCGGAGACTTGCCGGCCCGAGCCTGGGGGAGGACCAGGAGCACAGTCCCCACCACCAAGCGGTTTTCCTCTCTCCTGTCCCCACCCTCACTTCTCTCTCCCAATCCCATCCTCGGCTCTCCCCAGGAGTCCCCTGAGTTTGTCATTTACATGCTCAGGACCACGTCCTCTTCGCCACCAGGTGGTGGCTGCCATTTTCCTGCTCACCTGCTCCCAGACCCCGCGGTTGGGGAGCGTGGAGGCCTCTGAGTCCTGCCAGGCCACCAGAGGGCACGACCAGCCGCTGCCTCAGTGAAGCTGAGCTGAGGGGCGCGAGGACATGCCCAAGCGGCGCTAGGGAGTACGCGGTCTGCAGCCCGGAGAGCCCTGGCCGGGGGTGTGCAGCGAATGCATCCTGGCGGAGGTAGGCGGTGCTTCAGTCACCTAGGGCGGCCTTAACAAAGAACCACGAGCTGGGTGGCTTAAAACAACAGAAATCTATTCTCTCCCAGCTCTGGAGAATGGAAGTCTGAAATCAAGGTGTCAGCAGGGCCCTACTCTTCCTGAAGTTTCTAGGGAAGAATCCTTCCTTGCTTCTTCCAGCTTCTGGTGGCTTCTGGCAGTCCGTGGTGGTCCTCGGCTTGTGACAGCTTAACTCCAATCTCTATGCCCATCTTCACATGGCCTTCTCCCTGCGTGTCTTCACGTACCTTCTTCTAAGAACACCGTCATTGGGCTCAGGGCCCATTCTACTCTAGCATGACCTTGTCCTAACTCAGCTCCATCCACGAAGAGCCTATTTCCAAATAAGGTCACATTCGCAGGTTCTGGGGTTAGGACTTCAACACATCGTCTAAGGGGACACAATTCAACTCACAACCATGGCAGAACCGAGGAGAGTGTGGAAAGTGAGGCGGGAGCCGGGAGCCCCCCGTGCTGCCCAGTGAGGCGGCCCCACAGCAAGCACGTCCCCCGAGGGGCCCTGCCGCGTGAGGACCCGCTGGATGCCTGCTGTCTCCGCAGCCTCCCCGGCTGCCCAGCAGTGAAACCCTGGCCTGTAAACTCTGCTCCATGGGCTGTACACTGTTTGTAAGGTTTTAAATAAACACCCACAGCCCTTCTGAAGTCTGGTGGCTCACCACTCCCCCGGGGCTTTGGCAGTTGTCAGCAAACTCCACAGCCCCAGACCCTGAAAACTAACCGACAGGCAGAGCCACCCACAGAGGCCAGCGGGGGGTTCCCGAGGCGGCAGCCCAGACCAGGGCACCTCCCACGGCCCTGTGGGGCCAAACCCGCAGTGGGGACGCAGCCCAGGGGGCCGGGGAGGGGCGGGCTCCCACCCTCCGGGCTGGTTCAGATGCTGCCGGGAGGGTGGCAACTCAGTCGCTCCTTCCCCTGCAGCCTCGGTTTCCCCAGGTTGTTCAGGGAGGCCCAGCCCAGCTCCATGGGGGGTGGTGCTTCAGGGAAAAGACTTCATCCCCTCGGGTGGGCTGGGCCCAGGAGCGGGTCCCTCCTCCCCACTAATGGAAGTCGGAGGACCTCGGTTTCCCCGTTGAAAAGACAGACGGCCGTTTATCCCTTGTGGCTTCCGGCTGGTATCACTCTACAGCCAGGGTCACAAGCTGGCGGCCCATGTGCAAAATTCCGTCCCTATGTGGGGTGAATTGGGCTACCAAAGAGGGGGATTTTAAATGTTTTTACGTAATGGCCAGTATTTTAAAATGGGAAATTTCATATAGAAATCTGGATTTCAAGCTTTCTGTGAAAACTCCCGTCTGGCAGCATAGACCTGCATTGCCTTCTGGAAGGCCACGAGCATTCACCCTTCTGCTGCTGTTTCCTTCTATTGGATTGAGAAGACAGTCAGGCGGTTTTTGTGCTGAGGACAGTCATGCGTCACATAATGATGGGGACACTTACTGAGAGACCTGTCATTAGGCGATTTCGTCATTGTGTGAACATCACAGAGTGTACTTACACAAACCTAGATGGTATAGCCTACTACACACCTAGGCTACATGACACTAATCTTATGGGACCGCCGTTGTATATGTGGTCTATGGTTGACCAAAACATCGTTATGCGGCACATGACTGTATCTTTATCAAGTGGGAAAGAGCCAGATGAATTAAAAAGGCACAATTTTCCGGCTGGCCCCGTGGCTTAGCGGTTAAGTGCGCGTGCTCCGCTGCTGGCGGCCCAGGTTCGGATCCCGGGCGCGCACCAACACACCACTTCTCCGGCCACGCTGAGGCCACGTCCCACATACAGCAACTAGAAGGATGTGCAGCTATGACATACAACTATCTACTGGGGCTTTGGTGGGGGGGGAATAAATAAATAAAAACATTTTTAAAAAAAAGACAGTTTTCAAAAGGAATGTTGAGACCAGAGGAATGGCCTAGAGACTTTCTAGGGTCATAGGACGCCTTCTCGTCTCCCGCCTGGTCCACCCAGCACTCACGTGGAGACCTCCTGGATTACAGTCCACCAGTGCTTTCCCCAGCGTCATGCTTCTGGATGGTTCCACCCAAGGGCACAGATCAAAGTGGCCATTTGCCTAGATGTTAAAGCTCAGACTCATGCCCCTTCAGGAACCAAATCCCAGCTCTGCTCTCCCAGGCTGTGAGGCCTGGGCAGGCTGTGGAACCTCTGAGAGCCTCAGTGTTGTCCTCGTCTGTCAATGGGACCTCCCGCTGGGGGAATGAGGGATTCAGTGAAGATGATGGGTGAGGAATGATTAGCACACTAATTGGCAGCTACTTTTATTGTTGTTAGGGTTGTTTTTCTTGCCGCTGCTATTGGTAGGCGGCTCGTGTCTTGGTTTCTTTCTCCCGGAAGCTGACCTGAGACCAGGAGGCAGTGCAGACTGAGGGGGAGGAAGGATCCCAGGACAGGCCAGTAGTGGGGTAGAAGCCAGACAGGGAAGGGAAGGCAGCTGAGCAAAGGTGCGGGGTCAAGCCCATTACCACTGCGGGCAACCGCCCCCCAATCCTGCTAGATGCTCTGGAGCCACTGCAGCCCACACACCTCAGAGCCATCCACCTGCCAGGTGCCCTACCCCCATGAACACAGAAGCTGCGGCATTGATACACCAACTCTGGGGGCTCACTGGTCCAGGGCTGCCGCCAGAGGTTGTTCATCTGGCCGTCTGGCCTGCACAGGGGTGGGCGGAGTGGGCTCTGCAGCCAGAGAAATGCTGGTGCCAGCGTTTGGGAGATGAGGGGTGAGACCTGAGGTGCTAAAGGGGGAGGAGATGGGGGCAGGCCACCAAAGCGTCTGCTAGAGCTCATGTTCCTCTTTTACATGGATGCAAAACTTGCACTCGATTCCATGCTATGTCCATGTTTGTTTTAATGTAAAAATGTATTGGATAAATAAATAAATATTGAGCCTCAAGAATTGAGTAAAACCAATATTATAAGAAAATGCCTTATGTTTAGCCCGCAATTTTTTGTCCTCCCTGGCATGCTGCAACACACACACACACATTGAGATATCCATGACCCAGTTTGTGAAAACTGGCCGTAACTTACCTCATTCGAACCTCATCTCAATCTTGTGCATTAGGCACGTGTTGTCCCCATTTCACAGATGAGGAAACTGAGCCTAGGGTTTTAAATGACTTGCTTAGACCTGAACTGGTAAGTAGGTGAGAACCACTGGAAGAGGGCCCTTCAGCAGCAAGACCACATGGAGCACAGGCTACAGAGGGGCTCCCCTATGTACCCCCTGCTGGGAAATAGCCTCTTAGGAGCAAAGGTCTCCTGAGAGAGGGGTGGTAAAATTAGGCTTGCATTTCAGAAAGATCACTGTGGTGACTGTGTAGAGAAGGGATCAGAAAAGACTGAACTGGGGACAGTGGAGGAATGAGGAGGCTGCCTAGACACGTGCCCTGGTTGAGCAGAGAAAGAGACCAAAACCAAGATCTCTAACAGAAGGATTGGCACGACCTGGGGGTCACTGGCTGGGGGATGATGAGGAGAGGAGGGAGGTTTCAGATTTGGGCAATTGGATGGATGGTGGTGCCCTTCACTAAGACAAGTAGCACAAGAGGGGAGCAGCTTTGGTGGGGCCGGGAAGACCGTCAGTTCTTGATGAGTTGATGGTGAGGGCCATCCAAGAGGAGAGTCCAGGAGACAGACGGATATACGGGTCTGGCAGTGAAAAGATTGGTCTGGGCTGAAGACGTAGACCTGGGGAGCCATTGGCACCAAGAGTAATTATGGCCATGGGAGTAGAAGACATCACCCAGAGAGAATAAGGAGAGGGGAGGGGAGAGCAGAGCCTGGGGCAGAGCCTGAGGATCCCCCACACCCAGGGTCGGGCAAAGGATGAACCCATATAGACAATTCAGCTGTGGTCACAGAGGCCAAAGGAGAACCTGGAGCTAGAAGAACATGGTGGCGAGGGCAGAACGTAAGGCCCACGGAGCCTCCCTGGGGCTGGCACACAGTGGTTGCTCTAAGAAGCCTTTCTTGATGGAAGGAGTACATGAATGAATACATTTCCTTAGTGCTTTGCAGCTTGCAAAATTCTGCCAGAACCATGAGCCCATTTGACTCTTGCAGACGGCAAGCAAGACTGACTCCATAAGACTCGAAAACCCGAGGCTTCCAAAACTTCTGCAGCTTGTGGAGAGCCCAACTCCTAGGTGCTTCCCAGGGTAATTTTTCTTGCTTTAATCGTGCTGGACGGTTGGGCCCTTCCCTGGCTCTCCATGGCTCTGTCTGGCCCTGAGGGCAACTAATTGGTGCCGTGAGGTTAAGCACTTTCCCAGAGCCCCCTCTGCACCCCTTCCACTGCCTCTCACACCCCTAAACACCAGGCTGGTGGCTGCACCAAGCAGGGATATTTGGTGTGTGAGAGCTGATTGGTTTTTGACAAATCCAGCTTGGCCCCTTTTTAGCACCTACTCATCCCCCAGGGGCTAGAAATCTGATATTTTAATGATTTGCTCCAGACCCTTTGAGGGGTGGGGCGGTGATTCTGTGGAGCCAAATTCCCGGTGGAGGCAGGCCTGGTAGATGTAATTAGCAGGTGAGGACTCGCTGGGCTGGGAAGTTGAGTGCTGTCAGCACACAGTGGGCTGTGCTGTTAACTCACTTCCATTCCAGCAGGAGCGACTTTCCATCCCCCAGAAGTGGAGGGTAGGCCTTCTCAGCAAGGGAGGAGAGAGGCTTTCAGGAGAGGTCCCTCTCGCGGCTGCACAAACAGTTCCCCTCTACTCCTGTTGGTTTGGTCCCAGCTGGTCTGATTTCCCCCAATCTTTTTTCTTTCTTTCCTAAAAGATTTTTCTACATCCTTCTGATTCTTTCTTTGGATCACAGAATCTCAGAGGAGATTTAGCCTCTCAGAAGGAGACTAAAGTTTCACCTCTTCCTGTTATAAATGGAGAAACTGAGGCCCAGCGAGGATAAAGGACTTACTCAAGGTCACACAATGAGTTAATATGATCATTATCGTCATGACCACCAGCAGCAGCAGCATCACCAACATAATCATTATCATCACCACCACCATCATCATTATCATCATTGTCATCACCAGCACCACTGACACTACCATCATCATTGTCGTCATCACCACCATCACCACCATCACCATCACCACCATCACCACCAGCATTACCACCACCATCATCACTGTCATTATTGTCATCACCAGCACCACCAACACTACCATCATCATTGTCGTCATCATCATCATCATCACCACCATCACCACCACCATCACCACCATCACCATCACCACCATCACCACCATCACCACCAGCATTACCACCACCATCATCACTATCATTATTGTCATCACCAGCACCACCAACACTACCATCATCATTGTCGTCATCATCATCATCATCACCACCATCATCAACATAATCGCCATCATCACCACCATCACCACCACCATCATCATTATCATCATTGTCATCACCAGCACAAACGACACCACCATCATCATTGTCGTCATCATCATCATCACCACCATCATCAACATAATCGCCATCATCACCACCATCACCACCATCATCATTATCATCATTGTCATCATCAGCACAACCGACACCACCATCATCATTGTCGTCATCATCATCATCACCACCATCATCAACATAATCTCCATCATCACCACCATCACCATCATCACTACCATCACCACCAGCATCACCATCATCATCACCACCATCATCACCATCACCATCATTTATTTGTTTATTTATCCAAAATTATTCCAAAAAGGATTCAGGACACTTAGCCACCACAGATCTTAGGTCTCCAGACTCCTTCCTTTGGGGTCCTCCTCCCTCCGTCTTGCCCCCTCTCTCTTTCTGCAGGTCTCCCACTCTCACATCACCTCTTCCTCTCCATCATCCCCTCCCTACACTGAGAGACGCCTTCTGTCATCTAGGATCTTCCCATCAACTCCCCCATCCCTTGCCCAGTTATCTCTCATGTACACATTCCTTTTCAAAATCTCCTCTGTCTCTACTTCTTCCTTTTGCTTAGGGGATGACTGAAACAGAAGGATCTTGGAGAAGAAAAATATGAAACATGGCAAATGAAGGGGAAAAATGGAAATGAAGGAAGGAGCGTGTGGTGTAAAGTGAAAAGGGTCCCAGGCATGTTGCTGCTTCAGCCCCACAAGGAGGTAGGTGGGGACACGGGACGAGCCACTTCCCCCCTCGGCACCTCAGTCTCCTCCTTCAGAAAATGGTCTGGGAGGAGGGAAGGAAGGATTTTGCTGAAAGATCTGAAAACCCCACACAGCTCACACATTGCACGACTCTAAGGGAACGAGGAGGAGGGAGGAGGGAGGAGGCCCCTGGTCCGGGCGTTCCCTGAACTGGGCAGAAGAAACACTCATCACAGCCCCCAGCCCCTAAAATCTGCTCAGCCCCAGAGTCTGGGCCGCATCTCCACACCCTACTGGGGAATTAGGGTTTCAGCGGCCAACTCTCCTGACAGCCGCTCCTTTTTCTGGATGCCTGTCACTGGAGCCTCCTTAGATGGGGTCTGGCAAGCTTATGCGTGGGAGGCACCAGTGCTCTGATCTCTGCAGGGACAGCCACACTGGCAGTGTCACCCTCCAACCTGTGCCCTCCTGGGCGACCTCCTGAGCGCACCAATCCCCAGCCTCCCCTCTTCCCGCCCACTGCTCCCCCATGCCCTCTTCCCCGCCCTCCATCCTCCCAGCCTCACTATTTGCAGCCTGACAATTCGAAATGTGGGGTCCAACTTTGCCTGGGTTTGGCCAGAAAACATCCATCCATCACAGCTGCATCTTTGGAAGGAGAATGAAATTCACAAAGCCTCCTCCAGGAGCCTCCCAGCAGGGAAGAAGGCCAGCTCCACTCCCCTCCCCAGAGTGATGAGCGAAGGGACATAGTTAACTTCAGGCTGCCCAAAAGCCCCCATGAGCCCAGGGCGAGTGGTCCAGCCAAGGCCTGAGTTATGCCCGGCAGAGCGAATCTGACAACCTGGCCAGGCCGCCTTCCCTACGGCTGCCTAATGAGGCCCTTCCAGAGACGGCTGCGAGGGGAGGCCACAGCAGTGCTGACGTCCAGGGGACCAACTCGGTCATGGAATAACTGACCTCGCTGTGCCTCGGCCCAGCAATCAATCCCACCTGGCCTGGCAATTCTGGGCTGCTCTGGCGTTCACGGCGCCCAAGGACTGGGCGCTTTGGGAAAAAGGAATCCAAGGTAGCCCCCAGTAAATGGGGGGAGAGCCAAGAGCAGCGCCATTTCCCCTCCCTTGTGGGTGGGGGCCAGCTGGCAGGGGACTCATAATCACCTGGGAGACACTGAATGTGACTTAGATAATATCCTGTGTGCCCGGCCTTGTGCTGAGCACTAGAACAGTCCTG
Source organism: Diceros bicornis minor (assembly GCF_020826845.1). Taxonomy (NCBI): domain Eukaryota; kingdom Metazoa; phylum Chordata; class Mammalia; order Perissodactyla; family Rhinocerotidae; genus Diceros; species Diceros bicornis. Next base: position 40,677,310 of record NC_080763.1, read on the forward strand.
CTATGGTGCCGTCATGGTCACTTTTGTGCCAGAAGGTCACATAGCTGCTAAGTGGCACGATCCGGGTTCAAACCCAGCCCTGCCTGATTCCAAAGCTATGCTTTTCTTCGTTATGTCATGTCACCTCCACCTCTGACCATTCACTCCAGCCAACCCACTCATCTCAGTGACACAAAAACTAAGGGTCTCTGGGTAAGTAGCTTGCCCAGGGTCACCCAGCAAATGGATGGAGCCTAGTCCTGCGTGGCCCCAGTGAAGGTGGGTGGAGGGGTAGGGGAAGATGAGGTGAAGGAGGAATGCTGGAGCTGGGTGACAGCTGTGATGGGCCAGCTAAGGAGTGGAGCAAGGAAAGTGGGCGAGGGGAGTGGAGCATGGAGGCAGAGAGAGGAGGAGGAAGCCATCTGAGGAGGGCTGGGTGTGATCTGAGTATCTTTTCATCTGAAAATTCTGACAGCTGCATGGGACAGGGGTGGCAGGAGAGGAAGGCTGAAAACAGGGCAACCACTTAGGAGCTCTGAGAAAGGTCCCGGGGGGCCAGAAGCAGGCCAGAAGGAAGGGCAGAGCCCTGGCAATGGTCGTGGAGGGATGGCGGGAGAGGCACTTCTAAGGGAGCGGTGAGAGGACGGGAGAGGAGGAGGTGCCTGACGTTTCCAGAGATGGAGAAAAGCAGGTCCATCAAGCCCGTGAAGAAAGGCAGAGGAAACAGTGGGTCTACCTACACAGGCTACGTCTGGGGAAAGCTGGGTAGGCATTGGGAAAATCAGGCCTGGGCTTAAAGTCAGGTTGGAGTGTAGACGTAGAATCCACTCCACACATTCAACATTCATTCATTCAATAAATGTGTATTGAAAATCTCCTGTTTAAGACTCTGGACTAAACAATGAGAGAGATAAAGATGACTTTGTATTGGTCCTTGCACTGCAGAAGCTCAGGCTTTCCCATTGCTAGCACAAGAGTGACGGCAGAGGAAGCCCTCACCTCCTTCTTCTGAAATGAGATCCAGGATACTCCCACCTCCATCCACCCCCAATTCTATCTGTCCCCATCTCAATCCACTCCCTCTCTATCCAGCCCCATCTCCAAATGCCCAAACTCCATCCACCCCATCTCCATCCAGCCCCACCTCCATCCACCCCCACCTCCATCCACCTCGTCTCTATCCACATTCGTCATCTCCCTCCACCCAATCCCACCTCCATCCACTCCCACCTCCATCCACCCCATCTCTATCCACACCTCTCATCTCCCTCCACCCAATCCCATCTCCATCTACCCCCATCTCCATCCAGCCCATCTCATCCACTTCCATATCCATTCACCCCCATCTCCCTCCATCCACTCCCATCTGCATCCACCCCCATCTCCACGCAACCCAATCTCCATCCATCCCATCTCCATTCATCCTCATGTCTATCTACCTCCATGTGCATCTACCCGTCTCCACCCACCCCTCACCTGCATCCACCCCCGTCGCCCTCCACTCCCATCTCCCTCCACTCCCACCTCCATCCACCCCATCTCCATCTACCCTCATCTCCAAACAACTCAGCTCCATCCACCCCTCACCTGCATCCACCCCCATCTCCTTTCAGCTCCATCTCCATCACCCTCATCTCCATCCTCCTCCCCCTCCCTGGTCAGAGTCCAGGTTTCTCCTCACTGCATTGCTCGCTGTTTACCTCTGTGCACCACCTCCCCACCTGGACTGGGGTCACCTCCGTGGCAGGAGCCACCAACCCCCACGGGGCTCAGTGCACAGTTGATGCTCAGCAACCGAATAAGATAACTTTGATTACTGTGCTGAGTTAACTAATAAAGATCCCCATAGGTAAATAATCATTAAGTGGTTCCAAGTTCTAATTTTTTTTTTTTTTGTGAGGAAGATCAGCCCTGAGCTAACATCCATGCTAATCCTCCTCTTTTTGCTGAGGGAGACTAGCTCTGACCTAACATCTATTGCCAATCCTCCTCCTTTTTTTTTTCCCCCCAAAGCCCCAGTAGATAGCTGTATGTCATAGTTGCACATCCTTCTAGTTGCTGTATGTGGGATGCGGCCTCAGCATGGCCGGAGAAGCGGTGCGTCGGTGCGCGCCCGGGATCCGAACCCAGGCCGCCAGTAGCGGAGCGCACGCACTCAACTGCCAAGCCACGAGGCCGGCCCCAAGTTCTAATTTTTGAAAAAAACAAATCAAGTAAGCTACCTTCCCAAATTTGTGGGTGAAGACAGCTCTTTGGGGTCAGCTCCTCCATTTTGCTTCTCAGTCATTCAACAACAGACTGCATCTGCTCTGGGTGATACAGAGATGAATCGGACACCAGCCCCCAAGAGGCTCACAGTGGGGCTTCAGGAAAGCAAAGAATAAGACCGATAACACGTGGCAGATGTGTATGGTAGGTGCACTGAGGAAATTGTTGGTTATACCAAAACCTGGAATCCAGGAAGGCTTCCCAGAGGACGGGCCGCCTTGAGAGCCGGGTGGGGCTGGCCAGGGAGAGAGGGAAGGCTGTTTTGCAGAGCAGAGGCTGGGAGGTTGAGGCCATGACAGTGGGAGCACGTGGGGAGGCTGGAGGGCGTGGATTTCCTCCTTCAGGGGCTTGGGAGGGCTCTGCCAACCTGTTCATAACGTCCGGACCAAGCTAGGCCACTGGGCTGATCAGACCCCGGAGTTTCCTAATTGCATCGTCATTGCCAGCCCTGGAACTATCTGGCACTGGTGCCCAGTCGACTTTCCGAGTCCAACTCTGCCTGGAATACCCCTCTCCCACCACTGCCCCAGAGTCCTGCCCAGCCTCAGAGGCCACCTCCCTTCCAAGGTGCCCCTCTGATTCCGCCTCCACCCACCTCCCCAGAATCCATCACTCCCCTCTCTCTTACTTTGGGACTCCTTTGGCACCTTCCTTGGAGTGCAAATTGTGCTCTGGCTGGTCAGCTGGATATTCAAGTGTTTCCTTTCCCCTTTGTAGGAGGCCGCACCGTGTAGTGGATGCGAGTGGGCTCTGGATTCAGAATGTCTTGGGAGGAGGTGACCAAACTGTGTATTGAAGAAGGAGGGAGGAGGAAGTAGCACAGGCGCAGGTTGGAAGCATGAGAACACGGCGTATTTGGACCATGGTAGGAAGTTGAGTGAGATGGAGAGTAGGGCGCTTGGTTGAACAGAAGTGGAGTTCCTAGGGGCTGGACCAGGAGGGACCGCCCATATAGTGTCCAAGAAGGCAGACACAGCCCCTCTCAGCCCTAGAACGGAGCGCACATCACCTGGATGACACAACACCTTTAGCTGGCTCAAGGCTACAAAGCACCAAGGCGTTTCCTAAAGAGTTCTCTATCTGACCCTAGCAGTGAGGAGCTTTCTGGCCGGACCCAGCTCAGGCTTCCTTCCCCCTCCCTTCCCGGGACTCCCAGTCTGCGATCCTATCAGCTGTCACTTTTTTTTCATCCATTCACTCACTGATCATCATCCTCCCCCCTTCCAACGCTTCAGACAGGCCGTCCATTTAATTTTGTAAAACTAAACAGCATGCTCGGTTCTTTCAGAACGCACTCTGAGCGTGATATGTTCTGGGGAATGTTTTTCAGAGCAGTGAAAAATTTAATTTTTTCCCCCAGCATCGTGATGTGTCAAACATAATTTATGCCTGGACATAATTCATCCTTAAAGATAAATATTGAAACCCAAGAGAGGAGAGACGGCTGCAGAATTTCCAGGGGCAGAGGGGTGGGCAAGGGGGTCTCCCTTCCTGATCCCACCACTGGAGGAGTGAAAAAAGTATAAACTCAATGAAAGTCAAGTAGCTAACTCCAGGTCTGGTCCCAGTCTCCTTCTAGAACTGCTGCAGACTTTTTCTTTCTTTTTTTTTTTTTTTTTACAGGCCTCTTTTGTGTCTGTTGAACTGTTGCTCTGTCTTGCATAAAATCTCTTGCAATAGAAGTCCTCAATTAAAGTCACCTGCTGGTCGTTGTCAGCCGAGCTTGACGCTGTCAAATCACGCAGAGCTCCTTAAGCCAATACAAGTCATTAAGGAGGAGGGGAATTAGAGATCCGACATGGCGGACAGGAGCCATCCATAATGGATTGATATCTTCCTCTGCTGGAGGCGGGGTCTCGGGGAGCCCCCTCCCCGCTGGCCTCCTCCGCGGGGGCCTCTACCCCTGGATCTAATTAGGCTGAGGCTCAGCAGGTCCGAGGCTGCGTTGAAAGGCCATCAGTAGGCGAGCCCATTAATAACTCGCCGGTGCCCTGCGTATTGTAATTGTCAGGCTGCAATTTACAGTAATCCTCCGATGCAAGAGCCTAAGTCGCTGCAGCTGATTGGAAATTCATACACCCATTTGAAAGAGAAAAACACAAGATGCGTGGGTTAAAAGGCCAAAGCAGGCAAGTGTGTGTGTTGAGTGACAGACATTTTAGTACTAGCCTGGGACCATATTTTAAAAGGTCACTGAAAACTCTTGGCTTGGGCCCTCTGACAAACAATGAACGTTCCATATATTTATTTGCCATCTCTTTGTTTTTACAGCAAGCAGAATAAATGAGTTAAATGACGTTGTGCGGGCCTGCATATCGTCAGCACAGGTTATAAGTCATTATTAAACTCCATCAAATCAAACCAAACCCGGTCAAGGCAATGAGACTAAAAGTTATTTGCATTCCTTCTGTCATAAAAAATCATATCCCCTTACTCAAGACTTTCGTTTCTTTATTAAACGCAGCCACAAGAGTATTTCAGGTCTGGCAATATAAGCCGGGAAACCTTTCTCGGTATAACTCAGTATAACAGCTTAGACCCCATTCCACTAAAAAGTCCCAGTCGAGCGTATCTGGGCACTCAATCAAGACATACATATTACTTTTAAATAAGATTAGCTTTTATATTTTGCTGCTTAAGTTAAAACTTTTCATGTCATTCTCTACTTTTATGTAAACTCCAGCATAATTCTGTTTTAGCAAAATACTTCAAACAAATTAAAAACCTCAAGTCGAACGTGTCCTTCACAAAAACTCTCTTAATGGCATCGCAATGTGTTTGCTGACACTAAAACACTTTTAAATAAGATGGATTTTCCCTCCCTTCCCCTGCATTTGTAATTACGGCCGTGCGGAGCGCGCCTTCGGCTACGATGGCAAAAGCAGCTATTTGTGCTCCAAAAGTCGTTTGACTAATAACTGACCAGTGACCCACAGCAACTGTGTAAAAATTGTCTCTCCCTGTCCGTCTCCAACTGGGTTCTACGTTAATTGTGTAATGGAAAGTGATGGACAGGGGTGATTTGGGGAGGGGGTACCGGGAAGACAGAGGGAGGCGGGAGGAGGGAATGTGTCCCCCCCGAGTGGCCGTCATATGGTAAATCACGGAGTTGTTGACCACAGTATCTTTCTGACCTGATGAATGGTTGGGAGGAGACTAGAGAAGCAGAGTAAACAATTGGACCCTGTATCCACTCCTAATCCAAAAAAGATGTCAGTAGCCATTATTAAGAGCAGGGATTTGGGAGGGCAACTGTTTTGAAAAGTGAACTATAAGCAATTTCAGGGCCCATGCGGGTCACTGATCAAATGAAAGGGAATTGACTATTTGTCCGTGGCTCTTCATTTTTACATCCGCTGTGTATTCCGTGGTATCTTCAGCCAGAGGCAGAACTGCAGCGTTAGCAACACTCCCACGTCTCATTCTTCCACTCTGGGACACTGCATGGACGCTTCCCAGCTTACTCCCAGATTCCCCACATGTGATCTCATGGAGGCCAACAACATCCCCACAAGACAGGTGGGAACTGCCATCCCCATTTGACAGTCGTCAAAAGGAAAGCTCAAAGAGGTTGAGAAACTTGTCTAAGGTCACGTCCATGGGGTGGCAGGCAGAATTCTAAGATGGCCCCAAGATGCCCACCCCTTGATGTTCACGCCCTGCATAACACCCTCCCCTTGAGTGTGGGCAGGACCTGGGAATATGATGGGATGTCACTGTCACCATTAGGTTATGTTTATATGGGAAAGGTGAAAGAATTTTGCAGATGTTATTACAGTTCCTAATCAGTTGACCTTGAATTAATCAAAATGATATCCTAGGTGGGCCTGACCTGATCAAGTGAAACCTTTAAAAGAGGGTCCAAGCCTTCCCTGCAAAGAGAGGCTGAAGAGGAAGCGAAGCTCTCCTGCTGGGTCTTGAAGAAGCAAGCTGCCAGGAGTTCTGCATCTGCGGGGAAATGAATTCTGCCAACAACCCCATGAGCCTGGAAGGATCCTGAGCCCAGAAGAGACCTCACCCCAGCCAACACCTTACTTGCAGCCTTGTGAGACCCTGAGCAGAGGGTCTAGCGAAGCTGTGCCTAGATACTTGCCCCACAGAAACTGAGAGGTAATAAACGCGTGTTGTTTGGAGCCATCAAATTTACGGTCATTTGTTATGCGGTGATAGCAAACCAACACACATGGCTGGTAATGAACTCAGGGCCTCCAGGCCACCGACCCAGTAGACTTGCCCCAACATCCACACTGTGGCCATATTTCAACCCCATATGTGGACTCCTTCCTAATATTTGCAATCTAAACATCAAATATAAGCTTACTTTTAAGTAGCTTTTATCCTACCATTTTCTTATCCCAAAATATATTCTTAGACTGAAACCTACATCTTGATTTGGCTATTACTGTGAAAATTATTTAAGAGCTTTCTTATAATACAAAAAAAAACAATACCTTTTCCTTTTTCATTTCAAAGGTCTACGAACAGCAACATACTTGACACCAATATGAAATTTTCTTGTTAAGCCCATAAAAATCAGTACCTTATGAGAAAAGCCGTACCTTTACAAACACCTGACTAAATATTTCATAAATGCAACACACAGCAAATTCCTCCAGTAGATTCACTGGATTTACAACCATCAAACTATATTAAACTTACAATATCAAGATTTATCACCTATTAAATGGAGTCTCGTTTTAGTAATATCTCGCATTTGATCCCAAAGGATCTCAAATACCTTCGACCCTTCACCAGGGCACTCCACTGTAATTCATAACGAGGTAATCAAAACCCTCATTGTAATGCCGCCTCTGCCATGTTTGGGAATTAGCTCACCTATCAAGGAAAGGTAGCCAGATCTGGGAGAGAAGGCAGCGGCTGCTTTACAGAGTGCAGAAATGGCACCAAGATCCAGACCACGGGGGAAAACCCACAGAGAACCAGAGATGAAGAGTCAGAGGGTCCTAGCAGGCCTCTGCCCCAGTGGTTTTCAAACATTAGTTTTTGGCAATAGATAAAACTGGAATGGCTCAGGCTGAGGTAGAAAGAAGAGAGGCCCCAGCCCTATACCACCCCCCTCTTCTGACCCCATCAGCCCTCTGCAGCACACAGTGGGAGACCCTGTCTCCACTCCGGTGGTCCCTCACCTTGGCTACATATTAGGATCATCTGGGCAACTTTTTTAAAAAATGCAGATGCCCGGGCCTCACCCCAGAGATTCTGATTTCGTTGTGATTCTAACTCACATTCACTGGTCTGGCTGAGGCCCCATCTTATGTTCGAAGAACCCGAAACTCTGCGAGGGGAAGAGATTTGCTTAAGAAAGTACAGGTTTAAAACTATAACCCAGAAAGATATAGCCTGCTCTCAGAATGTTTGCAGGGATGTCATTACCCATGTTGAAATTGTAAATCTGAGTTAAAATGTGTGAGTTAATTTTGAAGATTTATAGTGATCGCTTAACTCAAATAATTCCTCAAAAACGTTCAGGGCTTATGATACAGGCAAATAACACGACCCAAGTCTTAGGAATCTCCCTGGACCCAACACCAAAGAATAACACAGTCTGTTGAAGAGACTGCAAATGTCCACGGCACCACGGACCAACGACCACTACAACGGGACATTCTGTAAGAACTTCTACTCATCCCTCAAAACCCAGCTCAACTATCACCCCTTCAGGAAATGTTCTCTTAATCCTCCAGCCTTCTTCTTCCGTGTGCTGGTCAGTTCTTTATTGGAGGGGACACTGGATTGAAATTATTCAGTTATATGCAATTGTCCCTACCATAATTGGAGCCTTGAATGCAGGGTGTGTTTTTTTCACTTTTCAGGGATGTCTTCAGCACCCCTGCCTATCTTTACTCATCTGTAAAATGGGAACGATGGTAGTATTGGCTCTTATATGAAATACAGGGAAAGTGCTTAGAACAGAAAGCACTCAATCAATGTCATCTATCATTATTATTTAAACTTGGCCACACCACTCCACTTGTCACTTGAATACATTACCCTGTTCTACTGTCTTCCTAACAAGTAGCATTCTCTAAAATGATCAGATTTCTTTGATTAAGATCTGTCCCCCCTCCACCACACTCCCACCCTGCTGGCAGGTAAGCCTCCATGAACGTGATGGACTAGTCTCTCTGACTGAATCTCATTGACCCCACAGTGCCCAGAAGGCCTGACCACTCGAGTGGCTGCTGAATCGGTACTCGGGATGAATGCACAGATGAGGTGTTGAGCAAAAGAGCAAGCACATGACCTTGGTTTCTAGGAATTGACGGTCTTCACCAGCGATGATTCAAATCTCTATTATTTCTGCATTCACAACTTAAATCTTCGTGGCTTTGAGTATTATCAACCGTTAGTAGACCCTGCGGGCCAGCTCCTTCACTGTACAGAGACAGGCCGAGGGAGGCGAATGACCCGGCTAGAGGGGCAGACAGAGGGCTGCCCTACGGTGCAGGCTCCGGGGCCCCCGCTGACTGGCTCCTTTCAGCCTCCTTGGTACAGGAGGGTTAAAGTCGGACAGCCCCAGAGGCGTGTCTGGGACTCAGGAATTCCAGATGCCTAGAAATGCTCAGACCACCAGTTGACAGTACCTCCCCTTCGTCAACAAAATTGGTTTTAGGGACTTTAGTTCTGGAAAGCCTAGATTTTCTATCTATAAACATAACCTCAAGTTGGAATTCTGCCTTGTTCAGAGGACTGATTCAGCCCTTTATTCCAAAATAGGTAAATATAAGTAAAAATAACTAACCACCAACAAAACCCAAAGTGGCCTTACGGCTCTAAAAGAACTTAAAGCTCAAATACACTTTCCCATAAAAGCAACTTCTGTCCCACCGTGTCTGCCCGCATTTGAGCCTGGGCTCTCAGTGGGAGAAAACTAAGAGCGCGATGCCCCGTCGCGTGCAAAGCCACGGCTGTCGTCCCCTTTGTCTTTGCAAAACGGCGTGTGAACTGTGGCTGGACCCATTTAACACGCTGGCCCACTGGGACCCGGCGGCACAAGCCAGCACAAAGTTCAGCGCTGTGACGATCGAGCGCTCCCGCCTCCTCAAGAACCACCACACTCACCGAGGTCAGCTTCATGTCGAACGCTTAGTAGCTGCTCAATAAATACATTCTGGACTGAGGAGTATCCATGTGTTTGTTACAGCCCGTCTCATTCCCAAAAGGATCTGTGGCAAGAACACAACAACCGTGACTGCACAGATGCTGTAACAGGATAGGATGGAGAGTCAGGGAATGAGGTCAAGGGGAAATGAGACACTGCTAACACAAACACAGGGTTTTATTCCCAGAAAGGAACTGTCCGTTGATCTGGCTGTGGCCTGTCTTCCCACGAGGATCCACGAGGATGTAACAGTTCTTCATGTCATTCACTGCTCTGTCCCCAGTGCCTAGAAGAGCGCCTGCACACAGAAGGTGCTTAATAATACTTCAGCGAATAGATGCACTGGGGGTCTGCTAGGAATCTGGCTCCGAGTTGCCTAGTACTCAAAGCAGAAAGGGAAAAGATTGGCTACAACATTCAGTGTCCATTCCAACCAAATCTTCAGGAAAAGAACAGGCTCTTCTAGACATGTCTCCCCTGGGTCTTGAACTCTATATGTATTAGCTGTCAGCCTGACCAGGAAACCCACCCTTCACCCAAGACTGTGACACAATACTCAGGAGGGATCCACGTCCCATTCCACTGGGTGAAAACATTGTAGAAGGCAGGGACTTTCCCTGCTCTCTCCTCTGCTGACACCCCCGCCCTTTCCCTCCAGATCCTGCACTTGATCCGTGTCCTGAAGATTCAGTAACGTCCTCAGACAGCAGAGAGAGGAGGGCATGGCCCTGAGCTGAGACCAGCGTCGACTGAGGTGCTCCTGCAGGCCAGCGGCATCCGGGACCGGAACATGTAGTGGTGGCTAGGGCACGGTCCTTTGCATCCCGCAGCTCAGACACGAGGAGAGATGGTGACGATGGGTGAGAGGTGCTGTGAGAAGGGGAAGGGCCTGCAGGGGGACCCAGAGGACGGGTGCGGGTTGAGGGTGTCCCGGGGGGCTGGGCGCCCCTATGTCTGCGAGGAAGGGTGATGTTGGACGAGCAAGGAGGTGGAGGATGGCCAGGAGAGCTTCAGGCAGCGTCAACAGCACACAGAACGGCCTTCCTGAAAGCTGCAGATGTGGGATTATTGGCAAGACAACGTCCATCACCTTGAGATGGGTCCCGGGGTCTGCGTCCTGCTCTGGGACTGTCAGGGGCCAGCCCCTGGACGTGAAAACTTGTTTTGACATAAAACACACATTTCAATAGCTTTACTTCACCACTGCTAGCCGCAAGCCAAGTTTAGTCGGGACCACAGGACTAGACTCACCCACCGTGGGTGGGAGCCAGAGCGGCCCAGTGATTGGAAAACCTTAGGGTTCCCTTCCAGCCCACTAACCGCAGGGACGGCTGGTCACCTTCACATGTGACCTCGGACCCGCTGGCTGGCAGACCAGTCAGGCTGGGTTCCTGGGCCCTATCAGAGATGTGGTTCACCAAATGCCAGGATGCCCTTGGTAGGGCATGTCTTCAAGTGTGTTGCTCAGGACGCTGGTCCCATAAGATCTATTGTGAGGTGTCTGTGGTCTAATAAGTTTGGGAAATGCAGCCCTTATCAAGCCCCAATGTACTTCGGCATAATAAAGGACCTGAGAAGTCCTGCAAAGAATGCTGCTCAATTTTGTTTAACCCATGATCATCCAAACAGTTAATCATGGGACCTTTTTTTGCCCTATCACATCTATTAACATCCCTGCAAGTCTCCATCTCAAAGGCAGATGCAGGCACTGAAGGAAAGAGAGGAGGGGTAGGGAGTCTTACAAATGAAAGAGAATGTTCTAAACAAAAAAGCAGGGAGCACTCAATGATAATAAGCAGCTCATCGAAAATTATTTCCTAAAATAGTTAGAAAAATGTTTCAAGATACGAATAGCACTCTAGTAGCAATACTTGGTCATCTAACAACTTCCTACAAGTCGCAGTTACGGACACACCACCCATCACCCTCTGCCCCCAACCAAGAAACACTAGAGGAGGTTCCCAAGATCAGAAAACACCCCCTTCACTTTGCAGGGTGACAATGCACTGCGGGCTGTGCTTGCGCATGTGTGTGTGTGTTTGTGTGTGTGTGTGTAAAAGCCCCAGCTTCACTCAGCTTTTCACTCCTATTACAATGGCACCTGACAGCATAACAGCAGTGGCTTGACTCAGCGAAAGGGGCTTTCCTTTTTCCTCCAAATAGAGTGAATGCAAAAGCAGGAAGGAAAAAGCACAGAGGCTCAAGGAAACTCTTGCTTCTTGTTGGACGGGGCAGAGCGTTACTAACATGGGATGCCAACAGCTTCTCTGACCGAGACTGGCCTCCTTCCTGCAGCCCTTCAATGGCCAGTGGGCATGTCCCCAGTTTATCAGGCTAATGTAAGTCAGGTAACAGAGTAATGATAGGTTCTAACCCTGACTCTCTAATGAAGACGACCACGAGTCTTTTCCTCATTTGAAAAAATGAGCTACTAGGATGACATACAAAACAAAGAAACAAATAAATCTCGCAATTGCTGCCGATGTTGGTCATGAGTCGTCACCTTCTGGGATTCTTCACAACACCAAACATCTATAACATATACATACACTCACATATTCTAACTCCACCTTTATCTCAAATGATCCACACAGAGAATTACTGAACGATGGTTAAACACTTGTTTCGATTTAGGCAGGTATGGGTTCGTGGCCCAGCCCTCTTACTATGATCTCGGGCAAGTTACTTCGCTTCTCTCTGCCTCACTTTTCCCATCTGTAAAGTGGGCACTGTAGTGACAACTGGCATTTATTACGGGCTCATGTGTGGGTACTGTGCCCAGCACTTTTTACGTGAACTCCACTGAACCCGAATGACTCCGTCCTCATTGTAAAGGCAAGGACGTGAGGCTGAGTGGTGAATAACTCGCCTGAAGTCACACCGTGCTGGAAACCAGGTGGCCTGACTCCAGTTCTCAATTTGAATCTCTGTGCTCTACTTCCCTCCAAAAGCAGCTGTTTCCATAATCGTGGTAGGAGTAAATGGCATAAAACGTGTAAAACATTTAGTACAGAGCGGGCACCTATCACACAATAAATCAACATCATTCAATAAATCTTAGGTCCACCGGTCCTTATCTGAAATCCTGGAGGTCAATGTGTTTTGCAACTCAGAATTTTTCAAGAGAGAATTTTGGAGAGTAAAAGGCAACCCATAGAACGGGAGAATACATTTGCAAATCATAAATCTGATAAAGATTTAATATCCAGAATATATAAAGAACTCCTAAAACTCAACAACAAAACCAACCCAATTCGAAAACGTGCAAACGACTTGAACAGACATTTCTCCAAAGATCTATAAATGGCCAATAAGTACATGAAAAGGTGCTCAACATCACTAATCATCAGGGAAATGCAAATCAAAACTACAAGATACCACCTCACACCCATGAGGATAGCTACTATCAAAAAAACAAAATAGGGGTCGACCCGGTGTTGTAGTGGTTAAGTTCGTGTGCTCTGCTTCGGCGGTCCAGGGTTTGCAGGTTCTTACGCTGGGCGCGGACCCATGCACCACTTATCGAGCCATGCTGTGGTGGTGTCCACATATAAAGTAGAGGAAGATGGGCACAGATGTTAGCTCAGGGCCAATCTTCCTGACCCCAATAAACAACAAGCGTTGGTGAGGATGCGGAGAAATTGGAACACTTGTGCATTGCTGGCAAGAATATAAAACGATGCAGTGCTATGGAAAAAAGTATGGCAGCTTCTCAAACAATTAAACATAGAATTACCATATGATCTAGCAGTTCCACGTCTGGATATACATACTAAAGAATGAAAGCAGGGACTCAAACAGACGTGCGTACACCAGTGTTCACAGCAGCACTGTTCACAAAGCCAAAAGGTGGAAGCTACCCAAACATCCACTGGCAGATGAATAGACTTAAAAAACGTGGTAGATACACACAACAGAACACTATTCAGACTTAAAAAGGAAATTCTGACACATGCTACAACATGGACGGACCATGAAGACATTATGCTACGCCAAAGGACAAATACTGTCTGATTCCGCTTATACAAAGTACCTAGAATAGTCCAATTCATAGAGACAGAAAGTGAAACGATGGATGCCAGGGCCTGGGGGAAGGAGGGGCGACGAGTTAGTATTTAATGGGTACAGAGTTTCAGTTTGGGATGAAGAACAAGGAAATGGATGGTGGTGATGGGTACACAACCATGTGAATGTACTTAGGGCCACTAAACTGTACACTTAAAAATGGGTAAGCGGTAAGTTTTATGTATAATTTATCACAAATAGAAAAAAGAAACACAAAGGTCTCAGTGTTGTTACCATGTGGCCTTGCAGACAGGACGGAGAGCGTGCTCCCCGCCTGCACATCCACCACGGGTGCAGCCCCTCGCTCCTCGAGTCCTACAAGGACCACAACTCAGTTCTCCACTGAGCCAGCTGTGAACGGCATCCAGCATTCCACCTAGAACGTGCACTATGCTTATGGATCTGCAGCAAGAAAAACAATTCTCTTCCATCTGGATTCTCTTCACGCACATCACGGCTGCAAACCGATATGCTTGGCCAGGCTGTGTTCTCAACTGCTGGCCACGGGAGGGCAAGGTCACGGTGGCAGGAGTGAGCTGTGGCATGAAGGCTTGCCCTCAACCCTCCAGTGAATTCTGGGCAGTAACACCTACACACACAAGCACGTAGCACTTAACCAAATTCCTCAGGATTAAAATACACATACGTTTTTCCCCTTTCATTCAGAGAAGTCAGAAGGAGAGAAAAGGAAGGGATTAATTTAAACTCTTATAAAGGAAAACTAAAATTTTTTCTTGTTTTAAGAAACTTACTCTCAACCGCCTTGTCCCTACAGGCAAGTCCTTCCTAGTAGCGCTTAGTTTACTGAGTTACAAAAAGGTTGGGTCAAGGCTTGAAATAATAGAATTCTTTCTTAACCAACAATATTGGAAGCGTGTCCTAAAAACCCGGAAGCTGAAATTCTGTCCACTTGATTTCAGAGTAACCAAATTCACTTAAGGAATGTGTCAAACGTGTCAGAAATAATCCAGGACCTGGAACACATCTGTCAATGTGGCAGAATTTCAGAAAAACACACTGGTATTATTTAAATGTTGAAAAGAAAAAGACAATTGTTACTATTTAACTCTACAAGTAGACGTGAGGCAGAACTTGGTAAACAAAATTTTATCCTATTAAAATATGCATTTTTACATGACCGTGGAATTAATACATTTTAAAAATCATTTCTGCTACAGCTATTTAAGTGTTATCGCCCACTTGAACTGAATCAAAACGAGAAAAGAAAACGACAGGACACAAAGTGAACAGACCATAACTTTATTGGAGAATTACTCGGCTACAATTATTACAAAAAAATGACGAAAGGTAATTGTGACCCATAAGGTGCAGACTGCAAATTTCTGCAGCATGATAACTGAGTGAATGAATGGCATCACGTTCCTAAAGCAGCTGCAGCAAGTGATGGCAAACATCTTATTGTCAATCCAACTAGATGTGTTAGTTTTACTTGATTTTAGTCATTTTCCTTCACTCTATTTACAGCAGAAAAGCCAGAAATTTTACTTCCTGTTCACCTCGGCATTTTTGCTACACAACCTGCTGCTGCGGTGAACTCTGAGTGCACCTACAAAATTAAACTGTCTGTGGTTGCTTCCAAATAACAATGGGCTAGGAAAAAAACAATGAATGATTCAAACATATTTACAAGTCAGTTTCGAAAGACTATTTTCACTGCTAGTGGAAAATACAACGGTCTCAACGCAGATCCCCTAGGTATTGCTACTGGCGTCTCCAACAACTTTTAAAACCATTTTAATATTCTTGGTCTTAAGCATATCTTAAAAACTTTTCATGTACAATATAAAATAAAGAAATTTATTTGGAAATAATTAAGTTCCTGAAAAGTAATCAGTGGTTGAAAAAATATACCTATTTAAATGTAATTAAAATAACCATATAGGTAATAAACGTTACAGGAGTTTCTCTTCCGCAGATAACACAAACTGATCAAGGATTCTAACGTGATTTCAGAGGCAAGCTGAATAAAGATATCAAGGTCTCGGTTTGGTGGCTTAAATTTTGTGTGAAGGATTAGATACCCCAACAGAGCAAGACACCAAGTTTTAAATCAATGGGGCTTCAGCCTGACTACGGTGGGTCTGGATCTTGACCACCCTCTGCTCTCTGCAGTCGCCATCTGACTTCAGGTGGCGACTGGAAGGCTGACTGCCGGTTGAGCAGCTGTGCTTACAAACTGAACCAGCAGAACCGAAGCAGCCTCAAGTCTCCTGCTATCTGGGCAGGGTAATCTGAATGTTTCTGAGAGCAAGCTATTATGAAGAAAGTAAAAATACCAGTATTTTAAAATATAATTACAGGAGTGTTAAAGGTCATTCGAAATTTAATCATTTCACGTAATGTAAAAAAAAAGAAAGAAAAAACTGTAACAAACATTTTTAAAACATAATTAAGAGTTCAGTTAACAAATCTTTGTCATACTTTCACAAACAGTAAAAATGCCACAGACAAAAATGACCTATTTAAGTTGTGCAAGTATATGACACATTGCAGGCATTATAATTATCTTTTTCAAATTCGGTAAATCCAAACAGCAGCGAGGCCAAACCACATTTTTTCCTCTCAGTTAAGCATATTTTCCTTGAAATGAGGTAAAGCACGGTACCAAGGGCAATGCTTATCTGTGCTACATGAACAGAACAGAGGGGAGAAAGCTATTACAAACGCAGCATAGTCAGGACTGCTGAAAGTATATTATAAAAGAAATTAAGAACATTTACAATGAAGGCTCAAACCAACTGACCTCCACACAACCATGGTAAGGAATTTCCGTAGTTGCTTTTTCAAGACACGTTCATCAGTCCGTCACACGTGTGCTTGGGCACAAGCCCACCTCCCACTAGTACAGATTTTCCATATTACATTCGGTCTCACATTGCAATCACAGGAACAAAAGGTGACATACACGGTCGGAAAGTGGGGCAACATAGAGTGATTTTTTTCCTTAATTAATGGATGCAAAACATTTCAACAAGCTAAACTGGGGAAAACTTTACAGCATTAAAAGTCAGCAGCACAAAAGCGTTCATAACCATTTCATATGTCTAACTCATAGTTTTCATTTTTTAACTTAGTAACCAGGGGATCAGAGAATGCTTCAAAGCGTGAGTCACAAATTAAAATCAGCTATTTTTCTCCAGCAACAAAAAGTGAAATAGCTAAAGTTTGCTGTTGATAAACATTTTGAATGGTAGCAGGAAATTTGAACCCCTGAGAATGTTATGACCTAATCATACCCAAGTCTGAACTTTTTAGTATTAACAAAAAATACTCTTCTTACGGTTACAAAATATATTGAGGCATTTTTCTCCCAACGGGAACTGTAACTGTGAAACAATCTGATTTTGGTGCCAGGAGCAAGAGAATCCCTTAACACTGGGACGAGTGCATTAGACCCAAGGCAAAGCCCTCAGCCCCTGGCATCAGGTAGTTTATAAATCATCAAGAGATCTGTGACACAACTTCATCAGACATCACCCTCACGGGTAAAATTCACATCCAGCCTTACTGGTTAATTGTACATGTTTACCATTCTATAATTCAAGAATTGCTTGGTTTTAACTTGCCAAGAGACCTTACACTGACATTTTTTAAAAAACCAAATAGAAATCTAAGGTTCCAAATCAGAATTAAATACTTTAAAAACGAGTCCACCCAAATTAATTTGCTCAAAAACCCATTTAATAATTTAAATCTTGATTTCAGTTTAAGATTGGAGACAACAGACCATGTTGGAGAAGCTTCACGTCCCCTCACTCAGCCCCGGGGAAGCGGAGCTGCCAGCTTTCTGTGTGCACACATGCAGAGGTGTCTCCCTGGGGTGAGTGGTGCAGAAAGAGCAAGAAGCACAGTATTCAATCGCAATTTGAAACAGAAATGCAGCATCACATGAAGCATCAAGTTCAGAATGATGTGCTGGAAAATATTAGACACCTCTGCTCAGCCTTCTTAAACTTCAAGCATAATTAATGGGGCAAATTGCAGCAAACCTCTACTGGTATGTTGGTGGGAGTGCAAGACTGACCCACAGCTTTTAAAAAGGTAAATTAAGAGGTATTATAGTTACAGTGCAAAAAAAAAAATTAAAATTTCAAGCATATACATAAACATAGCACCAAACAGGGGAAAAACATGCATGCAAAAGAAAAGAAGAACTGAGGTATTTAAGTGAAGAGTGCCCTACAAGTCTAATTAAAGAAACTTAGGCAAATGCCTAAAAACGTCTTTTTTTTTCTTTTCCAAAGATGGAAATAATGAGCTAGTTTATCTAAATTAATGATCTAAATCACAGATGTATCAAAATTACGGCAGTTTGTGGCAGACGTTAACCTTCCATGGCATTAACAGCACAGCTTTGGTAGGTGAAATACGCATGCAACATCGTGAAAAGTACAGTAAGAAATTTACGTGAGAAGACTAAGGGTAAAGGTGCTCTGTTTTGCTTCTTTAAATAAGCAACCAATCAATTATAAAATCTGCAGCATATTTTAGGTGTGATATGTCTAAAAGTTTATTTTGTTAGAGCAACAGCCTACAGGGCAAAATTATTTGCCACAAACAATTTCCATCAGTGGAACGACCTAGCAGGAGGTTGTTAGTAAAACTGGGTATTTAGCCAAAGATCATGTTTATTATGGTGTTTAAAAAAATCCATAGACTACATATTCTGGTTTTTAAAATGTCTTCAGTACACATATAACAGAAATCCTAATATAATCCTGTAATAAGTTAAGTCACAGCCATACTAGTGAGTTGTAAATATCACGCTGTCTCAACATCTAATGCATAATAACATGAAGGGAATGTAAAATAGTTTGTTCCAAAAAGATCAGAAATTAAAGAATATCCATGAGGATTTTACTTTTAAGGCAAGAACCTTTTTATGCAAGACTACGTGGCGTGAGAAAATTAAAATCTGATTTAACAACATGCCAGCCAATGTTAATCAAAAGTCTGTCCCTTAATATTAAGTGCAATAGCGACCAGGAAACATCATCTTACACGATCTAACATGGAAAGAAAAGACAACACGGGCACACTCCTCCTCTCACGAACCGCGTCATTCTACGGGGCTTATCAACTACGTGGGACGGTGCTACCGCAGGAACGGAGGCCTGTCAGTGTCGCTTAGTTCTCGGGACTGCTGGAGGTTAAGCTCCTTGGCCTCCTAATACTAAGCCAAGCTGACAGAAATTAAACTAAAAAACAGAAACAAAAAACAAAAAAAAACTGTCAGTGATTATTCTGACCACTTGCTAAATACCATCATTAAAGCACTCGTGATTTAAACGAAGCAGAAGTGAGGAAAGACAAGATTGTGTTTGCGCAAAAAACTAAAACTACCATTAGTTCCAAAGTTTTTATACATATGTTAAATGTTTTATTCTGTAATCTAGCTTTTTATCAAACAAACTTTAAATTCTGCCTTCAATTCATTCCACTCAGTATCAACTTTAAATCATCCCTTTCAATTTAAATATTTTCCACCTTAATTCTGCTTTTTTTTCTTTAATTTTAAAAAGGGGTTTCAGCTGTTGGGAACCTGAGGTTGATTGGCTTTGAGGCTTCGTAGGGCTCTTCTTGCGGCTGCAGATTTGGCAATCCTGTAACTTCGGCCAACACCTTTAAATTTCCCCTTTCCTACCACTTCCACGGTGACTCTGACCTTGCCGTCATAAGTTCTCTCAGCCGGGCTGTAAAAGGGCCAAACAGCTTGAATGAGACGTCAGAAGTATTTATTATCATTGTCAATCAGCACTGAGTGTGCACTCTCAGGCTGAGAGCCTCACGCACAAGCCGACAGCACACAAAGGAAATGTGCACTACGGCTTACTGCACAGCCCACAGACAGGGCTGCTGTTTCTCCTTTAATTCAGCATGCTTCATAAATAAAAGAGAGAAGTCAATCAGACTACAAATGGAAACTGCTAAGAGCATGCCCCAGTGTAAATATTTTTCAGAATCCTTCATTTATGGTAACTTTGAGAACTTTTCACCCCTTGTTTTTAAGTAAGTTAACTTTTTTCCATGCACAATTTTGCTTACCTAAATTTGGCAGTTTCTGGTTCCATTTCAAGCAATTCTCGCACAGGGGAACGGGGCACATTAGCAGAAAATTTTTCTGTAATCAAAATGAAAGAATAATGTGAATAATATCCTTGAAGCTGTTTTTAATTTTGCTTTTGCTTCTTTCAAAGGGGAGCCCACAGTACCTATTAGCGGACGCATCATAGGATAGTACACCTGCCAAACCATCTCCAGGGACATCCCACTATCCATGTAAATGGCACCAGCAAGCGACTCAAAAATATCCCCCATGGCCTTTGGAACTTCAATATCCTCTTCTTTCTCTTCATCCTCCTCAGATCTCCTAAGCTAGTACAGAGAGAAAAGGGACTCGTAAGCAAAAAGGCCACTTCTAAAGGCAGTCCACAGAGGTGTGTCTCTTTTCTTGGATATGATTTTATTATATCTTTAACAAGGATAACAATATCAACGATTTATGGCATGCTTACTACATCATAATAGGTTCTTCACACACATTATCTTATCTAAAAAAAGAAAAAAGTTTTCTCAGACTTCTCAAAAAAAATCCCCTCCCATTTAGTATGTCTATATTCAGCAAAGGAAAAAAATTACTTCTAAATAAAAACAAAAACAACTTTTAACATAAAATTAGAAAACAGTCAATGAATGTATACACAAACTTCAAATTCACCGGTAGTCAAAGAACTGCACATTAAAACAGGTCTACTCTCGGCGGCGTGGCGAGGAGGAGGCAGAGTACTAATCACAACAACGCTGACAAGCGTGCATGTGGCTTTGGGGAGCAGAGGGGCAATTTCCCTGTCATTGTTTGGCAGGGAAATTCTATTTGGAAGGTATGTTCCTCCAAGCTCCCTTTTTATTAAACCACTTATAAATGTATACTATAAGAGAGTACTTGCCACAGACTAGGTATTCAAATTAACAGAATAAAAACTTACACATGTATCAAGTGCCTTTTTAAAGTTCATAATTCTCTGATGCAGCAATTCCATCTTAACAACTTTATCTTAAGGAGGTAAGTGGATATATAAGCATATTCACCATATCCATGCTTATTAAAAGCTCTAACTAAAAACAACTCACATATCAAGCCACAAATGACTGTTCAAGACACTACATTATAGCCATATACTGACTAGTGTCTCCTACTGAAAGTCCTAACGCCAGTCAATAGACGGAAAGTCGTCCACAACACTTTAAGTGGAAAGAACAGGTTATAGTATACCATGCAGAATATAATTCCATTTTATATTCTATGTATGCTTATGTCTCTATACATTAACAATAAAACATCACCAAATGGTAATTTTGGTTATTTCTGAGGTGGTATATTTGCATAATTTAATTTTCTTTTGGCTTATTTGTATCTTCTAAAATAAACACAACCTACGAAAGAGAAGGGCAGATAGTAATTTTTAAACAGACTGTTTAGCCATACAAAGCTCTACATAACACATTTATAAAGCTGACTTCTGGAAAAACAAGACACTTATTGTTCCTATACCATGGTTTTGAGGTCTCAAGTTTAATTCTCTCTTTTTACAGATAGTAAGTTAGAAGAGCCAGACCAGGACATTCCAATCAGTTTTTGTAACTTCTATACATGTGTTTATATAAACAAAAGGATGAACAAAACTAAGAGAACCAGTATGTCCCACTGTCATCAAAAGAGAACTTAAACCTAATTTTGGCTAATTCTTCAAATTCTAACCTTAAATATTTCTAACGAATGAGAGTAGGAATCATAATGAACACATAGGAGATGGTCCTAATTCCTCAGACCATCCATCCCGGAGGAGGGCACGGGTGAGAGTGCAGGGGAGGATGCTGCCTCCTGAGATCCCCTCAGCACATCTTCTGTGCAGCTCACAGTCTCAGACACTCTGCCCTGTGGCCAACCTCAAAGCCCAGACTCTTAATTTCTCTCACAGAAAGTCAAGGAAATGTACTACTTCCCAACAACGGTTTGGCGCCATTAAAAAAGGGAAGGTACAAATTAAAGAAAAAACAATTAAAACCATTACTAGAGTTATAATTAAATTCCTTGACTCCTTATAAGAAATCTACAAAAACAGGACAAAGGAATCAGAAGGGGAAGAATAAGGAATGAGAGTGCTCTCCTGGGCACACAGGTATGCAGATAGGTGTTTGTGAAGGCTCAGAGGAGACTGGAAAGATCTAAGCAATGTCTTTTCCTACAAAACTTCAAAACAGTTCACAAACACATTAGAACTAGCTCCATCATCAAAGAACCTTTGGCTGAACCTACAGCAGAAGCCTCTCAAATTCCAATGGTTAAAAATTTAGAAGTTTGGTTTTTAAAAGAGATTTTCCCATTTCAAGTAGAAGCAGAATATATATTCGTGATGTTTACCTGAGATACTGGCAAATATTTCTGATCCATTTTAAAAAGACAGACAGACAGACAGAATGAAACATGCTGAGCTTTCACCAGGGTTAAAGCCACTCTAGGGGCGGGGGGCGGACTCGCACTTCTCTGGCACGCCTGGACACTGGAAGCCCGAATCAAGGCCTGGGAACGGGACGATAACGGAGCGCCACGGGCTCCTCTATGCACTGGAAGGACCACACCAACCAGAGCGTGGGCAGTCGAGTTTAAAAGGCCAGCCTGAAGACCACAACTCAGTAACAGTCCTCCCCAGAGAGGGACTGCGTGCTGGGCACCACAGCCCTGGCCTTCAGCTGTCTCTCGGGACAGCTGTGCAGCCAGGACTCTGAGACTATGGAGCACCTGGTTGGATGGCTTATTTTTTTTTTATTTTTTTGTGAGGAAGATCAGCCCTGAGCTAACATCCGTGCTAATCCTCCTCTTTTTGCTGAGGAAGACCAGCTCTGAGCTAACATCTATTGCCAATTCTCCTCCTTTTTTCCCCCAAAGCCCCAGCAGATAGTTGTATGTCATAGCTGCACATCCCTCTAGTTGCTGTCTGTGGGACGCGGCCTCAGCATGGCCGGAGAAGCGGTGCGTCAGTGCGCGCCTGGGATCCGAACCCGGGCCACCACCAGCGGAGAGCGCGCACTCAACCGCTAAGCCACGGGGCCGGCTCTGGATGGCTTATTTCAAACAGGGAATTCAACACGCTTTCAAAGGGCACCAACCTCAGAATCCATTCCCTGCATTTCATTCTTCTCCAGCTGGAACTGCACAAAGTCGTCGATGACGTGGAAGAGCTCGGGCGACACCGCCTTGAAGTACTTGTGGTAGTCGTACTTGACCGCCAACGACGCGAAGATGGTGTTGTTGACTAGCGCAGAGCGCAGGTCGGTCAGGACCCCCGGGGAGTGCTGCCGCGGGTCTTCATAAAGGTGCTTGGTTATGAGGTAGTCCAAAATCGCATCTCCCAGGAATTCTAGGCGCTGGTAACAATCTGAGGGAGGATCCCAAGTGGAGCCATAAGTTTGGGCAAAAACACTTACACGATTTCCACGGAATAACTGATCCCAGACCCACTTTAGAGAGTTTATTGGGGTTAATTTTCACATATATTCTTCCATGACAAAATTATTTTTCATATCATACTTACTGAAGTCTATGGAAATTAAATTTTAATGGCAAATTAAACACATTTCTGATACATAAATTGGGGTCATAAAATCTTTAAGTGGCCCAAAGACTAACGGTTGTTAAGAAAACAACATTTCCCAGGCGATGTCATTATCACTGAACCTTTCCCTTGGGCACTGCGCTGGCCAGGCAGGTGCTGGGCATTATTCTGAAGTCCCCATCACACGTCGTCCCTTCGGCAAAGCCAGACCCTCACACACTCCCACCCACTCCACCCTGTGCTGCCATCATTGCCCTTCGTCTCACCCACGCTCTGGAGTGTGTGTAAGCGATACTATGCCCTGCCACTCCTGGGTTATATTTGCTAAACAAGATGACAGTTAGTACAAGAAGACCCTTTTCTCAGCTCGAATCAGAAGTGCTGAATTTGAAATAAACCAAGAGATTGAGAAAGAAGAGCTGTGGAAGTGAGCAAAGACCTAAGGCAAAACGGCCAATTGTCAGAACGTGCAGTTATCTGTGCTATCCGCACCTCTGCGTTCTCACATGACTACACAGAGGAGAGGCACAGGGACAGAAGTGACTTGTCCCAGCACCCCCAGTGCGTTAAGAGGCAGGGGCGGAGACAGGCTGGAGCCCAGGTCTCGTCCCAGCAGGGTGCAGCAGACACCACGCTTCCTTTCTCTCCACAAAGACAAACAGGTTTGAGTTTCACCTGAGTCTTTCCAGTCCAGTGTCAAATAATTTTTCACTTTTTGGTTTTACTTTTTTCTGATCATCTTAACCTACACTGTTTTTCTTATACAAACTTGATACTTTGCTTTGCTATTCTGGGTTTGAGCACTGATTACTCTGATAGAGAAGACCACATATTGACCTGAGCTGTGCTTCACAAACTGAGGCTGATTTGCATTTAGGCCTCTAGTCTCCCTCCTAATCTAATAGTTTGGGAGCCTATTAAACCAAGGAGGGAAAAAACAGGAGCCCAATGCAGAGAAGATGACAGCAGAGCCACAGTAAGGGCAATGAAACCTTCCATGAAGCAGTTTCTTTTAATCTATTCATCTTTAGATTTAAAAAGACCTTAAGAGAGGGGCCTTTTTGTTCAGAAAGAACAATCAAGGATGTGGAAATACATCCAGAATTTACGAATAGATCAAGAACCAAAAGCAGCACTGAACGGGCATCAGAAAGATAGTGGGGTAGGATAAAATGGGAAAAACACACCAAAATAACTAAGGCTCAAATTTCTCTAATTACGCAGCATATAAACTGACACATACGCAGGTACGTAAGACAGCTATATACTCCCAACTATCAAAGCGCAGGAGCATGCATGCTCCCAAAAAGACGAGAAAAATCAAGCTTCTTTCATTTTCATTTGCTTCCTCCCCCCACCATGCATATTAAGCACTAACTCCGTACATGCATAGATCATTTTTTTCACAAGGCTAAAACAATGCGATTAACACAAGGCCTCACTTTCAGAGAAACGAAGTTTGGTCTGGGGCTCCTTACCAGTAATGGTATTGTAGTGGTAGGAGGCATGTGTAAAAGCCTGAAGAAGGTAAGCCTTATTCTTGAATCTGTAGTTGATTTTCTTTTCAAAATTTTCAAAACCCGATATAAGGTGATTCAGTGTTTTATCTGCATCTGGATGATCAAACATACATCTCGGTGGAATCTTCAAACAACCATATTCCAAGTCTTTAAAGACAGGAGAGCGTGAGCTGGCTACGGAGGCAGCAGCACAGCCCCCAGAAAGGTTCTTGTGTTGGGTGTTGAAATTCTCCCTAGTTGGGCACATGGCCTTTTCCCGATCAGTCCTTTTAATTACCGGGAGCACCTTCAGCCCCAAGGAACAGAGGAAAAGCTGAGCAGCCCTCTCACCACAGCTGGTTAAATAGCAGCCCAGCAGGGCTTCCACACAGTCGGCTATGCTTTTGTCAGCAATACACTGCTCAGTGTGCAAGTCGTAAGAAATGGACTGTTTCCCTGTGTCAACACCACAGTTTTCTTCTGAGGGATTCCAGAACCCCACCACAAAGTCATCCTCTTCAACAGCTTTGCTAGGATCCAGATAGCACATTGCATCCCAAGAGCTATAGTCAAAATCCTCAAAATCTGATGAAAATGGCATACTACCTAAGGAGGATTTTTTGGGCATTTTCCATTCATATGCAGAATCAGTGGTTGAAAAAGGAGAAAGAGAAATTTTCTTTACAAAAGCTCCTGATCCCATTAACATGTTATCTATAAACTTGATATGTTCCTGATCGTACTCCAGGAAGTCATCCTCATAATCGGCGTCCTCCTTTGGAGCCCTCCACATCAGGTCCTCCTCCTCCTCATCATCCTCCTCAAAGTCCTCGTCCAGTTTGCCATTAGCCAACATGCAGTCTTTTGTCTGAAACCAGGGGGAATGGGGAAGGAGGGGAGACATAGCTGCTGTTTTTAAAAGGGTTTGAAACTCAATAAAAGCAAGGGTTATGGATAATTTCAAATGACAACCACAAATACTAAAAGGCAACTTTAAAATCATGGCCATTTGTTTTCAATTAACATAAAATAAGTTATTTAATCATATAAACAAAATAAAACATGTTCTTTGAACGTTCATTCTCTAAGTTATAAAATGACCTCTATCCAGTACGAAGCTTTAAGCTAAGGATTTTGTACACGGATATAAAGTTAAAATTAATGTCCACAAGCCAAAACTTCAGCTAAGAATTCTAACTCCGGCAGGATACACAATGAAAGTACTCATACGCCGATCAGACAGAGAGCTTCAATTTTGCTGACGAAGTTTTAAAATGTTTTCAAATTAATAAAATTAAATTCCAGATGTAGAAAAAGCATAATCTTTGCCATGAAGAGTATAATATGAAAACTGATAAAATTATTTTAAAAATCTTTATAATATTAAAAATGTACAAGAGGGTTTTATGAAAAAGTTTTTGTATCCCTATTTCCACTTCTAAGTACATTTGCTACAATGTGAAACTAAACTGCTTTGCTTGAAAACTAAAAGTGATCACTGAACTAAGCTACGAATTTGAGAAATTTTGCTCTTTTCCTCTACTGAGCTACAGTAATCAGGGTAACAGATTATAGCATAACTGACAAAAATAGAAGAAAATTTAGACTAACATGAAACACAACAATCCAATTTCTGTCAGAAGCTCTTTGCTAATTCCAGTTTCTTTGGCAAAAGCTTATTTGTGAATGACAACCTTCATAATGGGCTGGATTCAGTAACGATGTAACTTTTTTGCTAGAAAGATGCCCCATTTCTGTTGTGCAATAACAACAACAAGTTTTTACCTCGAGGGGAAAGGCAGGAGGGTGTGCTTCAATTTTGATAGTGTCAACTTTCCAGAGTATTTTGACAAAAATTTTTCAAACTTTCTGTCAAGCATTTTTTAAATCCTGCAAATATTTCATTTTAAGCCAGACTCAAAGAGATACAGCATATTTGTTTGAAAAGAAATACGAGCAGCGAGCCAAACCATATATCAACAACTACATACCTTTACATTTTATTTAAAAAGTTTATAAAATTTTTTCAAGAAAAAGGAAAGAACACCAAAAGAAACTACAGCGGCAGGCCTCTAGGAACTATTTCCCGTTAAAACCTTATATTTTTCTAAGGTAACATGAGATATTTTTGACTATTGTTTGGTCTTTAAGAAAAAAAGGCCAAATTGCAATTAAAAAAAATCAAAATGAATAATTTTTTTAACTAAAAAAATCCTTATATATCTTTAGTAAGATGCTACCATAAGCTAAAACTGGCAGAGCTCAAAAAAACAAAGGAGTGGCTTTTATCAAAAATAAGCTGTGTGATCTTGGGCAAAGTTCTTCAATACATCTGCATTTCAGTTTCCTTATCTGCAAAATAGTGGGATTCCACCTCACTAAATGGTTTCCAAGAGCCCTTCAAGCTCTTTAAAGAAAACACCAGCATGAAACTCTTCTCTTACAGTTCAAGGCAACTTTCTACCTGAGTTATTACCACCTTCGACATTCGTGTGCAAAGGTTTCCCTTAAACCTATTTGCTGAGGAGGGAGGCGGGTAGAACAGGAATGGAACAAGCATGTGCTTTCCAGTATCATGTAAGGACCTATTTCAATTTATTAAGTGAAAATATGAACGGTATTTTTAACGTATTCCAAGAACCAAAATGCCAGGTCACCTAAAATGTTAAGGAAAATAAAATAAAAATTTTGTGTTGTATCTTGAAAAAATTTTTTTAAATCAAAAGGACATGCCAATGTCACCTCCCGCTAAAAAATTTTTGTAAAGAGCCAATTATATTATGAAACAGTATTTACAAGACAGGATAATTGTTACTGGAATATTTTTCATAGAAATGCAATATTTTCTCTAAGTTTTCAAAATTTACACATTTTCCTCTAAGGCTCTACCTATTTCTAAATTAATAACAAAATGTAATTTTTCTAACCTAACTTGCATTAAAATATTCTCTTAATGCTTTTCCAGACAAGTTTAATTTCTGGAATAAGTCAAATATTGAATGAGTTAAAAACATACTCCATAAATAGGTAAAAATCAAAATAGAGCCACAGAGCATGCTACCTGGAAATACTAAGTCAGATATGTAGGATATACATGTGAGATAGAAGACAGGAAGAAAATGCATATTTAGAAAATATAACCTGTGAAAGAAACGGTAGTCTCATTGTTGGCCTAAAGCAAAAATGAAGTAAGAACTATCCAGTTTATCATTAATACAAAATAAATGTCCGAGAAACGAAACTGTCTGAGACGCCTGTAACTTGGGCAGAGGCACCAAGTCCTTCCCAGCCACCCACAGCTGGACCAACTGCTTTCACAGCTCCGAGGCCTCCGAGGTGCCCTCTGGCGGCCTTCAAGACAAGACAAAACGAAGCAGCTGTAGCTAATAATCTGGAGTCTTCTAAAGTCAATGGCAAGATTTAAACTATTTCTAGAAAACTGCAACCTTTATGTATGATTTTTTGTTTTTACGTCACAAGAAGAGAAACAGTCCTAAGTGCAAAAACCCTGAGCTGCAAAAGCAAGATTTTATTGCAATTATTTCATAGACAGCCTAGAGATCAGAGTTCATTGGAAAGTCACTTCACTGACCAGAGCTAAGGATCCATGATAATTTAATACACAATTTATCATAATAGTAATACATAATAGTAATGTGAAATGTTATGGGATTTTGCTTTTTTCTTTTCTGGGTCACATCATCAGATACTTTTCAGCCTCTGGGAAAGGAAGATAATAGAAGTCGTCCTCTATCAAAATTACAACACTGTTTCTAAATTCAATGAAAAAACAGTCTATTTAGAGGAATTAATTCAACATATCAAATATCTACTCTATTTTAAACACACCAGGGAAAAGAAACAAAAAATTAATAGAACAAAATTGTCCCCACTTCACCAAAAAATAAATCCTTCCAGGTACCAAAAACTTACCATTTCCTCTTTTTCCCATTTCTCTGTGTTACTTTTGTCTTGATTTACTACATAACCAGGAGGAAGCCAATTCACAGGGGGGTCAAATATCGACACCACCATGCGGCTGGGCAGGCCCTTCTTCTTTCCAAGCCGATAGAGATTACAGTTGCTGACCTTCAGCAGAAAAAACTTTCAATGAGACACTTGTCCGTAAATGATTACTGCAGAAAGTCACACATGGCACAGTAACGTAGTCTCAGCTAAATGTTCTTCACATGACTATAACTGGGCATCAAGGATAAGACTGTATAGCTTTTCTACCTATTCACAACAGGAAATATTAAATTCCCATGTATTCTATATCCTTTAGTCTAGTTAGATGAATATTTCTGAATATAAAATGCAGGTCAGAAAAACTGATGTACGTACATACGTAAATTCCTTATAAAGTCAGAAAAAACAGTTCAAACAATTTCAAACTTTTGAAAGCACAATCTGATAATATAAAGTGCAAATTGCTAACTGGGGCTATCAGAATAGAAGAGAAAATAATCCATATAAAAAGTCCAAGGTGTCACAATACTCTCCATGAAATAAAAGGGGAGAATGCCATAAACTAAAGTGAAAATTGGCACTGAACAGAGCTAAAATAATTTTACATTCCTAGAATCTAAGCCACAAATATGATTTCAATTGTAATGTTTTCTCAAACATTATTCCTTTGTTTTGGATGGCACTTTAAGATATTTTTGTTCAACCCTTTTAAAGCAGAGCAAAAGGTAATAAAGAACAACTCCATGTTTATTCACATCAATAAGACAGCTTTACTGTCTACTCTCTGGTCTGTTTTTCCTAAAGCTTCCATCTCTTCCCTAATTCACTCAAATCATTGCACATCTGTCTAGTTTTTACTTGGAAACTAGGGTCTAGAACTATCAATCTCATCTTTATCTCCTAAAGACTGGGTTCCCTTGTATTTAAGCACCTCATGAGCCCTTTGTTCACACACTCAGTATCACTGAAGGAGCACCCACCCTGGGAGAGGCACCGCCCGGCACCCCAGAGAACAGAGCCAGCCAGACCGAGGAGCAGTCTCTGCCGACCACACAGCGGGGGGACAGGAGTCCACACAGGACACTCCCGGTGCGCTAAGTGCTCTCCCACACGCCTGACACCTAGCAGCTTAAGTCAACGCTGGTTTCCGTTTCCATACTCGGAGAACACAACATCACAAATGCCAACAAGAAGATGAAATGCAACAGGGACTTGAAAGGGATGGAGATCACACTCAAAGTCGACAGAAATGGTCGGCAGGATGGAAAATGAAAAGAAGTAAGTAAGGACCCCTGTGAGGCACAAGGGAGGACAGGCAGAAGTCAACAAGGAGAAACGGGGGCGAGCACTCCGAGGGAAGGGACGCAGCGCGGGGGTGGACACCGAGTCCGAAGGAAGAACAGCAAGTGGCTTAAGCTGGTTAGGGCACAAGACGCACGTCGGTGTGAGCAGTGAAGGGCCTCCCACACCAGGCTGAGCGGCTGATGACGACGTCTGCCGGAAACAGAGGGGCAGAGCTTTCTGAGCAGACGGATGGACGAATTTTCAAAATATAAAATAATTTCTTTCTTACCTAATAGACAATACCATTACTTTATACTCATTTTTAGCCTGATATTTTCTTCCTGCAACCAGCCCTTAGAAATCTCATTTGTTCTCAGAGCTTCAACTATCACACTTAGAAGACTACTCCCTCAAACTGTATCTAAGTCCTAAATTTTCAATTATCTGGACATTTCACTTCAAAATCCATGAGGTCTAAAGACCCTAACCCTGACCTCCTTCATTTCTGTCTCCTCACCACCTGCACCGTCATAGCCCCAGCTTCCCAGTTTATACGGTTGTCATTACTGCATCTCCAGTCTCTCTTCCTCCAATCAGACTTCGAGGCAGCAGAGAAGACTGGGGAATGGTGTGGGCTCTAGCTTCAGACACACTCCTGACTAGCCGAGACTAGCTAGATGACCTTATACAAGCTAATGAAACTCTCCAGCCAAGAGCTTTCTCACCTGCAAAATGGGGACATGCTCTCTACTCTCAGGGGCTCACTGAGAAGATTACATGAGAGAAGGTCTGTAAAGGCTCAGTGTAGTGCCTGGTGTTACAAAGCAGTATCAGAGGCAGGTCAGCGTGGTGGTGAAGAGCCAGGCTGTCTGGGCTCTGCCACATACTTGCCCTGTGACCTCGGGCAAGTTAACCTCTCCTGCCTCAGTATCCTCATCTATAAAATGGGGATAGTAAAAGTATACATGAGTACAAATAAAATAATAAAATAAAAGACACAGAATTATAATGCAAATTAAATTAGGTAATTAATATACATGAGGTGACGAGAGCAGAGTAAACCCTTTGTGAGTGTTAGCTAAAATTATTATTTCCTCTGAACTATCACTCCCTTCAGTCCTTTCCTCACTGCCAGAACTCCAGATCTATCCCATTTTCTGCAAAAGCTTAGACTTCAGAGGCACAGCCGACGGCTGAGCTTGGTTCAGTTTTGCTTTTCCACTCGCTGCATTCTGCTACGAGAGTGAACTGATCCTACCACTCACTGACAAAACCCTCCAACAGCACCACAACTCCCGAGGGCACACTCCTCGGCCTGGCACTGAAGACCTTCCACCAGACAGCTCCAGCCCACCTGTCTTTCTCAGTCTTCTCAGGTACTTCCACACATGACTGATGCCACAGTTTACTCCGAGGGCTGCCACTCAGCCACGTGTTCATTGTTTATGCAGCGTGAATGCACCTCTTCCATTAACACCTTCCCTGATTACAAGTGACATTCCTTCCTTCTCGGTGCTTAGGGCAATTAGCAGCTTTGTAAATTACTTGTCAAGCAGGTACATGCTGCCTTGTGACACCTCTTATCTTCATTTAAATATTTTACCTTCACTACTTTTCTTCCTTACATCTTATTTCCACACTAAGTGGATCATGCCCTTCCTTTGGGCTATCAGAACTCTGGTAGGAGTCATTCTCCTTACACTGGAGAGTCACTGAGCTTGGGGAAGGTACTGTTCCCTCCTCTCCCTGCTCTCCAAACCCTTGAAGACAAGCTCCTCCATGAAAGATCAGTGTCTTATCTATGCTTGTTCGCCTTGTATGCCAACACAGCACCCTCCCAAGTAACTAAAGCACAAGTTCCTTGAATAATATTTCGTTACACCAGCCTCAGGATCTAGGAGGTACACACATTCTCACAAATAGCTTCATTTGAACTGAATTTCTATCATTAAATAAGGTACATACAGATCAGCTTAAGCCCTAACCCCTGAGTGCTTCCTCCATGGACGACAGATCTGTGTCAGCTCCTGAGCGGGGATGCCCGGGGCTGCGTCTGCACGCGTCAGGTGCAGCAATCCCCATGGGTAAGACTCTCCTTCCTCTCTGAAATTATCCAGTACTTTAAACCACTCTGATGCACAATGAATAATTACTCTAACTGCTCAAAATGGAAGAATTATTTCTTACCTTTTTGCTTCTCATATATGAAAGGCGGCCCTCGTGAGCGTCAGGATAAGTGCAAAATAGATAGGTGGTGATGGCATGCTTCAAAAAGGAGTCACCAAGCATTTCAAGCCGCTCCAGGTTAAATCCATCACTAGCATTTGAAAGGGTCAAAGCCTGAAGAATAAGTCCAGGATTTGGGCCCAGAGTCCTCGAGGAGTACCCAGGAGAAGGGCTCAGCTCAGAATCCATCCTGTCCTGGAGCGCTTTAACAGCTTCTGCAGTACCAGGCGTCGCAGCCTTCATGGGACTTCCATCTGAGGTAGATGTGTTAGCATTTCCATCAAGGTATTTATTACTCAGTAGAGTACATTCATCGCTGGGCTTGGGCTGGTTCTCGTAATTGTATAAACTCTGAATGGGAGATGAGGTAGTTGGTTGTACAGGTATTTCCTGCTTGTAGTCATTCAGCTGATTTCCTTGGCAAAAGTCTCTGTTAGCTAAGTCATAACTGCCATTGGCAAGATTTCTACTGTAAGAAAGACCATTAATTGCCATCAGATCTGTGGAAACCTCAGTTTGGAGCTTACCCGGTGACTCACTGAACAACGTTCTGCAGTTCACAGACATTTGGTCATGATTTTCTGGAGAGGAGGTTCGATTAGCACCTTGATGTGCAGCATTTTCAGGGACTACAATTGTGCTGTGCTTACAGTAATTATCATTTTCAGCTGAAGAGGAGTTAGCAATTGAGATGAAAGATTTGCTGTCGATAGATTTTTTCCACCCGAAGTCTAAGTTAGGGTATCTGTAAAGACATTTTTATAACTTTTCATCAGATCCTTCAAAAGGGCTAGGCTTAGAGCAAGAGCAATTTGAAGGGAATTTAGAAGGGAAATGCTTCCAAGACAGAAATCAACATAATGGGAATTCTGCACAACGTAAATTACTAAGTGGGACGTAGTTCACTGCCCCACTCTAATCCCCTGCCCTAAAGCACATGGTTAGACCATGAAGCTTGGGGTCGGCCTGCAGGACCTGGAGCCACAGACTTCATGGGTTAGGATCTCAGGCCCTCCGGTGACTAGTTGGGTAACTTCGTGCAACATACATAACCTCTCTGTGCCTTAGCTTCCACACTTGGAAGAGGGGTTAAAATAATCCCTACCTCACAGGATTGTCCTAACAATTAAATGATCTAATACAGGCTATAGCTTTTAAACCAGTGTTTGACACTGTAGTACGTACTCAGTAAATGTAGTTGTGATCATTACCATTATATTTTAAAGTTCCTCAACCCCTAGGACCATCTTGGTCTTGCCAATTGGATAACCAAAATTAATTTGAGTGGTTAAACCAATAATTTCCTTAGAATGCAGAGACCTTACTAGTGGGAAGAACATAATGGAGACAAAGAACATACTGACGCAATAGTCTTTTAATACGTATTTGATTTCATAAAAGAGGAAGCAGTCTTAAAATGTCAGCACAGTAACGATGAACTGTTTCCATTTTCACTTCACCTGCCATCACTGAAGGAGGAATAATTATTTTTTACCTTAGATCTCATCTCCTGTAACGTTACAAGAACAGAGGACTCAAAGATCTGATATATAGATTTTCACTTAGGAGTCAAATGATGCCTTTATTTCATGTGTTTTCTGTCTCATCTTGTAAGAACGGTTTTACATGAAATTAAAATTTGAGCTTAAAATTCAGTTCTTTTGCAATTAGGATTTCATGACCCGTGTCCTTCCTGGCCAAGAGCACAGGCGTACCTAAAATCTACGGGGAGGGATCGGACTCCCACACCAGCATCGCTGGCCGTCTGGGCTCGTAGCTCCTCTGCGGTCAGAAGGCAGTGAAGGCGATAAAGAATGCTGGGGAGACAAACTGCTTTTCTCCACAGTGATGCTGGAATTGGATGGATAGCACAGAGTTCTGGGACCAGGATCTGAATGAGGAAAAACAGAGAGAGAGAAATATAAAGCAAACACATAGAAGAATAAAAAATAAAGTTTAAGACCAATTTCACTAACAGATAAAGAAAAAAAATCACAAATACTAGCAAAATCTTGTTTTTTAAAATATTCTTTTATTTTTATTTTATTTATTTAAAAATATTTTTAAAAATAATCGTTTTTGGAAAATGGGATTTATCTTAGGATTTATAAGGATGATTTCATGATATAATTGTACCAATGGACCAAGTATAAAAGCTAAACCTCTCATACTTACCAAAAAGACATTCAAATAAAAGTCAACACATAATGCTAATTAAAACAAAGCAAAACCTAAGGGCTGGGCAACTTCCAAAAAATTCAGGTTACTTGATAATATAAAATTCAAACTTATCTTTAAAAACATTAAGTTATGCTGGTAACAATAACTCATTACCTGTTTATTCTGCAGACTTTCCCATTTGGCTTTCCTCTTCTCAGCACTGCTTAGAGGAAGAGCTTTCCCCTTCTGATTCAGATGGCGAGGTGTCAAAAGATTAAGTCTATAAAAATGTCAAAATAACTTTATCAGACAGACAGAAACAAGTACACTCTCACAGTGGTCCTACAACGTGAGTGTGCCTATAAACCACCAACTGCAGACCCAGGGGTACAACTGGGCAATTCTGTGTATAACGGATCTCCTGATCTCAGACAATTTAAGGGGGCAGTGCAGACAGCGAACCTCGACATTTGCCTACTGACTGCTGGAAATAATGCCTCAAGGGAAATCAAAATGCCGTTTCTGAAATTGCTCACCTTGAAGATGTGTGGTCCACATCCAGCAGCGGCTGGTTGAGATTGGTCAGATCAAGGTTATACTTTGTTTTATAATATTCTGCAAAAGTTTCATACTCAGGGGAAGGAAATTTACTCAGTGGGGTAAGATCAGTGTACACATCAGCTACATAAAATCGATGAGGTTGATCAAAATTGCGATATCTAAAAAAGAAAAACAATCAGCGACTTTTTGGTTTAAATCAACTATTCTCAAAACACAACTGTTTTTAATATGGAAATGTAAATTATGATTTTAAAGTAAGAGTTCAAAAGGTTAAAAATAAATAACATTAATGAAAACTTCAATTCCAACAAGACCTCTATCTCAAGTAAAAAACTAACTCCATTCTCCCTGCTTTACTATTATGCTTCTTCTAAATATCTACACGTTGATGACACATGAAAGCTAAAAGGCCCCTTTAAATCTCTCTTAATTTCATCAATAGAAATAGTACAGAAAACTTTCAATATCCAAACTGAGTAAATACTTTGTAGATTACTAAAGCTAAACATGAAAGACACTTGCCACATAAACTGCACCATTTATGATACTGATAGTTTGATGATAGCTAACATTTAAAATATGGCTTTGAGGTGCAAAAAGACAAAAAAAAACTCAAAGAAAGACTGAATAATAGCCGTACTCTAATTCTTTGAAAAGTGTCTATATTTAATTTTATTGCTCAAAAATTCCATCCCCTAAATTTTTACAAAATAAGAAAAAAAGCATTCTGATTTACTATTTTCATTGCACTTAATAACATTATTTCTTATAAAAATGTTAAGAAAAGAAACTATTATTTATGATCAAATTCTATTATTGGGGATTTGGGGATTAAAATCTATGCTTTTTATAGACTACATTATCTATCAAATACAGATATAGGTTATCTGACCTTCCCAGAGTAAAATCCCTTCACCTACAGTGTTTTCACACTTTGTTTTTTCAGGAAGTAAACTGGAGAGAACATGTCCACAGTAAGGCGAGACCTCAATTTGCTATTAGTAATATCCACGCCGAAGTCCCAGCACACTCCCTTCCCAGGTGAACCAGGGAATCTTTCTGGATCCTGGAAACAAAGGATCACCACCACTTGGCTTTCCATTTAAACACCTACCTTGGAATGATAACTGCATCTTGGTAATCTTCTAATTTAAAAACAAAGGGTGTTTCTTTTGAATACTTTGTACTGGGAATGCCTATGCGAGCTTCAGATTTCTCAATGTCTTCCATGAATTTAAAGTCAATGTCCAAAGTGCTGGAGTCATTAACTTGGGGGGAAAAAAGACTCTTTAGCTTGTTAAAATATAATAATACAGGTAAGATTCTTACTTAAGCTGTATATTCATACACATGTCTAACTTAGTTATCCAAGTAAGAGATTTCTGTAGTATATACAAGCTAATTGTCAAGCAAAACTTGAGTCTCTTAGCTCTCTCAGTGCCCACTGCAGAGTCTGGGTGCTCCTTACCAACGTTAAGAGGTAGAACACAGTATGCTGAGTCAGCGTCTGTGGGCTTAAATTCTAGTGCAGGTTTTTCAAGCCGAAGAATATGTGAGAATATGTACTGGTGAAGTCTTGTAATCAACTCAAGCATTTGTAGAGACAACGTGAAACCAGACTTCTTCAACTCAATAGATATGGTAACCTCTCCAGAGCGGGTGTACACAGGAAAGTGCGGAATCTTAGCAAAAAGAAAAACAAAGCACCCCTCAAGGTTAACAGGCATTTTATTCCATCACGAATTAACTTCAGAAGAGGAATGATGCTTTCTATCAGGGAATAGAAGAGACACCTCAATTTTTAAAAATTAAACATAATGAGGTAACAAAAGGCAGTTACTCTTAAGTAGTTTTTCCTTTTTTTAAAAAAACAAGATATTTTTAAATAAATAGTCATTACGAAGTGTCTACCTGAGGTATGGGTTTGGCTGTCAGTATTCCAAAGCATCTTGCGGTATCCTCAGGGGGATAGAGCTTCCGCCTTCTGAAGTTGAGTTCATCTGGTAAAGGTGTCGTCAGAACCATTCCTATCACATACAGGTAACAGGGTTGATCCGGTTTGGGATAGCTATCCCGCAGACATTCTGGAATCTGGAATTGTAAAGAAAAATTAAGCATCAAGCTAAAGTATAATCGCCTCTTCTCCAGATGTTGGCAAGAAAACAAATATATTCCTGGCTTTACTAAAAGCTGATGAGAAAAAGCTAAGAAAATACCCAAAGCATGAGACCTCCCAATTGTTTAACCCCACTGGGGCACTCAGCATTTCTCAGGTCTGAGCTGCAAGGTGGCCCATGTTATCTACCTTATAATACACTGTTAACTATACAGCTAATACCAAAATTATATAAAACAAACACTTTTTAAAAGTGTTTAAAAACAAACATTTTTTAACACTTTTAAAAAAAATACTATTCATTTGATCTATTTCTTTTGACTAGAGAATTCTTTTCTTCCTTGGGCTTTTTAGTGTAGAATATGCGAAAATAAAGGTACGCAAAACCTCCATATAACCCTATCACTCGAAGATAATCTTCATTAACATTTTGATATACTGTATCATCTCCCAGACTTTTTTCTATGCAGAAATGTATATAAATGTATACACATACATATCTTTCATTACAAATGGAATCACATAACAAAGACTGTGCCAAAACCTGATTTTCATCTCCAGTTACTAAAATGAGAATATCTTTCGGGGTCAATATGAATCAATATCAGCATTTTTAATGGCTATCTCATTATACAAGTAACCCATAACTTAATTAATCTGAGCTTGTTTCTAAACTTTCAGTATTCATACAACCCTACCCAATAGTCTTACAGTTTCTGAGGCTCAATGACATAAATGATCACATCTGTAGTTAAAAGGCATAGAAATGCTGGCAAGAGATGGCTATAATTAACAGAATATCAGATAATACAGAATGTATCTATTATTAAACAGGACGCAAGGCAGTACCATGCTTCTCAAGACACTTACTATTAGTGCCAACAACTGTCATATGAAACTAGTCCAGTGATCTTTTGGGTAAATGTTAGAGCAGGAAAACTGAGGGAAACAAAATTTCAGGGAGATGAGTAACATTCATGATTTTTGAAAAACTGACATGATTTTGAGCCTTGAAAATGCTTAGCTGGGTACAAGTTTTTCAAAAGTAAAAACTCAGTAAAATTGCAAAAATAAAACAAAAGAACCACATATTTAGGCTAAGATGAAAAGTACATAGCAAAACTTTGCTTTTGTTTGGGGTTCTTATGAGGTAACAATATTAGCAAATATTTTAAAAGTAAGTCTTTCAGCCAGTATGGCCCTAACTAGAAGTCAGACTCAGGGACACTGTGGTACCTGAACCCTGCTAGGACGTCATGTATCAAGCTGGACATGACACACTGAAAGAACCGATTTCTACTACTCTTGTAGGCCCATCCTAACTCCTGACACATACTTGTGCCTACACCTGCTGATGTGGCCCACATCTTGAACAGGCAGCTTTCCACTTGCCTGTTTCTTCATATAAATCCTCTGTTGTTTTAGCCCCAAACATAAAAAAGTAAGAATCTTACCACTGAAGTGAATGAAACAAGAAATGTCTCTTTAAATGAAATAAACTCATTCTGGATAGAACCTGACAGATGAGTCCAAGAACACTTTTGAGAAGAAAAACAAAAGCAACGTCTGAGGTAGGAAGGGCACCGAGTGCACATATGAAAGTGCAGGAGCTGATCTCAGGGAAGCTGTGAAGGGGAAATGAGCTGAGATCCAGAGTGGGCCACGTTACAAGGGTTTGGGAAGCCAAGCAGAGGAACCTAGATGTGATACGGCAGGAAATAAAACGTCAGAAAGTCTCGATTTTTATTCAGGTCTAACCAATACTAACTGCTTTTGGGTAGCACTGTCTTCGTTTTGTGGAACCTGGTCTTCCCGGAACACTGGTCTCTTCTTCATCATGTAAATCAAGCTCTTCCTCATATTTAACAGTCTCTTTCCCAACTGGCATCAAATGGTCATCCAGTTCGCCTAAGAAATTTAAGGAGAATTAACTTAACAATCCCGATTTTGCCTCTCTAATTAATTAGTAAATAATACAGAACAGCACTGTGCTAGGAAGCAACTGGAAGAGGGATGACAACCAAGACACCTTTGCTCTTAACAATAAAGGAAGCAGATGTGATACTTGAGGCAAAGTCTGTCTTGGCACTCATACATTCAATGGGAGCAGGATCACAAATTCTGTTCTACAATTCAAAAATAAAAACATCTAAACAAGAAAACAGCACGTCAGCACGTTACAAAAGCTATGGAGAATTTTCTAAAAAATGGATTAATCTGTACACTAATATAGACTAATTTGAGAGACTGATATATTAAAACACAAATGTTCATGATTCAACATTAAAACAAACGCTCGTGATTCAACAATATGAGAAACCTTTACGTATTTAAAACGGGTCAGCAGAGGGAGCGAATAAGCGACACTTGTTTGCGGTCAGCTGTGGAAAGCAGAGCTTCCCCCACCACCAGACCTTCAAGTCGCATCCTACGTGCACCCACGCTCACCAAAGCACACCAAGGGCAACGGGCTCACAGCTCCACAAAATCCTGAGGGACCTACACAGTCCTCGATATGCTTTTGTTTTACAGTGTTTTTAACTTGATCTTTATTTGCATGTACTTTCAAACACTCTTACCAATTTTGTGCAGTTTTTCACAGCAAATGAGAGCTACAACTCTTTCAGCCAACCGTATACAGCTCATTGGTGGACCCTAAAAGTAAAAAAGCATTTCCATCGTATATGCACGCAGCTATATTACCATTAGCACATAAAACAGCTAAGAAACCTCTGGCCCAATAGCTTTCAAGTTGAAATTTACCAGAGCAAAGTTCTTTACGTTGAAAAATGTCAGCAAGTTTTAAAAAAATCCTAATCTCCATATTTGAAATAGCCATCTTTAAAAATCTTGCACAGTAAAACCTAAGTTATAACTAAGATTTGACACTTTTGATGAATTTAAATTTCTGTAAGATTTTAAGGTATCTTATTTTCACTAATCTACAAATATGTAATAAAACAAAATAAAGATATATTGAGACACGACTAACACATACATTAATAGTACTGAACAACTTTCCATGTACAACAGAAATGAGTCATCCTGGAATAGCCAGAAATCAGTATTGGAACCAAGGACAGCAGCCACACAAGGGCTGCTTTTCAAGTCCACAACAAAAGAAGCAGAGCAGCCTAACTACATCTAAGGAACTCTGCGTCACTGTAAGTACCAAGCCACAGCTAAAGGATTCCGTCAGAAATGTTTACACTAATAAGATCTTAGAGGAAACTTCAGAGGTCACTGAGCCCAATTCTAAGAATCTGTAGGTTATATAGTCTATTGAAGATTTGAACAGGTAGATGACTACAAAAAAGATTTATAAATCTACTTTTTAAAGTAGAGTTAAAGCCAAATTTATCTATAACTTGCATAGCTTAGAGAAGCTGAAAAAAAAATCCATTAATAACATACTTTAAAGACACAATCATTTCTTTTTCTAAACTTACAACAATGGAGGCTCGAAGAGGTGAGTTAATTGGCAGATAAAGAGTTGAATAAAATGTACCATCAGGCAACTCTCGGGTTCTACATTTAGGAGCTAGATGAGTAAATGGATCACTTGGTAATCTAGCACAATATCTGTGAAGAAAAAGAAATTCTGATGCTGAATCTACAACTGAGAAATAA
Organism: Diceros bicornis minor; assembly: GCF_020826845.1. NCBI lineage: Eukaryota > Metazoa > Chordata > Mammalia > Perissodactyla > Rhinocerotidae > Diceros > Diceros bicornis. The sequence continues at coordinate 40,717,825 of NC_080763.1, forward strand.
ATGAAAAACATCTGTACTGATATTCATGTCCTCAAGTTTGATATTTTACGTCCCTCTCCCCTCTACTGGATTGGTATTTATATGTGCAGTTTGAACTTCATTGCTTTAAACTTTCAAAAAGCTGGAACAGTGTTGAAACTTTCTGGATCTTTCTGAGATGATGTTCTATAGCTGCACTGTCCAACAGGGCAGCCACTGAGCACCTGAAATGCGGCAAAGGCAGCCAGGCAACTAAATTTTTTATTTTATTTTAATTACAACTGAAATTTGAATTTAAATAGCCATATATGTTTAGTGCTATCGTATTAGACAGTGCAGAAATACTGTTCTGAATCCATTAAGAGAACACATTGCCAGTGTTTATTCCTCAACAATCTTACATTTGCCAGCAACCACTGGGGCCTGCAAGGAAGACATCACGAGAGGGTGGAAGGCCAGCCCAGTACTGATAAAGGAGGGCATGAGAACAAGACCACCCAGGAGCAGCACAAGGAGAGTGCTGCAGCAGGGCAAAGCCAGCTTAGAGGAACTGAGGCCAGGTAAGGAGGGTGCTGGGACAGGAAGGCAACTCAGCGAAGGCCAGAACCCACGCAAGGAGGGCACTGGATTGGGCGGCAGCCCTGCCGGGTCAGGACCTGTGCGATTAGGGTGCCCAAACATGGTGGCAACCCTGCAGAGCAGGGAGACTGGCTACATACAGGGAGACTGCTCATAAAAGTAATTATTTTGAGGATGATGGGAGTCAGATTTCTCACTACTGAAGAAGCCAGGAACAAAGAGGAAAGCCAGAATAAACTCTCTGGTGTCAGCCTAAAAATGGAGGTAACAACAGATAGGTAGTCAGATACAGAAATAAATATAGATATAAATGTGTGAAGATATATACATGTATATGCATAAATATATTTCCTAGCTGTCTACTAAAGAGCCTGAGAGCAGCAACACTCCACTGGCAATGAACATACCTAGTGCTCAGATCTTGGTTTCTAAACACCACTCATTCTCCACTAAAAGAAATCAGGCCCTTTTGGAGAAACAGGCGATATCCAGGCTAGGGCAGGGAAAATATGAGTTGAGTCTAGAACATCTTAGTGTGCCATAAAATAAGCAAGTGTTCAAAGAATCATGGTGACATGTTAAAAAGACATGGAAGCTAGCTTGAAGGGGCTCCCACCAGCCAAATCTGAGGCAATTTTAACATCAAAATAAATGATAAATGATAGTAACAGATTATAACCCACTGAATAAAACAGGAGTCCATTAGTTCACATTGGATAAAAAAATAAAAAGGAACAAATAAATGGAGAAAAAAGAAAGCTCCTCCTTACAGCAGAATGCCAACTAATAAATGCAGAAAGATTAATGAAATTAGAAAATCATTTTGCAGACATCACAGTAATAATCAATTCAGGCAAGAAATATCAATGGATAGTTAAACTAATGGGTGAAACTGGGAAGAGGAATAAATTTTACATAGTCTCAAAGTATCTCCCCATGAAATATTCACAAATTATAAAGGGGGAAAAAAGGTAACTTTATAATAGAGAAGGCTGGCAGACCTTACATAAGTGATCAGGTCACCACCACCACCAGTAAGAGCACAAATTGACAACTGAGTGCACCAGACAAGATGGAATGAGAAGAACACAGCAACACTTCTGTGATATGCTGGCCAAAAGTGCATAACCTGGGTCTAATCATGAGAAAATATCAGGTAAACCTAAACTGAAAGAGAGACTACAAAATGACTGGTCTGTAATCTTCAAAAGTTTCAAAGTCACGCAAGTCAAGGAAAGACTGAAGACTGGTTCCAGGTTGAAGGAGACTAAAGAGATGAGAAAAATGGGTACAACCCATGATCCTGGACTGAATCCTTTCACTTCAAAGAACAACGTGAAAGGGTCTATCTGGGTGAAGGGTATATGGGAGTTCTTTGTTTCGAAATAAAAAGTTAAAAAGAAAATCTTATATGTTTGCCATTCCTTTATTTTGTCTCTGCATGAAATTTATCTAATATACAGTCTAGGTATGTATATGCTTTCCTTAGCTTTTAGAAATGTTATTACCAACTCAGGACAAAGTAAATTAGAACATACTCAAAAACACAAGTTAATTTATCATAATCTTATGTTGTTGCTAATGGAAAATTCAACATACCCCCAACAGGTATGGCACAAAGCAACAAATTTCAGGATTTAGGAAAAAATTAGTGAACACTGTAAAATTAAATTAAATCTAATTAAAACAAGCATGCCTTCATTATGTCAGCCTTGCCAATGAGAAGTAATTATTTATTACTACGCAATACTGTTTTTGCCTTTTAACCAAAAAGAAGAATGAATGGAAAAAAGCAACTTTTTTTCCTCTCATCAAAATATTACAACCCCATAAATGAAAAGACTAGTGATTGTTTGCAAAAGGTAAACAATAATACAATACATACAGGTTTAGATTTAATCTTGCAATACTCATAGGTTCTCCACACAAAGGATTCGATACTATACCTATTGATGTGTCCGATGGCCGTGTTGATTGTGACTCGTGGACCGCCGTCATCGGGCCTCAACACGTATGGTGGGAAAACGTCATCGTCATCCACAACAGGCTCAATGTCAGTCTCACCAGTATCAACTGACTTGGAACATTTGTTTCTCAAGATCTGAACATTTTAAAAACAGAATTTAGGATGAGCAAATGTCTTCTTTGCCATCCGTTAGATGCCTGCTTCTGCACCTAAGAGAAAGCTCTCTTGACATGAAACATCTCTCTCTTCTAAACACACTTCAATACTCCAAAGTCACCTGCTGCAGAAAATTTCTCCCAGTGCATCCCTCCCAGCTCCAATCACGTGGAGACACTCACCATACAGGTCTAAGGTCTACACTGTACTGAACCTACACAGACACACAGACACACGTATGTGACTGCCAGGCTTTCACGAGTACAGAGTCTTTGTCGTCACTCTCAAATCACTCTACAACTCAAGCAACCAACTGTTACGACACTGACCACCCTAATAGTACACCTTCACTTTCTAGGCATTCTTCCTCAATAATCCATGCGACCATTTTCACTGCTATTTTATTGTGAGCTTTCAAACACTTTGTAAAATACTGCTGGTTCTTTGTAATTATTCTTGACTTTCTTATAATGTGCACATTGCATACCCCTGTTGAGACTATTCTCTGTAGATAAAACTGTTTTTATCTATTTCTAGGCACAGAAAAAACAAAGATACCATATTAAGTTTTAAATCTTACCTTTTCAATAGCTTTGTATGTTTTAAGGTCTTCTTCAAAACTTTTTATTTTGTCTGTATCGGCTAACATTATATAATTAGAGATTGGTGCCCTTGCTCTTCCCTTAGATTGCACATAGGATCGATACTCTGTAGGCAAATCAAAACGAACCACCAAGTTGCATTTTGGTATATCAACACCCTCTTCCACAATACTTGTTGCAATAAGCAGGTTGGTCTCATGTGCTCGAAATTTCCTAAGTACCTAAAAAAAAATCCACCAAGAAAAGCAATTCTAAGAAATTTTCCAAAGAAAACAATATAGTAAAAATAAGTGATAACTGTCATTTCTGATGCATACTCTGGGCATGCAAAATCTTTAAGGCCAGGCTAAAGAAGATGACATCACCACAGAAAACTCCAAATGCATAAACACTTGAGCAAAGAAATTCTGATTTAATGATAATTTTCAACTGAATATGACTTGAAAAATCAAGGTGCCTTTCCACTCTACAGAAGTACCCATGTACAAATCACAGAAAGCCTTCAGGTTGAAGGGGCTGACTTCTTTAATGACCACAAAAGAATCTAATCAACAAAGTGACCAAATGAACCCACTTCTGGAGTCCTGTTGATATTCTGACCTTCATATGATACCTTATGTCTCTGAGACTGGGCCAACATATTTACAAAGACTTCCAAACTCACTAAAATCCCCAAATCACTTGGAATTAAAAATTACAAGTGGGGCCGGCCCCGTGGCATAGTGGTTAAGTGCGCGCGCTCCACTGCTGGTGGCCCAGGTTCAGATCCCAGGCACGCGCCAATGCACTGCTTCTCTGGCCATGCTGAGGCCGCGTCCCATATAAAGCAGAGGAAGACGGGCACAGATGCTAGCCCAGGGCCAATCTTCCTCAGCAAAAAGAGGAGGATCAGCATCGGATGTTAGCTCAGGGCTGGTCTTCCTCAAAAGAAAAAAAAAAAAAAACAAGCAAGGTATAATTTACTTTCTGGCATTTTGGGACATTTTCAATTTAAGGAATCAGAACTGATTAAAAAATGAAGTGTAAACTTTTTTCATACTAGATTTAAAATAACATCATTTCCCAAACCTAAAAAATAAGTTAAATAATAAAGTAAGTTGGTTTTTAAACAGATCTATCAGACTCTGGCTATTGAACTCACCAAACTTGGAATATTATCAAAAAACTATGACATAGAAAATGAGTTCACCATGAATTATTCTGCTACTTTTAAGTTAAATAACAAACTGTAAGTAGGTTTTTGTTTGCAAGCCAGAACACTATATTAGGTTTTAGCATCTTTACAATGCTGCTTCCTATATTAAAACCTTAAAAAAGACGAAAAAATTTAAACCAACATCTTTAAAATATAGTGTTTCTTTTAAAGTGTTCAACCAAGCCAGGACTTTAAACAGAAAACAAAACACTTTCTAAAAAGATTTCAGTTTGTTGCTTCAGGGTTTTATGGAGTCAACGTTACACATGCTTTGTATTTCTATGAAATGTACTTGTGTGCCATCAGTCCAATAAAGGAAAATCGTTGATGGCAATTAAGACACAAAGTTAATTTACCAGACAGTGATTCTAATTCTGAACATATGAATCACTATACACTCTCTCACAGGAGACAGCTAGTCTATATACGAACAAGTATTCCATATTACAAAAAAAATGCTGAGGAACTGTAAAGAAAGGGAGCTCCTAGGAGCAGAGTTTGTCTGTATATGTTCTGAAAATTGTTATTGTACAATTATTTTAAGTTACCTCTTCCTGTTTTCTGAATTCTGCTTCCATCTGTTTGTTCCGAGGCTGATTCTTTCCAATGCCATGTCCAGTTATAAAATTGCTGCTGATGTAAGCCAGCTCTGGATCTTGTTTGCCAGCTTCCTTTATCAATCTAAGAAAATTATACACATTTGGAAGTTAAGCATTGCTGAGGGAAAAAAAACTTAAACTTTTGTTTGTAAGGTCTCCCTTAAGACGGAAATACAAGCATTTTTTGCCAACATACCTAATAAAATGGTCTTGGTATTTTTTTCCAACCAGCTTAAACAGAAATCACTGCACTCTCCACTGCACAGATCTGTGGACCAAACACTTATAACAGCAAGTACAGGGCTGATTTACACTGACGAGTGAAATGGTCACAGCGCCTCAAACTTCCTAACTGGGCAGTGCTGACTGAACAGAAATGCGGCCCAGGACGGGACAGAGCTAGGCAGAAACCAACATGGACTCCTCATACTCCCTGGCTTTAGGCCAGGACTTATAATGAAAAAAGCCACACACACTTCTCTAAAATCTCAACGCAATTCTCTAAATGCATGCACAACTTGCAGCAGTAGCAGGCACGCCCTTCTCTCCATGGTCATGCTAACAAAGAATAAGTACCAAAGGCCCTGACACCAAAGCGAGAATGTCTACAGCAAAGGAAACCTCACTCTCCCTCTACACGTAATAAGAGAGTTCCAGCTGTGCATGAAAGAAGCACAGTTCTTTCTTTTAGTCTTACCCCAACACCCTGAATCACTGGAAGCAGAGCTCTAGGGAAAGAAATGTCTCCTCCATAAGCATCTCCCTTCCCACCACTTCCCTGACCCCAGGCCACTGACCACAGTTCTGCGTTACACGATACTGAGCTGGGCACAGCAATACCAGAGAGCCCCGATCCCATCCTGTCGTGAAAGAGAAGAGACTCCCAACGCGTCCCTCTTCCTGCCTGCTCCTCTGTATTAACCCAGAATGCTAGCAACCTAAAGCTGGCCTTTCAGCTGAGAAATGGAAAAGAGCTACAGGATGGGATCACGTTACCCAGGTACAGAAGGTTAACAGTTAGTGTTGCCATTACAGCTATTTTGGAAATATCCACATTCAAAAACTCAGCACACAGGATAAATGGTTCCACACCTGATGTAAGTGATTCCATATGGTTCTTCTGAAGGCGTACAACATAGCATAAATTCCTAATAGAAAACTGCGTTTGTAAGTCACACCATTTTTTTTTAAATACATGAAACAGACTAATATCAAAGAGCTTGAAGAAACCTTGAGTGGCCATCTAGATTATCTTCCTGCCTCCCAATCAGCAAAACACTTGCACATCTAGGTTAGAGAGTCTGTTCTACAGGTCAAGTACTTAAAATGTTCAGAATCAGAACTTCCTTAATATGTTCCAAGCTTTGCTTAGTTATTATAATAAACCTATGATGTCAGTAACAGAAAGCAGTGTTACATGTAAAATAGCAAAAACATCTAAAATATGAAATTATCTTAAAAATAATATGTACTTCCAAATTTTAGTTTATGTAAATAAGCATCAATTTGAATGTAACAGAGGTAAAAATTGCATTTCAAGTTACTCCTAATTAGGCAAACAATGTATTTTACTTTGCCAAATGATCAGTCTGGCAGACTTCAATTAGCTGAAAAATGGAAGCACTGAGTAAATCTGCTCCTCCTTAATGAAACCCACAGCAATACCGCAAAGAGACAACATGCACATCAATAATCAGAATCTCTTGTAAACAAGAATTAAATGCTATACACCTATGCTGATAACGTTTAGAGAGAAAGCCTTTATTTCCCTGTACATCAGTTTAAGGACTGCCTATCATGTGCCCAGGAGGAAGCTCGAGGCTCCTGGAGAAAGAAGACTAGGTCCACTGTTGTCGGGAGCTGAGGAGTGAGCGACACAACTGCTCCCAGAGCTCACGGGACCACAGGACTGCAAGACAAAGCCTTGTTTCTTGTTATTTTTACACTGAGTTTAGGCGAGCTGTTCTGCACAAGCAAGCTGTGTGATGAACTACACTGTTCTCTAGTGCGCAGAGCTTCTCAAACGATCTGCAGTGAAGAAATGGTTCTTTTTTTTCTAATTTCAAATCCATCAGAAACTGAATTAACCATTAAGAAAATAAAACTAAAAAAGCATTAAAATCCAAGCACCAACTGTATTATATTCAGCTGACCTAAGTTACTGTCAAAACTCAGAGTTTCTAGACGCTCACCCCTCAGTCTCTACACCTCACTCACCACAGTTGGCTCCAGCCCACAGACCACACTGTGTGTACATGCACACTGCCTCCCCAATTACATCAAAAATAGCACGGCCCCAGAAAGGAAACATGTATGCTAGATTCAGAAAACTAGTAGATTACTAGTGAAAATTGTGATTTGATAATATTAAATGTGCTAATTCACACAGTCAACCATAAGGGGAAAAAATTCAAATATACAAACACATCATTTGAAATCTCTGTCAGGTACCAAAGTACGTTATCAACAATACCTTTAATAGTACCCTTCCTACTTATATTTTCTTGTGAATGTGAGACAATCACATGCAATTCCTCTATGTCCTACCAAAAACTCTACCACTGACAGTTACAGTATACTGATACTGTATCCCCCAAATGTGTTTAACCTAAGAAATTAGCACCTACTGTGTCAGGTGATAAAACAGCCATTTTATACGTTGTCTTCTATTAACAACCCGATAAGAAAGGGAGGTATTACTACTATTTTACAGATGAAGATGCTGAGGCGTTAAAAACTTAAATAACTTTCACAAAATATACATCTAAAAAATGGGTAGAAATAAAAGGAACCAGGGCTCCTTGGAGAAATGGCTGCCTCTACAGCCAGAGCAAGGAGAAGGCAAGAGCATGGAGCATCTCGTGACACCAAAAAGTAAGGAAGTGCTCAAAAAACAAAAGGATGAGATTAGTCAAAGGGACCCAGGAGCCAACCTCAAAGAGCTCCCCATGGCCCAGGGGCGAGCAATCTGAGCAAGAAAGGAAATTACTAGTATCAGATTATAACCCAAAGTATAAATCAAATAAACATGAATCCCACTGATAAAAGAACACAATTCAGTAAATACAGATAGATAGATAAATCGGATAAAAGAACAAGTTTTCCTTACAGAAGAATTCCAATAACATACATAGATAATACCCCCTCCAGGAATGGAGCTTAACCCCTCCCTCCCAGGATAAGCTGAACTTGGTGACTTGCTTCCAAAGAATACAGGAAGAAAAGGGAAAAATAGTGACTGTACAGTGGAGAAGCCAGGCACACACCATCAGGACCAGGTGACGAAGTCTACCATCACCAGTGATATTTCATGTCGATACCATGAATCCCTGTGATGAGAAGGGCACGTCACCTCTGTGGATTCTTCCAAATGCTAATACCCCAGCCTACTCCCGAGGAAAACATCAGCTAAATTTAAACCGAGAGGCACTCTACAGAATACCTGACCAGTACTCCTCCACACTGCCAAGGTCATCAAAAACAAAGACTGAGAAACTGGAACAGACCAGAGGAGATTAGGGAGACAGAATAACTAAATGCAATATGGGACCTCGGATTAAAGAGAGGACATTAATGGAAAAACTGATAAAATTCAAATAAAGTCTGGAGTTTAGTTAATGGTAATGGTGACACACCAATGTTAGTTTCTTGGTTGTGACAAACGTACCATGATAACAAGATGTTAATAATAATAGAGATGGGAGAAACCAGACAGAGGTATAGGGCAACTCGGTATTATCTTTGTAACTTTCCTGTAAACCTAAAATTATCCCAAAATAAGAAGTTACTATGAAAAAAAAAGGGGGCGATAGAGATAGGACGTGAACCCAGGTTTGTCCAATGCTAACGTCACACAACACTAGTAAATGACACAGTGAGGGAACACTGGACTTGGAGGGTGAAGCCATTTCAAGCCACTTGATAGCAGTGTCATTTTGGGAGGGTCACAAACTGAATCTCAGTTTCCTCATCTATAATATAGGAAAAATATCTACCTTCCTCCCTTGTGGAGTGTTGTGATATTTAAAAATATATATATATAGGTAAATCAAAAATCATAAAGCCCTATACATATAAGGCAAAGAAAAACAATAAACCTAAGGCTATGCACAAACATACATATATACAGAAGTAGCTGTCCATTTATTTTTTTAATTAGGAGAGCAGAAAACTACCCATGTATTACAATAGTTTATATTCCCATCAAACTTCACTGAAGAAGGGTTTTTCCTCCCATTAAATTGATGGAAGGAAAGAATCTGGATTTCTGGAAGTTTTTCTAAGCTTATTAAAGAGCTTACTGAAACAAGACCTCTATTGTATATTTAATTAGCTGCCCATAAAGTCCACTCTCAAACTGCTCTAGATTCATCATGCAACACTAAATTCTAGCCACATTTTATGAAAGTTGATCACAATTAACCTGATCCTCAAGTTAACAGGAAGTAACTGATCGGTTTTTGATAAACCTTTTCGGGCTAATATTCCTGCAACGAAAACTGGCACATCTCTACATTTAAAAAAACACATAAAGAAGAGAAAGGAAGAGAATAAACCCCATTTCTGCTCTTCAAGCCCCGGAACATTTATTTAATTCTTAAACCGTCCTGTATGGGGGCAGGGAATATGTCTATAACTAGCTTAGAACTGTGCCAATATTCAACTTTTCTGACCCCTGAAATGCCTTTCCCCCATTCTGAGAAATGATCCCAACAGTCATGCTCTCCCTGGTCTGTCTCCTGGCAGTCTTCCATCGTAAAGCACTGGTTTTCAGTGTTCTCTGAGGCCCAGGGGCATTATGATCGTAGAGAGAACTGGAAACCAGGAGGCAGGATATGGGGATTCTAGAATTGTCTCTGCCACTGACTAGTAATTTAACTCAGAGCAAATCACTTTTCCTCCTGAGGCCCTTTTTATAAAAATAAGTGGGTTGGATTAGATAGTCAGTGAAGTCCCTTTCCAATCTTAAACTTCTGATTCCAATGTAATTCACTACCTAAAGTTATTTTACTTCATATTCATCATAAGGATCAGGCCCAACGACTATGAAAATTACAAGACTGAAAATCGCCAGATGACTACCCCAGAGTCCAATTTCTTGTTACTCAAGTAAGTTTTCAAAGCCCCAAAACAGTCAGAAGCACTTTAGAAAAAAAAAATCTCAAATTGCCTCAGGAAACAAAGCTTAATTTCTCCTCAGAGATCACCAGTTGCAGAAAAGGCTCTTAGGGATCAACTTTGGCCAATTAATGGATCTCGTAGAAAAGTAGATTGTCTGAAGTATAAAAGAAGGACCCTTTTTTGCCCTTATAAACAACAGAGCATCTATCCACAAACCAAAAGGACCATACATTAAGTGACCACTGGACACAAATTTGAAGTCCAGCTCCTTGGCTAGGTCTGTATTCAGGAAACAAACTTCTATCGAAGGAGTGGGAGGGGTGGAAATCCACAACCTAATTTGGATTCACTGTCACCTTTGCCAATATTCTCAGAATTCTTCCCTAACATTTTCATTCTCTTCTGATTCAGAAACCTTTAATATGTGGTCTATGAAACAATCCAAACTACAAATCCAGTTGTTCTAAACTTTTTTCACTGCAAACTTGAATCAACATTTGTTAAGGAAAAAAAGCTAACATAAAAAATGAGCCACAATAATACCCAGATGAGGGGCTGGCCCGGTGGCGCAAGCAGTTAAGTGCGTGCGCTCCACTGTGGAGGCCCAGGGTTCACTGCTTCGGATCCAGGGCGCGCACCAAAGCACCACTTGGCAAGCCATGCTGTGGCGGCATCCTACCATAAAGTGGAGGAAGATGGGCACGGATGTTAGCCCAGGGCCAGTCTTCCTCAGCAAAAAAAGAGGAGGACTGGCAGATGTTAGCACAGGGCTGATTTTCCTCACACACACAAAAAAATAATAATAATATCCAGATGAAATTTATCCTAAGATTACCTGAAGGAGAAAGCTTGGTGTGAAATGCTTAATGCAATGCCTAACACATAGTCACAGATGAATAAATATCTGAACTGAATCTAACAAGTGAATACAAAACAAGAAATGCTTTACTTTAACGTAACTTAATTTGTCTATGCTTGCTCTCTATTTTAGATGAATTAGAACGGATTAGCATCCTTTAAGAAAAAAAACCTCAGTCTTGTCAAACCTAGCCTTTTGGAAAAGCTATCGTATACATAATCATCCTCTCTGTCAATCCCAGGACAGCATTACAAGAGAATTATGATGGTACCAAATGAAGGACACTTACATAACCCTTCTGCTAGCTCTTAACACTATCAGAGCATATCACTTCACAAAACAGAAAGCTGCCTTGTTCTACTATGGAAAAAAATGTTAATCTTAGAGATTTACCTGTTTAAGACAACTGCCGTGTATCTTCTTTCAACAAAAATAATTCCACACAAAATATTGGTAAATGGAGAAGGAAAATTTGTCTCTGGCTTCTCTTTTTCTTCAATTTCTTCATCCTCATCATCATCCTCAGAATCACTCCAAGACACATAATTATCTTGATTCCTATTATTATACCATTCAACACTTTCAAACTGCTGTCGCTCATACGGTTTATATTTGCGTAAGATTTCAAGCAGTTTTATGACCTTAGGAGTTACAAACTTCAGGTCAAGTGAGGCAGGTGAGAAGTGCTCTTCACATAGTGCATGGATTTTCCTTAGGAAAGTGTCTGTAAACAATAGAAATTTCCTGTGCAGCTCCTCTTGTTCATGTTTGATATATTTCTGTAGTTCTCTTACCATCATTCCAGCTACTTTATCTGCACACCAGGGTCCCAGAACTACCAACACCGCACGACAGTCTGATAGTATCTACAAAAAAATGTAAAGAGCCAAATGCTAAACAATAATCTTGTAGCATTCTCATATGGAGTTTAACCAGGATTTGAGCTGTCTTCAATCTGCCCCTGCAAAATAAATTTACCCCACTAAGATAAACACTGAGGTTAATTCCTAAGGTTGGGGGAGGGGCCAGTGGTCTTGTCAAGCTCTACTTTCCCATATATACGCGCCCAGAACCATCCTTTTCTTTTCCTCAGCAAAAATAATCAAATAATAGAAATTAAAAGATGCAACTGTACAAGGTTAATAAAACTTAATTTTAGATCTGTGATTACTTAGAAATATAACCGAGTCATTGGCTTCCAGGTAAATATGCAAGAAATTATGTAGAGGAGTAATTTTATTTTAGATATCAAAGAAGAGGAAGACAGTTTTCCTTGAACTTTATCTATGTCCAGAGTGCCACAACTTACTACCCTAGTTCAGAGCAGAACGTAAATCCATAGCAAGGCTATAACTGAGGAATCGCCAGTTCCGCAGGCAAGTAAAAGACACACCGGGTTGAACGTGGACTTAATGAGAATGTGGGCTGAGGAGAGTCTGGGCATTGCTGCTCCAGAAAAAGTCAGCAGGAGAGAAATTAGGACTCAGACTCAACAGTGTTAACATTCACAAATGGTTGCAAAGTCCTAGGACAATGGTTCTCAAGTTTTAATGCATCAAGATAACTGGAAGGCTGGCACATCTCAGACAGCTGGACCCCACTCCAGAGCTTCCGATACAGCAGGTCAAGGGTGGGGCCCACAACGTGCATTTCTAACAAGTTCGAGGGGAATGCTGATGCTGCTGGTCTGGGGTCCACACTTTGAGGACCACTGTCCTAAGGGATCTCTTCTCAAAGCTGTACCACTCAAGGAGGATGGGCTCATATCCAGTTACATACAAGGAAACAGCAGAAGAATTTGTTTAGGCCCAAGGATTTGAGCAAGAACTAACTCATCTGACCAAGAAAAAAAAATTGGACTCACTCTTCATACTTATAACCATACCATGAATCCTAACTCATCTCCTTAAACCAGGGAGGTCTATACTTAATAATATAAATGTCTGTCAGGTCATAGTAAACTCAACCCAATATGATATGTTCAATGAAAAACATCCAAAGACACAAGAAGTAAGGCCTTAAACTAAAATGTACAGAAAGTAGCCTCATTAGAAGCATATTTTCATTTCAATATTAAAAATAAACACAAGCCTTTTATTATACTTCCTATACTTACTTTGGATATGCTTACCTGTTTAGAAATTAAAGTAGAATCTCTTTCTTTTGAATGTACAGATATGTTACAGTCATTGATAAAATTAAGTGCTTCCTCTAACTCCATCAGCAGTCTGTCATAAAGCCCACTTCTGTCAGTAAATGGTCCACAGTCTACCACAATCTCACACGGCTGAGAAGTATATCTTGAATATCAGAAACAAAAGTTGTCAATACCACCACATATTCCCTACAGCATTACAATCCATTACATATCTAAACCAAAAAGAAGCTTCCTATTTTCAGCCCGTGTACCTCCTTGGGACACGGGCAGGTCACCACAAGCCTTCCTAAAGAGGCACTCTTGTCTCTGTGCTGTGTTTGCCTGTTAGGTCTCAACGAATGACTGCTTAAGGCTGACAGTCAGAGAACTGTGTGAGTTTTGTGATTTCACTATCATCCCAGGTTTTCTGTTTTGTTTTTTCAGTTTAGACTTCCATCTTTTGCCGCCTCAGGCATTCAGCAGGATGAGGAACAATGTTAGCCAATATACTCAAGAAACTCAATAATGATTACTTCTCAGAAGCAGAAACAGGGATGGGGGGTAGATGACAGGGTGAAAGCATTATCATTAAATTTATTCATTCCCATACTATTTGAAACTTTCACCATTTGCACGTATCAATTTTATTTTTAACGTATTTTTAACATATCCTTGTAAGGAAAGCTCCCCTAACTTCCAATCCATTATGATATTCCTTGGATCTGTCATGTCTTTCATAAAATATGACAACCAGAGTGGCACATAATATTCTAATTAATACAATGATTAATTAAAGGAAATACAATAAAGACATATTTAAATACTATAGTTTTAATTATTCTCAATTAGAATTTATACTTAAGCAAAGAATCATGTTTAGAGAACTAGGTAATGCCAAATTCAATAGATTACTTATCAGTTATACTTAAATGCTCTAATACCTGCAACTTCTCCTGAAGACTAACAAGTACTACAGGCCTAGCAATCTAATTCAGGTCAGATAAAAGCAAAAGCATAATAGCCTTTTACTTTTACATCACACATGCAAAACCATGGAAGTCAGAAACAGCATGTCCTAAAGGTCATGAGATTTGTATTTCATTCGGCATTTAGATACCCAAGTTCCATGAATCTGAAACATTACCTTTTCTTATTCTACAAGGAGAACTCTTCCCAAATTCCTACAAATGAGAGGCACAGTGCAAGGTGTTTTCCATGTGTCAATGTAATTGATCATGAAAGAATCCCCAAAACCACTGTCAATGCCATTTTACAGGTTCAGGGACAGTAAATGACTCACTTGAAGTCACACAGCTTAAATTAGTGGAGCCAGTATTCAAAACCCATGTCTGATTTAATTCCATAACGTGAGAAATCAGTCTTCTTTATTTATTATAACTGTTCCAAGAACCACCACTTGGTAATCTTGAGCCTTGTTAAAGACTGTATCCAATAAGGATATAAGGATATTTTAATATAAATTGAATTAGTTACATTTATTTTAAAACCTAATTTATATAAGCTTCCTTCCACTAACTTAAACAAATCAAAAAGGTTGTGTGTGTGTATGTGTGCGTGCACACATTTTAATGAGACTCAAAATAGCAACCTCCTCAAAAAGAGACAAACCTAGAAATCATAAACAACACCTTTCTCAGAAATTCATACCCATTTTCAAAACTATAAGGTGTTTCCGATTATTTTAAAGCATATTGTAAAATACTGAATTCTCTAAATAAATTGATGTTCTTTCAAAGCATCATGTGGGACATTTAGGTCAGAACAACAAAGCACACACATTGACAGAAAGGACACTAATTTACTGTTCAAATTCCCAGTTCTTATCAACATCAGCAAACAGGAAAGGCCGATGTTAATGCAATATTCTCTCAAGTCAGAAACACCTCCATCTGCCACTCTCTGTGGAAACAAGGTTAGATTCCTGCATTCACAGGTAACTGTCCTGATAAAGAATTCTTAGTCTTGCTCATTCTTTCTAACAGCCATTTGTTCACTTAAACAGGTACTCTCTGCAAGGCACTATGAAAGATCCTCAGGCTTAAAATCAGTTATAGCTGGTCTCCTTAAAGCTGAGTTAGTCACAGTACACACCTGTCCAAGACCACCAAGTGAATCGTAGTGCATACCTATCCAAGACCAAGTCAGTCGTGGTGCATACCTGTCCAAGACCACCAAGTCAATCACAGTGCATACATGTCCAAAACCACCAAGTCAATCGTGGTGCATACCTGTCCAAGACCATCAGGTCAATTGTGGTGCATACCTGTCCAAGACCAAGTCAATCGTAGGGCATACCTGTCCAAGACCACCAAGTCAGTCGCAGTTTCAGCGTTACTCTTAAGAATTTTCTCCAGTTTCTGAATCTTTTCTTCCAATTCCTCTGGATCACATTTCCCATTTAAAATGGAAGCAGTCAGTCCCAAAATACGAGGACATGATGGACAATTTTCACAGAGCTAACATAATAAAAGATACTGACAGTAAGGAATTTCACTTTGCAAGGCCATAACAACAAAGACATCACCATATTAAAACATGTCAAAAAGAATAACAATACTAAAAATATTACTTATGGAATTATTGTAGCTTGTTTAAAAGATGTGTTTATCAAAAAGTGACATTTAAATAGGCTATGGCAGATTATGTAATTCATTTATGACAAATTATGTGATTCATTTATTTTGTTTAAAATTTTATTATAGATTTAGAGTATTAGAGATTATTATAGTTTACTATTATAGATTATAGATATAAATGAACATTAATTTAATATTCATTTTTTCATACGTTGGAACCACATTTCCAAAGCTAGTAACTAGTATTATTGCTTTTGATACATAAAAACATTGCTTAGACTCAGTAATTTAACTTGAATTATTAAGACAATAAAATCTAAAAACTTACCTTCATAATTTCTCGGTAGGGGTGATCTAGGATTGCAAGATGACACTCATCAAACACCAAAAGGTTAATGTCTGACAGTGATAAGTAACCATTTTTCAAAACATTCAAGGCGACATAGCAAGTCATAATGAGAACCTAAAATAAAATGAATATCAGCTTACAAAACATGCCATTCACCTGCCTGGACACACTCATATGAAATCAGATTATGGAACCACTGTACTGCAGATGAGGATTAAGAAATTCATTAGTCACGGGCCAGCCCCATGGCTTAGCGGTTGCGTGCGCGCCCTCCACTGCTGGCGGCCCGGGTTCGGATCCCGGGCGCACACCGAAGCACCGCTTCTCCGGTCATGCTGAGGCCATGTCCCACATACAGCAACTAGAAGGATGTGTAGCTATGACATACAACTATCTACTGGGGCTTTGGGGGAAAAAAATAAATAAATAAAATTATAAAAAAAAAAAATTCATTTGTCAAAATTTAAAAATTCTAAACATACAGAAGCTCATACATTGGAACCAACTACAGTTAGGAAAACACAGAAACGGACTATGACAAAAAATTCTTGATAACGGAGACCATGTTTTATGATAAATCTACTAAATCTATTTCAGGTTTTCAGGTTCCTACAGCCATATTTCAACTGACGAGACCTGTTAATTCAATCAAATCAAAAAAACAATTCACACTGCTTTTTCCCTTTTTTCCGTTGAACTGACAGGTTTTCTAGAAGACACAGACTAAATGTTATTTTGATGGCTTGTCATTCTGTGGACATGTAAGTGTTACTATTAAGAAGGACTTAACCCAGTATGTGAGACACACTAGTAGACGGTGGACTGCTTACGGTTAGTTAGGAAGCATTTCTTAACCACTCCAGATCCACCAACCACCGACACACACGAGGCCCTCAACGTTTGCTGGCTACACGGAAACATCTAAATTAGAGGAAGTCTCTGTCAAAGACAAAGATCTCAACCAAGAAATGTCTCCAGTTTCAAGACATTTAACTCAAGAGTAAATTTTCTGAAAGCAGGTTATTTGCAAGTTGGAAATAGGTCGTAGAAATTTGTGTTTTTTAAGTAAGTACATTGTATGGTAAAGCTGTTTCTTCTCCAAGTAGTAAGAGCAACACAAATCAGTCATTTATCTGGTTCAGGATGAGACTTACAGCGAGAAAGAGCACATCAGGGCTGGTTTCTAGGCTGACAAAGGACAGGGAGGCAGAGTTTCCAATTCTCACTCAGACACCCCAGGCACAGGCCATCTTATAAAGCACGTCAAGGATCTGCAGGCATTTATGAAGAGCAGTTTCTCTACAAGTCTTACCTCGTGCTTAGTAAACTCTTGGTTCCATTTCTCTTTTGTCCAAGATGCATTTCCTTCCAGGTCTGAGTATTCCCCAACCTTGAGATCTGAATGCGTTCTGACAGCTGACACTTGTTGAGCAACCTGGTTGGCTGATTACAAATATAATACTCCATGTAAATACGAGAAAATTTACCTAGTTGGCTCTCTGGACGAGTAATGATTAAGAGAGTTAAGGAAATCCTTATTATTATATATTATACCTAATCACCAATTTTTTAGATAGCCAATTTAAAATCATATTTCCAAGGTTATCCTCCAAAATGCACTTACTAGATTCACCACCTGCCTTTTGTCCTTCACTTCAGAGAACCTTATACCACCTTCCTTCTCTGAAGCTGATTCACACCAACCTAAGAATGTAACTTCTAGGCTGGAATGCTAACTACTCCAGATCCACCCTTCTTGTTTTCTTCACTAAAATTAGATCATTTCACTAAAAAGTAAGGCAGTTTAATACTTATTTAAAGCACATGAGAACACCACATGCTGAGACAATCTAAAAAAAAAAGGAGAGGGGCAACAGGGTTATATTAGTGCCCTAGCAGCTTAGGTTCACATTTTATACTTTTTCTCTTAATATATGATCCCAAACACATAAAAACCAGTATTTTAAACTCTTACTGAATATCTAACTCTTAAGAAGCATCTAATTTTATTTCTGCAACTGGTATAGCAAAACCATAAATCAAAAAGTTACCTATCTCAGAATCAAGCACCTTCTGACATACTTTGTGAAGCTAAAATATCAAAAACAAAGTAACTGTAACAACTCAGATTAGATTATGTTCCCAAAGTAATCCATTCAAAAGAAATGCAGAATCAGAATTAAATACAATTACATTTAAGAGAAAAGCTTAAGTTTAATACCTGTGAAATAAAATGGCTAACATTTAAGAGAAATACTATAAAGTTAAGAAATAAGACAAATGATATTTCTGCTATCAGAGCTTCAACAAGCACATTATTCATCAAACTCTCTACACTTCCATAACTTAACTTAATATCCATAGGGAAAATCTGCTTAACCATAAAGTCTCATCCAATTTCCCCCACGCAGTTTGATAAAATAATTTTTTGTTACCAGAGTTGACCAAGAACACCGTCCTTTTTCCATTTCTGTTGAAGTCTCCCCTGATCTGATAGGACAGCTCTTTCGTGAGTAGTACTGCAATAAACGTCTTCCCTGAGCCAGTGTTTAAACAGACTATGGTATTATGATCCAGAGCTGCTTCAAGCAGTTCAACCTAAAAACACAGTGGAAAAAAAGATTATACACTTCTTATCTAAGTACAAAATTTAGAAAATTGGATTTTGTTCTAATTCAGGAAATTTCATTTTTTCTAAAATCTTCCTCCAATAAATTTTCCAAAAAACATACTTTCCACATCTTTATATAAGACTAATAACCAGAGGCATTAAAATGCCTGTTATATATAGCTGTGCTGTGTAAACAGATGTTGAAATGGCATTTACAATCTCTTTAGGAGTTATTTTTGCACGGACAGAATACTTCTCTAGAATAATATGAATGACCAAATTTACAGTAACCGTGGTTCCGCCGGTTCATGGTTGTTCGAACAAATCTCAATTCCCGCCCAGCTCATGAGGACAGACACACCCAAATGGATATTAAGGAAGAGTGAGGTTTCAGAGGAAAAAAAGTAAGAAACTTCACGAATAAAACTAGCAAATCAATTACCTAGCAGATGTTAGAAAAGAAAAGGTCTATTAAGAACAAAAGTATTTGGAATGAGAAAATTAATCAGAAGAGGAAAGCTTAAAAAAGTAAATGAGTTTTATATAAGTTGTGTCAACTCTATGCTAATTTATTCCATTTTAGTGAAAATGCTCCAGTATTAGTGTTCTCATTAGTACCTGATATTTTCTTGGCGTGTAAATGTTATCATGAATTGCTTCTTGTTGCCATGGCAGTCCAAAGAAAGGACCCATTGGTGAGGAAGCAGGGGTCATGAGCTGCAGGCCTGCCATGCTGAGGGGTTGCAAAGCAGGGCTTTTCATTCATCCAGTGTTTCTTTCATTGCATTTTTGTTCTAGCACAGCTTACTACAAAAGGGAAAAAGAATACCATTACACAACCATGCAGGGTTAAAAACCAAAGAAAGTACAGAAACAAGAGAAACATCAGAATATCATTCCTATGGGCCTTTTCAAACTCTCCCTATAATTGTTTTAGCTTTTTCTTGATCTAAGAGGATCATTTTAAAAGTCAAGCATTCTATCCATTCAACCCAACAATTCTACACCTAGAAACTTATCTAAAAGAAGTAGACAGCTGCACAAAGATATAAGTACATGAATATTTATTGCATTATTACTTAAGAACAAGAAACAACTTTAAAGTGTATTAATAAAATTAGCTAAGTAAATTATGGTATAGCTATATAAGGGAATACTCTGAATCCATTAAGATAATACACATCTATATTTACTGACATAGAAATGTGTCCATAATATACCTTTAAAAGAAAACATGCATAGTATGATGTCTTTTTAAATATATATGTGTATACATAAAACACGTAAATATATACATCAACAGGTTTCAAACATTCTTTGCAAATTCTGTGATGCTATTATTGATAAAATAATGAGACAACATATGGAAGGCACTTACTGTGCCTGCACACAGGAGAGATTCAAATGTCTGCCAACATTCTGTCATTGCATCAAAAGACCATAAACATGGAAGGTCATTTTCCTCAATTGACAACCCATCACAACTGCACAGCTGATCGGCTCTTTATATATGTACCTCTAAAATTATACATATCCCAGATAAATTAAAACAAAGCACACCATTCTGTGAAATGGAAGTTTTCTCATGGTATTGAAGCACTCTTCCATATTTCATGTATTCTTTTTCAAAGATAAATTTGATAATGTAAAATGACAAAACAAAAACTGAGTCTTTAAAATTCCTAACCTGCAGATAGAGGGTTAGGGTTTCAAATCTCTATGTGAAAGTCCATCATCAGCTTTCCTGACTCTCAGCAGAATTTACCTGCCCCATAGAAGGGAATTTTCTGCCTTGTACTGCTTTGGTGTGTTCATTGTTATCACTCTATGAAACCAGAAAGAAAGAATCCCGCTCTTTGTTCCTTGACAACATAAACTTTGAATCTCCTGACATGTTAAATTTATAACCATGGTACAACACTGTGACTTAAGTTGTTGCATCTAAGCCAACAACAAGTCTCAAGTGTAGAGGCTCTTTTATGCATAGGCGTAATACCAAATTCTGATTTCAGAGATTAATTCATTTGACAAGAATTCAATATCCAGCTAATACGAGTATGATCTCAACTAAGTGGCACAGGAGCAAATGGCCGCAGGAGCCGAGGACTTTGGCAAGGCAGGCACGCCTGCAGCCAGACAGTACCACCATTCCATTATCCTCTCAGAAGATGGCAAGCCAAGTACCCCAGAGTACAACACAAAAGACTATCATGTTAGCATTTTCCCTGGATCAAACAGAACTATGTTCTTCATGAGAAATCATCTGCTCGTTTTCTACTGAACCAAAGCCCAACAGCACTCCTCGCACTGCACACTTAGTGCCTACTTTTCTCAACTGCACAGGCCCACAGGACGCAAAGCCGCAGGCTCATAATTCAAGCTTCTTACTCAACACAGCTGCCAAGAACCTGAAGTGAAATCTATCTTACCTCCTTTCCTGAGATCCGACGGGTCACTCTGAAGGCCCACGGCTGAGGTCTGCGGGCACGTCCCCCTGGCCGCCACGCCTGCAATACCTCTACACTTCTCCTGCGTTTCCGTAGGCTGCTTACTGGTAGGCTATTTATCCTGAGGCCTGACTCCGCACTTTTCACCCAACCCAAATGCTAATCCAAGACCAGCCAAAGACACGCTGGAAGGTGTCAGGAAGCAAGCCTAAGTCCTCGTGGTGGATGGGAATAAAAAAGGAAGGAGAAAAGACGGCACCGCAAGTCCCAAACACGCCTTCCTCCACCTCCAGAAACCACATACGGCCAGGAACCAGCAGCACCCCCTCCTCCCTACCACTGTCACCATTTCTTCTCATAGAAATAACATTAGTAATAATAATAATTAACAACTCTGCAAGAAAAACAGTTTAAAAAATAAATGAGAGGAATGTTCTATTTTTTAAAAGGGGAGGGACTATATTCTTCAAAAATATCAATATCATAAAATAGAAAGACTAGGAAAATTTTCCAGATTAAAGACTATAGAGATGACAACTAAATGCAGTAACTGATCTCAGACTGCGTCCTAGACTGCAGAACATGCATAAAGGACATTACGGAGTCCGCTGATACACCTGTAGACAACAGCATTGTTAAGTTCACTGAAGCTGATAACTGCACTATGGCTAATGTAAGAGAATATCCTTATGCTTAGGAAATATACAGTGAAGTATTTAGGAGTAAAGGGCCATGATGTATGCAACTTATTCTCAAATGGTTCAGAAAAAGAAACTACCTGTAGATACAGAGAGAGAGAGAGTATGTGCAACCGATAAAGCAAATGGGGCAAAGAGGAAAAGCACATATTCCTGTCCTATTCTTATTCTTGCAACTTTCCTGCAAGTTTGAAATTATTTCCCGATAAAGAGTTTTAAAAAGTAAATAAATAAATACGACCAAATAGACTAGGATTTCCTTGAGTATAGGAGCTGTATGTCTCACACATATTTGTATCACCCACTGTACCAAACCACGCCCTGGACATGGCAAACAAAACACTGCAGGTTTGTAGAATGAAAACAGTGTCCACATGAGTGATGTAAAAACCTTCAAACAGCTCCTATTTGCGTTTCATAATTTATATCATGTTGCATATATTCACACAGAGACACAGACATACACACCTTTTTCTTTTACTGGCACACATGCTCCAAAGAACAAGATGTGTGTCATTCTTTGCAGCTCTTAAATTTCCTGGTACAATGTACCACATATACATTTAAATATTCGATGAAGTGAATCAGAGATTCACGAATGTCCACACAATAACTAACGTAAAGAACAGAATCATTCAAAAAAAAAAAGATCAAAAGATATGTCTATTTGGTTTAGAAATTTACACCCACTCCATTCCTACTCACCCTGAAGGGGGGATGCAGGAGAGGATTTGCAAGGAAATGGAGGAGAGCAATTTGATCCTCTCAATTATATTTTCCATACGGTCATAATATTTAAATTCATTTTCATTCATTTAGTATACAGTGGCTGGCACCAGTAATACACCTTCGATTTAGGGAAAGCAAATCCAAGATTAAAAAATTCAACACGTAATCCAATAACGTGAAAACAGAAAAACCTATAATTTTGCCAATTTTTACTTTCTTTGGCATGTTTAAATAGATTTTTTTTTCCTTAACTTGGCCTTAAACAAAAGCTCTGAATCCCTGCTGGTAAGTAAAAGTTCTATAGTTTCACGGATTAACTGACTATGGTTAACTGCTTTAGCAGAGCCAACAGAGTAACTCCATGTGACTGTTTTTCAATCACAGATTTTAAATTTCTGGTCAAACAATTTACACTCATGAAATTGGTGAGGTTGTTTCATAGCTTCCATATATTATTCACTTAGAAATAACTTAGTAAAACACATGAATAAACTCTCTTCCTCTCTCCACATATGATAAATCACAGATTTACCGTTTTAATGTTTGAGATCTCTGTGTTGCTGTTGTCTGAACTGCATTTTGACATTGTGATAGCAGTTTTTTGGAAAATCACAGCATGCCCAAGCTTCTGCTCTAAAAATAAATGCAAAAATAGCGAAGTTTAAGATTCCTGTACTTAAACTGAATACAAACACATCTACAAGAGAGCCCTATTGATAAGAGGACTTGAATAAAGGCCATTATTTTGTATTAAATTTTAAACAAAGGACATTTGGATTATTTTAGGATACTAAGTCTTACTCTAAAACAAAGAACAAGAGAATGAGCTGCAATAATAGCATGCCTAATTCCCAGAGATCTGGGGGAAAGAAAAAGTTAGAGAAAAGTTCAAGAAAAGATTTCAAAATGAATACAAGGAAATCAAACAAAGTAAATAAATTCTAAAGATAGTGACTAGGAAAATAAATAAATAAAAGCATAAGTATGTGTTATTTCCTAAATTCACATATACAGAAGAAATAAAGAAGGTCATCAGAAGAGGGACTTGGCTGAGAAATCCAAATCACTACTAATAAGTATTCAATACGTGTATGGACTCTACCAGCAATTCCAATTTCTCAAAATGAAATTAAAAACACCAACTCAAAGAACAGTTAAACCCATACTATAAACTCTGTTACAGGAACACAGTTCAATGATGTTAATGTTGTGGAGAAATTTAAATTTCGGGGTGCTTCTCCTAAAAAAGATTATAAATCAAAAATGAACGAAGCATAAAGTACTGAGATGAAAAGCTTAATTTAATTAACAAATGTTGATTTTGTTAGATTTGACACCAGATTTCATTTATACTCATTAACTTACTGCAATGCCTCTATTACCACAAGCTCAGAAGAACAAATGAGCAGTGGTCTTTTACTTATCTATGTCTAGTCTAATCATTTAAATGACATTCCTGTGGAGGTTAAACTTTTCCACTTCATACACAAATTTGTTTTGCTAATCAGTTAACAAAGCAGAATGGGGAGACCTTAACACTACTTTAGCATGTACATATTTACCTCAAAATGCTGATTCTAAGTTCTTTCAGTTTCCAAGTCTGTATTAATTCATACCCTAGGTAACCTAAAAGCAATCAGAGAGAATATTTTAGAACATAAAACTCATTTTAAAAAACCAACTTTAAGAAATTACCTACTTGACAAAATTTTCATATTTAACTTAGCAGAATAAGATCTCTGAAAAAATAATCTATTGGGAGTCAAGAAAACAGCTTATGTCTGAAAGAGCTGCCCTTTAAAATTAGTAGTTATTATGTTATAATACAAATGAAAAATTTTTTAAAGTGTTAGTACAATCCAATCAGATATAAGGGGAAATTCTTGGCACTAAATTACATTTTCCCCCAGTAAAATCTGGCTTTAAAAATACTTAAACACGATGGTCAGTCAGTATGGTGCTTTGCATGAGCTGTCTTTCTATCTCCTGGTATGTCGACTTGTTTTCTAAAGCTACCTCCTACTTTGACTCTTCATTCCATTCTGCACTGTCAGCTGGTAAGATGCAAATTCAACACCCCCACATGGCCTGATGCGCCACACTCTACATCATCATCTTCTCTTTTGGTGAGGAAGATTGGCCCTGAGCTGACATCTGTGCCAGTCTTCCTCTATTCTGTATGTGGGTCGCCGCCACAGCATGGCTGATGAGTGGTGCAGGTCCACACTCGGGATGCGAACCCATGAACCTGGGCAGCTAAAGCAGAGCGTGTGAACTTAACCACTATGCCACCAGGCTGGCCCCTCTGCATCTTTTCTTAGCATATTCACCTCTTTTTTAGAAACACCATAACCAAAATAATAAACTGATAACCCTTTAAAATTTAATGCAACTCCACTATTACAAAATTATTGCTGAGTTATCCACATTATTTCCCTAGACAATTCTGTATACAGATACATTAGAAAGTTAACATGCCAATTATAATGACACCTTGTTCATAATACAGAGCCAAAAGGTCAAGTTTTCTAATTTTAATTGATGACCGCCACGATTTAAATTACCAACACGCAAACTTCTGTTGGATAGGCCCCCTTAAGATAACTCTGAAACAAAGGCAGGCCACTTACCAGACACTCAGTCAAGTTTTAGTATAAACCAACAAACTTAACCCACATTAGCATCTAAATCCAGTATAGGGCTGTGCTCTTTCAGACCAAGGTCTGCAACAAGAGGCCGCTAACTAACCCTTCTGGTCTGAAGTCTAGAGGCATCTAGAGCCTCCTTGGTGCGCATACTCAAAGTGGGTAACAGAAAACTTCCAACTTACTCGCTTTATTACAATGTGTCACAGATTCTGACGCTACTAACTTTACAAACATTACTGTCCAGATTTCATCCCTCCTCTCAGGAAGCCCAACATGCACAACTACCATAAAGTACCACAGTGCACAAAAGGAAAAAAACACACAATATCAACAAAGTGACACTAAAACACTGTCAAAAGTACTTCTTCTGTAAGCTAACAGATAAAACTAATAAAGGTTTGAAGAGTTTTTAGTTCTGAGTAACAAATATGCTATGGAGACCCCAAGGCATTATTTTAACTCTAATCGCTAAGGGCACCCTCAGCTATGGATACAAAGTAACAGGTTTATATGGTTGTTGGTATAAAGGCAAATTAAAAATAAGAGGCTTAATTCTTCCAATTGAAAATAAAGGGAAGAAACTCTTCCTCCTCCCTTTTCTTCAGAATTTCTTTCTCAATCCTTTTCAAATGTATGTGAATCTTTTTCAAAGGTAAATAAGCCTCTAGCCAGCCTCACCTCTCAGGAATGTTTCCTTAAGGACCTGTGAGCCATCTCTGAAATGTAATCGTCATGAAAGATAATGCCCCATCTCCCAGTTTCCTAGGAGGAGATGGGCCTAATTTGTCACCCGACTACAAATTGCAAAACCTACCTCCAGTCATAAATTACAAGAAAACTAGCAATTTTATCTTGAAAACATGGATGTAAAGTGTTGTAACACAACTATATGAAAGAGTAAGATTTCTTTCTGTCTTCGCGATCTCTTCCGTGAACAGCCTGTGGTGCACATCACATTCTGGTTTAATGCTTGCTCAAAAATAAAATCGTTTTCTTCCCTTCTACTCTTGTGGAGTTATTTTCTGGGTTGGAAGGAGATTTTTGTTGTTTTTCTTTTGTGGTTGTTGTTGAGGTGGCAGTGACTTATAACACTGTATAAATTTCAGGCGTACATCAGAGGAGATTTTGTTTTTAATTATATTTCCCCAACACTCCCTTTAAAAAAAAAAAAAAAGTCCAATTCTCAAATAGTATTCACGCCAAATAACAAAATTCCATTTCTCGGAACTTAAACACTAGAGAAATTCTAACGTATACTGCCCAAGTATACTAGTGAGAGGAGTTTTAAGAAGGAAGATGGAGCTAAGAAGGCAAACATTTAGCTGTGTTAACAAGGAATCTGCACATAGAAAGGATCCAAGATGTTTACAAACAACTCCTACCAACCTCCCTTTTCTAAATTAAAGTTAGAGGAGAGAGTCTCTGCTGTTTTAAGCTAACTTCATAAGCCAAGCTGATGCTCTCACCTCTGAACACTTTCAACTACACAGTCACTCCCTCCTCACAGAGGCCTTATGAGGCAAGAGGGGCACTGAGGAAGGCCAGGGGGGATGTAGAAAGCAAAGTCACTTTTTTTTAAGTATCTTTCATTTAAAATCATCTGAATGCCAGCAACGGGTCCACTGTCAGGAAGACCAAGGTTTATCAGACTCCACTAAGTTTCCCTAGGGTTGTTTCCTTGCCTGTAAAATAGGAACACCTGACTATTATGAGAACTAAATAAGATCACACAGGTTAAGCCTGGTAGAGAAAAAGGGCTTGTAACACAGAAAATGCTCAATAAATGGTAGTTTTTAATAAACCACACTACCATCTCTATCTAGAACCATTCTCAAACATTCTTAAGACTTTAAGGAACTCAAAGAAAACCTAAAATGTTTTATTAATTGTAAGATTCAGTATAGAAAACTTAAAGTATGTATCCAAGATTTTATACAGTATTTTTAACCAGATGAACCTGAAAAACCACAAACTCCAAACTACCTAGTCATTATGAATTCACAGTAGGATCAAAACCAAACAAATTTAAATCATAAAATATGGTATGTAATGTGAAATAAAATTAAATAGCTTTGTGTCCAAGAGTTCTCTTTAAAAACAAAAACAAAAAAATACTATATGCTACTTCGGTTTGGCTCCACAGACATCACTGAAAATATTACTTCACTTAACTGTTTCTTAGGCAATGAAATGGTACACAGCTGGGCAGGAAATCATCATCAAATAGACAAGTTTTAAAAATATAAAATATAAGGAAAAACAAAAAGATAGGAAATATCCAAAATATCCACAGTATATAAAATAAATATTTCAAAGATTTATCAACTACTATTTGGTGAATATAGATTATGAAAAGACTAAGGTCAAACCAAAGATTGAGAGACCAAAGAGAAAAGAAAAGGGACAATAATTTCAAGAATTTAAACACTGGTATCTTTAGCTAATACACAGCAAAAGAGAAATATTTCCATTTTTACTTTTGTCATATCTGTCATTATTAATTAGAAATCCTTGCATATTAATCTAGCCTACAATATTATCACAAACTTCACACAGAAATGCTCCCTTCAGCATTACCATTTATAATAGCAAAAAATGCCCCCCCCAACCCCGTGTCCCCCTATGTCTAACAATGAATGAGGGAATGGTTTGGTAAACCATGGTTCCTTTTACATGATGCAATTCAACTGAGCCATTAAAAATGATGACAGTTTATAATGAACAAAATGCTTATCTTATGGCATTCAAGGAAAAAAGCAGAACATTTTTATTTATAGTAAGATCGTGATTTTTGTCTTCAAGTTAAAACTAAAGAAAAGAAGGGAGGGAGGGAGGAATGGAGGAAGAGAAAATTCACCCCAAAATTGAGGATGGGATTACTACCATGAGCAATTTCTTTTTCCTTAAAATTTTCCTGCATTTTAAAATTCCCCACAGTTTAAACACTTTATTACGTTTAGAATTGGAAAATAAACTTTCAAACTGAGGATGATTTATACGAAGACAACAGTTTAGAGATACATGATTCTGTTTAAGGTATCGAAAAAGAAAACTTCTCCCTTCTTAAGCCATTAAATGTGGTAAAATTTACCCTAGTTTCTATAACTTAAACCACAAATTCACTAGCTTTCTTTTCTTGCACTACTCTATGAACCAAACAAATTTGTGGGTTTCTCTAAATCTGTAACATAAACATATTATGTTTACATTTCAACGTAATTATGCCTAAAATTAGATTTGTCCAAAATTGCAGTTGAATACAGGTCAAATACCATCTTAACAAATTCCATCCATCAAAACCTCCATATAAAAAGTATCTCTAGGCTGCCAGCCAATGGCCCACTTACTTGGAATACTTCTTAAAAAGACAACATTCCAACGTATCAAAATGGCACAGGCACCGCCCCTCCCCTTCAAGTTACCTACAATGACATTTACCCTGCAGTTTTATTTCAAGACAGGTAAATCCTTAATACAGCACTAGCTTTCAAGGTGAGTTTTAAGGTTAAAATTTGATTCCAAGTTGCTGTACTTTACTCAATAAAACATGGTTCAACAAGTGCTAGAACTTGACCCAATTCATCACTACCTTCTGCCTATCTTTTACAGCAGGGAAGAACATCCACGAGGAAGAAAGGGCCACAATCTTTTATGTCAAGCTGTTTTAAGACAATACAGTGTGAACATTTTAACAGTAAAGAGACGTCAGTCCTGAGACAGAATGAGCCCAAGCGACTGCCGAGTATGATGGATGTTTAATCAACGCTGAGTCAGGAGAGCCAACATATCAAAAGTTCCGGGCAAGAGGTGCAGCACGACATCACAGCTGTGTGCAACCACTCATGTCATCTGCCTTCCCTATAACTCCAGAACCAGGACGTCCCAATCTCTACAGATGAGCTTCTACTGCTGGGGCCCCTCCCCCACTCACCCACCCCAAACTTTCCCTAAAAGCCTGACGACTCTCCTCTCACCCAGCACACATGAACTATACCACCAAATCGGGGCCTAATTATACCTTCTGCTCCATATTAGATGTTATTGCTTGCTATGCCCCCCCAAAATTGTAAGATCTTTGAAAGGAAAGACACTCTCATACTTGACACATAGAATTTAAGGAAAGCTGGAAATATCCATAATATATTTTCATTAATTATTAATTATAATTCTGTGGTGAGAATAAACCTTATTGCTCTAACAAATTAAGATATATCTTTCTGTAAGTTGAATAAAAAATTCAATTCAGATACTTCCTACTTTCAAAAGACTTTAAACAATCCATATTATTTTAACAAGTTTAATGCCCCCATCCTTGTTCCCACACCCCACAAAAGTTCAGGGCTGACCTGAAAAAGCTGGAAAGGCATCAATTTGTACAATGATAATTTTGACATCATCCAACTATACCCATCCTCCTATCACAGTCCTCCTCCAGGAACTCCAACCTACAGAATCCTCTTCCACATTAATGCAGTCTGATCTGACACTAACCTTGAAAATGTTTCAGCAACAATTTAAAGTTCCAAAGTTACATAGTATAATTGGAAAAACCCAGATTCAAATAATACTTCTCATTAATTTTTCATTTTAGAAACTGTACTTTATTAAGTTTAAAATACATATAAAACTCTATGCAACGTCAACTAATAATGTAGAAGGAATGACAGAAAAATCACCATTTTTAACCATCACATTAGTAATTGAGGCAAGAATCACTAATGAATGCTACAACTATTGGGTAAAGGTTACAAAAGAATACTTACATTGTCTCAAAGTATCTCTGCACAGATTACCTACTAATTCAGATGAAAATTGATATTTTTACACTGGAAAAGCCTGACAGATACCACCTTAACTCAAGTGACAAACATCACCAATATTGGGACAGACAGACAGAAAACATGTACCTCCTACTGAGAAAGAAATATCATGTATGTCAGAAGTGCAAAACCTGAATCTAATCATGAGGAAACATGAGAACCAAACCTGAGATTCATTTTACAAAACAACGGGCTTGTGCTCTTCAAAAATGTCAGTATCATAAAAGATAAAAGCTGAGAAATTATTCCAGATTAAAAGAGTAAAGAGACGTGACAACTAAATGCAGTGCACATCCCTGGACTGAGTCTTCTATCAGGGAAGGAAAACCGCGATCAAGGACATTACTGGGATGAAGGGGGATCAGAATACGCCACCCCGAAATATGCCACTTGGGCATAAGGACTGTCCTGAGCTGAAGGCAACAGAGAAACAACACAGGAGGCATTCAAGAGACTGTTCTTGTTCTTAGAAAACATATCTTGAATATTTAGCAATGAAGAGCCTAACACCTGTTACTACCAAAGGGTTCAGAAAAACAATAATGATATGCAGAGAGAGAGAGAGAATACAAATGTGGCAAAATGTTAATTACTGGTAAACGTAGGGAATTCTTTATACTGTTTCTACAACTGGTAAGTTTGAAAATATTTTAAAACAAAGTTAAAAACAAAACTCTACTAAACACTGATATATATGTTTGGCTATCAGTAGAACACAGAAAAATGGAACTTATCCAATTTTATTTCAGAGTAGTATAAAAAGTAATATTTAAGGTGGTTTTCCCCACTTAAACTTTTGTTTTACCTCCTGCCCCTTAAATTATTCATTCATGCATTCAACAAGTATTTATTAAGCAAGACATCTCGAATGCAAATTTGTATTCTGGAGAAGGTGAGAAGTGGACTTGAGTTCCGTTTTGGAGAATGAGTAGTCATAAGTACTGGCAGGGTGGGGGTAGAGGACATCCTGGGGGAGAGGAGCCAGCAGGTGGAGAAGCACTTAAACAGAAAGAAGGCAGGTCACGCTGAGGAAACGACAAGCAGTGTGCTGGAGCTCTCATCCCACGGGAGGATGATGCAACAACGCAAGTGGTGAGACAAGCAGCAGCTGGATCATAAAGGGCCTTATAACAGAGCTCGACGGGGATTTGAACCTCATCCTGGGGGCTTCAAGCGAGATTCCAGCCTCTGCCTTTTTAGTCTCAGTGCACACCAAGAGTTCTCACCTAGTTAATCTCAGCCCAAGAACAACTCTCTGGCCAAGGCCCACAGTCAAGAACATCGGAACACAACGAAGAGTCTCCCAAACTTGAGTCTTTCCTTCAGAGAAGACGTTCCTTTTCCTGGTTACAATCACTGCCTCTACTCATAGTGGTTTGCCTGGAACTGTCCCTGTTTGTGCACTGGAAGTCCCTTGTCCTGGGAACCACCCATCCACCTACCCCAACTGTGGACAAATCAGGATGGTTTGTGACCCCATCTCTAGCTCCAGTTCTCTATACTTGACTGCCTACCGCACATTTCCACTCAAGAAATGTACACATTTCTTAAGATATATTTCATACTTTACTACTTATTTTCATTGTCACCATCACTTAGAAACAATCCTTCAAAGAACAACAAAGAATATGTAATTATAATTCATTAGTCAAATTAATCCAAAGTGAATTTTGGCCAAAGATTAAAAATTCAGCTTCCAATCTAATTACAGATTTCACATACCAACAGCTTTTGAATATCATTAGTTTTCAGGGAACTAACTTTGTCCATATAAATCACACTTGTGCCTAAATTTTAAGAGTACAAAAAGCCTAATTTAAGTGGCATTAACCACTGCCTATTCTTCCATACACCACAACAAAGAGTATTCTTTATATTAAATCACTTAATGATCTCTTGAAAAGTTGTAATTTTTCCAAATGGAGCAAAGGTTTATCTGGTTATTTTTATTTTTAGTATCAATTATTTCTTAGGGGCCACCAAGGAAATACTTGAGATTAAGTGGACACACAATTTACCTAAACTAACATCTAAAGAAACAGAAAATTTGAAACGGCCTATAGCTTTTAAAGAAACTTGATTATTAAAAGTTGATTAGAAAACTCCAAGCCCAGATGGCTTCACTAGTGAATTCTTCTAAACATTTAAAGAATAACTCCAATCTTAAAAAGAAACTCTTCAGGAGGACAGAAATAAGAGGGAATACTTCCCAACTCTTTGCACGAGACCAGCATAAACTTGACACCAAAACCTGACAAGGACATTACAAGAAAGTAAAATTATAGACCTATCTCTCAAACAAAAAATGTAAAAATATTAAACAAAATATGAGCAAATAGAATCCAGGAATATATAAAAAGGATAATGCATCATGACCAGCTGTGGTTTATCATAGGAATGTAAGGATGGCTTAACATTAAAAACTCAACTGATTTATGAAGGCAGTATAAAGCTATAATAATTAAGGCAGTGTGGGTACTGGCACTAGAATAGACAATGCAACAGAACAGAACATGGAGAAAAAGACCCATACATATACGGTCACTCACTTAATGGCAAGAACAATACTGTAGTACAGTAGGGAAAGGATGATCTTTTCAAACAAAAGCTAGGTTAATTATGTATCCAGATGGAAAAGTGAATCTTGACCCCTACCTCACATCATATACAAAAATCAGTGCCAGCTGGATTACAGATAGAAAGGTACAAAGTAAAACAATAAAGTTATTAGAAAAAAACATAGGAGAATACCTTCATGTCCCTGGAGAGAGCAAAACTTTCTTAAAACATAAATGCATTAATCATAAAAGGAAAAAATTGACAAACTGGACTACATTAAAATTAAGAACTTCTGTTTATTAAATGATCTGGTTAAGAGAGTGAATAAACAAGCGAGAGTAGGAGATAGAGAAACAACTCCTACAAATTGGTAAGAAAAAGGCAGACAAGCAAACAGAGAGTGGGCAAAGGACTTCACAGCACAAGATATCAAAATGGTCACTAAACTTCATAAGCAATTAGAGTAATGCAAATTAAACCACAATGAGCTACAACCACACACCCATCAGAATAGCTAAAATGAAGCAGACAGACAATATCGAGTGTGGGGGAGAACGCGGAGTTTAGAGAACTTTCATACACTGCTGGTAGAACTGTAAACTGGAAGTATCTGCTGAAGCTGAATATATACATACCCTATAACCCAAGTAATTCCATTGCTAAGTGTACCCAACTGAAACATGTACATATATTCACGAAAAGACATGCACAAGAATGTTCAGAACTGCACTATCCATAATCATCAAAACTGAAAACAAGCCAAATGTCCATAACAGACAAGTAAATATCGACATATTCATACAATACTATAACTAGATGATGCAACAAGGAATGAATCTCACAAACTTAAAATGGTAAGTTAAAGAAACCCAACACAAAAGCTAACATAAAACCACACCATATGACTTCCATTAAAGTAAAAATAAGGAAAAGTAATTAAGTCAGTATGAAAAAGTAATTAAGTCAGTATGATGTGTACTTTTGGGGGGGGGGTGTAGTGCCTGGGAGAGGGCACTGAGAGGAGCTTATAAAATACTGGTCATGTTTGTTCATTGATCTGGGCACTAGTTACAGGTGTGTTCACTTCACGTATCCTTATAATTGATGCACTTTCCGACATATCAACTAAAATTGATTTCATTTAAAGTTTATTTTAAAAGAGAAGCAAACAATCTTTAATATAGTATGTAAAAATTCTTCATTTACCATGGTGAGATTTTGGTAAAACCCCCAGAATAAGAGGGGAAGGGAGAATATTTACCCTTATTGAGCACTTAAATTCTATTATCTCGTTTAATCCTCAAAACAACATCAAGGCAAGTATTATCTCCATTTTACAGGGATCTGAAATAACTTACCCAAGGACAGTTGACTAATAAATGGGAAAAGTGGAATTCTACTTAAAATTTTGTCTTTTACTTCCACAATATACAATACGCTATGGTCTCATGGGAGGTGTCTATTTACACCCATCTGCCAGTCAATGTAAGTTGCATCTCGATGTGTTCCTTTTGATCTCCCTTGGGGGTTGAAAAAGAGTGGACCCAGAAGCAAACTGAATATTCTATTTTTAACTGAATCTGCATAAACACATATAAGTAAACACTGCTTTAATTGTAAAGCCTTAGCAACTGCAATCAGCCCTGTCCAATGGCATTTCTCTTGGCCTTTGTAGTCTGGAACATAGGGCTCAATAAATAACAACCACTGACTACAGAGCTCACCGTCTTTCCCAGTATCTGTATTCCATTCAGCTGAAGACTAAACATGATTTACTGCTTGACACAAACACTACATAATGACTTCTCTCTCTAGTGAAAGGAAGAGTGCTACCTTAAGAGAGATTATCATCATAAAGGGGGCTCAAACATAGTGAAATAAACTAGATAAATTAATATTGCAGAAACTAGAGTGGACTGCGTAACTTTTTCCTCACTCAATACAGATAAGAGGTAAGCATTTTGCCAGAGCATCCGCTGCTGAGGCAAGACAGAGATTTCATATGTGTATATACCTATGTAAAAGTGCGTGTGTGTGTGTATGTGTGTGCATGCTAAAGAAGCCTTAAGAAAATTATCGATTTCCCTACTCTTGGCCAAAGGATGGACCTAACTCATGTAAAAAACTTTCCGGAATTCTCCTAACGTCCAGCAATGAAAAAGCTAGGGATTTACAAAGATTGAGTATGAAAACAATATTCTCCTTCAGAATTCTGTCATATGTTGATAGAAACTTTTTTTAACAAGTGTACCCCAAAAGGAAAGCATCCTTTGACAACACCTCATTTCACATATTTTATTGAAGAAGGGTTGGAAACTAAAGTCCATATATTACATAAGCAATAAAGAATTAATGACTCTTTTAAGATGGTAATAGTGTTTAGAAATTACAGCTTGCCTTGACTCCAGTTCAATTTACATACTGCATTTAAATGCCTAATTTAGGTTGTTCTATTATTTGTTCATATATTTTAATCAACAAAATTCTGCATTTTTCTTAAAACACTCAAAATTATGTTTGGTCTAAGATTAATAAATTACTTGAGTTTGTTACATGTAACAGGTACATATAAAGATTCAAGAATTGGGTTTTTTTTCTTTTTAATGTTAGCTGTACAATATACAAGACCCTGAAAGAAAGCTAGGTAATCTCAGCACAGTGTTACATACAAAACACAACCTTTTAAAATTAAAATACAAGAGCGCCTATGAGATACTTTTTCCTCATTAACAGTATCAGAGGCCTCTCAACGGGTCACTTGCTCTTCGTCATATTGATCAGATCGAAAGCTTTAAACAGTTCCTGTCAGATTCTCATTCATTAACAAATATTTACTAAGCTGTACTAGATGCACAGATAGAAGATGAAAAGGCTCAGCTGTCTCTGAAAGATTCTGCCATTCACTCAAGGCACAACACGACTTTACCTACTTGTCAAGCCTTATTTCCCAGGGTCTTCATCTCACATTTCCTACTCAGAACATCTCACAATCCCATCATCTACTCTCCTGTGGTCACTGTATACAAATCTTAGTGCTCAACAATGCAGTCTCTTCCCCATGTCTCACATTTAGTTTAGAGTCTCAGCCTGAAATGGAGAAGTCCCTGAATTATATGGGCACTTCAAAGATCACCGACTATAAGATCTCTTGGAGACCTGTAAATGTTATCATTTTAAAAGTGGGAAAATTAAAACAAAGTCTAGAAAGGCCAGGCTGACCTGCCCTTAACACACAGCTTGTTACTTAGAAGTAAAGCCAAATGAAAACCCAGGTTTCTTAACCACGCATTATTTTACACTGTTCACTGAATGCCACCAATCACATCTGCCTCCATTATCTGGAATGTTGTGGTTGTTCTTTTGTTAACCTATGACCTGTCCTTACATGTGCAGACATAGCCTAAATCAGCATCTATGGATGGGGTTCAGGAGGCATCCCTGTACCTCCTATAACTGTATATAAAAGTACGAGTATGTACGTGTACATTTCTCTGGGGATAAGATTCATATCTTTCATCAAATCAGGGATCTCCAAAGAGTAAGAACCACTGGCCTACATCAAGTGCACATGACAGACATTTAAACAGTGTGCACTGGTCTGAAACAGAGATTCAAGGACAATGCATTTATTTGTGCTTAATAGAAGAATAACGGTTATTTAGGGAAAGTTAGCAATATTTAAGGCACTATGACACTTGGTATCATTATTATAGAGACACAACTAAGACAGCTGAACAATCTGATCCAGTATACACATCCTCGATACAGAAAACTTGTCTGTGAAATATTACTCTCAAAGACTCTTTCCTTTCTCATCTTCCATTATAAAACTGGACATACATCTTAATATTTATAATTTGGGGGGAAAAAAATCACAACATAATCTAATCACATTAAGAACATAGCAAAATTTTCTCTAACGTACATATTTAAAGCAAAATAATATCAGCTAAATTTTTTCAAGTAGTAGTTACGTGCTAGAACTGGGCTAAGAGTTTAAGAAGCTCATTTTTTTCCTCGCAACCTCAAGAAGTAGACACTATTATTATGACCAGTTTACAGATGAGGAAGCTGACTCAGAGAGGGTGCCATACACCCTGTGTTCTTCAGCTATAAATTGGAGAAATAAGAATTTGAACTCTGGTCTCTCTGACAGCAAGGACTTGCTCTTACACATCCCTCTAATGCTGTAATAAAACATTAATATTTAATTTTGCAAAGTGGAAAAAGCTTAAAATACCACTGATCAGAACTACCCAGGAGCGACGGCTGTGCAGCAGGATGTGTGCAAGGAGGAGAGGCCATTCAAATCTCTGGGTTCATCATGTTAATCTTGTCCTCCAGGCTGTTACCAACAGAAGGAAGAGAGAAATTCTGGAATCCCAAAATATCTCAGTGTACCGGCTAAGCTGACTGCCTTTCTTTTCCCTTCAGATAGGGTTACCGATCTAACTCCTTAATCACAGAACCTTTCTACATCACTGCAGAGATCAGTCTCTAAATTGAGATCCTTCTCTCATTATTTGAGTTCTTTAAGTACGTTATCTCTTAACTTGTGAACTGGTTTGCTGACATTTTCTAATGCCCAAAAGAATTTCCAAATGTGTTTTCAAAATCCCTACTTCACTGTACACACTGAGCTGTCACCTAAAAAAGAACCACCACCACAACTATCAGGGGTAGCCTGCTTCAACAATGAGAAAGCCTAGAGTGGCAGTAAAACTCCCAACTCTTACAGCAACCTTCTTCTACAGAATGCTTAACACTCCTCTCAGCCCACAATGTTTCTACGCACCTAATCATATGTACCTCACAAATGGAGAACCAGGCAGCATGATCTGTCCAAAACCCGAACAGTAATGATCTTTTCAAAAGCCTTAATATACAAGCAATATTATTCTCCATAAAACTGTGTTAGTTTCTAGTACAGTAATGCATGGCATAAGGACGTTTCGGTCGACAACAGACCGCATATAAGACAGTGGCCCCATAAGATTAGCACTGTACAGCCTAGGTGTGTAGTGGGCTACGTAAGTACATTCGATGATGTTCGCACAACGACGAAATTACCTAACAATGCATTTCCCAGAACGTATCCCCATGAATAAGCGCTGCAGGACAGTACTGCAGAAAGTGCTATAAAGACAAACTACTTTATTCACTCAACAAACCTGAGCACCTTCTAGTGCCAGGCACTGTCCTGTTCCATCCTTACTATCCTTACTATTCTATACACCTTAACACAGCCAAGACACCGAATGGCACTTTGAGCCTCAAAAGTCAAAACATTAAGGCCAAAATTGAAGACTTGCATGTATTATTTCTAATAACAGTCTTACCGGCATCCTCAGACAATGTTTCCTGGTGGCATCTTCTCAGCCACTTATTTAAAATGTACAGCAACGTTGCATACTGAAGGAGAACCAACAATTCACTGACAATTTTAGATAAACAGGAAAGCCGTTTTGTACTCAGAATTTATTTCAACAAAGGCCTTCTTTCTTGACTGAAAACTTCAATTTCAGCAGCTGGACCTCAAAAATAATGCTCTTCTCTCCATCGTGCTCGAGTCCTACTTTCATCCATCGTGCTTGAGTCCTACTTTCTAGACCAGCACATATTCCTAAGGATGGGCAGAGAGAATGTGGAAAACCCTGACAGCCTGTACCGTCCAGAAAGGAGTGCATCTGTGAATGGACTCCTATCCAGCATCTGGCAAAAGCCTGAATGAGACAATTGGTATTTGACAGACGGCATATGAAAGATAAACTAACTAAATTCTAATAATTCAAGTCACCAGAACAATGTACACCTCTATTACTAAAGCTTTTCTATTATGCCTGAGGCTTTTATCCAGTTTCTCTAAAATGGCACGTGAAAAATGTTTCTCTATCACTGTAAAATGTAAAACATTTTCTCCACATATTGTTAATGTCATTTTATGTAAGAATTTAAACTCTTATTCTTCATACGAGAGAAAAGTCTGCTTCTCCTGATTAATTGGTATACTTCCTTTCATTCATCAATGCCAACTATAATTAGTCCTGTTTCCTCTCTTGCTTTGACTAATAAAATTTTTTTAAAAAAGCCTTGAGTTACAGCAGATGCTGAGCTATCCTTCCCCAAGCTCCTCATCAAATTCCCTGCAGCTCCCTCCACTCTACCCCTCAATCTTTACCTTTATTTTCATAGTCCTCTCAAACACCTATTCTATGACCATCTCAAATCCTTTCTTGAAGTAGACAAATAATAAAACATCTGCATCCATTGGGCTTTTAGAATGAGCTAAACTCCTAAACATCTAAAAAGCAGAGCAGAAGGTAAACAGGATAAGCCACTTGGCTCCAACTCACTTTTTGCACAAGTTCAACGCGGACCTTACTGGTGCCTTCCTCAGCATGCAACAGAGCCAACACAGCTCCATGATGATCAACTGAACAAATCCAGTTATCTGAATATCTACCCGCCAAACACTAAGAGGAACTGAGATCATAAAAAAGAGTAAATCCTGGGCCTCAAGGAGATTAAGGTCTTTTACTGACACAGAGGAATTGTTTGTAGGAAAGTATAACTATCTGAAACAGCCCTGAAAAAACTCATATTGCAATAAATGCCGAGTCTAGTGTTTTGATGATCAAGAAACAATCTGACCACTTCTGGGTATATACCCAAAAGAAGTGAAAGCAGGGACTCAAACAGATATTTGTAAACCCATGTTCATAGCAGCTTTATTCACAATAGCCAAAAGGTAGAAGCAACCCAAGTGTCCATCGATGGACACACAGATAAGCAAAATGTGGTGTGCGTATATACAAAACGAAGTATTATTCAACCTTAAAAAGAAAGGAAATTCTGACACATGCTACAACATGAATGAATCCTGAAGATGCTATGCTAAGTGAAACAAGCCAGTCACAAAAGGACAAATACTGTATGATTCCACTCATATGAGGTTCCAAGAGTAGTCAGATTCATAGAGACAGAAGTCAGAAGAGTGGTTACCTGGGGCTGGGAGGAGGGTGGAATGGGGAGTTAGTGTTTAATGAATAGAGCTTCAGCTGAGGAAGATGAAAAAGATCTGGAGATGGATGGTGGTGATGGTTGCAAAACAATGTGAATGTACTTAGTGCCACAAACTGTACACTTAAAAAGGGTTAGAACAGTAAATTTTGTTATGTATATTTGACCACCAAAAAAAAAATCTGACTTATTCAGATAATCAGAGGTCCCCTGAACATTTAAGGGTAGACAGTTTCACTTATTCAACAAGTATTAGCTAAGGTCTGACCTATGTGTTATGCAGGTTTTCCCCTAAAATCCACTTGGAATAGCAATGCAATACAACACAAGGACTCTGAAATCAAACCATGATTCAATCCTGGCTCTGCCACTTCTAGAACCATAACTTGGGGCAACTATCTCCGAGTCCTAGTTTCCTTGCGTGTACAATAAGGACAGTGTTGAGTTTGTCTCAGGGTCACCATGAAGATTAAATGAGAACGGATATAGAGGCACCTGAAACATCCTGGCACATAATAAGCAGGCACTTATAAACGTTATCATTCTCTCCTTTGCCACAGTGATGACCACAGGAAGCTAAGGTCACAAGTGAGAGAATGTCTATGAAAAACCTACTTTCTCAAACAAAACAAGCATCTCCTGTGTCAGACAGTGGCCGGGAATAAATATCTCAGTGCCATAAAAGTCATCCTTCCTAGAAGGCAGCACTACTCTAAAAGTACAACCCACCATGTAACACCACAACATCACCATCTAACAAGAATCATGAACCACATCAAAATAAAAGCCTTCCAAAGCCAAGACAACAAAACTCAGCAACGGCAAAACCGCCTCGTTATACAACTCACACACGGGGCCTCAGACCTAGCACAGCAGACAACTGAACCTTCAGTGATGAGATGAGAGCATAAAAAGTAAAACAAGCCCTTACTAAAATAACTGCAGGAAAAGACGGTCTTTTCTCCCCAAATTAAATTCAACTAATACATCTTTACTTAAAACAGCATTTTGATGCCATGAATTAATCCATGAACCAAAATTACCAATTTAAATGTTTACAGCGACCCTATTAAAAGCAACCTTTTAGTATTTCTAATCTATAGACAGTTTTATAAAATATGGCCTAAAATAAAGTTTCAAAACAATTATGTGTGTGTGTGTATATACAGCACATATGACACATAATATACACGTGCCACAGGTAGCTAGCTAGCTTTAAAGACACTCTGCAAAATAAAGACACTCTGCAAAATAAACAGATTATTCTAGAACCTAGCTAGTTCCAAAGATATTAGTGATACTAAAATTACAACTTACTAGCAGCCTCATTCAGAATCCTGTACCATCATCCATCCTTCAATAAATTATTGGAGCTCTTGGTTAAGATGGGTATTTTTATTTAGAAAACTTAATGTTTACACCAACACATTTTCAACTTAACCTTTTATTAAAGCATTTTTTTAAAAAATACTTTCCAAGTTTCTTAACTCCTAACTTCTGCCGTTTTCCCTTCACTGAGTGCGCTGTACTTGAAAAACAAGCGACACGAAGACAACTGAAAATCAAAACCGTCAAGATTCAGAAAATCCAAAGACAGAAGCATCTCAAAGACACAGACTTCAAAGTAACACTCTTGAATAAGATGAATGTTTTTAAACCGTGAAAGTCTAAGAACGCTTAGACTTATCTTGTGGGTCAGTAACGTGTCCCTTTAAGCACGACTTCCCCACAAAAGCACTGACCGAACACCATAGAGCCAGGAGTCCCCACTCATCTGTTTTTGCAAATCTTCAGGCTATTAAAGATGCATTAAGTGGTTTGTTAGCTCCGTGCTGCGGGCAAAGCCATCGGGGCAGCTCAGCTTTTCTAGACAATCTACAGAAATCTCACGGTCTAACTTAAAACATACACTGATTTCCTAAAGATTAAAAATCCTTAAGAAAGGCTCCTTGGGCAGGGTCCAGGCGTTTGGGTACAAAAACATCGGAGGGGAGGGGCGGAAAGATGGCCTCGGCCACCCGCCCCGTGGGACCCAGATCTGGTCACCTGCCAATAAACACGAACAATCCTCCGCGGGCGGGCCCCGAAGCTCGCGCTTTCCTGCCAGCACCGACAGCCCGGCTTCCTTCCCTCCCAGCCCTCTCCAAGGGGTCCGCGGAGGCCCAGCGGAGCGGCCCCCAGCAGGGCAGGGCCCGAGGATGCTCCAGGTGCCGCTGCGCACTCCGCACCTCTCGGTGCGCCACCCGACCCGTCAGAGCCCCGCTCTCCACGGGCTGCGGGCGAGCGGGGAGGACAGGCTCCAGTCCGCGTGCCCACCCGCTGCCCGGGCGAGCGCACGGGGTCCCTCCACAGCGCCCACCCAGAGGGCCGCCGCGGTCGGGGAGGCGCAGAGCCCGGCGGGGGCCCCGACCCCGCAGGCCGCGCCGCCCGGGACCAGGCGAGGCCGCGCATCGGCCCGCGCCGGTGTCCCCCGCGGGCCAGGCCGGAGCGCGGGCCCAGCGCGCCCATGCGGGCCTCGGCGTGGAGGCGGGCGCGGGGCCGGGCGGCGCCGCTCCCCGCCCCGACACAAAGCGGCTCCGCGGGAGCCCGCCTCACCTGCAGCACGGGGCGCCGCGGGCCTTCGAGAACCATCGGACCCCGCTCCGGCGCGCGCGTCACAGCCCAGGCCTCCCGGTGCCGCCCGGCGCCGCCGCCGCCGCCGCCATTTCCTCCCGCTCGCCGTCGCCGCGTCCCCGCTGTCAGGTTACTCCATTCACCTGGGCCTGGAGCCGCCTGCGCCGCGCCGCGACCCCTCCCGCTGGCGCCTGCGGAGACTGCGCAGCGCCCGGCTCGCCCGCAGCCCGCGCACGGCCCGCGGCAACGGCGCACCGCCGCTTGGAGAATCCCACCGGCGCCCGCGCCGCCCCGCCGCGCCCCCACGCTCCGCTCGCCCGCGCCGGCATGAGAGCGGGCCTGTGATTGGACGCGGCGCGGCGGTGAAAGGTTAACCCCGGCCCCCCAGCCACTCAGGAGCCGGGAGACAGCGGACGCGGGCGGCGGAGGCCCAGGCGGCGTTTGCGGCCCAGCGCCGGGACTGGAGCCGGCCGCCCACCGCCCGCCGCCTCTGCAGCCCCCGGGCCCCGCGCGCTGAGGCGGCGGACGCTCGCAGGCTGGCAGAACTTCCTGGCTCTCTGCATTCGCCCGCCTCCATTGTTGCCCGTCTGGCACCCACCGCCCCCTAAACGTGGCCCTGCCCCCCGGCGGTGATTGTTCTCCCGAGGGCTGCGCGCCCCTTTTGCCACTCCCCCCTTCACTTTGTCAAGACCTTCCCGCTTGCCTGCTCGTCCCCCGCGTTAGTGGTGCAGGGCCCTCCGCAATTGGGGAGACGACAAACCCCACCCCACTCCCACCCCGGAACAGGGATAACCAGAAAACGAGATGGGGACAGCGGCCCCGGTTATGTAAGTCGTTCATTTGCTGGGGTCGCAACCGTGTACCATACCTTGTAGCTGTGAATTAAAACCTGGAGGTCAATTAGGTGACTAGCTTAAAGAAAGTCCTGTTAGTTTATCCCAAAGTGTAGGCAGCTCTGCCAGAGGACTCAGTGATACACTGGTTTACTGCAGAGGAGGGATGGTACCAGCAACCATACTTCTGCTAGTAAGAGTTAGCTCTTGGCACCTACTCCCCAGACTGTCTGGGTTTGCGCGGTTCCATACAGTGGTTACTAGCCCCGTGTGCCTACTGAGCACTAAAAATATGGGTAGTGCTAATTGAGACGTGCTAGTTGGAGCTCAGATGTATGTGTTCTTTACCAAAAGAGAATGTAAAACATCTCACAAATAACTTCTTATATTGATTACATGTGGAAGTGATGTTTTTGATATATTGGGATAAATCTAGTTTCATTTTTTTTAATGTGAGTAATAGAAAAATTT
Organism: Diceros bicornis minor; assembly: GCF_020826845.1. Taxonomy (NCBI): domain Eukaryota; kingdom Metazoa; phylum Chordata; class Mammalia; order Perissodactyla; family Rhinocerotidae; genus Diceros; species Diceros bicornis. The sequence continues at coordinate 40,761,413 of NC_080763.1, forward strand.
TAATGTCTTAGGTGGCTAGCGTGAATTGACCAGGGTAGTGTAAGCCTGTGATCTTTATGTGGAGCCTGTGAGGTAGGTGCTGTGATTGCCCCCTGTTTTAACAGATGAAGAAAATTAATAACCTCCATCAGGTAAGCAGCTACTAAGTGAATAACTGAGATTTGAACCCGGGTAGTCTGGCTTCAGGGCTGATGTATTCAGTCACTGCGGTGATCAAATTTTAATCATATATTTACTGTAAATTGGTCAGATAGAAGTTTCACCTAAACATAGAATGTTCATGGGCAAAATTAGGAAGTAGTCAGAATGCTCTTGGCAGACCTCCGTAAAAATAATGTTTCTTGTATGTCAAGCACTGTGGGCAGTAGACCTCCCCAGTCATATGCGTAAAGGCTTTTGGGAGATAATCCTTTATGAGAAGGATGGCATCTCAAGGCGGGGGTAGGCACCACGGTCCACTAGCAGTGGAAATTTGTGGGCAGGTAAAACTTGCATCCCCTCCTGCTGTTGCCTCAGTCTGTCAAGATCAGCTGGGTTTCTCCATCAGCAGGTTTGTCTGATTTTCATCAATTTTTTTAATTTTTGAAATAAGTGGTACAACAACTCGATTAAAACATGGGCAGAGGATCTGAACAGAGATTCTCCAAAGAAGATATACAGATGGCCAACAGGCGAATGAAAAGATGTTCAACATCACTAATTATTAGGGAAATGCAAATCAAAACCACAGTGAGGTATCACCTCATGCCCATCAGAATGGCTAGAAGACAAGAAATAACAAGTGTTGGAGAGGATGTGGAAAAAAGGGAACCCTCATAGACTGCTGGTGGGAATGTAAACTGGTGCAGCCACTATGGAAAACAGCAGATTCCTCAAAAAATTAAAAATAGAGCTACAATATGATCCAGCTATTCCACTTCTAGGTATTTATCCAGTGAACACAAAAACACTAATTTGAAAAGATGTATGCACCCCTATGTTCATTGCAGCATTATTTGCAATAGCCAAGACTTGGAAACAACCTAAGTGCCCATTGACAGATGAATAGATAAAGTTGATGTGGTATACATACACAATGGAATACTATTTGGCCATAAAGAAAGATGAAATCTTGCCATTTCAAACAACATGGATGGACCTGGAGGGTATTATGCAAAGTGAAATAAGTGAGATGGAGAAAGCCAAATGCCATATGATTTCACTCATATGTGGCAGATGAAAAAACAACAGACAGACAAACATATAGATAAAGAGAATGGATTGGTGGTCACCAGAGGGGAAGGGGGGTGAGGGGAGGGCAAAAGGGGTAAAGGGGCACATTTGTATGGTGACAGATGGCAACTAGACATTTGGTGGTGAACACGATGTAGTCTATACAGAAGTCGAAATATAATGATGTACACCTGAAATTATATAATGTCATAAACGTATGTTACCTCAATAAAAAAATTAAGTAGTACATACATATGGTGTATCCATCAGAAAGCATAAAAAGGTATACAGTAAAAAGAATATCTCCCCCATACCTGTCCCCATGCCTCAAACGGTAACCATTGTTTCTTGCTCCTTCTTCTAGAGAACTTTTTTATGCATATACAAGCCAAGACGTTCCTCATTTACAAAAGTGATAGTGTGCCATACACGTATACTATACCTTGCTTTTTTTACTTAATATATCAAAAAGATATGTCTACAGCAATATATACAGAGCTCCTTGCTATTTTATTCAATCCCCATAACATTTTGTGTGTGTGTGTGTGTGAGGAAGATCAGGCCTGAGCTAACATTCCATGCCAATCCTCCTCTTTTTGCTGAGGAAGACCGGCTCTGAGCTAACATCTATTGCCAATCCTCCTCCTTTTTTTTCCCCAAAGCCCCAATAGATAGTTGTATGTCATAGTTGCACATTCTTCTAGTTGCTGTATGTGGGGCGCTGCCTCAGCATGGCTGGAGAAGCGGTGCATCGATGCGCGCCCGGGATCCGAACCCGGGCCGCCAGTAGCGGAGCGTGCACACTTAACTGCTAAGCCACGGGGCCAGCCCCCCAATCCCCATAACATTTTATTACAGAGATGTGCTATAATTTATTTAACGAATTCTCTATTGATGGAGATTTAGACTTCCAGTCTTTTGCAATAAAACACTGATCCATTTGGAAATGATTCAATATATGGGGTGAGGTATGGATCCAAATTAATTTTTTTTCTGGATGGCTACACAGTTTGCCATTTATTGGCCATTGTTGAAGAGTTCACTTCTAGGCCCTGTATTTTGTTCCAATGGTCTATCCATGCTCCAGTTGCTGGTTTGTTTTAAATCTGGAGACATAAAATCTTGTAAAGGATAACATTTCACACTTTGTATGGATCACTAGAAATCTTGGAGCTAATATTTCAGCTCATGTTAAGCAACAGTACAGTACCATGTGGTATGCATTTTCTGTGTGCTAATTTTTATTTTCCCTTTGCCATGATTATTTCTACAATTTGTTTTATTTTTTGTAGCACATTCCAGGATATAAATATACCTTGTTTAAGACTCTCTGTTTGCAAGTAACAGAAACCATCATGAAGTAGCTTAACCAAAAGGGAAGAGTTTGTCATAAGGATGTAGGAGCTTCTCACAAAAGCCAGGAGCGGGAATACAGGTACATCTTAGCAAATAACTGGAACCAAGAATTGGAAAGCTTCCGGGAACTTAAAAGTTGCTCTCTCTGTCCTTCTGTGATTCTTTTTTGTGATTCTGCTTCATCTGTGTATCTCCCTCTACTGACTGATTCTGCTTTTTCATCTACATAGGAGAATATAGCCACCCTCATGTTCAGCTAGGAAGTCAGCCCCGTGTGGAGTCAGAGCCCCAACAAGGAAGGTGGGGCGGCTGTCCTGCAAAGGTAGGTGGCCATCTACAGGGGGACTACACAAAGAAAAAACTATATGGAAGATAATGGAAGCCAGAGTTCTCACTGTTGGAGAAGGGGCTACAAATACAGAACAGGGAAAAGCAAGAAGGCTTGAGAGATTGGATTGGAATTAGAAGTATTGATGTGAATTCAAAGTTTTCAATATATATAGATATAAAAATAAATATAAACGTAGAAGTATCATATACAGGAGCCTGGAACATCTTATTGTGCCAGAAAGTATGAAAATGCTCAAAGAACGATAGAGACATTTCAAAAGGACAAAGCAGTCAGCTTGAAGGGGCTCCCACTGGCCAAATCTGGGAAATTTGAGCATCAAAATAAAATATGATAGTAAGAGATTATATTCCATTGGAATAAAATAGAATCCATGAGTCCAGACTGATGTTTTTTAAAAATGAATAAATAAATGGGGAAAAGAGACAGCTCTTCCTTAGAGTAGACTGTAACTAATAAATTTAGAAGGAATAATGGAATTAGAAAGTCACCATTTGGCAATCGTCAGACAAGAAATAGCAATATTTGCTAAATCTAGTGGGTAGAAGTTGGACAAGGAATGAGATATTTGCATAGGTTCAAAGCATGTCCCCGTAACATTCTTATTTTAAAAATGAGAACTTGACAAAAGAGACTCTAGCAGACACCACCTTACTCGAGTACTCAAAGTTAACTGTCATGCAAGGGTCAGACACACACCCCACCGGTGCCACATGGGGTTTTTGGGGGGAAACTTACATGCAGAGAAGTGGCAGAGTGCATGCTGCCCCCTGAACTTAAATTGTTGCACGGCATAGGCCAAGCATAGCTGCTGTGTGTGCACTGTGGCCAAGGTTCCAGCAGCCAGGTGTACAACAGACAGAGCCAGAGCCCAGGATGGAAAGTGGGCCCCACTCCCACACTGTGTTACATATTTATATGTTAGCCTAATTGGGCTTAGGGAATTCCTAGTTTCTCTGAGTAGTAAGAAATACATCAAAGGAAACCCCAGGTAGAGTGCCAGGAAGTAAGCACACCAAGGGCCAAGGTCTGCTCAGAGGGCCCTGGGGACAGCCTTGCCCACTAGGAATATTGACACTGGCCCAAGGTCTGGTCTCTCTGCAGACCTACTCAGTCCAGCTTAGCGGGCTCTCAGCTCTGCTATGAAAAGAGGGACGGAAAGGAGCCTCCAGGGCCATCCAGATTCGTCTCTGATCATTAATGTCACCTGTGATGGGACAAATCAACATCAGGTGCTACAGCGTCGCTTCTGTAGTATTTCTGCCAAAAATGCATGTTTTGAATATTAGAGGAAACATTGGACAAACTCAAATTGAGTGTTAGTCTACAAAACGATTGGCTCATAATCGTCAAAAATTTTAAGATTATGAAGGTCGAAGAAGGACTAAAAAACAGTTTTAGAATGAAGGACACTGAAGGTACATGACAAGTAAGTGCAATGTGTAATCCTGGTTTAGATCTTTTTGCCCTAAAAGATATTATTGGTATAATTGGTGAAAAGTGAATGGAGTTTCTGAGTGAAGGGCATATGGAGTTCTTTGTGCTTGTGTATTAGTCAGAGTTCTCCAGAGAAACAGAACTAACAGGATATATAGATAAATATAAGAGGAGATTTATTATGGGAATTGGCTCATGCAGTTATGGAGGCCAAGAAGTCCTACAGTCTGCTGTATGCAAGCTGGAGAACCAGGAAAGCTGGCAGTATAATTTAGTCTAAGTCCAAAGGCCTGAGAACCAAGGGGCCATTAGTGTAAGTCCTAGAGTCTGAAGCTCTCTTGTCCGAGGGCAGGAGAAGATGGACATCCCAGCTCAAGAAAAGAGAAAGACTTTGCCCTTCCTTTGCCTTTTTGTTCTGTTCAGGCCCCCAACAGATTGGATGATGCCCGTCCACACTGTGGAGGGTGGCGGATCTCATGACTCAGTCTACTGAATCAAATGCTAATCTCTTCCAGAAACACGCTCACACATACCCAGAAATTATGTTTTACCAGCTATCTGGGCATCCCTTAGGCCAGTCTAGTAGACACATAAAATTAACAATGACAACTTTCTTGCAACTTTTATGTTTGGAATTATTTTCAAACAAAAAGTGAAATTAAAAGCAAGAAAAAGAAGTAAAGCTGTAGAAAATTCTAAAGAATCTGCAAAAGACCTACTAGAACTAATATATGAGTTTACCAAGATCACTGGATATGAGGTCAATATGCAAAAATCATTTATATTTCTATATACCATCAATAGACAATTGGAAACTGAAATTTTAAAGTATCAGAATAACATCAAAAGACATGAAATATTTGGGGATAAATCTAACAAAATATGTGCAAGAGTTTTATGTTGAAAACTACAAAACACTGATAAGAGAAAGTAAAGAAGACCTAAATAAATGGAGAGGTAGACCATGTTCATGGAACAAAGACTCAGTATCATAAAGATGTCAGTTCTCCCCCAAATTGATCTATAGATTCTAGGCAGTTCCAATCAAAATCCTAGCAGGATTTATTCGGAGAAATTTACAATTTGACAAGTTGGAGGGTGCAACTACCTGACTTCAAGACTTACTATAAAGCTACAGTAATCAAGATGGTATGGTATTGATGTAAGGACAAACATATAGATCGATGAAAAACAATAGAACATCAAATAAAAAAACATATATAGTCAATTGATTTTTGCCAAAGATGGCAAGGCAATGCAATGGAAAAAGGATAGTCTTTCCAACCAATGGTGTGGGAACAATTAGACATAAAAAAAAAAAAAAGAATCTCAAACCATACTATGTATATATACAAATACTAACTCAAAATGGATCATAGGCCTAAATGTAAAACCTAAACGTATAAGACTTCTAGAAGAAATCACAGGAGAAAATCTTTGTAACCTTGGGTTAGGCAAAGGTTTCTTTGATAGGAAGAAAAAGTCTGAACCAGAAAATTTTAAAAATTGATAAATTGGACTTCTCAAAACTTAAAACTTCTGCTCTTTGGAAAAGACATGCTAAGAAAATGAAAAGACAAGCACAGACTGGGAGAAGATATTTTCAAAATATATATCTGGTAAATTATTTGTGTCCAGAATATATAAAGAACTCTTACAAGTTAAGAATAAAAAAGTCAAGGGGCCAGCCCCATGGCATAGTGGTTAAGTTCACCAGCTCCACTTCAGTGGCCTGGGTTCACAGGTTTGGATCCTGAGCGTGGACCTATACCACTCGTCAGCCATGCTATGGTGGTGAGCCACATACAAAATAGAGGAGGGTTGGTACAGATGTTAGCTCAGGGCGAATCTTCCTCAGCAAAATTAATTAATTAATTAATTAAATGAAATACCAAAAAAGTCAAATAACCCAATTAAAAGATATGGGCAAAAGGTTTGAACAGATCCCTTACCAGTGAAGATACACAGATAGCAAATAAACATGTAAAAAGTTCCTCAACATCATTAATTGTTTAAAAAATGCAAATTAAAACTACAATGCATACCTAATAGAATGGCTCAAAAGACTGACCTTATCAAGTGCTGAACAGGATAAAGAGTAATTAAAACTCTCATACATTGCTGATGGGAATGCAAACAACCACTTTGGAAAACAGTTTTGCAGTTTCTTATAAAGTTAAATACGTACTTTCCATATAACCCAGCAATATTACTCTTAGATATTTACCTTAAAGAAATAAAAACAAATGTCCTACAAAGACCTGTACATGAATGTTTATAGCAACTTTATTCACAATAGCCAAAAACTGCACACAACCCAAATGTCTGTCAGTTGGCAAATGGAAAAGCAAATTGTGGTACATCCATACAATGGCATACTACGCAACAATAAAAAAGGAATGAACTATTGATATATGCAAAACACTGTTGAATCTCAAAAGTATTATGCCAAGTGAAAGAAGCCAGACACAAAAGGCTACATCCTATAGGATTCCATTTATCTATCGTTCTGGAAAAGGCAAAACTATAGAGAAAGAAATCAGATCAGTGGTTGCTAAGGGCTAAAGGAGAGGGGGAGGGGATTGACTACAAAAGGGCACCAGGGAACTTCTGGGGGTGATGGAAATGTCCTATATCCTGATTGCGGTGGTGGTTATACACTGTATACACTTGACAAAACTCATTGAACTGTACACTTAATTTTACTAAATTTAAATTAGACCTCAATAAACCTGACTTTACACCAAAAATCCCAGTGGAGACTCCTCAGTGGAGCTCACTTACGTTTTCCTGGTCACCCTAGGCTCTATACAACTAGTGCACAAACCATCTTTGCTCAGACCACGTTGACTCAGACATGAAAGCCAGCTTTCCCTCTATTTCCCCAGCAAGCTCCTTCTCTCTCCCTAAGCATAACAACCCTTACCAAAAATGCATGACGGTGTTAGGAGGAAGGGAGGAAGGCAGAATGGGGGGGAAGAGGAGAGTTTGCCTCGTATCAATGAAAATAACTTCAGTTGAATGGAAGGCACCGTTGTCCTCGAAGTGACTTCTGGACACCCCATCACCATAGAGTTCCTTTCTGCCTTCACCTTGCTTCACTCTCGCCTTCTCTCCTCGCAGGTGGTGTTTTTTTCATCTCTTGGAGTCTGAGAATAAAACTTCTCGCCCTCCACCCTCCCAGAAGAACTGATTGTTCTTCTGCTATAACAACATGTAACCCCCAGAAACAGTCCAAATTGATCAACTCCACACGAATACACATGCTCCTGTAAACCGGCCAGTCGATGACAGCCCCTACTTTCTGAAAGTCAGCTGATTAACAACCCTCAGTCCAGTAACCACGTCTCCATAGCTAATGGTCCATCAATCCCTGACACTCTCGTGTATGGAAGTCCTCTGATCTCTGAACACCACACTTCCCAGTGCCTGTTTAAGATGAGCAGCCTGCTTTGATCAGAAAGACCATGCCCTGCAAGTACAGCTCTTCATCTCTTAAGCAAACAATCAATTCAGCTCTTTAACTCAGACATTGGGTGGCGGCGTCTTCCTCAGACAGGTCTTAGTTCTTGTTGACATCCGTAACTAGCAAGGGCTCACCCACCCTGATCAGCTTTATCAGAGTATTTCCCCCAAGAGAGTTCCTTTCCTAAGGGGAATTCTGAGTGTTGCTGCTACAATATTTTTTCTCACTTCGTTACAAAAACACTCATTTGTTCACTAAATATTCATTGAGCACTTCCTTTGTATGAGACACTATTTTAGGTTCTAGAGCTATCGAGTTGAAAAGGGTAGACATAGTCCCTATTCTCATGGAACTTACAGTCCAGCAGGAGAAAATGTCAAATAATATCAATAAACTTTGAGGATTGCTATGATGGCAGATGCGTATGGGTGGATATGGGGCATGCAATAGGGGAGCCTAACTTAGTCCATGCGGTTAAGGAAGTTCTTCCTAAGCAAGGAATCTACCTATGCGCTGAGGCCTGAAGTACTAGAGCCAGGTGAAGGGTAGGGAGCGTTCAGGTAGAAGGAACAGGATGCCCAAAGCCCAGAGCCAAGAAGGTGTGGCTCATTCGAGGAACTGAAGGGAGTCCAGTATTGACCCAAACACGGGGCAAGAGCTGAGGAAAGACGGGAAAATGGCACCAGAACACAAAGGAACTTGTGTATCGAGTTAAGGATTTACTGTTTCATCTCAAAGACAGAGAAGCCATAGAAAGGTTTTTAAGCCAAAGGTGATGTGATCAGATAGACCTTTTTAAAAGTTAACTCAAGGCGATGAGGGAAATGGAGAAGAGCAGAATGGAAGGGTTCATTTGCAAGAGTGTAAAAGATGTGATGGCTTTGATGAGGATAGTCTCAACGGGAGAGGGATGTAGCTGAATTAGAGAGATTTCGGATGTAAAAATATGTTTTACTTTCCTCTTTTATGTTGTGGTTTCAAGGCCACGAAGACTCTAGAAGGTGCAGTTAGGGTAGAACATTGCTGGTATTAGAACTCTGGGATCCAACCAAAGGGTTGACTCTGATTAAGGTTAGCAGTCTTTAACCACAAGGTTAAACTTCTTTTGTTGTTATTTTGCTTTGTTTTTAACAAAATAATTAAAATAGCTAAACAGGAACATTAATCTAGTCAAATAACATTTTCATTTAGAATAAAATGTGGAAAAAATGATACACCAGTCAGACTCATTCAATACCTTTTTCACTGTCACAGATTATATCCTGCTTCTCTTTAGACTTGAGTAAAATTAACTCAATATTTCTTGGCATCTCCTTTTTTGGCGTGACTTGCGCCTCAATTGTGTCTTTTGCCCTCACATCAGTACTGAATGCCTGAGGCTTAATTTAGAACTGAAGAACTTCAGACTATGCAGTGTTTTACCAGGGAACGTTATCTAAACCTACTTTCTGCTTTTCCCAGTACCCTGAAGAGCTCTCCTAGGGAGTGTCAGTATCTTTTCACTCCTACTGGGAAAATAAAACAAGAGAAAGATTATAGCCATGTGGTAACCATATCAGTGTCATGGTATTTGATTTTCCCCCCAATTGGAATACAACAATTTCCCCATATCTTAGCATCAACTCTTTTTCATTTGGGAAAAAAAAATAGTGAAATCTTAATTTATATTGAATTGTTACTCAGTAAATAGCATTCAGGCAGCATTAGCAGTTCTGCTGAATACGTTTCTGAAGAAGGTTGGAATTACAAAATCAAGTTCGCCCACATTTTTTTTAATGCAGTTAAACAGAACTTTAATATTGATTTTAAATAGCTCTGTCATTCATTCCTTCTCTCGTCACTACCATTCACCAACCTGTTTTCCTAGAAAAATGAAACTTATGATTTTTTTCTCTTAGTTCTCACACTCCAGATTTTCTTCCTGCAATTCTCTGACATTCTTCCCCATGTGATAATGAGCCAAGCAAATCAGAATAAGGCAAATGCCGGGGTCACTCCCTGCTATTGTTGAATGTTTGTGTCCCCCCAAATTCATATGTTGAAATCCCAGGGTGATGGTATTGGGACGTGGGGCCTTTGAGAGGTGATGAGATCCTGAGGGTGGAGCTCTCAAGAATGGGACTAGTGCCCTTATACGAGGGACCCCAGAAAGCTTGCTTGCCCCTTCGACCATGTGAGGACACAGCGAGAAGTCAGCAGTCTGCAACCTAGGAGAGGGCCCTCACCAGAGCCCGCCCATGCTGATGCCCTGATTTTGGATTTCCAACTGCCACAGCAGTGAGAAATAAATTTCTGTTATTAATACCAGTCTGTAGTATTTTGTTATAGTAACCCAAATAGTCTAAGGCACTCCCTATGTACATCTAGTATCTGGGAGCACCTTGACATACTGTATGTATTAGCTTGCTAGGGCTGCCATAACAAAATACTATGGACTGGGTGGCTTAAACAACGGAAATTTATTTTCTCATGGTTCTGGGAGCTGGAAGTCCAAGATCAAGGTGTCAGGAGGTTTGGTTTCTTCTGAGGCCTTTCTCCTTGGCTTGCAGATGGTCACCTTTTCCCTGTGTTCTCACATGGTCTTTCCTCTGTACACCCGCATCCCCGGTGTCTCTTTTTTTGTGTGTCCAAATTTCCCCTTCTTATAAAGACACCAGTCATACTGGATTAGGGCCCACCCATATTTATCCATTTTACCTTAATCACCTCTTTAAAGGCCTTATCTCCAAATACAGTCACATTCTGAGGTCCTGGGGGTTAGGGCTTCAACGTAGGAATTTTGTGGGGACACAGTCCAGCCCATAACACTATACAATGCTTCTGCCATCAATGGGGTCTCAGGATGCATGTAACTGACCCCTAGAATGCCATCTCAATCTGGACACTGGTGGGAGCCACCTCCCTTACTTGTTCACTGTCCAATTATGACATTCCCTCTTACCTAATAATTCAGAGGAAAAAAAGAGGCTATTAAGTGTGAATTTCCTGAAATCACCTTAACCTCAAAACTCATCTCTTTCCAAATCTAGGATCACCTCTTTCCATTTCATATACTATGTTGGTCTAGACTGATTTTTCTAACACATAGATCTGATTGGATCATTCTACTACTCAAAACTTCAGTGGCACCCCAGCCAAACTTTTTAGCATGGCATTCAAGGTCCCCCATAATCCAGCTTCTACTTGGGATTCCGACCTCACGTCCTGCTTCCCTGATCTCCCTGTACTCTATGTTCTGGCAACACTGACCTCCTTGTGCTGCTATGAAGACACTCTCCTTCCCAGAGACAGGATGTTTGAGTTCCTATGTTTTGACTTGTTACGGTAGTTATTCTACAGGTGTTTGCTGGAAAGCCTTCTTCCCCTCATCTCTGTCTGCAGAGCCCCTTGTCCTTCAATCAACTTCACTCGAATACCGTCTCATCGTGTCTCCTTCCCTGACTCCTCTCCCACAAAGAGAGTTAATGCTCCCTCCTTGGTTTTTTGGCAGCAGCTTCACCCCTGATTATAGCACTGATCAACATTGTGTTTACTCTTCTCTCTGCCTCCCCACCTTCACCCCCAGCCCACATCCTCACTGAGCAGAGCTCCTCGAGGGCACAAGGAGTGGTGTTTGGGTCTTCCTCAGCTCTGTATCTCCAAAGTCCCCATATAGCAAAAGTAAAAAGAAAGAAAGAGAGGGAGGGAGGGAGAGAGAACAAAACCCAAGTCTTCCTTCCATTTCCTAGGATTTAAACATATATTCACCCCTCATGCCACTAGTATGAAGGTACTCTTCTCTGTTTAAAGTTTAGCTGAAAATACCTTCTTTTGTGCAGTTTCAAGGCAAGTTACACAGCACACTAACTACCACAGAAGGCAGTGGCCCATTTTTCAGTGTAGCGCACACAATCATTGTTTTGTCTGTCCCAGCACATGCTTTCAAGTAGGAATTCTCTTCCCCATGATCCCATCTCTGACACTGTAGTTCTGTGGGACTGCCAGTCACAGACCCTACCCCTAACCTTGGAGCTGGACATTGGACATGTGAAGGCAGGAGCAATCACTGAACACCTTTCTCCTGGCCACGTGACCCCAGCCTGGCCAATCAGAAACCTTCTCTAGGATTTTTCTGCCCAGAATTAGTGAAGATGAATCCCTTTGCCTCACTGGTCAGGATTTTGTGTGTGGTCCTGGAAGCTGCTGGCACCATGTTCCCCAAGTGTAGGGAAAGCCCATTCCAGTAGAAGCAAATGATGCCAAGAAACAGAAGAGCAGAGGTAGGAGATGGAGGCAGGGAGTGGAGGAGGAAGGAGAGACAGATTGAGACTAACCGAATTTATTTGGTTTAAGTCCCTGATTCAAGGTATCCTTAAAGCCAACTTCACGCCTTCCTGTCCCCATTATTTTTAAGTTGTTTGAATTGCATCTCTGTCATTGCAAGTAAAATGATTATGAATAATAATAAGCTTGAATTTCCATTGATTCTTGGCAATTTCCCATTAACTGTGGTCACAGGACTGTATATATATATATATATATATATATATACACACACACATATATAGTGGGAGAGAGGTCAGGCTCTGCAGTCAGGTAATCTAGATTGGAATCCAGTTCCATCTCTTACTAGATCAGCTTATTAAACTTGCCTCCTTCATAAAGTGGGAATAATAGTTCCCATGACGTGGGGTTGAGAGAATTCAATGAAATTACATATGCAGAGTGATTAGCACATAATACGTATTCCGTAAGTTGTAGTTATTACTAATATTAAAGACACGTAGCAAGAATAACTGAAATCAACTCAGCAAGAGTAGCAACAAATACATTTGCATGTCTTAAGTATAGATTCTCTACCCTTATATCCCTGAGCTGCAGAAAGAGGGAATAGTACCTGGTCTATGCCCTCAAGATGCTGACAGTCCTATAGGGAAAAGAATTTTCAAAATGTATGAGAAGTCACAAGGTAGGCCAAGATTATTTGCCAAAGAAGAATTGTAAATAGCAATTTAAAAGAAGAAAAGTTTGCTTCAGTATCAGTGACAGAGGTTGATTAGATTTTGAAGAGCAAGTGGGATTTGCAGAGGTGGAGAAGAGTCTGGACTTGAATTTCCAGCAATAGAGAAAGAGTGTCACAAAATTAAGGAGCTGGACATTGGGAAATGCACATCAAAACCATGATGAGATGCCACTTCACACCCATTAGGATAACTTTTATCAAAAAAGGAAAATAATAAGTGTTGGCAAGGATGTGGAGAAATTGGAACTCTTGTGCATTGCTGGTGGGAATGTAAATGGTGCAGCCACTGTGGAAAGCAGTTTGGCGGTTCCTCAAAAAGTTAATCATAGACTTATCATATGATCCAGCAATTCCCCTTGTAGGTATGTACCTAAAAGAAATGAAAGCAAGGACTCAAACAGATACTTATGTACCAATGTTCATAGCAGTAATGTTCATTATTGACAGTAGCCAAAAGGTGGAAACAATCCAAACATCCATGGGCAGACGAACGGATAAACAAAATGTGGTAAATACATACCGTGGAGTATTATTCAGCCTTAAAAAGGAAGGAAATTCTGATACATACTACTAAGGTTTTGGATGAAACTTAAAAACATTATGTTAGGTGAAATAAGCCAGACACAAAAGGAAAAATATTATATGATTCCACTTACACGAGGTATTTGGAATAGGCAAATTCATAGAGACAGAAAGTACAACAGAGGTTACCAGGGGCTGGGGGAGAGGGAAAGGGGGAGTTAGTGTTTAATGGGTATAGTTTCTGTTTGGGATGATGATAAGGTTCTGGGTGTGGATTGTACACTTAAAAATGTTTACCATTAAAAAGAGTAAATTTTAGTTTATGCATATTTTACCACGATTAAAAAAAACTTAAAGAGCTAGAAAGCACCAGGGGTTTGTAGAGGGATAAGCAGACCAGTTTGGCCTTAGCAGAAGGTTCATGAAAGGCTGGATCCCAACACTTGTGTCAAGAGAGCTACTGGGAGACTGAGGGAGATCATTTAAGGAAGAATTTGTAACCACAACAGTGATTCCTAGTGGTTATGAGAGAGGAAGCGCCCTTTTCAGCTTGAGATCCTGGTAAGCAGATGGAATGTGTATCAGAAACAGCCATCTCCGTGACTCTTGCAGAGGAGCTCTGGTATGGCAAGGAGTGAGATAAGGAGGAGACCTGAGTGTTGAGGAAATTAACTGGAAATCCAAAAAGCTAGTTTGGAAGAGTAGACTGCATCTCCTCTCCTGCCCGACCATTATCTGAGCTAAGGGCTGTCCTGTGCTCCATGCTTCAGCTGCCTTATTCCACTGGGTCAGCACAAACCCCCAGGTAGTAGTAACTATTGCTATCCCATTTTACAGATGAAGTATTTGAAGTCCAGAGATTTCAAGTTTTTCCAAGGTTAGCCAGCCAGTAAGTGGGGAAGTTGGGTTTCAAGTACAGGTCTGTTCTGATTCCAAAATACGTTAAGTGTGCAGATCCTCAGGACAACTCCTGGAGATTCTGATTGAGTAGCTGTGGGGTGGGGCCTGGGACTCTGCAGGTATATGAAGCTCCCAGGTAATTCTGATTCACAGAGTTGGCTATGGGCCCCAGTAGGGGAAACCATTCTCTCTCCTGCTCCTGGAGCCCTCCTGGCACCGCTAAGGACTCAAGACAAACAGCACTGCTGTGAACCAAATCTGGTGTCTCCCAGCCATTGCTGCACTGGGCCATACTTCATCCGAGCAGACATCTGGGGACCCCTGCCGTTTGCAGGCACTGAGCCTGCTAGGCTCCAGGGCTACTGTGGCAGGTCGCTCACAATCTTTGTCCTTCCAGGTCTGTGCTCACCCACTTTTTCTCCTGCCATTGGCTCCTTGAAGGCCAGAGCCACGTCTTTTAAAGTCAACTTTGTTTTCCAGGATTCTGGCCACAGTCCCTGGTATATAATAGATGCTTCGCCAAGTATGTATACAGGTTATAGTTGATTTTTTGTGAAGTAAGAGGCTGCTTGTTTTTTGTATTAATTTACCTGCAGCTCAACCTGCCTGACACCCTCTGCCTTACAAATCTCTTTCTAGAAACTTGTTCACAAGAGTGTGAATCATGCCTCTATGCAACAAGGGACACATTTTATAGTTGGTTTGGTCACTCTTCGTCTACATGTACAAACTGGCCTGAAACGTTGGCAGATTTCCTATTACTCCAATCAGCATAGACCATTAGGAAAAAGAATTCACAGTAAGATCAATTTTATATTTGTAAATTATCATCAGTCTTTCAAGACTGGCCAAGGCAAATAGGTAACCACCAAGCTTCCACCTTACTTGGTAAGGGGGTACCTAGACTTTGTACCCCAAACCTCTTTCTAAAAGGCTGCCTTTCCTCTTAGTTTGCAAAACGTAAAACCCAACCCACAGTCTTTGATTCAACTTTCTCTGCTCACCTTTCATGATGAAGATTTGAGCCTACACTTAACATTCTAAGTTGACCTTCAGTTTTGAGACTTCCCATGGTGTCTACTCAGCCAAGCTAGCCTTCAGCTAAAACCTACTCCCATCTCCCATTAAAAGGAAACTGCAAAGAGATCCTGTCTCACCTGTAATGGTACTCCACCGACCTGTTCAATAGAGAACTGTTTATCCAGAGGCCAGCTGGGGGAATTTCCAGCACCAGGAACACCGACCAGAATGCAAATTCAGCCCTGCTCTCCCTGGCCTCCTCAAAATTCCCCACAGAAGCCATCCCCTCAGGCTAAGGGTCAGACTGCTGGCCCTGCCCCGTAGAACTTCTGTCCATCTCTCCAGCCTCAACTCCTCCACTCCTTCCCTCCAATTGTCCCTTCCAGCTGTGTGCAAGCCCCGAAACTTTAGAGCCTCTTGAGGGGTGTCTTTGAGAATGCTGCTTCCTCTGGCTGGCATGCCCTCATCCCACCTTCCTTCTTCACCTGGCTGATTGTCACTCATTCTTCAGAGTGCAGCTGAGATGTCACCTGCAGGAAGTGTCCCTATGTCTCTAGTTAGGATTAATGCTACTTGGTGGCACTTGGTACTTAGCACTACCTCAGCGTTTATCAATCGCGTAGAAGCAGGCCGTTCTCTGTGTCTCCCAACCTAAGCTAGCAGCCCTTTGAGGGCAGGAAACGTGTCATATTCCTCTTGGTGCTGCACGTACTTTGCACCAATCCAGGGGCAAAGCAGTAGCTCAATAAAAGTCTGCTGAATGAGTGAACCCTAAAGTAAGACACATCTGTCCTTTTGATGTGACTGTCACTGAACTGGCTCTTGAACAGATACCAAGGAATATAAAGTAGGCTAGACAGAGAAACAAATTCCTTCCCACGGGCTTCTTCCACAGCAGCCTCTCGTGTGGCCCCAGGGTGGCTGTAGTCCTCCTCTCTCTTAAAGGGTACACACTATGCGGAAGTTGACCACTTGCCCCGTGTAATCATGAGTTTTTTATGTTAAACTATCCATATTTTGTCTTTCCCTGAGAACTTTGGCCATTGAGCAATGGGAATGTTTCTCTAATTTCCCACCCACAGCCTCAGCAAAAATCCAGAAGTGTCTCAAGAATTGTGCAGCTCTACTCAGAATGACATTTCCTCGAGGTTTCCCCCCAAAATGAGCTTCCCCGCCTCTGGCTGGGCCAGGCCAGGGTGAGCTACATGTTCTCAGCGGTCCAGCATTGTTAGGAGTTTTGCTTTAGGAATGGCATTTGTCTGCTCATTGTTCACTTGTGCTGCAGAGCGTCTTCTCAGGGACCGCTGCTATCTGCTTTAAAGCCACACAAGCCTGGACTTGTGCTGCCAGAAAGACTGCAGGCCAGTGGCTTGTGCAGACAAGCTGTTTTCCTAGTTGATTGTTCGTTACAGCTTGTCTGCATTGATCAATTTTTGGGGGTGACAGTTAACAAAAATGAAAGCTAGCTACCTCAATTGACAAAGGGATTTTGTTGGAAGGATACTGTTAAATCCCGTGATATAGCCCTGCTATATCTGAGGGAGAGCTGAATAATCAATGGGGAGGGCAGGTGGCAGGACAGATGTGAGAACCTCGGCGGCAGAAGCTCATGCTCCATCTCTCTGGCATTCTGCCATTTATGTGACTCAATACCCACAAGTCCCAGGTCAAAATTCTGAACCCCTGGGAGGAAGAATCTCATTGGCCCAGCTTAGGTCACTCTTAGACCAAGGGAGAGAAATATGGCTGTTGACAGTCCCCCACTGTGAGTGGGTATCTTAGTTTCCTGTTTCTGCTGTAACAAATTACCACAAACTTAGTGGCTTCAATGTATTCTTTTATAGTTTGGGAGGTCAGAAGTCTGAAATCAGTTTCATTGGGCTAAAGCTGAGGTGTTAGCAGTGCTGGTTCCTTCTGGAGGCTCTGAGGGGAGGATCTGTTCCCTTGCCTTTTCCACTTCTAGTGGCCGCCTGTATTCTTTGGCTTATGGCCCCATCCTCCATCTTCAAGGGCATCATTCTGCTTCCAACGTTACATCGACTTCTCCTCTTCTGTAGTCAAATCTCTTTCTGCCCCCCTTTTATAAGGACACTTGAAATTACCTTTAGTGTTCACTTGGATAATCAGGATAATCTCTCCATTTCAGGATCCATAACTTAATCTCATCTGCAAAGTCCCTTTTGCTGCATAAAGTAGCATTTATAGGTTCCAAGGATCAGGACAAGGATACCTTTGGGGGCCATTATTCAGCCTACGACAGTGGGTTAGAAAGTTTTCAGAGAAGGACAGGTGGATGAAAAATCCCAAAGATACCCACAGATACCCGCTACTGTGACATCGACTGATGGTCGAGTGATTGCTATGCCCCAAGCATTGTGCTAAATACCTTACATGCATTAATTCATTTAATCTTTAGTGCTGCGGTGAGTGGATATTATTGTTATCTCAATTTTACAAATAAAGAAATTAAAACAACAGATTATCAATAGATTATCAATAGAAAACTCATTAGACAAAGGACACAGACACACACCAGTTAGTAGTGCATTTGGGATTTAATTCCAAGCCTGACTGACTTCAAGGCCTGAGTCACCAGGCTTTTTATTGCCAGGCTATGCTCCCCAAAAGCCCACCTGTACTGTTTCCAAGTTCGTTGACATATGGAGGCCTATGGACACGGGCAGATTTGTTAAGGCAAATTCTAAGG
Organism: Diceros bicornis minor; assembly: GCF_020826845.1. Lineage (NCBI taxonomy): Eukaryota > Metazoa > Chordata > Mammalia > Perissodactyla > Rhinocerotidae > Diceros > Diceros bicornis. Next base: position 40,779,384 of record NC_080763.1, read on the forward strand.
TCGGCAAAGCTTGTCTTCAACAGTCTTCATGGCATTTTGTCCTCTCTGACAACCTTTCCTCAATACTTCATGCTGCTCCTTGGTAAATTCAATCCTTCCTGCAGATTTCCCTTCCCCAAATAAAAACTCCTGCTCTAGACCCATCCCACTTGGTTAAGGTGACCATATAATTTATGGTCCAGACCTCAGCAGTAGTGAAACGGGATACTATTGAAATAACATTGGGACGACACACGTAAACTGGCCGGATGGAAGTCAATCCACACTTACGTGTTCTGTGACTTATCTCCTCAGGGCTCCATTTGTCGACAGCTTATTGAAAGCAAGGATTGAATAAGACACTGTAAGTGGTTAATAGATAATAATGGCTTATTATCCCTGTCAGGGGTATGTATTAGTATTCTGAAAGACATTTCTGGAATTGCAATGATTTAAATCCAAAAAGAAAAATCACAAATGGTAGTATTCCTAGTATTGAGAGAGCCAGGGGCAAGGTGTGTGTTTGGGGTGGAGGAAGGAGGGAGCGGGGACCAGAAGAAGGAAAGGAGAATATTTTAGCTGGAGGGCTTCCTAGACTCCCCATAACAAACTCCACAGCAGTAGAAACCACCTCTGCCTGTCCCTAAGGCCAGTCTTCGGTCTTCCCACCTTTGTTGTTGACTGCCTGATGGCCTTAACTGCAAATCATCATGGATTTCAGCAGTGGACCAGCAGGATAGGGCACAGAGAAGGAACTGGATGGAGGTCAGGGTTTGGGAGAGTAATGCACCTGTAAGCTGGAGTCAACAAGGTTCCCAGGATCCAAAAGATGTTGATAGATCTGGGCTTGGTCCAAGAACACTCAGTGTGTTGGGTAGGGCTCAGTAGCAGATGAGGTTCTCAGAAAGCATCCTGACCTCACATAATTTTCCGGTTTGTGATAAGATTCCAACTGATAAGTGAAGATATTTGGATAATAGTTTTGGGCTTCATGGAATGAACTAGAAAAGACTGAACAAAGTCTCCAAGTTTCAGCCTAGTCACCAGGATTCAGGGCTATTCTTGCACCTTTGCTTGGAGAACTAGGAGACGACCAAGAACTTGAGCAGAAGCCCAGAACCATAGATTGGGCAAACAAGGCTGGAGTATGGAGGAAAATCACAAATTGGTGGTCAAACAAGGGCTATTTGACCAGCCATCAAGCTTAGAGCATCACCATGTACAGCAGCGCAGGCAGGTCCCCTAGCATCCCACTCCCACAGCGCGGGGGGCCTCCCCAGTGGCCAGTGTAGGGGAGGAAAAACAATCTTCTTTTTACCTTCTGAGTTCTTGGCTGAGACCCCTGTCATCAAAGACAGATGAACAAGAGAAATACGAAGTTTATTAACACGGGCAGCACACATCATGTGGGAGAAACCTAAATCGAAAGTAACTCAAAACGGTAGCTTAGAATTCCAGCTCGATAGCATCTTCCACAAAGAATGATAAATGTGTAGAGAAATGATAGGACAAAGGGAAGCAGTTTTAGGCTTCCAAGGCAGGCAGACATGGAAGGTGGGAAGGTAAGCATGTAGGAGGAAATTCACGGCGTAAGATTCATTTGCAGATTCCTCTGGTGCTGTGTCTGGGCTGATAAGAATGTCTTCTTTCCTCCTGGTACAGAGGGGGTACCTCTCACATGGGGGTTTAATCTCTTGCTTTCAGGAAGAAAAAGGAGGTTCAGAGTGTCCTTCTTGTGCCTGCTGTTTCTCAAGTGCCTTTAATGCAAAATAATTAATATGCCAAAATGATGGTATATTTTGGGGTGACATATTCTGGTTTCCTTCACAGTGTAGGTGGCTTCCCCAGAACATGGATTCTGCAGTACACAGTGCTCAGCGGCACCCAGCACCCAGCATCCTCCACTGGTGGTTTCATAGTGCCTCCATGACTGGCTTTCCCCAACACCTAGAGGATGGATGCCAGCAAGTTCACCAGCATGGCACCACAGCAACTGCTCTGCCATTCCGTAAGCCATGCTTTGCCCTCAGACAATTCCCAGATCTCAGCCCTCAGCCTTCTTTATATCTGCAAATCCTGTATGCTTTAGCATTCTCTTGACTTCTTACTAGGCCATCCCTTGTGACACCAATCTCTGTTATAGTTAATAATTCTTTATATTACAGTTTTCCTTTTCAAATTTCTCTGTGGTTTCTGTCTCCTTACTGAATTCTGATTAATACAGAGAGTGTTGACCACAGAGACTGGGCACGTTCTGAAATGGGACATGTGGCCAGCCCTGTTAGTGCTGCCATCTCCATTCATCTTATTCTGTTAGTGGGGGTCCTTAAACTAGGTTCACAGACCCCAAGAAGCCTCTGAATAGAATTCAGGGTGTTCATGCACCAGGATGAGAAAAAGTTACATTTTGTTTTGACCAACCTCTAACTGAAATTTAGCATTTTCTTCGCTTATGAATGTAGGTGATGGCCACGGTAGGGTTAATAGTGCCTGTGACTCTGTCACCAGAAGGAATCAAAGGTATTTTTATATCACATTACAGTTGCAGATAACTTAAAATTTTGCTTATGCTCATCATGACTTTGAAGTTATGGTAGTTATTAGACCTGCTGCCATCTTTGTTGTTAATGCGATAATAATAAGCAAAAATGCAAATATTTCACAATTTTTTTTTTTGAGGAAGATTAGCCCTGAGCTAACATCCGTTGCCAATCCTCTTCTTTTTGCTAAAGAAGATGGGCCCTGGGCTAATATCCCTGCCCATCTTCTCATACTTTATGCAGGATGCCACTACAGCATGGCTTGATAAGCGGTGCGTAAGTGCGCGCCCGAGATCCGAACCTGGGAACCCCGGGCCGCGGAAGTGGAGCATGTGAACTCAACCACTACGCCACCAGGCCTGCCCCTTCACAATTATTTTTTAATGTAAATATTTAAAAAAATTTTTCTCTTATAGACTTTGAGAATTCTGAGAAGTAGTTTCGCCAGATTGCCAAAGGGATCTGTGCACAGGAACGGTCGGGACCTCTGCTCTGTAATGATAGAGGTTTTAGCCAGGCACGTGGATAGCCAGCTAAATGCTTAATTTCCCAGCATCCGTTGTTGCTAGCATGGCCGTGTGACCAGGTGTTGGCCAATGAGATGTGAACAGAAATAACGTGTACAACTTCTGGATCATACTCTTAAATTAAAAGAAAATGTCCTCCCCTTCCTTCCTCTTTTCTCCCTTTCCAGGGCCTGGACTAGGGACACAGTGGTGGGGAACTGGAGCTGTCACTTTAGACAAGGTGATAGAAGCTGCATGGTGAAGATGACAGAGCTACAAGATAGAAAGGACTTGGAAGCCCAATATCTTGGAGCCTAAACTCTTAAAGGAGAAACATGACCTTGTATTTTATTTAAATCCCTGGTATTTTGGGGTTTGTTCCAGCAGCTGAATCAATATCCTAATACAAAAGTCTGTGAAATCTGCAGAAAATCTGAACAATATTAGAAACTGAATCCAAATTATTTGGGCTGAAAACTGCCCTCTTTGAAGAATCTATTCAGCTGAGAGAACTGCTCTGGAGAGGGAGAACGTGGGTGGCTTAACATCAGCTGCCCCTGAGTAGGAAGCTGATCGCCCTTGTTGATGGTGGATTCCAGTGTGCCAAAGTGTCTGTCCAGGGTGCATTCTACTCAGCCCTTGGCTGGATCATTGGACCAATTTCCGAGCATGATACACATCCTATTTTATCCAGAAGAAGGGATTTTTTTTCAAGGATTTAATTCTCTTTGTTGTTCCATTTATCCTTTCATTCATTTAGTCATTCATTCTTCAACAAAGATTTCTGGAGCACTGGCCATGTTCCAAGATTCCCCTCCAGACTGGCAAATAAGTCACAGCATCTGAGCCTGGGAAGCTCTCAGTCCAGTGTGAAGGCAGGAGGCAGAGAGAAAGGAGGTATAGTAACATCCTAATGCTTCACAGTTGCTTTGTGGGGCAACACTGAATAGACTAAGTTACCAAGGCTCTGATTTAAGAGTTCATGATCTTAAACGCAGTAAAAGTTTTTCTAGTGATCTCTGGTATTTTACTTAGTATGAAGAAATCCAATTATATACCTTTCCTAAAAATTATCTATGAAAATGAGTATTTGAAAAAAATCAGCAAAAGATGACTTAGTTTTTGAGATAAATAAAAATAGTAATAGTAGTAGTAATAATAATAGATAACACGGCTGGAACACTTTTTATGTGCCAACAGGTGGATCATAATCAAATGCCTGATCACTCCTTCTCTGAATGTCCCGTTTGGGCTAAAGATGCCACCCAACTCCGGTTAGTGGCCCAATGCTGTCCCTTCTTTTTTTTTTTTTTGTGAGGAAGATCAGCCCTGAGCTAATATCCATGCCAATCCTCCTCTTTTTGCTGAGGAAGAGCGGCCCTGAGCTAACATCCATTGCCAATCTTCCTCCTTTTTTTTCCCTCTTTTTCTCCCCAAAGCCCCAGTAGATAGTTGTATGTAATAGTTGCACATCCTGCTAGTTGCTGTATGTGGGACACCGCCTCAGCATGGCCCGAAAAGCGGTGCCTGGGTGCGCGCCCAGGATCCGAACCCGGGCCACCAGTAGCAGAGCGCACGCACTTAACCGCTAAGCCACGGGGCCGGCCGCCAGTGCTGTCCCTTCTGAAGGTGAATTTGAACTCCCTCTTGTGATTCTGTTTCCTCCTCTTTATACTGTCGCTGTGCTGGTTCTGAACCTCTATTTCTCTTCTAAACTCGTTACCATAGCTTCCTAACCTGTCTCTCTGACCTCAGTCTTAACCTGCTACAATCCACCCTACGCTTTGCTTCCAGGTGATTGTTCTCTGGTCTCTGCCCTGCTTCAAAGCTCACAGTATCTGCAGACTTTTCACCCTGCAGTTCAAGGTCCTGCAGAAGCTGCTCCCCGCTTATGTAACTTCTTGTCCCGCCATCTTACTAAGCGCTAGCCACACCAAGCTACCCTGTTTCCTAAATACGTGATGGAATTTCACCCTTCTATGCAGTTAGCTGTTCATGCTGTTCCTCTTGCCTGAAATGCCCTTCCTCTCTTCTGTGCCTTTAGAAATCCTACCGTTCTTCAGTGTTTATCTCAACTGTCTCCTCCTTTGTGAGGTCACCCCATTCTGAGAGCTGACAGCCCACTGCCCAAGCCCCTACTCCCTGCAGCTTTCTCTCTACTTTCAAGGCACATTGCATACACTTTATTCCAGCACTTTTCACAGGGTCTGGGTTTTTCTTGAGTATCTTTTTCATCTACCAGACAGTAGTTACTTGAGGCTTCTCCCAGTTCAGAACATGCTATCTGGCCTGTGCTGGGCATGACTGCTGTAAATGAATGACTGGCCTGTCATGGAACCATCACCTCTGATCGCGTCCTTGAGTCGCTGTGAAATGCTGGTCAGCCCAGGACAAGCGAGAACACCGTGGCCTCTCCTTACTCTTGCTCCTGGACCTCTGTTTCCCTACCCACCTCTCCAACACTTTCCAAAAGTCCTTTCCCTTCTCATTTAATCTCATCCCACACCAACGACTGTGGCTTTAGGTAGAGTAGAGTAGCTCCTTTTACACGCTAAAACCTCAGCCCTTCTGAGGCAGCGCCAGATCAGCAGATCACCAGATGTCAGCCTGAACTAGTGGCCGCCTTAAAACTGCTCCACTAGGAGATCCTGAGGGCAGCATCCTCACGTTAATTATGTTTGTATCCTTCAGAGTCTTTTAAAATGCTCTCAGCATGACAGTGCTTGCAAAACTCCTAAACTAAATTCATTATGAAAGTGAAATAAGATCCATAAAGTCAAAAACCCAGAGACAATCAATTCAAAGTATTCACAGTAGATGGAGCTATATATTTCACTGTGGTCTACTCTGTATTTCATATATCATGTGAAATTATTAACATGACGGCAGTTCTTAATCAGTTCATGCTTTTGCTTAAATATATTAAAAGCCATGGGACTCACTTGCCTTGTTTATCCTTGTTAGCTACAAATTGTTAGAAAATGTTATTAAAGAGTTTCCCTAAAAATCGTACTGTGATTAAAAGCAATTGGTACAAGTAGTTCCAGACATTATTAAAAGCCAGAGATAAACACTAATGTAAACTATAGACTTTAGGTGATGATGATATATCAATGAAGATAACAAATGTACCACTCTGGTGGGAGATCTTGATAATGGGGGAGGCTATGCATGAGTGGGGCAGAGGATATATGGGAAATCTCTGTACTTTCCTTTGAATTTTGCTGTAAACCTAAAACTGCTCTAAAAGAAGAGAGTCTTAAAAAAAAAAAAGAGCCAGAGATACAATAAAATCTTAAGACCCCAATAGATAAATTGTGCAAAGGACATTTACGTTTCATATAAGAGCAGTCAACTCACAAATAAAGAAGTCAACTGTACTTGTAATCTTAAAAAGGCAAAAAGAAAAAAAGAGGTATTTTTTATAAATATATTTCTAAAATATATTTTCTAAATTAACCAAAAATGTAAATGACAATGCGCAAATCCGGTGAAGTTCTGTTAAAACTGTTACATTCATAGTAACGATAATTGGTGCAGCTCTCCTGGAAATCACCTTGGCAGGAAACATGAAAATAATCACTCTTTTGAACTAGTGATTATATTCCTGGATACTTTCGCTAAGCAATAATCCAAAAGGAAAAAGATAAATTCATGAAGTTGTTTATTATAGCATTTTTTTCATAGTAAAACATTCAAAAAAATATTAAAAGACTAAGCAAAATATGATATTAGAATGATGGAATATTCTGCAGCCATTAAAATGTTTGCAGTCTATAAAAAGATATGAAAAATGCTTGAGTGAGGGGAGGGTTGGACCAAGCATTTCAGAAGATAATCCTATATCCGTGCTTTAGTTAGGCTTTGTAAAAATTGTACATAAATATAAACGAGGACTGACATAAATGGAAAAATTAAAATAGTGTATATTTTAGGTGGTTACCAGTGGAATTTTCTCCCTTAAAATATTTTTGTTGTTATAATGTTCTGCAGCTAAAAATTTTTGAATAGCTACTGCATCCTTTTACCACTCAGATCAAGGCAGGTAGAAATTTGTTGAGATTTAGAATTTTATATCTAATCAGAAATATAACATTGTGCTTGGTCTTGGAAAGATCTTCTATTTTCCATCAATAGTGCACATATTTCTGCCCTCAATCTTATATAAATTAAATCACTAGACCACAAGATCTTCAAAAGGGGGAGAAATAATACTTATTAATCTGTTTTCTTCAGACCCAGACCCAGCATAGTGCTTGGCACATAGTAGACGCTGAATCTGAATTTTCCTTAATCTATAGTGACTATAAGTAACGGCTAAGAAAATTCCTTAACAAGCTGTTTTCCAAAGTTCCCAGCTTTTGGCTGTGAAGTTCACAGATTTCCTCCTGATTACTGGACCTAAACCAAGCTAATGAGGGTCTTCGTGCATGGGGTGTTCAATACATGACATTCAAATGAATGTCCACTTGATGTAGTCATAGAAATTAGTCCTAAAATAGGTCCAGAGAGATGGAAGTATCTTTCAGTCTCATCTTTATGTAGTCAAGAATAAACTTCTGAGGTTAGGGAGCAATGAAGGGTTCAAGACTCCTTGGTTCCTTTTCCAGTATTTCTGACTCCAGCAGGATAGACATGGGACATGGCAAAGACCAGGGGAACCATGTACACTTTGTTTAAGAACAAGGCCCCTGAGTAGCACACGGCACGTTCACTTAGATCTTATTGGTCAGAACTTAGTCACATGGCTGCACCTATCTGCAAGGAAGGCTGGGAAATGTAGTCTTTACTCCATTTACTAGGTGGCTAGGTGGCAGCTAAACATCTAGAACAGATAGTAAGGTACAACTAGTAGTCTGCCGTAATAGGATATTTTAAAACTTTTTATTATGGAAAATTTCAAGCATATAAAAAATGTATAATGAATTTCAATGTACCCATCATAAATCTTCAACCACTATTAACATTTGCCAACCTTGTTTCATTCCCCCCGCCCCCACTTTCCCACCCTCTACATTTTTTTTCTGGATTTTTAAAAATTGTGGTAAAATATACATAACATAAAAGTTGGATTATTTTTAGCATGACATTTTACCCATAAATACTTCAAAATGCCTCTCTGATGACTTTTTAAAATATCTGCCATTTTTATATGTAACCAAATTAACAATAATTCATTAATATCATCTAATTTCCAGTCTGTATTAAAATTTCCCCATATGCCTAAAAAAAAAGCCTTTTTATAGTTGCTCATTCAAATCAGAGTCCAGACAAAGTCCATACATTGCATTTGATTGTTATGTCTCATAAGTCTCCTTTATCCTATAACATCTCCCCACACCTGCTTTTTAAAATGTCACTAATTTATTTCTGAGACCAGGCCATTTTTCCTGAACAATAATATTCCACAGTGGGTTTTTAACTTATGTTGAATTAGGTCCTCAGGAAACATTCTTTAGAAGAAATTTCTAGAATTTTCTGGTCAAAGGGCATGATCATCTCTGTGGTTCTTGCTTACACGCGGAAGTGTTTATTAAGTCTACTGACACCAGTTGGGAATTATCCTATCACATTCCTCACAGCTTGGTGAACACCAGGGGGCATTTGAAATTGTATGCTAATGTGTAAAATAGCACCTCTATTTACAGTTTGTTAATTTAAAATGTGTAAAGTAGTACTTTTAGCTTACATTTTTCCAGTTGTCATTTTCGCTCATATATTTACTTACCATTCATGCTTTCTCTTCTGTGACTTGACTGTTCACATCCTCTCAGTAGGCAAATGGTGTCCCCCTCTGACCGCTCTAGGTAATTCTGTAGTAACTTGTTATAATCACAGCTGTCCCTCATCGTTTTTGTTTATTGAACTCAAAAAAAAATTGTGTTCATATTTTTAGAGTTTTAGGGTCAAGGAAAAATTGAGCAGAAGTACAGAGAGTTCTCATATACCCTACTCCACCCTTCCTCAGGTTCCCTGATTAGTGTGGTACATTTGTTACAATTGATGGACCTACATTGACACAGCATCACGCAAAGTCTGTAGTTTACATTAGGGTTCACTCTTTATGTTGTACATTCTGTGGGTTTTGACAAATGCACAATGACATGTGTCCACCATTACAGTATCATACAGAATAGTTTCACTGCCCTAAAATCCCCTGTGCTCCACCTGTTCATCCCTCCCTCCCTCCCCTGTGAACCTTGGCAACCACTGATCTTTTTACTGTCTCCATAGTTTTGCCTTTTTCAGAATGTCATATAGCTGGCATCACACAGTATGTAGCCTTTTCACACTGGCTTCTTTCGTTTAGCAATATGCATTTAAAGTTCCTCCATGTATTTTCATAGCTCATTTCTTTATATTGATGAATAATATTTTATTATATGAATGTACCACAGTTTGTTTGTCCATTCACCTACTGAAGAACATCTTAGTTGCTTCCAAGTTTTGGCAATTTTGGCAATTATGACTAAAGCTGCTATGAACATTCACGTACAGGCTTTTGTGTAGACATGTTTTCAACTTCTTTGGGTAAATACCAAGGAGCACGATTGCTGGATTGAATGGTAAGGCTACGTTTAGCGTGGTAAGAAACTGTCAAACTGTCTTCCAAAGTGGCTGTCTCATTCTGCATTCCCACCAGCAACAAATGAGAGTTCCTGTTGCTCCACAGCCTCATCAGCATTTGGTGTGGTCAGTGTTCTGCATTTTGGCCGTTCTAGTAGGTATATAGTGGTATTTCATTATTGTTTTAACTTACAATTCCCTAATGACATGTGATATTGAGCATCTTTCCATATGCTTATTTGCCAACTGGATATCTTCATTTGTCGGGGTGTCTGTTCAGATCTTTTTTTCACTTTTTAATTGGGCTGTTTGTTTTCTTATTGAGTTTAAAGAGCTCTTTGTATATTTTGGACACAAGGCTTTTATCAGATGTCTTTCAAATATTTCCTCCTGGTCTGTGGCTTGTCTTTTCATTTTGTTAACAATGTCTTTCACGGTTAAATTTACTTTTGAGATAATTGTAGATTCACAAGCAGTTGTAAGAAACAGTACAGAGAAATCCAGTGTACCTTTTCCTCAGTTTCCCCAATGGTAGCATCATGTAAAACTATACTAATATGTCACAATCAGGATATTGACACGGATACAGTCAAGATACAGAACATGTCCATCACCACAAGGGTCCCTCCTGTCGCCTGTCCCTCATCTTTTGAACAGTCTTTCCAGCCTGAGAGAAATTCTTGCATGCGGAGTCCTGCCTCCCAATGAGAATGAGAACTCAAGTCGAAGCTGGGATAGAGACACGGACATATACGTGTAAGATTGATTTGGAAGTGGGAAAGTGAGAAATCAGGCTCACGAGGCTCTTTTGTTTTGTTGGCGTGGTTGTGGCGTGGGCATTGGGCTTTCAGGGAGGCAAGAGAGGTGGAAATTTGCAAAACTGAGCTCCTGGTGTGGAGAGGGCATGGGGGTAGCCCTTGTGCTTTCCCTGCAGAAATTTTCTCATCGGATTGGGTATTGTTCTCTAAGTGTTAGCCTCAGGTCTGGTTCTTCGTCTCTCCCAACGATTCTTCTCATGATCCCATATCCTTTTATTTACTTATTTAGTTTATTTGGGGAGAATTTATAGCCTTTAATTATATAAACAGAATAAACAAACAACCACCTCCCCCCAGCTTTATTAACTACCCCACCCTTATCCTTTTAATTTACTTCTTTCTGTTTGATCATCCAGAGTCAATTTCTCTTGCTTGGAACGAAGAATTTTGACTGAGCATTTCCCTAAGACTCAGGCTCCACTGGAACCTAAGAAACAAGTGAACTTTAGAGTATTTGTGTTTACAGGAGTTTTGCTACAAAAATATTTGTGGAAACCAAAATAACGCAGATGGCCATCTGAGACTGGACACCAGATCGTTTATATCAGTGAGTTAACCTGTGAGATAGGCAGCAGAGGAGAGTAACCAGAATACAAAAGATGCTGAATTTAGAAGAATAATCTTCGGTGTGAAAATCGCTCAGCACCAGCCCTTCCTCTGAGGCAATAATCAAGATATACATTGGGTTATGGTGGAAAGTTAGATTTTAGGGATAGAGGCACCAGGGTTAAATTTTTGATCTTGTCATCTATCTGCCTGTGTGATACCTTGGACAAGACACTTGACATCTCTCAGCCTCTATTTCTTCATCTATAAAATGGGGATAATAATAATCTACCTGCAGGGTTATTGCACGGATTGAAGGAGAAAATGAACATCAAGAGTCTGACAAACTTTCCAGTTTATGATAGATACTTAATAAGAGGTCATTATTATTAGGTGCCCTACTGGGAAAATAATGAGGTAACCCCATTCCCTGAGATGAACAAGAGGAGACTGGAGCAGACATGACCAGCTGTCTTCCCAATATTCATCGTCCCCTTCTTCTTCATGAACAGAGAGATTTTTCTTCCTTACAGGGCAGCAGTATTCCTAGCTAAGAACTACATTTCCCACCATCCCTTGCAGCCCAAGGCCGGTCATGTTCCACAGTGTCAGCCAATGGGACTTACACGAAAGTCTACTGACACTATTTTATTTTCTCCCTGTGGCTTCCTTCTACTTTCCTGGCACAGAGATGTGAGGTGGCAAGGGAAGCTCTCCTGCCCAGTTTTCCTCCCTACGGCAGGAGGTGGGCCCCAGGCCAGAACCCTGGTGGCCACTCTCTCCCCGTGGGTCTCTGTGAGCCCTGCCCAGGAGGTTCACCTTCTTTCAGAGGGGGCCACTTCTGGGGGCATAGAAGGCAGGCTGATGTGATGGAAAAAGTCTGGTGGCCCCAGGTTCCTATTCTAACTCTGTGGGGTAGCATGTGGATGAATTCATTTTTTCCAACCTCAATCTTCTTGTGGGCGGGATGGGGCCACCCACCTCAAGGGACGTTTTATGATCGTGCAATGAGTCCCTCATCTAGGACCTGCAAAAGTGCTCAAGAAACGGTAACTCTGTTGCATATACAGCACTATCCTCTCCAGCTACTTGGTGAGCTCCTTCTGAGGATGGACTTGATCTTATTTCTGACTCTATCACCAACACCTCGCCCCATGCACCCAGCTGGCATTCCATACGAGAGTGTTTAATGAACAAGCTGCCCCTATCTGGCCCATCCTGACAGCCAGAACTTAGGCAAGTGTCACCGAGGCTGCTAGTTGCTGTCCCAACCTACATCCCTCCTCTTGTTAGTAATTCATTTAGCAGAGTGTTCAGCCAAAGGACGCCCTTCCTGACCCCCTAGCAGCTAGGGTCAGCGACTCAGCTTGGGCAATGAGATCAAAGCTGACGTGTCGTGTGGTTCCTCTGGGAAGTCTTAAAAGGCAGGGCAAACCTATTTTTGCCTCTTCTTCCATTCTGCAGCACAGAACTTGTGTTGTTTGGATGGACAGACACCACTTTGCACGTGAGGTCAAGGATAGTAGTCTAGAAGAACGCCGGGAGAAGCGAGAAGGACAGGGAAGCTGCCAAAGCAACCTTGGGTTGAGGGCCTCTCTCTTAAGAGAGACAAAAATAAAACTTCCATCATGTTTAAGCCATTGCTTTTTTGGATTTTCTGTCAGAGGCACTGAAGTTAATCCTAAATGTTACAGCAACTAATGGAAAGAAAAATATCACCCCATCTTCACATTTGAGCTTTTATGGCATTGCTGCCCTGTCCAAAATAAGACTCGAGCCACCAAGTTAAGACACGATTACACACAGCTGGTTACAGGCTCTGGCGATCCAGGCGCAGGATCTATCTTCCTATCATGTGACCCCCACCCTCCGCCTCTTTGGTTCATGCGGCCAGATATTGGATGCGTTTTCTTCCTGTATTTCCTCCATTCAAGCAGGGAGCAGGCTCTGCACAATGTCAAGGGCGGTTTATGAAGGGCCTCCTGGCAGCTGTGTTCAAAAGATGACAAATGCGAAGACAGCAGAGTGAGAGGAGGGAAGGCCCACCTCGGGGTGGGGTGCAGAGGAGAAAGTGGTGAGAGAGAGACCAGTCTGGGGCTCTGCAGGAGGCTGGTGGGAACGCCCTCATGGGGCACTGGGGACCTGTGATGCCAAAACCCACCAGGGATTCCCAAGCCTCAGATGTGACACATTAGCAGAGCAGCTACGGGGCCGTTGGGGCTGGGCCCTTCCCAGGGTTGACAGATGACCCATCATCCCCAGGGCATTTCCCACACCATGGGACCCGGTACCCTTGGGCACGGAGAGGGGAAGGAGACGTGACAGGCATCTCCTCTTAACGTGTGCAGAGTCAAACTTGAAACCTGCTCCTCCCATGTCTCCCCATCGCAGCTGTAGCACCTCCATCCTTCCAGCGGCTCAGGGCAAACCTTGGAAGCTTTCTTGATCCTTCTTTTCCTCTCACACCCCACACCCAATCCATTAGCAAATCCAGAGGGTCTGCTTTCAAAATACATCCAAATTCAGCACTGCTCACCACCTCCCTGCCCCCACCTTGCTCTGCGCCATTGTCGTCTCTGTCCTGCCCTATTGCCACGGCCTGCTGGCTGCCTCCGTGCTCTGCCCTTGTGCCCCCAAGTCTATTTCCATCGTGGCAGCCAGGGTCAGCCTGCTAAAATGTGACTCAACATGTGCTCCAAACCCTGCAGTGGATCCTGGCTCACTCACAACATCCTGCAAGGCCCTACCTGACCTGCCCCAGTAAACTCCTCTCCTACCTCTCCCCCATCGCTCCCGGTGCTTTAGCCACACTGGGCTCTTTGTTGTCCCTTAAAAACACCAGCCATGATCCCAACTCAGTGCCATTGCACTTGTTGTTCCCTTGGCTTGGAAAGCTCTTCCCCCAGATATTCGAGTGACTTGTCCCTGTATCTCCTTCAGGTCTTTAGTCAAATGTCTCCCCCTCAAAGAGGCCTTTCCTGACTACTCTATTAACATTGCATCACCTCCCCATGTACCCCCAATCCGATCCTCCTTCCCTGATCTTTCTTACAGCACTGAGTGATACGTATCTGACATACTGTGTCTTTTACTTATGCTGTTTATGTCTATCTCTCCCCACTAGCACATGAGCTCTAGGAGTACAAGGACTTGGGTTTTGTTTATGACTCTATTCTCAGCAACCAGAACAGAGCCTGGTACCTAGCAGACTTGCAAGACATTTTTGTTGCACCACCTTTTATTCCCTTTTCCTCCTTTTTTGCCTCTCTCTTGCTGCCCTGGGATGGCACCCACCCCCCAATGATGCATCAGCATATAAGCTTTGACTGAGGCTCTGTTTTCTGGGGAACTCAGGCTACTATAGTAACTTGCTGTAGGTCACACAGGGTAAGAGACAGACCCAGGATGCAAACCCAGGCAGGTGGTCTAACTCTAGAACCATATAGCAGCTGCTTCTGCTGTTTCTTCTTGGAGCTTCATGTGAAAAGGCTCAAGGCAAGGTAATAGTTAAAAAGGGTACCTTCCCTACAATATCCACAGCTCCACAACCAGTTGGCTTCCCTGTTACCCTGGCAACAGTACTATTTGTTGGGACAAAGGAAAGAGAGTGTAATTTCTGGCTGGCAAAGACACAAACACACATGGAAATAAGAATTATCCATGAGATGGTCAGCTCGTGAAATTTATACTCAAAAATTTCTTAAGAATACATGTAAGTTTACAAGATCATTCATCGTAGCACCAAGCCTAATATTCCTTAATAGAAAACAGTCAAATAACAAATACTCCAGTTAATTTCCCACAGGTATAAATTATGCAAATAGTCATATCTTCATTTACAATAATCAATAAATAAGAGTGCACATTCATACAATTTTTTTTACAAAGATCCTTTTTTACAAAGCTACAGCTATGTATATACTGAATAGACAAAATAGTCCTTGTACTACAAAATAACGTTTCACTTTTTTCAATAGTCCTCTTAGAGCTCTCAGTAAAAATGTTCAGACATTGTCCACTAAGTCCTGCCATGACATTACGGGAAACTGTAGCATCAAATCTGTTAAACATATTACAGACCTTGAAAAAAGAAACACTTATCACCATCCAATACACTATGCTCTGAACAAACTCCTGTTTCCAGGTTTAGGAATTTGTACCAACAATGTACCGCAGGAAACAACCATTTTTCCATTTTTACTATTTGTCTTTGGCTGACGTGACCAGCACCAATGCAAGTGATACAGGCAGCTATCTTAAGGTGCAATTTGGAGGGCAAAGGGCCCCGTCCCTTCTTCATTGCTCCCCTCCCCCCAGGTACCGCGCCCACCCCAGAGACATTCTACACAAACGGGCCAGCCTTTGGTTTAAGGGATCCAGTGCTAGAATGCAAAGAGCCTCTGATTCCGAGCGGAATTTCTGTGCCTAGTTATTTTGAGTCCGTTAGCAGAAGGGGGAAAAGATGGGAGCAGAAAGGTCCAGTCCTTTATAGCTATTTATTCCTGCAGCTGAACTTCTCAATTTGAAAGAAATTCCTCTGGGAAACGGCCTCAGATGCTGACTTAATTTAAAGAGACCAGTTTAGTTCTGGGAGCCCTAGGAAGCAGATCTCCCACATTCTATGCCAAACTTCCATCCCCACACCTTTAACAGACGAACTTTGTCTTACCAAACCCTTTCCGAAGGCACCTTTCTTAGATACTAAAACTGGGAAGCAACGCTCTAAGCTTTGGCATTCACTGACAAGTACAGAGATGCATTTATTTTAAGCAAATAGGCCACTTACTGAGATTTAAAAAATAAATCTAACTTGCTAACCTTTGGATTTTTAAATCCAGGAAGGACTTTTAAAAAGAAGTCTTCAATGTCCCACCCAGATAGGTAAATGAATTATTCAAGGTGTCACAGCAGGTGAGCCAGAGCTAGAATGTGAGTCCCTAATGCACAGGCCAGTGTTGTCCTCCTTTGGAACAATGTCAACTCTCCAGGTTACAGACACCCCCAGAGCCTCCTTTAAAAAAGTGTTCCACTCTTTGCATGACATTTAGGAACACAGGCATTTTGTGGCTGTCCTTCCTTACAGCACAGTCTTGCAGAGAATATGCTCTCATTGACTTTGGGTAGGGCTACAAGAAGTGGTAGCTGCTGCAGACGGAATAAAGCTATCAAAAGATATTTTTCTATTTGTTTTTGCAACAATGCAAAAATCATGACTTTTACATTTAAAACAAAGGAAAAATAATGATCCCTACCTCACAGCCAACGCATTATGACTTCATCCAAGTAAGCCACATTCTCCACGCCCATTTTAATTGTGCTCTGCCCAGCACAATGAAATAAATTTGCTTTTTGAAGGAGAAAGCCTAATTTCCTACCCTGAAAAGCACGTGCTGGAGGTGGACAGGTGATTAGCTGTGGGCAGGATGTGTAGTTAACTCAAGTCGCTGAAGTCTTCGACATTAGACACTGAGATTTTACTGCTAAAGGCCAGTCATTTTGGTTGCAAATTTGCAACCATAGGCTAAAATATGAATTTGAGGCATCCCCAGTCATTTTTATGCACATGTGAAGGAGATATTTAAGCAGTTTTGATATGAGGTTGGGAGTCAAAGTGCAGAAACTTGGGGAGGGGAAGCAAGATATGAGGTGGGGGATTGCAACACGACTAATAAAGCTTGCTACCTTCCCAACCGGGAGAATTTCCACCCACACTTGCCAACTAGGCCAAAGTCACCAAGAATCAGAATCTCATATGTGCCTGGTTCTGCCCCTTACTTGCTCTATGACCTCGTTGTTGCTCTTTCCTGTACTTTAGTTTCCTCTCTGAAATAACCGCCTCCCAGCACTGTTGGTAAGGGTCCAATGTGTAATGAGTATACAATGGCTTCAACTTCCTCTTGTAAAAGCATGAGTTAGATTTGAGACAGAGCAGCTGGCAAGGTGAAGGCAGACTGGCAGAGGGTGGAAGAAGCTAG
Organism: Diceros bicornis minor; assembly: GCF_020826845.1. Classification (NCBI taxonomy): domain Eukaryota; kingdom Metazoa; phylum Chordata; class Mammalia; order Perissodactyla; family Rhinocerotidae; genus Diceros; species Diceros bicornis. The sequence goes on from NC_080763.1 coordinate 40,796,315, forward strand.
GGTCAACTGAATGTTAGGACAGGAGGTATATTCAAGGCTTGGAGGGGAGGGAAATGCAGAACAAGGAGCTCCTGAGCCTTTTACAATGTCACAACAAACTGCCAAGGAAGCATCATTCATTCAACAACATGTCCTGAGTGTCTGCTCTGCACAGAAGATGCTCAGAGAGGTTAATTTGCCCAAGATCATCCAGATATCTGAAGACAGAGCTGGGACTTGAACCTAGATCTGGCTGATTCTCAAATCTGCCCTCTTTCCCTGTCCCATAATACCTCCCGGAGAAGGAGGAAGGGAGTGATTAAAAAAAAAAAAATGGGTTGTTTAAGAGACCCCTGCCAGATGAAAGCTAGATTTGACATCTGAGTATCAGGGATTTAAAAAGTTAGCAGTGCGATCAGGACCAGAGATTGTTGAGTTGTGTGTGTATTTAAAATAATGCAGTCCAACAGTACAGAATACTGGTTGTCTTTTTCCCATAAACCAGAATGTTTTCTGGCTTATTGATGCTACAGCCTGGGCTGGGAAGAATTGCTTGCCTGGTGTGTTTTCATCAAGGTTCTCAGAACAAATTATAAACACAAATAAGTCATTCTTCCTGGCATGGTGGGGTCTGGCCATTCCGGAACAGTCCGAGGAGCTCTGGAGCTCAGATGACCTCTGCTGACTCTCGGAGAAGCAGGAGCTGTGAGTCTCCAGGCCTTTGCCCCATTCCTCGAGCAAGCTCACCCCACAATGGTGGAGAAATCAGAAGGCCTGAAGGTTGCTGTGGCATTGTTAAAAATCAGAGCGATAAGGCTGGCCTGGTGGTGTAGTGGTTAAGTTCATGCACTCTGCTTCGGTGGCCTGGGGTTCGCTGGTTCAGATCCCAGGCACAGACATACGCACCACTCATCAAGCCATGCTGTGGTGGGACCCACATACAAAATTGAGGAAGATTGGCACAGATGTTAGCTCAGCGACAACCTTCCTTAAACAAAAAGAAGAAGATTGGTAACAGATGTTAGCTCAGGGCCAATCTTCCTCACCAAAAAAAAAAAAAAGAAAAAAAATCAGAGCAAAGAGGGCCATGTGCTCATGTGCAGCCTGAAGACATGGTGTCTGCACACAATGGAAACAGAAGGTTCAGAGCGCAATGCATGCAAAGCCCATGCCTCTCAGGCACCAGGCTCACTTCCCCGAGCTGCTGAGTGTCGTTCTTCAAGAAAATGCCTGACAAGAAGCTGAGTTGAAAACATCTGTGGAGCTCAAAATCCCGCAAAGAAGCTACATCTCATTTCTTGGCTCCCTGACACTGGCTAACTAACTGTTAAGGCAAACTCCACAGCAATTTTCTGCAAATGGGCATGACATCACTCATGCCAGCTCTCAGCCTTCAACCACCCACCCCAGGTCCTGGACCTTGTCATTAGGGCAGCCCTGCTCACCAGCCGGATGAGCCACAGGAACAACCTGCCTTTCAGGGGGGCCCCAGATGGCAGCTGCAGGCCCAAGACGTTAAATCTTCCCCAAAGGCGGTGTCAGCGGAGATTATGCAATGTCGGGAAGGAGAAATAACACATCTGGACCCAGAGAGCTTTATGTGCTCTTGTTTCTTGGCAAGAGCACCACTGAGAAGGTTCTGAGAAGCCGGGTTGGCTTGAAGCTCCAATACAGCCCACTTCGGGGACTCCAGGATGTGAAGCTGAACGCAGCAGGGTGACTCAGCAGAGATCCCTGAGGAAGGTCTCCAAGCAGAAAGGAGAGAGAGGTCACAACTCAAAACTCCAGTGGGCCTTTGGGGTCCTTCTGGAGATTGGAGATAAACCGAGTTCATGAGAAAGAGTTTGTGTCCCGTGACTGCAATGACATAACCACGGAGAGAAGAGTTCTTACAGAAGAAGCCATGACGAATTCTGACATTCGGTAAGACACACTCTTTACTCGCTTACTCTGACCTGAGTTTGTGAGATTAGCTCCACGATGTTCTGAGTCCTCGGCGAGGAGGGAGGCGCAGGTCAGCTTCAGTGACTGGAGGCTTCAGTTTTGTAGGAAACTAAATTGGGAACGTCCCTCCCGAGGGCACTAGCTAGCAGAAGTGACTAGTCACTTCTTCCTGATCTTCAGTTTTCTTATTTCTTAAATGAGGTGCTGGACGCCCCCGTGATTCCTAAGGCAACCGAATAATCGATGACTTAGCAAGAGGGACCATACAGGCACTCCAAATCTTCTGCTTTCTAAAATGTTCTACCCTTACAAGGAGCAGGCAAGCACTGCGTAGGGCGGAGGGTTGGGGGGACTATGCTGAACCCCGGGAGGGAAGAAGCCACGTGTACCAGCGACTATCCTGGGCAGCGAGGGTATACTCCCCGGTTGCTGGGAGCCATCTCCCCACAGAGGGCGGGTTTGGCCGGGAGCAAATGCTCGCCATGTTCCACACAGCCAACAACAGAGGATGCACCCTGTTTGTTCGCTGGCAAACACCAGCGTGGACTACTTGTTTCTAAACAAAGTGAGGGTGGCAAAGAAAATCTTGAAACTATATGACTCTATAGACCGGAGCTTTTGGGGAGGCGGGAGATCTAAGACAATTTCCCGGGGGTAGGGGGTGAGCAAGGGGGAAGGAAGGAGCACGGCTATTTTAACTGCGGCATTCAAGTGGAGCTTCCTCGCGCTGGGAACCCTCTTCTGCACCTGGCAGAGCGTTACACGAAGGCACTCAGCAGAGACAGCTCAGCGGGATGGATGTTGCCACTGCCCCAGCTGGACTCAGGGCAGGTTCACAAACAAGTCAACAGAGCAGCGAGCTACCTAATGAAGTAGTGAGGAGGCTCCAATGGGACCTGCGGTTCAAGATGGTGTACTGAGCACATGGGCTCCTTTCTTCCCTTGTGAAACTCCACGAAAATAAGAGCAAAGGAACGGAAGTGATGCAACGCTGAAGATAAAGGGATGGAGATGAGGCAACAGTAGGCAAGAGATGCCAACCCACGTATGGCAGGGGCAGAGCTGTTGGAGAAGTGAGCAGGGCAGAGGAACCCTAATCCCACCCAGGCACCTGTAGAGGCATGCCACCGAGCAGTCAGGGTGGCCGTCATACTCCATGGGGAAGTTAGAGGAGCTCCAACCCAGGGACGCCAGGCACAGCGAAGCGGGAGAAATTCAATGAGTCTAAATACTGACTGTGATGAGACTGCCTGCTCAGAGGTCAGGATGGCCACTCAGGTGTGCGCTGGGATATCTGGGTACGGCCCTACAGTCTGTGCACTGCACAAAGGTGCTTGGCTAAGGGGGTAACTGGGAGTTAAAATCTAGCCCTTGCTCTGCTCCTCAAGCCTTGTCCTAGCTCATGGCTGTATCTTCCTGGAGGAATGGGCACAAGGTACCCTCTGCCAGTCAAACCAAGAGCCCATGGGTGGCTTCTGCCCAGGGCGGCACCTTTTTCTAAGTCATCCACTTAGAGGGGACACCTTTTTTGAAATTGTATGAGGGCACTGGCATAGACCAGTAGCAGCCCTGTAAGCGTCCCTCTTTCCAAGGTAGGAGAGAAGTGGAAATAGCTCTAAAGAAGGGTAATGAGCTCCAGAGAAAAGACCTGCAAATATCAATATGTGGGGACCTCCCATGAAGAGTCCAGGTGTCCACCTGGTGACCCTATAGAAAAGCCCACCAGTGGACACACAGAGCTCCCAGTCCGTTTTCCGATGCGTCACGATCCATAGGATCACCGGATAGTTGAAGAAAACTTGTAACATGAAAGACAGAGACTGAGACCAACCCAGAGAAGGGAACTCAGAGAAAACAAAAGCAGCACAGGGAGCAGAAAAGAACTCCTAAACCCCACTCTCATGACCATCCACAGAGAGATCCGATCTGCACCCACGAAACAAGAACAGGATGCGATAAAACAGAAACAAGAGATCAGCAACAACATGTTTGGAAATTAAATAAAACATTCATCATGTATATCGGGAAGATAAAGCTCAGTAACTCTCCCTGAAAGCAGATCAAAAAAATAAAGAGACGAGAAACAGAAAGGATAAAAAATATTGGAGGATTAGCCTTGGAGGTCCAACACAGGAACAATAGGTGGTCCAGAAAGAAAGAATGTGAACAATGACCAAAAAATTTAAAAAATTTCCTATGAGAACTCAGCATGAGGTATGACATCAAGGGTACAACACCATCAGGACAGTTCAGAACACTAAGAAGAAAGAGATCTTAAAGTTTTCCTGGGAGGAGGGAGAAACCCAAGTCACATCTAACAAAGTCTTCCTGGGAGGAGGGAGAAACCCAAGTCACATCTAACAAAGTCTTCCTGGGAGGAGGGAGAAACCCAAGTCACACCTAACAAAGTCTTCCTGGGAGGAGGGAGAAATCGAAGGCACGTCTAAAGTCCCGGGAATCAGAACAGCATCAGAAATCTCAACCACCACGTTGGAGGTGGTGGGATGGTATTATTTTCCACCTGCCATTCTGTATCCAGCCACATCTGGGTAAGGGCAGAATAAAGACATTTTAAGTTATGCAAAATCTCAAAATATTTCCAACAATATTTACCTCCCATGTTCCTTTTCTTAGGAAGTTACTAAACAATATGCCACAGCAAAAGAAAAAAAATGGACCTGTAACCACAGTATACTATCTGGCTCAGGAGTAAACAGTCCTCATACACCTAACCTGAACAGAGATGTACCAAATAACATGACCTAATTATACTGGAAAAACAAAGTGAGGTACAGGTAAGAGCAAACTCTTCATCCATCATAATAGCAAGTCAGTAGATGTTTCTAAATTAATTCAAAAAATAAAAGAAACGTAAGTATTTTATGTAGAAATGCAAAAGTAAACATTAAAAGAAATAGTTAGAGAGTGGAAAGTGTTACTTCCAGGCAGCAAGACTTAGGGGGCTGAGAGTTCTCACTAAAAGCCTTATAGTATTTGTTTCTTTTTAAACTATGAACACATATTAGTTGGATAAGAATTAAAAATAAATTCTTTAAAAAACATTACAAGCCATGGGGTGGTTTGTCCTGCAGGCTTCTATATCCACCTTCTATACCCAGCTTCTTCCATATGTGCCTATACTCCAATGAGAATCCTTCTTTTGCCTTAAAAAAAAATCAGTTTACTGCCAACCTGAACCAAATGACGCTAGGCATCTTGCCAGTAGATGGTTTTCAGCAATATTACACGTTGTAATAGGGGAGAGAAGCCTGCAGAGATTTTTCTGAACAAGGTCTAGACCCATAAAATGAAACAATTACCGTCTGAGTGAGCTCTTCCCTGGCTCTTTAAGCATCTAATTTAGGCGACGACTGCATGGTGTCCAGGGTTATAAAATATCACACATAACCTTTACTATCTGTACCTTTGAGCCTTCCATGATGCCAGGGAGCTCATTAATTAGCTCATTTTCCAGGGGACACTTGGCCTTCGAGATGGAATCACTCCAAGTTCCCAGCAGCTTTCAGCTTGGAAGGCTTAGCTTCACTCGTGGAGAGAAGGCAGGCTCTAATCAGAGCGGGTTAGAGGCCAGATTGCGACTGTCATCGACTAGCATGTGCTACGTGAATTCTTTTGGCCATGCTAGAATTCTGTAAACTTGAGACCCACTGCTTGAAATGAGCAAGTCCTTGGCTTGCTAAGATGGCAACGTGATTCCTGAGGTAAGAAGAATGCTGGAATGTCCATGACAAGCTGTTAGAGCTGTCATGGGTCCTCCAGAAGTAAGAGGGACGAGCCTGAAAGTGAATACAACTTCCTCAAGGGAAAAGTAGGAGAACAAAGCAAAGGCTGATGGTTGGCCTAAAAATTTTGGTTTTGTTTCAATGAGGACATTTTTATCTAGTCATTTAATCTTTTTTGCAGGACATTCAGGGGCCCCATGGAAGTTTCCTAAAAGAGGTGACAGCTCTGGACTGGGCATCAGGTGGCCTGGGTGCGCTTGCAAGTCTGTTTCTGGTTGGCTGTGTGACCTTGGTCAACCTGCTCTGCCTCTCTGGGTTCAGCAGACAAGACGCTGTCTGAGGGCCCCTCCCGACCTAATAGTTGGTGATTTTATGTGTCGCCTAATACATGCTTATTGAGGGGGAGGACAATGGGAGAAGGAAGCAATACACAGAGTCACCATGACCTGCATTTTGGCAGGAAACGGAGCAGAGGGAGCCCAGGATGGAGGAAGACGGAAGGGCCGGTGGATGTCTCTCTCCTCTCACAGGCTGCCTGTTCTGGTCTACCTCTCAGGGTGCTTTCCAGAAAGCCTTTTCCAGAAACCCATTATGATGGACCACAAAGGATGCCTGTGCTTCTGAGGCAGTGGTGCACGAGGGCTTGTCTGGGCAGGAACCTGCTGGACCACTTCCAGCTCTAACATCAGCCAGAGCTGATTCCCAGCCCCACCACGTCTGCACTCCTCCTTGGGGCTTTTACGGGGCTTTTGGCAGTGCCCCCTGGGGCCTTGGGGATCAGCACTGATGCTTCAAGAGCCACTGAAGGAAGCCAGGGGCTGCGGAGGCAAACTGGGGAGGACCCCAGGCCCTGTCCTGTGTCAGCCGGAGCTCTGCTTTTAGTGTTGTCTAGAGTGGCTCCCCTCAAGAATTCATTTGCAAGGAGGGCTCCATTGGTGGAAAAGACCTGAAAATCACAGCTCTACCTCAATTCCATCAATGCAAAAGTGAATTTAAAATGCATCCCAACCTTCCCCCTCCCTCAAAAATCTAGGGTGAAAAGAGTCCACTGCAGCTCACGACACAGCCTTCACTTTCCTCCTCTTTCCTCCTTGGATCTGCCATTCCTGGATGTGCTTTCCTGGATCTGCCAGATTGGTGCTGCTCAGTTACCCCTTAACGAACACAGCCAATCGCCAGACCACAACAGGTGCGCAGACACCCAGCACCTTCCCTCAAATGCCGCCTGTTGGAGGAACACTCGGCAGTTTTCTTCCCAGTGGAGGCTCTGCCTGGGACATCCACCCTCTTTTCATCAGGAGGCCTCTCGAGGATGTGAGAGCTAAGTAACTCAAGTCCATCCAGGACCTTAGAAATCCGCATGTGGAACGAGCTAGGACCCAGATTATGGCTAAATATTAGGAACGACGCTTAGTATCTGACAAAGCAAGGCACGCAAGAACCCACTCCACCCAAGGATCCAGCCACGCACCTGAGTTTTGAGTACACAAAGAGAAAAGCATGCTTTGACTCACAGGAGACAAAGGAAACATGAAAGAAAAAGCAAGGAGAGGGATTCTAAGTTTCCTTGGAGGTCTGCAACTGTCTGCAGAAGTGCCCCAGCCAGAACCCCAAATAAAATGAAGAAAGAACTCCCACCCCGTCAGGGTCCTGTCTTTTTAATTGTGCAGACACGCGTGTCAGAGTCTGTTGACGTCCAGCTGTGGGAAGAGCAGCAGGCAGTAAACCAGGAGCCAGAGGAAGAGAATAAAATACATCACATCCGGCTGCTGGACCAACTGGGTCAGCGAGTCGCTCTGGGGGCCACGGCTCTCCCACGACGTGGCTTCTCCAGAGTTGTTGGCCTTCCTGCAGAAGGGAAGACACAGGCAGGGCAGTTACGAGCAGGTCCCCAGTCGAGTGGACCCCACTCCCTCCCTGTACTGCAACCTCACTGCTCGACTGGAGAGCTGAGGGCTTCCAGGGAGGCGTCCAAGAGGCCCCCCATTGTGTGTGCAGACCCACGGCAGAGGGCTGGGGTCCAGGTGGTCCTCTGAGCTTTCACACGTACCCAGTTCATCTCCACAACACTAAGAGAGAGGAGCTGTCAGCCCATTCTGCAGACAGGCACATTGAGACTCATGGAGTGGAGCAGCTTGCCCAAGGCCACACAGTTACTTTGTGCTAGAGCTGGAACCTGGGCCAGGTCTAACTCCCAGTCCAGGACACCTTCCTTTACCCCACAGTACTCTTAATGCAGGGTTAGATACTGACAGCTCTCTGTTGTTCATTCAGGACAGAGAGGCCTTCATAAGCCATCTAAAAGAATAGTGAGTCCTTCGATTACAGATAATTTAAAAATAGCCACGAGAAACAAATAAAGACACATCCCCCCACCACCAAGTTTTGTTTTTGGCTTTGGAATATAACTTTTAAAATAATTAATAGATTTGATTTTGGTCAGATTTATTGTTCTTTTATTTTACAGAAAGTAGTTAAAGTGACATTTCGTTTTTTCCTGGCGGATGAAGCCCAGAGCGGGCAGTGTGGTGGTAACCAACCACAGCTGCAGATTCCCACGAAGGAGGGTTGGGGTTGGGGGCCATCATCTGAGTGGAAGGGGCGTTGGGAGCCTCTGCTTGAAGCTGCATTTACAGAAGCCTAGGGCGTAAGCTTCTTAGGGTCATTTGGGGCGTGTGATGGAGATTATGAGAAGTGCAAACACCCCGTTTCTGAACTGTCTCCTGACACAGTGAGAGGCGAGGCCAAGAGGCAATTAACCGTTCGCCTGGGTCTAGAAACTGATCCACAGGCAGACAACGGACCACTGACCGAATTTCCTTCTCTTTCCTAAAACTGTTTCTAGAAAAAATTGAAACTATATTTATTTTTTATCACAAAGGGAATAAATGCTCAAAAACATGGAAGAACACGACTGCATTTCTCAACCCTGCAGGCTCAATTTTCAAAGTCTCTATCTCATAAAAGCTACAAGTATTCTTTTCCTATGAGTGTGTCAAGCCTAGTGGAAAATGTGAATTAATATTTCCATTTTAGGGCAGGGAAGAGAAACAAGTCTGGCCTCTTTTTTAGGAGCCAGAGTGGAGGAGTTCTATGAATTACACTCCTGGGTGTTGGGCAATATTGAGACAGAGGCTTCCCATGCCAATAACCTAAGTCCTTCCAAGCCAATTCTGGTCCGTAGCAAAAAAAAAAAAAAAAATCAATAAAATTAAGTGATTCAATAACTTTAACAGGGATGGGGCATTTCAGAATAGTCAGAATTTTAGGGATTTCTCTGGATTGCTGTTCTACATGGGCAGTTTCACAGCAATTCAGCAATCTTAGTCTAGGTCCTCTAGTTCTCCAACAGTAAGAAATACTTTCATGGACATCTTGGCATGTTTGTATTCCCTCTTCATGTCTGCTCTGATGCCATAAAACTGTAAAATCAGCTCAGTGAGCTTCTCTGTATTGTACCTGCAGTGGCGACACAGAATGAACACGCTTGTCAGGCCCCGTAGCATTTAGAACACACACAGAATTATATCCCTACTACTTCTGCCTGCCTCCACCTTGGACAGCCAGCTTACGCCGCTGCGTTATTTAAATGCAGCTGCAAGCTCATGACCCAGAACTGTCTTTCAAGTGAGTCATTTTCTGAACCATGCACTGCCCATCAATGTTAATTAATACCCACTTTTTCCTCCCACTCATATTCAATTTACATTCATTTTCTCTGAAACAGGTCTTTTCTTGCATTATCTTGGACTCTTATTATTGTTATCAACACAGCACCGTTGGGAGAAACAGCCACCCCTATAAGGTAGTCCGCATAATGAAAACAGAAAAAAAAATTTTAAACCCCATAAAACTCGGAGCAAAGCCACTAACCTGGTTAACATTCGGTTTCTCCTGTCATCCAGATCGGCTGCGTTCCTCAGTTGAACGTAGCTAGAATGATCCTACAGTGAAATTTATAAACAAAACCCCCGCAACCCAATTAGTAAAGATGAAATCTCTGAAACAGAAAATAAAATGATTTTAAACATACAAAGCCGGGCATGCCGCGTCGTTCTCAATACTGCAAACATCTAGTTCCAAAATCAAACTGCTAAACGATACATTGTTCTACCCTTCCACCCCCCCACCCCCCCCACCCCCCCGCTACTGGGAGAGGCCCCACCACACACACCCTGAAGCCGGGCCGTGGACCACGGTGCTCCGGGTCCCAACACATCTAGGGTTAAGTAGTTGCGAATGTAAAGCAGACCCTCTACTTATGCTGCACCTCTGTCTTTGAATGTGACCTTTCTGGGTGTGTGTGCAGGGAAGGGGTGATCTTGGATGATCTTGGATGCATTCTTTTTTTTTTTTTTTTGTGAGGAAGATTAGCCCTGGGCTAACATCCATGCCCATCTTCCTCTACTTTATACGTGGGATGCCGCCACAGCACAGCTTGATCAGCAGTGCGGGTCCGTGCCGGGGATCTGAACCCACGAACCCTGGGCCGCTGAAGTGGAGCGCACCAACTTAACTGCTACGCCACCGAGCCGGGCCCTTGGATGCATTTTTATAACAAAGAGGCCTTTGGGCTTTAAAATCATCACTTTATTTACATCTCCTATTGCCCGAACTGAGCAGCCGACTGGACTGTGCTTAACAACAAGGTTTCAAGGTGCTTGTCTTCTATCCAAAAGCATAGCTGTTGCACGGCAGTAATTTCAAAGCTCTGGGCTGGGGAGGAGGAAGGATGGAAAGGAATTGATTAGCGGGGGTGGATGGAAGAAGAAATTCACATACCGATTCCAAAGACCTATTATTATGTCGTCGAATGTAAATGCTGGAGTCACTGTGACTGGTCCTGAAAAATAAACACACGTTTTGAATTGGTGCCACCAAGAGCTCCCCATGGCTCCGCTGTACTGTCACCCCCATCCCGAGTCTTTCACACATGGATTTAGGCAAGCTATGATTTCAGACCCAGCAACGGAAAAGAGACATTTTATTCAATATGCCCACTTGGGTTGGAGTGTGCTTAGAAATAGTAGGGTGGGTATTAGACAGACATACTGTACCCTTGTCTGTAAGGAAAAAACTGAGAAAGAATTTTAAATAGAAAGCAGACCACATATTCTTAAAAATCATAGAGTTTCGAGGCAGGAAGGGATTTCTTTTTCCAAGCATCTCCAGGTCCTGGGACTCGCCCAAGGTCCTCTGCAAGCTAAAGGCAGATCCAGGCCGAGAGCTGGTGCCTGGACCAGGGCTCTGGTACCCTTTCCAGTGCTCCTTCCACGTACAGTGCTGCTCTCTGCCTGTGCAGCTCTTGGGCGCACCACCTGTTTTCCTTTCATACTCGAGGAGGCTAATTTTCTGGCCCTATCTTTGAGGCAGATGTGAATATATCTCTGACCTTCTAATAAAGCTGGCCCACCTAGGGCTGAGGCAAAAGATACCCAGCCAGAGGCCTGGGCTGATATCCTGGCTCCTGGTCGATCAATTGGCAAACTTAGCCAAGAACTTAGTCTCTGATGAGTTTTACTCGTCTGTAAAATGGATCATCACTCCCACACCACCTGCTTCACGGAGCTGGTCGTGCTGGTGGGGAGAACAGTGTACCGCAGGTGGACGTGGCCCTGTTTTGCTACTCAGCAGGAGAACTAGGCATTGGGTGTCGATGTACCCTGGTACAGAGATAGTCATCTCGGCTTCCTCAAGGGAAACCTACCATGTGGCATCCTGGGGTCCAGAAAAAAGGCATTTGACCCAAGAGTTTATTCCTGGGGAATTCATCACTGGCAGCCTTGCTGGTCCTGCCCACTGCTGTCCTGAAAACCTTACCAAGCTCCTCCCTTGCACTGGGCATGTTCCCAGCTAATAGGTACTGGGTACCTACTATGTGCCAGGGGCTGGGCTAGGCCTAGGGAACTTCAGTCCTCGTCCTCCATCCAAAGCCTGTGCTAGTTTTTCCTGGCCATATCACAGCACAGAAATGAAACAAAATGCACCTACAAATAAAAAAGACTCTTGGTGCCTGGAACCCAGCAGTGTCCCGTGAGAACTGCCTCCATACTCTGGAGCACCTGGAGATGCACGGGCCCTCTCTTCCCCGCGTGTTGGTAATGTTTTCTAGCAAAAAAGCACATCCCCATCAGGAGAGGACTCTCGCTCTTCCCCCTCCCCTTTTTTTCCAGCATGCTGGCTTTTAGGTGGTTTTTCTGTTTTGTATAATCAATGTGAGACTTACTCAGGTTTGAACCCTGAACTTTACTCTTTCAGCAAGCGTTATCAAGAGTCTACTGTGAGCCAGGTGCCGGGGACCTGGCTCCTCCGGGAGCTGACTGCAGACTGAAAGCACACTCATTCATTCATTCATTCACCCAAAGAATGTGTGTTGAGTGCCAACTGCAAGCCAGGTGCTATGCTAATTGCTGGGCTATGCTAGTGGGCCCTCCCCGCCTCCAGGGAGCTGGCTCACCGTCTAGGGGAGAGCAGATGATAAAAACATCCTTACACAAATGATTATAGAAATTAGTTTTTGATAAATGCTGTGAAGAAAAGAGTAGAGGCTATGAGAACATATAAAAAGGGATCAAAAGCAGCCTGGAGGGATCCAAGAAGGCTGCTTGGAGGAAGTGGTAGTGGTGGCTGAGACCCAAGGGAGCAAGGCAGGAGACAAGCTGGGGACACAGGGGCTTCAAAGGCAAAAGAGCTTGGGGGGGCATTCAAGGACCTCAGGTAAGGCCGGGGGCCAGGCGCAGTGAGGATGAGGGGAGAGGGTGACTGAGGGTGACTGAGAGTGGAGGGAGATGAGGCTGGGGAGACAGAGATCTTGCAGGTTCTGGAACAACGGGCCTTTCTGCCTAGAGCAGTGGGAAGCCACAGGGTGACCGAGTTGAGGTACAGCCAGGAAAACATCCTGTGCCTGGAAGAGAGATGCCCAGGGCTCTGTCCCATTCAATGGTGTTGCGCCAGGTATTGTAAAGGGGGTGGTAGCCCCTCCCACACTGCAGCCAGCAGGTGCGACAGCCTGGGCACAGGAGGGGCCCCAGGGGTGCTCGTTCATTCACAGGAACGAGCACCGCTCCAGGCCACCTTCCTACATTTGCTATGCAGCTTGCACCTCGGCTGAACTGCTTCCCAGTAATTACAGCTTTGAGGTGAGAGGGGAAGGGGGAGCTGGGAGGGAGCTGCTGCCAGCTTCACGCAGACCGTCCGCAGAGATCAGAGCCAAACCCCTGCACTGGAAGGTCACCCAGGCCTCATGCCCACACACACCGAAATAACGGGTGACTTTTCCATATTGTCCCCCTTCGTCTCATCTTCCCAGGACAGGTTTTGCTGGTCCTTCTCGACGCTGCACGTATCCAAGATGCTCGCTTTCCCCCACCGCTCTCCTGGTTTCTCCTCCCACCTCCTTACATCCCACAAATATTGACTGCGGGGCCTGCTGCGTGCCAGCTGTCTGCTCAGGCTGTTTCTACCACCTGGAAGTGGAAGAAGGGCCTCCTCTCTCCTCCCAAATCCGAGTCCCACTTAGCTCTCAATACTAGACTCATGACGTCTCAGCGCCCGGGCTGCCCTGACCCTCTGGACCTGCCTCTGAGGCCCAAAACGTGAAATCGCTATCGCCTGTTAACACCTAAGGTGCCCTGCCAGTGCCAGTGGAATAGATGAGCACATCCTATCTCCCTCTAGACCGTGAGCCCCTGGAGGACGGAGCTGTGCCTGAATCACCACTGTGGCTAACCTCCTCTGAAGTCCCCAAGTCTAGCAGACTCGGTCTCATAGTGGCTGCTCAAAGATGACTGAGAACTGACCTGCTGAGGGAGAAGACGAGCGGTCTGGCAATGACCAACGGCCCTCCCTGAGTTGTGGTGTAGGTGCCAGCCCTGCGCCTTTTGCCCATAAGTGTTTGTCTGCACTCAGAGCAGGGGCCAGCTGAACACCAAGACTTAGATGTCTATTGGACAGCCACGTCCAGGGGCAGGGAGAGGGATCCTGGGAGTCACGGGCAATGTCGGCGGCAGCCTTCCATTGTGCCTGGCCCCTCCTCCTCGGGGTCCCATCTGCTCTCCCTTTGTCCCCCACAGCCCAGGCAGGGAAGCAGAGCAGAGGGGACATGGAAGGCTGGGTATCTGCCAGCTCCTCCTCTGGCTCTCCCCGTCTGGGCCTCTCCTCGTTCATTCCCCAAATGCATATCCAAATAATTTCCCTTTGCAGCTGGTAGGACTCACCCACCACAGGCAATGAGGGGTCATGGAAAGAATGTGGACTGTGGATCTGACAGTTCTGAGTCCAAGACCCCAGCTCTGCCACCTCCTAACCTGAGAGGTGCCCCCTGAGCTGCCCTGGCTGTATAATGATGCACATTCCCACCCGCCTGCCTAAGGGGGTGCCCGTGAGAATTGATGAGGAAATGTATGGAAAATGCCTGAACACATAAGGGCATGGTAGACGGTGACTGCTGGGATGACGTGGAATAACGGGGAGAGCCCAGGGTCTCCTGACATTCAGTTAAATATTGTCCCTGGGACCAATCTGGCTCACCGGGGGCCTTGGAGTGACAGAGCAGATGTGTGCTCCAAGCTTCCTGTAGCTCAGTCAAAGCTCATTGTCCTCCCTGCTTCCTCCTCCCCTGAGATAATTCACCCACCCTTACTTCCTGGGAACCAAACTCTTGGGCGAAGCTGTAATATTAACATCCGGCTTCCATGTGACAACGATGAAGGGTCCCCTCAGCGCATATGCTGAAGTCAGGAAGATGCTGACTTTATAAACGGCTAAGTTAGGTCTCTACTGAGCCCAGCCAGCAGGTATCTGGGGAGGGGGTGGCCGGGAGAGTCTCAAGGTCTCTTACTTCACACCCCACACCCGCCTAGGGTTCGGCCATTCCAGGGCACCCTGATAGTTTCACCCAAAGGTACTCAGAGTGAGGAGAGAAGGCGAGCTTCATGTCCTTCCATTTTTGCTAGTTATGAGCAGGTCTGGTAACAGTGAGGCCAGGTGGGGGCACCCAGGTGTGACGAGGAGGACTTTGTATGAATCTGATTTCCCTCGTCGTCCAGTCCCACCCCTGTGCCCCCATAAATCAGAAACTGAAAATGCAATGAGTTCAGAGTAGCTCTCTGGCTTGGCCTACAGGGTGAGAAGATATTAGTACCTGGAAAGGACTTTGTGGTCGCCAGTGTCTTCTTCTAGGTCATCTGAGGATCGAACAGTTCCAGGTGCTACAAATATCGAACTTTCTACGTGTTCCACATGTTTCCTTTTTTCCTTTTTTTTACTGCTGATTGATTCTTCCATTACCTTTGCTTCTAAAGGGTTTGCTATGTTTTCCGAGTTTGGGGATTCCTGGGACTTAAGGACAGAAAAACCAAACACAAGTCAGCCTTTTGTGCCGAGATGTCGAGCGAGTGACCCACCCAGCTGGGCTCCACTCCACCTTGATTCCAAGGCCCAGCGAGGGCGTCCCTTCCAATTCTGCCTCTCCTGTGACTCCTTCCAGCACAGCCTGCCTTGGAAGAGAACCCACCCGACCTCCTGCTCCCTGTGCAGAGTTCAAATGCTCCAGACGGATGGAGTGAAAACAGCATGGGTTTTAGTCAGTAAGACCTGGTTTCAAATCCTGGCTAAGACAGCTATCTGATCTTGAGCAACTGACTTTATCTCTCTGACCCTCAGTTTCCTTGTCTGTCAAATGGGTATAATAATTATCAACCTCTTCCCACCATACCATAGTGTTTCCTATAAAGGATGTCTCTTACAGTGGGCAATGGTTGGACCCTTCACACTACCATCGTCCACTTAAACAGAGGAGCAAATCTGGAAGCCAGGTGGGTCAAGGGGTGCAAAGGTAGCCCCGAGTTTGGAGAGGTACAGACACAGGCAAACGTATAGCTCGTGGGGTGACATCTTCACTGTGCCTTTGGCTGAAGGTGGATCGTAGAGCAACATCTCCAGCATTTCTTTGATAAGGAAGATTCTTTGACCACTGTCCACACCAGACACTCTGAAACCCATCAGCAATGCTCCTGAGGGAAGTCAAGCAGCGTGGGAACTGTTGGGGCCCCTCTGGAGAATTCCTTCAGGGGCTGGAAGAACCTGCTCAACAGGTGTCAGAGTAAGAGGATCGGAGTCGCCAGGCCCGTGCATCCCCGGAGGACAAAGCTCCGGACCGACAATAGAAACGCTCTCAGCACCTTGAAACGCTAGCCCTCCTCCATCATCAATGGGCAAATGCTGCCCTTTCTGAAAGGTAAAATGAGGAGAGGGCTTTTTTTTAAAGACCAGAAGAAGGAAAACCTGCCAATTTCTAGTTCTTTTAGAAGATCTTTTTTCTTTCTTTTAAAGGAGGGCCAGGTATCAGAGAGATGCTCCATCTCGTGTTGTCTTGTCTGCCAGGAAGCAAGACTCCCAGACCTCACCTGTCATCCCAGGCTGTACCCCACCCCTGCTCACCTGCAGGGATCAAGGCCAGGGCTATGCTTGGGAGCCAACTGCAAGGTGGGCTGGGGAGGAGTGGGCACCTGTGTGCTGGACAGGTGAGAGCCAGAGAAGCAGATCAGAGCCCCGAGATGCAGGTGGCTCCAGTATCGCTCCCGCACTGTGCCCAAGGGATGCAACCTCTCCCCCCAACTCAGCGTGAGATGGATCCAAATCTAGGTCTCTGGATTCCATCCCTAACCCAGGGCTCTCTCAACCCTACCCAAAATCACCCGCCCACATGCTGGGCACAGGCAGGTGCACAACCTGCTTTTGGCAGCGACTGGAAGGAAAGCAGAAGAGAATGAAATGCTATGCCTGCCGTGGGAGAGGGACCGAGCCCCTAACTAGCCGTTTTAAGTAACACAGAGGGGCAGAGGTGCAACTCAGGCTTTCTTCCTGCCACCCACACCGTTCCCTTTTTTTTGTCCTAAAAGGGCTTTTTGGCCCATAACAATCCAGAGAATCGTCCTGTTACTGTCACGGTCCCCCAACCTGGGGACTCCAAGACCTGATCTCACTGAAGGACATTTCTAACCCCCTTGGATCTTGAGGTCTCCCTCAGGAAGAGCCTGCTGGGGCAGGGCTGGCTTCTGACAAGTTAGCAGACAGCAGGTGGGAGGGGGTGCGGGACCAGCACTGGGATCCTCTCCCCGGGGCAAGAAGGGGAAGACCGCAGGCCGGTCCACGGCACCTGAGGAACCACCGAGGCCTCTTCTCTGTCCAAAGACAGACATAGTGTGGATGCCTCTGCCCCAAAGGGTCAACTGGTTCTGCCATGCTTGCAGTCTAGGCCATCACGGCCCGAGAATTCTGCTCCTCCCAGTGCTCCCAGCAGCTCTTCCCCATTGTCTGGAGTTGGCAAACCGATAAAACCAAGCTAGCCCTTCTGGCCTACCCAAATCCTGGATGTCTTTAATGGCTACTGATTCCCCTTTCTCCTGGAGCCCTCCCAGGCTGCAAGGCCTTCTCATTCCTCTGAGCACCAGTGGGCCCCTCACTCCACCTGAATCTCCACTGCGTGAGCCGGAGCACCATCATTTATCTCCGAGTTTAATTTACCCTACGTTCGCCTTGCCCCCAAACCACCATGCGATATACCTTTGTTTCCTGCATTGCAGGCCCTGTCAGGCTGGTCTCTATAGCCCAAAGATTAATACACAAATGCTCACTCTCTGGGAGAGAGGATCACAACCTGGGAGAGAGGATCACAACCCACGAAAGCAGCTGGAGAACTGTCGGAAGTGTTCCGGCTAGAGCTGAGAGAGCAACTCTTCTGCCTGGGGAGGAGCTGTGAAGGGTCCCGGGAGGAGGTGATGTTTGCATTGGGCTTTGAAGGTGAATAAGCGATTGCCAAGTGAAGGGTGGGGAAGGGCGTCTAGATCAAGGAAAGCCGGGAGGCAGAGGAGAGCTGGAGTGTCTGGGAGCCAGGGAGGAAGCTGGCTTGGCTGGAGGGGACCAAGAGAAGGGGACCAGAGGGGTGGGTGGCCAGGTTGGAGAAGGAAGAGTCTCGAAGGTCATGCTTAGGAATTTGGACTTTATCCTGGAGACAGAAGTAGGGGAGCGATGGGATGGGATTTGTGTTTTGGGATCTACTGCAAGCGGTGGAGGGGCTGAACTGGGGAGTAGAGCTGGGAAAGAATGGGGAAGACACGATGCGATGGCGTTAAAAGCCATTTCAGAGGAGGTCAAAGTGATCTGGGATAGCTGATGTCCTCAGCACAGGCCCCACTTCCCCACCTTGGTTCCCGTGCTGCACCCTCCACCCAGAACTGCCTCCCCAGCTCCAGAGGCCCCCGCACATGCAGCCTTTCTGGATCTGGGTGAATCTCCCTCTGTTGAACCCCTGAGTCCCTTTGCTGGGCCCCATCTCTTATGTCTGATGCCATATTCCCTCACAGCACAGTTACTCGGGACTTGGTCTCCCCAGCATCAAACACCCAAGGCAGGATCTCCTTTGCCTTGGTTCTTCTGCCAGTGAAGAAGAGGCACACTGCCTTCTGCAGGGGTGGACCGAGTAGGCAGGTGAGCTCCCCTGGGGTCCTTTCTCCTCCCAGCTGTCTCACCCTGGGGCCCTGTCTGCACTGTACCCAGCAGAGGCCCAAGCAGTGTGGTTTTGGATCCACTCCCACATTCCCAGCACTGTGGTGGGGAGCTCTTATTAACAGGAGGACTCCTGCAGGAGGACCCTCCCACTGCGCCCCCACGGGATCAGGCCAGGGCCCCTGCACCTCTCACTGCTCACTCCGGGGGTCCCTCTTGAGCTGCTGGGCCAGATAAAACAGGAACATCAAGTGGCAGATAAGTGTGTGCCCAGCTCCTTGAGTTCAGAAGTGCGTGCCCCGCCTTGCCCTGTGTACACAACCCACTCAAACCACAGGAGCCAAATAACAGTGCTGAATACACAAAAGGCCTTTAAAAATCAAGGCCGGGGGCCGGCCCTGTGGCTTAGCGGTTAAGTGCGCACGTTCCACTACTGGTGGCCCGGGTTCGGATCCCGGGCGCGCACCGATGCACCGCTTCTCTGGCCATGCTGAGGAGGCGTCCCACATACAGCAACTAGAAGGATGTGCAACTATGACATACAACTATCTACTGGGGCTTTGGGGGGGCAAAAAAACCCGAGGAGGATTGGCAATAGATGTTAGCTCAGAGCCGGTCTTCCTCAGCAAAAAGAGGAGGATTAGCATGGATGTTAGCATAGGGCTGATCTTCCTCACAAAAAAAAAAAAAAGAAAATCAAGGCCGGCGTCAAGGGTGAGGTCTCGCGGGCTGCGGCAGGAGGCGGGGCTCCAAGTCTCTAGGAGCACGCCAGGTGTAGCTATGATTACTCTTTAAAATTATTTCTGCTGCTACCATGCTGGAGCCTCAAACACGACCTCATTTGATCCTCCTGGTGGCACTGTGGGCAGGGCCAGGACCCGGAGGAGGCCAGGGAGGCGCCCAGGGTGCAAAATTCAAGGCGCGCTCATTCTCAGGTGCCAGCCCTGCCCAGGCGCGCCGAGTGCGCGCCTCTTAAATTTTGGCCCCGGACGCCTGTGAGGGAAGCTGCTGTTTCCCTACGTCACGGAGGAAGAGGCCGAGCCTCAGAGAAGCGCAGAATGCCCCGCAGGACCCAGGGTTCCCGAACCCGCACTCAAGTACCTGATGGCTCCCCACGGGGGCACTCTCTTCCGCCTCCCTTTGCTGGTGGTCCTCTTGGCGGGGTGGGGGAGCGGGTTCCGAGGCTGGTTTGGCACCGTCAGCCCCGCTGTCGAGAGACGGCGCCTGGACGCCGGCCCTGGGGGGCTCCTCGCCCGGCCCGGAGAAGCTGCAGCTGCTCTGAGAGGCCTCGGCCTCCTCCTCCCTGGACCCCAGGTCGTACAGGTAGCCCTCTGGTTCTTCGAGGTCCATCTCGTCGTTTTTCAAATCCTCCGAGCCTTCCGCGTAAGCCTCCAAAACTGCGGCCAGGGGCACCTCGTAATGCGGGTAGTAGAACAGATCGTGAGGAATGACGGAGATCTTGGAGAGGGGCGGCGAGGGTCTGAAGTCCAGGCCTTCTTCGCTGTGACTGCCAAGGGTCTCCAAGCTGACACTGCTGTTCGGCGGGTTGCAAGGCAGTTCTCTGGCAAGCTGTGGGCCCTCGGTGCCCCGTTCATCCTCGCTGTGACGGCGATGGGGGGACTTCTGCTTCGCCTTCTCATATCCTTCCGGCTTTTTATCCACTAGTGCCTCCTCTGGGGCCAAAGAATAGCCTTCATCTTCTCGCTCAGGGTGCTTGTGCGGTTCCTGCTTGTCAGCCTTCACTGGGGGCTCATCCGAATCTTTCCTTTTGTGGACAGATTTAGCTCTCCTTTTGCCCAATTTCTCAGCATGATCCTCCAAAACCTCATCCTTGGCAGGTTTTTTCTCCCGGGGCAAAGGAACCTCATTGAAAGCCCGGCTGGTGGAGGCAAAATCTACTAGGTCGCTGTTAAATTTAGAGGCTTTTAATGGGATGCCTTCGAAATAGTCTTCTTCATCCATAGGTTCTACAGTCAGCAGCTTAACCTTGATCTCCAGGGATTCGGCCATAACGGTATTCTCTCCCAGGGGTGAAAGGGGACGACCTTCTTTCTCCTGGCTGGCTGCACTCTCCAACGTCCCATTCCAGGAGGGGGGACGCTGGGAAGCCTCAGAATGACTGGTCTTACCATCCGCCAAGGAAATGTCATCTGGGGCCTCATCAGAGGCTGCTTCCGGGATCTTTGGGGCTTCCTGATGCGTCTTTTCCTCGGCAACCTCAACCACCAAGACGTGTGCATCCTGCTTGCACAAGTCCTCTGTCCCCCTTGGGCTCCCTTCAAGGAGGTCTTGACGGCAGGGTGGGCCCTTACTGCCGGAAGCATCCTTGTAGGCGTCAGCCTCAAAGTGCACGGTTTTCTTCATTGGCAGAGAGTTGGACCTCTGGTTGTCCTTTCTGGATGATAAAATGGAAGATTCTGGAGATGGCTCACTGATGCTGCCGGTCTTACCTGTGACCCCTTGGAGGACCTGGTCGGTGATCTGGTGCATGAACTCGGAAGAGCTGTCTGACAGCGCACGGTTGGAAACGCCACCCGGGTAGCATTCCTTCACGCTCTCGGGCTTGTCACAGACAAAGACTTTGGAGGGTGGCGGGTGGCTGGTTTCATGGTTAACCATGTAGGCACGTTCCCCATTTTCAGTCAGAAGGAGGACTGTGCTCTCCTGTTCAGAAGGGGTTTCTTTGATGCGGACAAAGGTGGATTCAATAGGGGCTTCTTTATCTGAATCCACAAAGTCCTCCTGCAAAGAAACACAGGGCAACGTGAAATGAGAAGAGTGTTTAAGTATAAAGTATACGCCCCTCTCAACAAACAAAAACCAAAGTGGAAAAAACCACTTCAGAACTAACGCGAAGTACTTCGATTAAGATGTAGATGGTTGCAAAAGACTACTGTTCCTGCTGAAATGTGAAAACACCAGATACGTTCAACATAATGTGTTTTTTTAAAGCAACGGATGCAAAGAAATCTCAATGACCTGAACTCTAGAGAAGGATGAGCCCTCCCTAAGAGAGCAGAGACAGTCAGCTCCTTCATACCTGTGGGCCATTGCCTAGTCTGGGTAGGACAGGAGAGGTAACCCACCAAAGATAAAGAAAGATCAGCCAAATCTTTATTGATTGTGTAGGCCGGTATGAGAGACAGAATCCGCAAGGGCCCCAAATGCAAAACCAATTCTCCTCTTATGCTAATTCTCCACACAGGGACTTTGGCTGAGTATGAAGCAGCTGAGAGCAGAGCTGAGGAGCAGAGGGCCATCTTGGTGGGACGGCAGTGCCTGGCTCCCGAGGCACTGGTGGAGAGAGTGGACTGACCTCATACTGACATCATTCGAAACCAGAGGGCTGAAATTAAATAAAACGGCAAGGCAGCTCCTTGATGAGCTGCTTATCACAGGTCCTTATTTGGGATAGGGCTATATTCTCTTGGGGGGAGAATGTCATCTACCTCAATCTCCACTGTTCTTTTATACATCAGGTCTGGCAGAAAATAAAAAATTTTAAGACACAAAGAAACAGGAGAATGAGACCCATAATCAAGAGAAACCATAGTCATTAGACATAGACCCAAATGTGGCCCAGGATTAGAACTAGCAAACAAAGACTCTAAAATAACTACTTAATCTACACTACCAGCAATACAAAGGTTGTTCTTCAGGCTAAAGGGAAATGATCACAGATGGACGCCTGGATCTGAAGGAGGGAATGAAAAGTACCTGAAATGGTAAATATATGGTCAATAATAAAAGACTATTTAAAAAGTTTTCTTAAAAAGTCTTCTGTTTAAAGTAACAATAATAACAAAGCACTGGGGACTAAAACGTATGTAGAAGTAACATAAATGACAGTAATAGCACAAAGGAATGGAGAGGAAGTGAGTGGGATTGTTGTACATATAAAAATATATAAAATATGCGTTTCACTTAGAGTGGTATAATAGTAATTCAAGGTAGACAGAGCCATGTTCAAGATCAGTATTATAATCTCTAGAATAACTCCTAAAAAGATAAAATGAGGAGATGTGGCTAAAAAGCCAATAGAGAAGATTAAATGGAACCAGAAAATAATAGAATAATCCAAAAAGAAGAAGGAAGGAAGGACAAAAGAACAAAGAACAGATAGGATCAATGGAAAATAATAATCAAGATGGTAGATTAAATCTATGTAAATGGACAAAAAACACACTAATAACATGACATGCTAATTTTGTCAGAATGGATAAAAAACATGACCCAACTGTACAGTGTTTACGAGAGAGATGTAAGCACATCTACTCTGAAAGGAACAAGATGGAACAAGACGCATCATGCTAACACTAATCATAGGAAAGCTGATATGGCTATCTTCCTATCAGACAAAGTACACTTCAAGACAAAGAGAAATTGCATGCAAATAAAGCAATCAAGTAAGTCATCAGGAAGATACAACAATCCTAAATGCGTGTGTGTATACAGCACAGCTTCAACGTACATGAAGCAACACCCGACAGAACTAAGAAGAGAAATAAATCCACGGTCATATTTGGAGATTTTTAACATATCTCTCTTGCAGTAATTGATAGGAAAAGCAGGAAAAAAAACCCAGTATGTTTACAGAATATTAGAATGGCATATTAACCAACGCCACTTAATTAAAGAATGTCGATTCTTGCACTGCATAAGACACATTCTTTTCCAGTGCATATGGTCCATTTACACATATAAACCACATGTCAGGCCATAAAGCTGGGCACAGAGTCTGGTACGTGCCAGGGCCTGCTGAATGTTGACTGAAATGAACTGAACTCAGTGGAACTGTTAAGGAATAGCTCAGTGGGTGTCCAGATCAGCTGCGACCTCTCGTCTGTACCCCCTGCAGCTATAAAGGGACCGTCCTACGGTGATGCACTGTGGTCTGTGCATCAGGATGCCTGTCTCCAGATACCACATCTTGTTCAACCTCTGTTTCTCCAGCCCCAGTCTCTGGCCCCAGCCCTGGGGACAGCCAAGTGTCAGATTTGCTGAATCCTGGCTGTGACCTTTGACTCACACAAATACCATTAAGTTTTAGTTGATTCCAACTCTGCCTACTGCTTAAGAGCTTAGGGCTAACAAAAGCCCCGGTGCCTGGTGTTTCAGTATTTAGTAACGCGCTAGGAAAATTGAATTACAAAATAGTAACCACCACCACCATTTGCCGAGCAGCAACTGTTGTCCAGGCACAGGACTTGGTACTTGAAATATCTATTTATTCTTTACTCAACTCTGAAATGTGGGTAATATTTCCGTTTTACACATGACATCTCATAGAGACATGCATCAGAGAGGTTAAGGAAGCAGCTCAAGGTCACACAGCTTCAAGACGTAGATCTGACTTTCCAGCCCATGGACTTCCCGCTTCTAAAGCATGCTGGGAAGTGCTCTGTGGTGCAGGGACAGAGGGGAAACACACACACAGGTAGGGACAGGAATGAAAGCCACAGCACGGGAGGACCCCGTCTGGCTCTTCTGAGTTGTACAAAATGGGGTCTCAGTCTCAGCCTTATGTTGTAAGGGATCTAAGACCCTGAACTTTGGAAGCACAGAGATCTGGGGTCACACCCCAGCTCTGTCCTTGGTAGCTGTGATCCTGGAGAGGCCTTTACGCCTCTTTTAGCGCCCTTATTCTCATTATAAAATGAGGATAATGACACCGAACCATGTGGCGCTGGTGGAGTGCCAGTCAGCCCAGAGACACACAGGACAGTGGCCTCACCAGCCTCCAGCTAAAAGAGCAGCCCCGTTCCCCCTGCGACCTTAGCTCCTTATGCTCAGTTTTTTTCTGTCTAGTACTTACAACTACCTGAAATGATCATGTGTTTGCTGACATTAACTGTGTGCTGTATTAGAACCAAGCTACACCAGGTCACGGACCTCATCCATCTAGTTTATTGCTGAGCACCCCTGACCCAGCAGTAGGTGTTCAGTCAATTACCACTGAATTCAATAGAGGGCTGTTGTTGTCATTATTATCATCATCTCAGGGTTGTGCATGGGTTGGGTGCAGATTCAGTGGAGCCATGACAACTTCTAAAAGGCCCGATTCTGCTCCAAAAATAAAATCTGTCCCCACCTACAATCTGGGATTCTGAAAATAAAAAGGCATGCTTTTGAACAGTTGTTGTCTTTTATCATTTTTCACACTCTGATACAATCTGGTAGACCACTAAAATGTTCCACCCAACATCTAAAAAATCAAGTAGCCGATCCCTATGACAAGCGAGCATCTTAATCTTAATAAAGTGTGGTGTGGGAGGAGGTTTGCAACAGGTGTGGCTGTCTAACTTCTCATCCTTTATTTTTTTTTTTGTGAGGAAGATCAGCCCTGATCTAACATCCATGCCAATCCTCCTCTTTTTGCTGAGGAAGACTGGCCCTGGGCTAACATCCATGCCCATCTTCCTCCACTTTATATGGGAAGCCTCCACAGCATGGCTTGACAAGCAGTGGGTCAGTGCGCGCCCGGCATCCGAACCCTGGGCCGCCACAGCGGAGCGCGCACACTTAACCGCTATGCTACCAGGTTGGCCCCTTCTCATCCTTTTTTTTTTTTTAAATGTGATACATGTTATATATGATTTTGAAATTAAAATGTGGCAACACTCAAGAGACTTGAGATCAGGTTTTGATTATTACTGCTCATCACACAGAACAGCACCAGCTTTGTCTGATGGCCAGCTGATGGAAATGTACAGTTTCTGAATTAAAGGTAAGAAAAACAAACTTACGGCTTCCAACTCCGGGAAATGTTCTAGAAATTGTGCCACGTAAGTCACGATAGACTGCTCATCTGGTGTGTCAACCATGATGTCTGTTGAAAGAGACACAGGAGTTAGAGGGATATACAAACACGCCATTTTTAAATAGGATCAAGGGATGCTTGAGGGTGAAGAATCCCACAGGCCACTGAGGTTTTTTCTCTTTATTTTACACTCGAGGAAATTGAGGTCCAGAGAGGGTGAATCATTTGACTGAAGTTGCACAGCTGCTGATGAAGAGAGGGAGCCGGAATGCAGAATCCAAGACTCCTTATTCCTAAGATCATCCATTACTCCCCGCTGTCTCAGTCCCTCCACTGTGAGCAGCCAGCTCGCTGCCGGCTCCATCAGCGAGTCTGGTGACCCAGGACCCTTACTCATTGCTGGAGTCCCAAATTAGCCTAACTCCCGTGGAAAGCAATTCGACAGAGGTAGCCAGGTGCCTTCAAAAGGTGTGTACTTTCCAACTCTGTCATTCCTCTCATGGGACCTGGTCCTGAAGGAAATAATCTGAGATGCACACTCAGCTTCATTCTATAAGATGTTCACTGCAGCATTATATACAAACCCAACTATTTCTGAAACAACCTCAACGTCCACCAGTGGCAGAAGAGCAAAGGAAATTTTGGTACATCCACCAGATGGACCATTATGCAGCCAATAAAAACATATAATGAAGACATTAGGGCAACATGCAAAATACTTATGTCATAATTATAATGTTAAGTAAAAAAAAGTAAGATCCAAACTATATATATACTGAACGATCCCAATTATATAAAAAGATTGTAATAAGATGCACAGAAAAATACTGGGAAAATGATCTCAGTGGTAGGCATACAGAAGATATAAAAATGTCTTCATTAGATTTTTCTGTATTTTCCAAATTTTCTACATGGACAGCATGTGTTACACATGTAATAAAAATTGTTAAAAAGGAAGAAAGAGAGAGAGAAAACCACTGCTACCTTCTGGCTCCAGGAGCCTGGGGATGTGCAGGGCGTCGTGTGCGATGCGGAAAGCCTTCTCCAGATTTTCCCGCATGGAGTCTTCCAGGGCCTGCTTCATGTCCACCAGGCTGGGGTCAATGGCCTTGATCACAGCCAAGAAAGCCAGCCCACTTCTCCAGCTGCCCGCAAAGTCCTGCACGGCCACGCCATACCTGAAGAAAAGCAGGTTAGCAAACGGACTTCAGGATAAGGGGGCCAGTCTCGCTGGCCTTGGAGGGGGGCCAGGAGCCGCTGACCTTGCAAGGCAAAGATGCCCGGGCCCTGAGCCCCGGCAGAGCTGTAGCGAACCGTTCATATTTCCGCTTCCAGAGAAACTGAATAAGAGTTGCACAAAGAAGCAGAATAGGACCTGTGTTCCCCAATTCCCAGATATATACAGGAGCAATTTTATACACTGTTCATTTTATCACTGATACTCAAAACGCAGCAAGCAAGGATGTGCTGTGCAATAAAAATGGAGCCAGAAAGAGCCAAGTTCACACTCCAGCTGCCCCTCTGCGCTTCTGGTGCTGTGGCTTTGGGCGATTTATGGACTCTCTAATTCTTGTTTATAAAATAGGGATCATCTCACTGCGACCTCTCGGCCGCTGCTGCAGGGAAGTATTAGGTTGAATCCACAAGAACGGCCGTGACACGTGGACAATCTAATGTGCAATGTAGGTGACACACGGAAGCCACCCTAGACACACTTAGCTAGTCACACTAGCTAAGTGACAGCTAGTGTCATTATTAATATAAGTAAAATTAAAAATTTAAAAGTGAAGGGCAAAGATAGATAATCCTGCCAGGCACTAATTTCCTTTAGAATCCATCCCCTGAGACTCCACCAATCTCCCAACTTTCTTAAAAAAATAACCAAACATCTTTTTATTTAGAAATCATTTAAGATTCATAAGCTGCAAGAGCAGTCCAGAGGGGCCCTCGACACCCTTCACCCAGCTTCCCTCAACGACAGCTTCTTACGTCACCAAAGGTGTCATCAAGACCAGGGCACTGACTTTGGTACAAGACTGTGATTTAAGCCACAGACCTTACTCGGATTCGCCAGTTTCATAATCGGGGGGGGGGGGGGTATGTACCACGACATTTCATCGCAAGAACAGACTCCTGGAACCACCGCCACAACGGAGATACAGAAGTGCTCCATCCCCCCAAGACACTTCCTCTCCTTCAGTCACCCCACCTCCTGGCAGTGAGCTCTCTCTGGGTTGATTTACTTGTCAACAACATTTAACGGTTGTTCACATTAACCAACTCGAGCACGGTTGACCCCTCAATCAAAACTCCAAGGATCGACCCTCTATTCTACCTGTTTTCTTCTCCCATCTTTTATTTCCATACACCAGGGAGAAGGGATGCGATGTTTAAGTGCTTATTCAGTGCTGGTACTGCAAGGAGCTTTCACAGAGTTTATTTCATTTAATCCTAAGGATCCCGTAAGGCAGCGAATGGTAAGTTACCATCCTGCAGATGCGGCTTAGAGAGGTAAGAGATTCACCAGGATCTCCCCGGTCCGTATGTGGCAGACAGAGCTGGGGTGGCCCTGAGGTGGTGTGGCTTTTGCCACATGTGGCCTAGCTTTCTACCCATCCCTGCCCAGGGCGCAGAGGCCCAGGGGATGCTGGCCGGCTGCCAGTAAGGCCTGATACAAAGCTGATGGAAGCCCTCGCCGGCCGGCACGGGGGCTAACAGGATGCCGGGAGCTTTTCTCCTGTTCACCTGTCTCGGTTTTGGAAAGGCCAAACCTAACTCTATGTCACAGCCTTTATGGTTATTAGTTTTTAAGTAGGTACAGACTCTGAAAGATATCCTGAAGCTTAATAATAAATATGTACATGTTATTAGGATCCAAGAGACATCCTCATTTTGGGAGTTAACCTGGTGAAAGCCCCTTGGATTTATATTCAAATCCTCTCATCAGCTTTCTGCAAACCAAACATTCTGTAAATACAGTTTTGTGTGTGCAGAAACTGAAGAACATACAGCATTCCCTGTCCTAATAGTCTATACAAAGCAACAGGCATGTAACTGGCACATAAATGTTAACGCCCCTTTCCTTCGCCCACCCCGGGAGGGTCCTCCTCCCTCTACCTGACAATAGCCTGGGTGGTAGGGACGGGGCACCACTTACTTCCTCGTCTTCCTCTGCACCCACGCCAACAGGGTCCGGATGGCCTTCCTCTGGTCTTTCACCGATATCGCCGCGCTCCTCTCTGCCGTGGGCGTGGGTGGGAAGGAAGAGTCTGAGTCCATGCCCCCCGGGCCGGGTGACAAGCTGGAAGATGGAGAGTTTCTGCTGAGGTTGCCCGTGAGCTCCTTAATCTGGAAGGAAAACAGCCTTTCAGACCCCAGAGCCAGATCCAGCACACACGCTATCTGACCCGAGGCCATGGGGACCCTGGCTGAGGGACCAGCTCACACAGAATGATGGCCGTGGGTCAGGGGACAGGGCAGTACCCATGATGGCCTGACCATCTCAGGTGGCTGGTGATAGGGACAATGACACTTCACAGGGAAGATCATCTCTTCCTGGAGTCTCTCAGGCTCTGGCCCAGAAAGCATTGTACTGCTTTAAGCCCCACTGCCTATGCTCACCCTGGTCCTGCTGCCCAGATATCCCTTCCCTCCATCATTGAATTCCACTCAAAATGTGGCTCCTATCATGGGGTGCTTGTGAGAAATGCAGAACCCCAGGCCCTGCCCCTGATCTATGGAATCAAAATCTGCATTTCAACACCACCCCCAGGCAATTCATATGCAAAGTAAAGTCTGAGAAGCACTGGTCCAGTCCACTCCTACTCAATCTTCAAAACCCAAGTACGGTGTCACTTCCTCCAGGAAGTTTTCCTCACTCCCCTCGCCCCTCTGAGGTAGTTGCCCCTGCTCAGCACTCTTACAACACTCTGCTCGTACCCTGATCATAGCTTGCACCCCAGAGTTCTATAATATGGGACTGACTTGTCTGTGATCGCAGAGAGTCATGAGGGCAGGACCGTGTATGTTCAGAGACATATGCAGAGAGAGACCAAATCGACATAGAGAAACTCAATCGACATTTGCTAAATGAATGAATGAAGATCTGGGGTGGATTTAAGGCCTTGACTTTTTTTTTTCTTTTTCTTTTTTCTGGCAAGAAAGATTGGCCCTGAGCTAACATCTGTGCCAATCTTCCTCTATTTTGTACGTGGGACACCTGCCACAGCATGGCTTGATGAGCAATGCGTAGGTCTGCGCCTGGGATCCAAACCCATGAACCCCAGGCCACTGAAGTGCGGTGTGTAAGCTTAACCACTACACCACCAGGCTGGTCCCAAGGCCTTGAAGTTTTTACACATTTTCAGGATGTTTCCAGCATCTATCAGAGAATTTAACAAAAAACATCGGTAACTGAAGCCTGTATATAACACTGTACAGCTGACAAAGGGCTTTCCCACACAGCATCTCTTGGTGCTCACCACATATTATGACCACTGCTCCCATTTCACAGATGTGGAAACTGAGGCTCAGACAGAGAGCCTTTGGTTTTTTAAGTCAAGGCTCACATAGAACTCGATCTATTGTCTCCAACCTTGTTTGTGCTTTTTTGTCTCTGAAATGCAAGCATTGAGCCAAAAGCCCCAGCAAATCACCTCCAGGCAGATCATTTCTACTCTCGGAAGGGCAATTAAATAATGAGCCACGATTTTCTATTTCAAAAGAGGGAATTTGAGAAGATGGAATGCCAGCTGACTCCCTCATATTCAGGGAAGAGAACTTGAGCACAATTTTAAACGCCACCTTCACACTCCAGCCACAGACCCTGTCTTTCCTCTGTAAAATCTGGTTTCCAAATCGAAGCAGAAGGTACTGAGGAGGGAAAGATAAGTCCAAGGTCACAAACGCCTCTTCCACTGTACGAGCCATCTTTCGTACAGGCTCTTCAATCGTCTCTGCTGAACACCTGAGTTACTTTAGGAAAGGAACTCGACCAAGTTCAATCTTTGGCGGGAAGTAGTTCCCCAGTTCTTGGGACACTTAGAACAAAATTATTTTTTGAAGTAAATATTTAACTCTTCAAGTCCCAAGAGGATGGATACACTCTTCTGGAGAACAGAGCTCACGCCACTTTTAAAATCGCAGGGACCCAAAACCTTCAGCAACCAGATTCCTCCGGTTCTTTTTCAAGGAACAGAAAAGTCAAAATTTGTCAGAAACTAAGTCTCACTGTCTCCCTCGATCCGGCCCCACTCTCCCGTTGCTGCTGAGTAGACTCAAGGAGATTGCTACCGTGTGTTACGGAAAGGAAATTATTTTACCTGGAAGAAGAGGATTATGTTCCATATCAGCCCGAGAACCAAAGAGGGGTTGCCATCTGCTATTTCTGCTGCGTCGATGCTAACCAGTTTTACCTGGAGGGAAGCAATGTATGAGCTTATCGTGGGTGTCCAAGGAGGCTGAAACACGTTATTTTCTGAGGCTCTCATGGGCTTCTCTTTCTCGTCTGTGCTGCCCAAGGCCACGTCTCAGGGACCCCAACATGCAAAAGTGTAACCATGTTTGATAAACACGTACATCGCACTCACCACGCGCAGACACTATTCTAAGCTCCTTACGAGGATTAACTCAGTTTGTCCTCCCAATAACCCCACAGTGTAGGTACTTCTCTTATCTCTATATTTCAGGTGAGGAAACTCCAGAGAAGTAACACGCCCAGGGTCACACAGCTACTAAGTGTTGTCATTCTCTCCCAAGGAGAGATGGTAAGTGCCCCCAGGGTCTGTCTGCATGTTACACTAACACTACCAAACCTCCAGATTTAACACGTCTTTGGACAAACACCGAGCACCGACATCAGCCATCATGCCCCACGATGGGTGAGATAATTATCCATTGCTAATTAGAAATAGCGTGTTGGGATGAGGCTGATACCCAGAGCTTCTGCATCATTACCAAATATCCTACTGATTGGTTAAAATGTGCTTATTTGAGAAACCCTTAGGAGATGACCTATTTATTTAACTAAGTTCTGACCACTGGATGATGCTCTTGGTGAATCCCTGAGGCACTGGTTCTCAAAGTGTGGCCTCTGGACCAGCAGCATCTGTACTGATTGCCTGGCAACTTCTTAGAAATGCAAATTCTCCTCCAGACCTACTCAGTCAGAAACTCTGGGAGTGGGGCCTGGCAATCTGCATTTTAACCAGCCCTCCAGGTGATTCTGATGCAGGCTCAGGTCTGAGGACCACTGCGAGGTCATCATTTTATTCTACAAACAAAATCTGAGCCCATAGATCACGGGTCTGCAAACTTCTGTAAAGGGAGAGAATAAATAGTTAAGACTCTGCAGGCCACATCTGTCTCTACCACATTTTCTTCTTCATTCTTTATAATGCTTTATGAATGTAAAATCCGTTCTTTAGGAGGAAGAGAGGAGAAAAAAATTAAGTCAAGGTAGTCTTTCAAATCAGTCCTGCAAAATTCTGCCCAGGGGACTGGGAAAGAAAACATGAGGAGACCATCTTACACAAACTCTCCTCTCTTCCTTTCCCTCAGGGCTTTTTAAGGTCTCTGATCCTATCAGTTCATCAGGGGTTTCTGACAACACCAATCATAGGGCCTGGGCTTTCCTAATTAACGGAGAGACTCCTGAGTTCCCTGGCTCAGGTCTGTTCTGCAGGCTGATGCCAAAACTATAATTCAGACAGCACGAGCTCGTCATCACTGGCAGGCTGGAGCCCGGAAGGAAGTTGTCAGTATTGTGAACAGCACAGCCGATCAAACTCAGGTCCAACATTCCGTCCACATTCGTCACGGGCACACGTCCCACCTGATGAATCACCTGCGATACGCGGCCAGCTCGTCTCCTGAACCTCTGCTCTGACAGCCCCCTCTGTTTTTGTGGCTTATGAACACAATCCAATGCAGGGGGATCAAAGCGGTTAGCTAAGTTGATCATCCTGGCCTTCACTCCCACCTGGAGGAAGCCCAGCGTGTCCCTCTGAGCTGAGGTTCGTCGAAAACGTTCCAAAGTGAGAAAATGACAGAGAGCCTTGGAGGGATGCAATGAACAGGATGGAGGGGAGAGGGAGGGCCGGGCGGGGAGCAGCAGCTCTTGCGAAGGCCATTTGGAAAATAAAGTACGAGGGAAGGTGGTGACTGCAGAAGGTCCAGGGCCTCAAGGAGCAGACATTCCCGAAGACATCGCCTTAGGTGCCCGCTGCTGTTCGGTTCTCCGTGGTGAACAATGTAACAGCCAGAAGTCAGTAAGAAGCTTCAGGGACAATGTCCTCCTCCTCTTCCCCCAGCTCAGCTGTTTTTGTCATATTGACAATAGGTGGACCAACTGGCTTATGGGAATACTCCTTCTCCCCCTCTGGCTGGCACATCGGCCATGGGGCAGCAATAATGGTCATCACGTAATGCCTTCCCCTCTGGAGCCCTGACCTCCTGCTGAGTGGTTTTCATGGCTTAGCTCATTTAATGCTCATAATATACCCATTTCATAGATGAGGAAGCTGAGGCTCGGAGAGGCTGAATGATTTGCTGGAAGTCACAGAGCTGGTCCCGTGGGGCAACTGGTCTCCGACAGAGTGAACGCTGTGCTCTGTGATGCACAATTGTGGGAGAGGGAGGAACACGGGCTGGCCACATCTAACAGCGTCTGAATCCTGGGGCAAACAGGGCCTGACCGCTGCCCCTCCCGGCACCTATTTAGCAGTGACCACCCAGGTCTGGTCACTTCTTTGGCTCAGCAGAGCCACTGTGGCCTGTCCTCTCTCGAGCTGGGACAGTGGCACAGGAAGGGGCCAGTAAGGGCCCAGGAGTGGCTTGTGGATTCTGGGAACGGGGCAGAGGCTGCATCTGAAATGCCTGTTTCCCTGTCTCACCCATCTGTGCTCACCTCCCCCACCCGCCCCGGGGCATTCACCTATCTTACCTGCCTGCAAATGAAGCCAAATGGGGCACAAAGCTACATAACACACCCACATTTGGAATATTTCCAGGTTTTTTAATAAAAAATAAAGAGGGGCGCTTTCACGTTCTAAGGACTGTAAGACAGCCACCGCAGACAGTTTGGGAACATTTAGGGGTGGATTACAGAAGGCCAGGCCTCCAGTGTGTGCTCCCACACTGCCACACCTGTGCTTGGGTGGGGGTCCCACCTGGAATGCCCGTCCCCCTGCCCCCTACCCCCCGCCCCGGCTTCCCAGGAAGCTGTTTGTTGTCGCCTCTGCAGGATCACCACTTCTCTCCAGCGCGCTGTCCACGTGGGGTCTCTTCCGCCAGACTCGAAGCTCCTTGAAGGCGCAGACGTGCTTCTACCACAGCTGTGTGTCCCCAGCACCGAACACAGCCCCAGGTCCCCAGAAGACACTTGGTAAATGTGCCCTGAACCGTTGGAAGCAAACCTACGACCCAGCTGGGAAACTGACACAGGCAGCGGGCGAGTTCTGCCTACAGCACAGACCAGTCGACACGGCGCGGCTGACAGAGTAGGAAATCACTCAGGGGTCGACAGTGGAGAGAAGAGCAATGAGCATCCTAGGCAGGTGCTCCAAGGCCCCACGGTATCCCAAAACCACACTCCTTTGGAATGACGGCGGGGACATCGCTCCGAGGAGCCACACCTAACCCTCCCTCCAGGGGCAGGCGATGGAGGAGGATGAAGTTGGAAGAGCCGCAGCCTCGCCCGGGCCCGCACGTGGCTGAATTCTACCCGCACGGGCACACTCGGCCCTCAACGAGGCTCTGGGCAGGTTTGGTTTTTATCACTTATGTTTTACAGATGTGGAAACTGAGGCTGAGAGAGTTGACATCATTTCCCAGGACTGGGAGCCAGGGCAGGACCCGGGCTCTGAACTGCCACGTGAGAGCCGAGGCTGATGGGGAAGCTGACTGCACAGAGGCCAGCCTTTTAACGAAAACGTGATGTGCTTTTTTAAAAAACAGCTTTATTGAGATATAATTCACATTCCAATCAATTCACCCATTTAAAGCCTACAACTCAATGGTTTTTAGGATATTTACAGATATGTGCGTCATCACAGTCAATTTTAGGATGTTTTCATCACCTCAGAGAGAAACTCTGAATCCTTTAGCTAACACTCCTGTAATCCCCCATCCCTCCTCAACCCTTGACAACTACTAATCTGTTTTCTGACTCTAGAGATTTCCCTGTCCTGGACATTTCATAGGATAAGAGGTCCTTTGTGTCTGGCATCTTTCATGTTTTCAAGGTTCATCCATGTTGTAGCCTGTATCAGTACTTCATTCTTTTTCATGGCTGAATAATATTCCATTGTATGGATATACCACATTTTGTTTATCCATTCGTCTGCTGGTGAACATTTGGGTTGCTTCCACCTCTTGGCTACTGTGAATGACGCTGCTATGAACTGTGCTATGCTTTTGGTGGCCACCATCTGAACTCCCTCCTACGTCTGGGGCTTTCCCCGCAGTATGGGAGGCAGAGCCCACCTCCCTCTTCAAAAGCCAAAAGTGCTTTCCCCTCTCCTCTTGGCAGCTGGGATGTGGGCCCCAACCCAGGCTTGGCAGCCCAGGCCTTTGAATCTGAATGTGTGACATGGAGTTCACTCCAGGGGTTGTGGTGGGGGCAGTGATGTCCTTCTCCCAGGGGCAGCGGATTGAGGGGGGCCTGCAGTCCTGGCACCCAGCACCCCCAGGTTCCATCCCAGACTCCCCAGTCTTTCAAGTTATTCTGTGTGCTACTCGGCATCCTTTTATCGAATTTCTTTCTGCTTAAATCAGCTGAGCTCAGCTTCTGTCGCTTACCACCAAGAACCCCAAGTGAATCAGACTCTACAATGAAGTTTTACTGAAGAGGCCAACGCATCCAGCAGGCTGAGGGGATTTTACCCAGACTAATTGGTGAAACTTGATGAAAGGGGAGCTCTGGAAATTTCACCCCTCTAGGGCCATCCTTTCTCATTTTTGAAGGACATGAAGCAGAATTCAAAACACAGGAAAAGCTAATTTAAGTCTAGAAAGCTCTATCAAAGAGGGGAGAACTTGGTAATTTTTCCCTGGCTCATTTATCCCTTTTCTCCTTTGCTTCTCCCATATTCTGAGCTCTAAGAGAAAGTTTTACCCTCTGACGTGCTCACCATACCCTTATTCAAAGGAAAGAAAAAGAAAATGTCAACTAAGATGTAAAGATTTGAGAGCCAGTCAGCTGTGAGTCCTTCCCACCACTGGATGTCCATCGGAGTTTTCATCCTGATGGACACGGAGGGGTGGGTAGGGGGCCAGGGACTATCTTTCCAATCGCTGGATTACCTGAGTTCCGTTACAGTTCAATTTAGTTAATCTGACCGTTTTAGC
The DNA here is from genome assembly GCF_020826845.1 of Diceros bicornis minor. Taxonomy (NCBI): domain Eukaryota; kingdom Metazoa; phylum Chordata; class Mammalia; order Perissodactyla; family Rhinocerotidae; genus Diceros; species Diceros bicornis. The sequence continues at coordinate 40,831,595 of NC_080763.1, forward strand.
AGGGTCTCTTTTACACGCTTCTCCTGTGACCAGTACTTAACTTTAAATTATGTCCTTTTCGTCACAGGAAAGGCCTGTGTATACAAAATGTGTTTCAAATACTTACATTGCTATCTTCCAAAAACTTAAGTGCTTTCGCTATGTTGTTCAACCGAAAAATACGATGGGACGAGGATTTGTATTCATGCAGCTGTAACACAAAACAGAGCAAAACAAGAGGTTAAACCAACAGAGGCGCTAAATGCCCAGTGGCGCCGATGGGTGTGTTTTTCTTATTCTTTACCTTTTTCACATGAATCTCAAGAGAAAGTTAGCGGTTCAGAGCTGAAGCCCACCCCTTATTTATGTTTCCTGGGACTTAACTCACTGGAGTTGGTGAATGGGGGGAACCCAGGTGGGTTAAACGAGGGACAGATTTGTCAGATTTTTCTCTCTGAACAGCTCCTGGCTTTTGGTACCCCTCCCTCCTCCAGAGACCTTCAAGGACATGTTCTCCCCTCTGCACTGATGGTTTCTGTCCAGACAGGGAGCATCCACTGGGAGCATCACCACACAGCCCCTAAATCATCAGGCAAGTCCCTCCCTGGGCAGCAGATGTTTCTGTTTTCTGGCCAAGAGCTTTGTGGACAGTTGTCCCAGATCTGGGGGTGGGGGGAGAGGGAAAGAGAGGGGGAGAGAGAAAGAGACAGACAGAGAGAGACGGGGGCGGGGGGGGCAGGGGAGAGAGAGAAGAACAGAAAGAGAGAGAGGGAACGGGGACAGAGAGGGACAGGAAGAGAGAAAGGGAGAGGGAGAGGGAAGGGGAGAGAGAGTCAGAGAGACAGACAGGCAGAGAGGGGGAGGAGAGAGGCAGAGACAGAGGGAGAGACAGAGTGAGACAGAAAGAGATCCCGAGAAAGAGAGAAACAGAGAGTGGGACACAGACAGAGAGAAAGGTGCCGGCAGAGCTAAACGCTGACGTTAGCTGTACATCCTGGGAGCCCCATCAGAGTGACCCACCCTGAGCGCACTGCTGCTGCTCCGGGGGGTTGGGGGGGGGGTTACATGACAAGGCAAAGGCAAATCAGCGGGGGTCAGGTGTGAACCGCCAGGCAGAGCTAATGGGTAAGTGGAAGCCTGTTCTTGGCTGGGCTCCAGAATCAAAGACTCTTAACAGAGGCCCAGCAAGCATGTGGCAGGATCGACCAGTGCTCTGGCCACGAAGTGGGAGCCTGTGTTGCTGGGAACACAGAACAAGGGACTCTAATACACTTTCTCAGCAAGCCCTTTGGGGACTATGCTGCTGGCTCATTGCAAGACCTGCTGAGAAACCAAATACTATTTTTACCGCAATGGGTCCACCCTTCATTAGAATTCATTATGCAACTTTGCACAGCCCCCTTGGGGTGTGGCTAACAGGCATGTCCCATTTTGCCGTTGGGAGAGCAAAGATGGGAAGGGTGAAGGGTGTGATAAGATTCCAGCTACATCAGATCTGAGAACAGAAGCAGGGGTTCTTGACTTTGAACCTACGATTAACAATAGATCAGGAGAGGTCGGCACTGGCTGAGCTGTGGATTGGCAGAGAGGGGACTCCATCTCTGTCCCTCTGTATCAGCCACGATGGGTCACACACCTGACTCTAGAGGGGGGTTTCTCAACATCAGCACCACCGGCATTTTGGCCAGATCACTGTGCTCCCTCAGGGCACATTGGCAATGTCTGGGGACATTTTTGGTTGTCACACCTGGGGGTGTTGCTGGCATCCAATGGGTAGAGACCAAGGATGCTGTTGCATAATCCTGCAATGCCCAGGACGGCCCCCCACTAAAAAGAACGATCCAACCCACATGTCAACAGTGCTGAGGCTGAGAGACCCTGCTCTGCGAAGGGGAGCAAGAGGACCAACCTGCACATAGCAGACTTGCACATGATCTTGAACCTCAAGATCAGTTGGTTCAACTCAATGTCGGTCATACTTGTAAGAAGGTTCTAGAAGCCAGCAGTTCTAGCTTTAGACTCCATCTTCCTGATTCTTAGCTATCATTCTACTTAATATAATCACTGGCTAGCTAAACTTTAATGATCTACTTCCAATCTTTAGCCTTAAAGGACTCAAAACACTGAGCAGTTATTTATTTACTTACTAAAGTATATTTGCTAAAAAAGAAAGAAAAAAGATACTGCGTGGTTACCCATGATAATATCACTCTTAGACACTGAGAAACGAATGTCACCTTCCAAGTTTCCTGCCATAGGATTTCCGTATGGCCAGGTATGTGTACACACATATAGATCTGTATTGAAAAGAAACCCTCAGCACTGTTCTCCTTTGCGTCTTATTTCTTCCTAATCCTTCTGTGACATACGTACCAGATTTCGCCCAGACAGGACTTCTAACAAAGCCATTAGGATTTTGCCATCTTGTATATCAATGAACAAATCTTTCACTTCTAGAGGTGGGTTGCACTATGGAAGAAGGCAAAAGAAAGCAGCCGATTAGTGACATGTGTCATCCACAAAAGTACTTCAGAGCTGCAGGTTTCACTCAAGAGAAAGCTTCCAGACTTCCAGATCCACCTACAGGCAGCAAGGCCCGTCCAAGGAGGTGGTAAGCCCGTCCCCCTGACGGTGGCGCCCAGGCAGCGAGTACGCTGGAGAGCCACGGAGGAGACAGTGTCAGGGGGCCGATTGAACAAGTGACCCTTGGGGACACTTCTAACCTGATATCAGACCCCCAAAGTGGATTACATCCACATTCCTCCTTAAGAGGAGAAAGAAATGCATGTCTTGATTATAGCCTTCCACAGAATAAAATAATTCTAGAAGTAGGGCTCACATGAAATTACCTAGAGCAAGCCCTTCACCTCAGATTTGGGGAAACTGAGGCTCAAAGAAGCTGGGCAGTGTGCCCAGTGTTTGGCAAAGTCACGTCTTTTGTATAGCCCTGTTTCCTCATCAGGACACCTCGGCTAACCACAAGTGCAGCCCGGATCCCACCACGATGACATAACCCTGCTCAGTGACCCCCTGGGCCTCAGACTGGGTGTCGGCAGGGACGCCCCCATCTTCAGTACTGCCCAGTCTCCACAGGTGCACTTGTCTGAAGCCCGCTGTCACTTCATCAGTATTTAGTCCAGGTCTGGAGGTGAGGCCCCTTGGCAGAGACAGTCAGGAAGGTGGCTGGTGTGTGCGGCCTGGGAGGGAGCGGAGGGTGGATGGACACATGGCGGGCCTGCTGAACGGCCGACGGTTGGGTGAGGGGAGAGAATCTCTCCTTCCACCCCAAGTGTGTAGGTCTGTCAGGAACTCAAAGGTTGAGAGGCTGATTTACATGTACGTGTTCATACATATTTATATGTTTAGCTACCAAAGTAATACATGCTCATTATAACAAATCAAACTAATTAAAATTGTATAAAAAGTTAATCAGCTGAGTGCCAGCCCCGTGGCTTAGCGGTTAAGTGCGTGCACTCCGCTGCTGGTGGCCCGGGTTCGGATCCCAGGCGCGCACCGACGCACCGCTTCTCCGGCCATGCTGAGGCCGCGTCCCACATACAGCAACTAGAAGGATGTGCAACTGTGACATACAACTATCTACTGGGGCTTTGGGGAGAAAAAAAATGAAGAGGAGGATTGGCAATAGATGTTAGCTCAGAGCCGGTCTTCCTCAGCAAAAAAAAGAGGACGATTAGCATGGATGTTAGCTCAGGGCTGATCTTCCTCACATAAAAAAAAAAAAAGTTAATCAGCTGAATGCCACTCCCTCTGTTCCTCCACAAAATCCAGGCTTCCTGAGATAAACCAACGTTGTCTCAAGATGCACCTGTTACCTGTTCCACTGAAAAGCAACACACTTGAGTTCAAATCCAGCCTCCACCCTCAACAGGGACTTGGCTTTGGGCACTTTCCTTAACCTCCCTGGGCCTGCGAGTCCTCGTCAGCAAGGGCTCAGAGGACAGGGGCCCAAACAGAACAAGACCATGCAGGAGGAGAGCCTGCCACAGCACCTGCCTTCTCAGATTAACAGCATCAGTAAAACCAGCTTACTATTAAGTGGCTTCCTTCCTGCAGACTCTTGGGGTGCCCTCTGCAGTACGGCTTTTCATCCAGTGGGTGTGTGCCTCACGGCTTTATGAGGGAAAGGGAGATGTCCTTAGCTGGTGGCCCTCTGCAGGGCTCGGCTCTTGAATCACCCTCTCTCCTCCCCACCCACTTCTTGTTCTGGGTTCCCTGGGTCATTAAAAGGCAGCCCCAGGTCACCCAGGCTCCTCCCTCTCCCTGGGGGAAAAGGCAACTCTCCACACAGGATCTGGAGTGTGGAGAAGGCCTGGGTGGGAAGAGCCCAAGCAACCCCGGCCCTCCTCTCTGAGCTCCACTTGGAGAGGTCCACAGTCTAGGTGAACCGACGCTGTGCCGTCCGACATGGGGTCCACCAAGAGCTTGGCTGGCCGTAGTCTGCAGTCTATGGGTTCAGCTGAAACTTGTCGGTCAGATGCTCCAGCAAAAGAATTTGCAAACTGTGTTCCAGGAACCCTAGGCTTCAGCAGAGCAGCCGCAGGGCGCCCCACGGTGGCCGAGGGGCGTCGAGAAGGAGGCTGACCCACTGCCCCCTCTTCATCAGAGAGGCTCAGCTCTTACTGGTCTTTATTTAGGGTTCCAGGTAAGACCTTGCTTGAAGAAAGCTTTCTGTTGACTAAACAAGCTTGATACTAACTCCTTTAATGCAGCACGGTTAGCACTTGCTGCAGCAGAATCTTGGGGAACAGGGTCCAGAAACAGGCATTTTTAATAAGCCCCGACGCTGGCATGAATTCTGTTTACCTTTTGGAATTGGGGCCTTTGGCAACATTAGGACAGTTAGGGTGGGTGCTCTCTCTGCTCCTGGGTACAATGAAAGAGGGTGTTCACATAGGAGACAGGATTAATGGGGGTGGTGGCAGCTGTAACCAACCAGAGAGCCGGTGGTAAGGAAAATCTTGGAAACACGGGGGATCTGTGGCCCAGGCACCCTCTTCCTCCGGGAAGGCCTCCTCCCAGTGAAAGCTTCGAGGGTCTCTGTTTTCTTTTTTCATTAAGGAAGGTGGCATTTCCTTACTCCTTATACGAGCTCCCTGACCCCCAGTGAGTCAAAATACAGGGCACTTCCACCCACAGGTGCACAGAAAAGGGCTTTGCTTCAAGGACAGCAGCGACTTTGAACCAAAAGGCAAATTATTTTCTTTGCAAACTCCCGAGGCTCCTTGGGTGCATTCCACCGGAGCATGAGGGCATCAGGTTACCGAGCCTCTTACGGAAATGTTATTCCTGTTAATGCGAGGCAGGAAACGTGAGGCCCGAACAAAACAGTCCCTGATAGATGGACTCACAAAATTCCCAGTTACCAGCCCGACCGTGGCCGAGCCCTGCTTTTGTGTTCCACCTGGAGAATAATTCCCATTGACAGTGTCTGTAAGAGCCGCAGCCGCAGCAAACCGGGCCTTGGCCGGACTCCATCCTGCGAGATGGCAGGAGGAGAAACTGAACGGGCTCCAGCAAAAACACTCCTCGGGCCCCAAACGTTCCGCGGGCTTCACGAGATTGGTATGGCCGAATAAACAGCACCCCCAGGGCTCTCTTCATGATCTAACTCCTTCGGTAAATTAAGGAATTTTTCCAGAAGCCAGAGACTCAGTAAATATTTCTGACAGCCTTCAACTTGCAGTTAAGCCCAATTCCCCAAGGAGTTCCTGGGTTTCCTTTACATGAAAGGTGGTTCTTGAGAGTCTCAAGGCTAGAAACATGGCTGTTAATTTTGCCCTGTTTATTAGGCATCAGTTTCAGACGCTATCTGATTTGTCCTCAGAGTGGGTGCTACCCACCTGCCCGGAAAAAGGCGAAGAAGCATGGCCAGGGAGAACATCCTTGATACGATGAACGGTAACAGAGGTTCACTAGGGGTGGGGGGAGGTGAGTGCCTGGGTATTTGCTATATTACCCTCTGCACTTTGCTGTATTTATTTTTTAATTAAAAAAAAAGAATGAAATACGCCATGGCTACACTCCGTCCACCAGGAGGAATTTCCAGCTACCCTGACACACATCAGGCATTAATTTAGGAGTTCAGTGAACTCAGGTTTGGGGAACGGGTTTCCTTTTTTTCCAAAAATAACACTTCGCTTTACGAGCACTGCCAAAATGCACCAACAGTCAAAACAACTGGCAAACGATTTATAATGCTTCATCCGTGACACACAATCTTTCACCTGAGGAGTTCGGGAACCTCCTGAGTCAAGGGGAACCCATTCTACAGGTGGGGAATAGAGGTGTGGGTGGTCAAAGGCCTGCTTGGGAAATACTACAGGCCTAAAGGTAAACTGTGAGAATTAGAATTTCGGTCAAGAGCTCTATATCCTAAAAACCACACTTATTTTCTCTGCTTTCTAATCATTTCAATGATTTCCTCTAAGAACCTTTCTTTTGGGTTAACTCGAAGGACAGTCAATTGTTACTCCTGCACCTTTTAAGAGGAAAGGAGAGAATAAAATACATTTCTAACCTAACTCAAGTGGGGTACTTGAAAATTACCAGCTTTAAAAAGATGAGAGGACTGGCTGGGTCTGTTCGGAGAACCAGATCGTGGAATTTCAGAAAGAAGTGCAGTGAGTAAAATGAAACCTGATAAATCAGCTGTTTCACAAAGAGAAAAATAATCTCTCCTCCCCCAGCCCTGGGCAACTTAGAATGTTCCCTGCCTCGGGGCCTAACCTAGTGGGTAAGGAGGGCTCAGATTTCTCCCTCCGAGCTGTTCATCCACCTCCCGTCCCTCCCTGCCCCTCCTCTGCTGCTCATCCTTTCGTCTGCTTCTCAGCAGGAGCTGGTTGAGTGCTTTTGTTTTATGAAGTGTGTGCATGAGAAGCTTGCAGACAAAATGCAATTCAAAATGGCCTGGCCAGAGAATGTTAGAAAGAAAGAAAAAGGGGGAAAGAAGGGCCACAGGAAGAGCTTCCTTCTTGGTGGTGGGGTTGCAGGAAGCCATTTAACTTCTCGAAGCCTCTGTTTCCTCATTCGTAACAGGAGGGGTGGGGGGGTAACGAGAATCGTCATGAGGATAAAGGAGATGTGTGATGCACCAGGCAGGTGCTGGATGCACCAAAAGGGGCAAGTAATACTGTTGATCAATAGCAACATTACATGATTAACAAGGGAATCCGGCTTTGTTAAAAGGCATCAAGAATTCTTGCATAAATCAATTCACCTGGCTCTGAATATGGAAAGTCAAGATGCCCCCCACCTCGCTGGGTTTGCGTCCCGAGGGCACCGCCTCCTGCCCATGGAAGGGTTTGGATTTTTCCAACAATGAACGTCTTCTACTTTTGCTCATCCATTCCTATTTAAAGACAGACCTCTTCTTTCCCAATGAGACTGAGAACCCCAGGAGGAGAGAACCATATGTCCTAACTCCATGTTCCCAGCACCTAGCTTGACACCCAGCAGTGAGAACGCACTCCATAGGTGTTTAAATGAATGAGTGAAAAAAAATATCAACAACACTAACAGAGCCACCATTTCCCCCTCCCCGCACTATGAACTGTACACTCAGTTACGGACAAACCTACCACTTACCAAGAACGCCAGTGCCCGCTTACCTTCTCTAGGTGCAGATTTATCCATCGAGTGAAGGTCCTCTTCTGCACATTTTCCCTCTCAACTGAAAATAGAGAAATGCCATCAGTGGGGCAAAAAGAAACACGTGCAAAACCCTGCCCTCCTCTTCCCAAGGGGAGATTCTAGGAGGACGGCAGGCAGAGGCCCGGAGGGTCCCATGTATGAACGGAGGCTTTCCCAGAAGGGGGGTGACAGGTGGTTAGGTGGCGCCTAGAATCCATTTTCCCCAGCCTGAGCCCAGAGCATCTTCAATAGATTAAATACCCATGAATTTAGACACACAGAACAAAACGTTCTACACAATGTAACGTGAGCATTTGGGCATTCGCCTCTCCAGCTTAAGAAGCACTGGTGGGAAGATACACACGAAAACCACAAGGTGATGGCACCGCACACCTGCTTGGCAGCGATGGGTTTGAGGAGCTGGGATGGAGGAGAGACAGGGTAAGAAGGAGGGGAGGCCACTGGTTAGGAATTGGGATGGGGGCTCTGGAAGGTGCCAGAGAGTAGCAGAAAGAATTTGACAGTCCTGGGTCAGACTGTCACCTCCTAGCTTTGTGCCCTTGGGCCAGCCACCTGTTCCCATGTCTGATCTGCCCCATGAAAATAAGAAGCTCACTTCCAGGCTACCAAAAAATTACCTGTGATCCTTCAAATCAACTCAACACAGTTCTTGGCACAATGGTTGCTCATTTTCTTTTTCTTTGTAGCTCTTATTTTCAGAGTCAGGGAACACTCTGCGCCCTCCAGGAAGGGCGAGTTCTGCAGGCGTCTGCTGCAGAGCCACAGTGAGCAGGGAGGACATAAACCAGACACACATCCCTCCTCCCAGGGGAGAGCGTTTCCCAAACAGGTTTCTGAGGAAAGATCTTTCCTTTTCAAGGGTTACTGCCATCTATCCAGCACTAATTGTGACCTGGACACTTTGTTTCCATTAATCTTTAAACCTGACAACACTGTCTGCAAGGTAGAAACTATTATTTCACAGATGGACAAGATGGGGCCCAGTGAGGTACCAGGACTTGCCCAAGGCACCAGCTGGAGAGAGGAAGCTGGGCGTCACCCCAAGGTCTGTCCACCCCCCATCAGCCAGCGCCCTGGAAATGGAAGGCCGGCGTTTGAATTCCAACTCCTCCAATTACAGCAAAGGCGTCGGCAATAGTAATGACAATGATTTAAAAAGTATTTACAGAGGACTCGCAATGTGGCAGGTCCCCATGTAGGCACTTTACACGAATTCACTGATTTAACTCTTCCTACAACCCTCAGAGGCAGGGACTAGCACAACCTTCAGATGGGAAAACTGGGGCATTTGCCCAACATCACACAATTAGTAAGGTTACTGTTCCTATTTTACAGATGAAGAAACTGAGGGTTGAATAGCTAGTAAGCAGCAAAGTTGGGACTTGGAACTGGATTCTGTGATCTTCCCACTCCCTCCAAGCTCTGTGGCATTGGCTGGCTTGGTGCCCTGGGACCCGGAGGGAGTTTCCGGGATGGGTGGCAGTGCCAATGCCTGGGTCTGGGCGCCAGTGGACTGTGGCAGCGCCACCCCACCCCCGGCAGCTTCAAGCTGCTACACTCTCGGGAAGCTTCCTAGAAATGTCGGAGCCAGATGACTCCTGAATGACTAAGTTCTGGATTTCAACATATGGGAAGAACATATCACATATGCTTAAAACCATTTCACATTTCTTTAGCAATAAGAAAATGAGAGGCAATTTATCTCCTGGGGGAGAAAAAAGGCTGCGTTTTCTGTAACGACTGTGGTTCTTTTTCCCTCTCAGCCTCATTATTAGGTAGATAGTGGTGCCCATAAATCAAAGTTTAATATTGTGCCTTTCAATCTTTTTAATTGAAGAGCTGGCAGACAGTAATTATGCACAGAACTGCTTTTCTCTCATTTTCCTCCTTTTCTGTAAGGGAAGGTCACTGGCAAGTAGGTATAAGGATTAAAGATCTAATTCCAGGGAACTGTGTTACGTGGGTAGGGAGAGGAGGGAGAAAGGAAAAGAAATTGATGGAAATGAGATAAGGAGGGGGCATTTGTTACAGAGTCTCAGAACTTTCCAGAAGATCAGAGAGATCTTTCCACTTCTGCAGCTTTTTCCATAGTATAGGTGTTCCACAGTTACCGTCCCTCTGTTGATGGACACTTAGTTATTTCCAGTTTTTCACTGTTATGAGCAGGGCAGCCACAAGCCTCCTTGTACAAGCACCCTGCTACGTAGTTCTTTGTGCACAAGCGTATGAATATATTTCTCATGCTTGACGACTAAAAGTGGAGCTGCAGGGTCTTAGTGGTAGGCACATTTAAAATTTTAATAGCTACTTCCAAATTGCTCTCCCAAAAGGCTGCCCCAGTTTATACTTTCACCCCCACCTGTCTTTAAACAAGTTTATGGGGATTGTAAAGTATTTACACACACATTCAAACCCTCAGGCTGGTTTCTCCATATGGCTTCAGAAAGAGCGAAGTATGTTTGCTGAAACAGAAGTGCATTCAGTGAAAGCCTGAGAGATCCTGGGCTAGGCTGTTAGTTTAACGGTGCTGAGGGTGTAAATGAGGAAGTGGGTGTCTGTTAGTCTATATACTCCTCATCTATCTGTGTACCCACCCACCCATCTTTCCATCTGTCCTCCATCCATCCACCCATCCACCTACCCATCCATCCACCACCCATCCATCTGTCGGTTCATCCATCCATCCATCCATCCATCCATCCCTCCATCCACCACCCGTCCATCCATCCATCCATCCATTCTCCTAGCAGATACTCATTCAGTGATTACTCCTTGCTGGGACTATGCCAGACATGTGGGCAAAATCAGAGATGAAAAGACTAAGAATTCATGGAGTCTGTGCTCCAAGAATTCACAGCCACACAGGAGAGAGAAAACATGGATGCCACAAGGCACATATGAAGTAGAAATGAATTAGAAATTTTGAAGGCTGATGGGATGGGAGCGAGCAATTTCAGATCTCATGGGGCACTCCTCCAGGGGCCCTAAAAGGATCCCACAGTAGAAGTGGGACATGGAGGGGCTCCTGAAGGCAAAGACAGCATGCTAGCACTGCCCTGATCCAGAGCTAACCTCTGGGCAGCCTCACTTCCGATCCAGCCAAGGCCAGCGGGCGAATCTGGGCAGCAATCAGCTTCGGCAGCAAAGCTGACCCATGGGAGGGCAAGATGATGACCGAGGATACCAGGGGACCGTGAGACTAATCACAAATAGTAGATGAATCCCAAACTGAACTAGGGTATGGAGACCATACTTTCTGGCCCTGAAACTGGGACACATTGCTCAGTACACAGGAGAGAGAGACTGCGAGAATTCAGCCTGCCTCAGAGCATCCACTTGAAAGCCACACACCATCAGCTGTGCGACCTTGCACAAGTTCATAACCTCCAAAGCGCCTTTGCCTCAGTCTCCTCTCTACAGAACGCGAATGACCGTGCCTCCCTCACGGGAATGCTGTGAAGATGCAGTGGGATCACCCCGAAAGGCATCGCCAAAGCTGTTCCAGAAGGGCTGCTACCCTGCCCCCTAGTCACACAGCATGCCCCAGACTTGGGGGACTTTGTCTGGTGTCTGACGCTCTTTCATGGCCTTTTCCATTTCGAATGCCCACCCCCCTCCTGCAGGCTTTTGCTACTTCTGGCCTGCCAAGACTCCATAAACTTTATATAGTTTCCATAAATCCCACGGCCCCTTTTCTCCACCGCACCTATCACGTTGTAAAGGTGTAGGAAACAGTTTCTCTGGAAGGGTCTGGCTTTCTCACGGAGTGTTTGGGGGGCTTGGTGTGGGTTTCCTGGGCAACAATAGGGTAATAACAGCACCGTAAAAGCGCCATCCCAGCTCTGGCTGGCTGGCCAGGGTGCCCGAGTGCCGGGGCAGCACGGAGGAGGAGGAGCTCGTGCGGCCCCGGACTCCAGCACCCGAGACAGAAAGGGTGGCCCAGCCTTCTGGCCCAACTCCACCATCCCAAATGCCCAGGCGTGACGTTGTCCCCGGCTCTGCCAAAAACAATGTGAAAATGGGAGGTGCGACATTTCTCCCTTCTCCAGGCCATCAGTGGCCGGTTCAGGAGTCGGGAGCCACAGAGAGAGGGACACTGGCTCTTGGTGTTAAAAGAGACTCATTTACACTTGTGGCCTTCTTTCCCTCGAACCTACATTCTCTATATTTCCTCTATAATATTGCTGCTGTTGGCCCATGAGAAAGGCTTGATGGCTTTACCTGTTTATAAAAGTTATACGCTCATTATAAAAAATTAAAATACAGGAAAGCATAGAGAAATGTATCTAAAATCTCTTGAAATCTCATTATACCCAGAGATCAGCACTATTGACATTTTCTTGACCATCCTTCCAGAACTACACACACACACACACACACACACACACACACACACAGAGCTAATGCACGTAGATACTTGTACACAATTTCAGTGTGCTCAGTAAACGACTCAGCGTTTCTCAAAGCATGGCACATGGGTCACTGTCACCAAGAGCCTCTGGGGTGACAGTTAAAATGCTAATCCTTGGACCCCATCCAAGACCTACTGACTCACACACTCTGGGGCTGGGGCCCAGGGGTCTGCGTTTAACCAGCTTCGTGGGTGATGACGGCGCACAGTTTGAGAACCCAGGTCTTAGTGGGAAGAGACAACTGGCACGATTCCGTGGTCACCTTTGGGCAGAGTAGAGAATGTGATGGGCACGTCACTTGGCATAGGAGAAAGAGCAGACCACAAGGTGGGGACAGGGATATGGCTCCCGGGCTTGCTAGGACGATTAAGGAGACATCGCTCACTGGCACTGGGCAAGAAAAACGTCCTCTCCTTTCCCTCTCTGTCTGAGGGGCTCTTCCTGATAACGGCTGTAGTCCCTGAATTCATACAGCTGAGAGGCGAACCAGAACTCGCCTAGGAGGACTGCAAACCAGAATTCCCACAGGGAGGACTTATCCCTTCACGTCCATCTGGATGCGTCAGTTGGGAGCATCTGTTTCCAGCTTCAGAGGCGCTGCCTGGGCAGGGGAGGAAGACCAATGGGGCAAGTGTGGCCTCATCTCTAGGTGCGCTAAGACCTTAGCACAGGGCCGGGCACGTCATGAGTGCTTAATAAACACAGCTGTTATGACTGCTAACCTTGGATGACCTACTGAACTTCTCCGAGGTTGAGTTTCTTCTCTGTAAGATGGACACAACGCCTCCCTCCACCGAATGAGACGATGATGCCCGTGTGTGCCGGCTGCATCAAGGAGCTCAGGACACAGACTCATCCGTCCTCACAGTTCACGGCACCTCCTGGACACACACACTGGCCCTATAGACGGCTCTCATTTAGCAAGTCCTCACAGAGCCAAATTCCTCTTTCCAAGTCGACCTGGCAGCCACCGAGGCTGGGAGAAGCCACCTGGCTCCTTGCAGCCGGGGCTGTGCTGGGGAGGGGGCGGCAGTGGCAGAAAGGAAGGGTGGATCCCACCTGGACCCCAGTGGGGTGTGTATGGGGGTGTCACACCCCCACGATTGGGACAGCAAGGTCATTGGGAGCTGATGACAGCTGGTGGGCTCTCCCTATCCCTGGTGGGAAGGTCACCGGGGGTAAAGCCCCCCACCTCTGTCCAGGAGGGTGGGGCAGCCAGGGCCCCGCACTTTCAATCTTTATTCCTGTTTTGTGCTGGGGGCAAGACTCTGGCATCCATCTGCTCCCACGCTCCATGCATTGTTTCCTGCAAAGCGGGGCACGGTACAGAGGGCCATCTCAGCTCCAGCGGACAGCCACAGGCCCCACTGGTGACAGTCTCTAGGGATTCCTCTAACAGCAAGCTGGTCCAGAAACCTCTTGCCCAACCTTACATATCAGCAGCCTCCTGAGACACTTACATCTACTTTTCCATTCTTGGTCTGCGCTGACTTCCTTTACTGTCTGGGAAACCCATTCTCCTCCTTGGAAAAATATTCTTTTTCTCCATGGCTCAGACTCCTTCTCATTCTAAGGGTGCTCTTTGGCTCACTTCAGCCATGCCCCTCACTCCTCAGCTCCGGCTGGCCCCCGGGGATCTTTAAACTAGGATGGAGAGAGATCTTTTCTCTCTCTGGTCACAGAGGCGGCCCCCCCAGCTGCAGGGCCACCAGACCATACGAGGGTACCTACCGCCCACGGGCAGTGCACCGAGAAGCCAGCACTTGGGCGGCCCCCGCCTGCCCCTCCAGCCCTCAATGCTGCTGGACCCCCGGGAGCCTGCGGCCACTCCAAAAAGAGCCCCCCCCCCATTCTGCCCCGACGCGCCCGGCCCCTGCTTGGTGGTTTCGCTCCTTTCCCCATCTTTCAACACCTCCCAGAAACACAACCTCATTACATGGCCCCATGCTGGTTCACTTGAGACATAAAACTCAGAAACAAATTAAACAGCAATTTCTTTTTAAACAGGAGAGGGGCCAGGCTTCGGGAATACCAGGCCAACGTCCTTCGGTTCCGACTCCTGGGGGCCGCTTCCCCCCATCGGCTCTGGCGGTATTAAAGCCAAGGCCTCCATGTGGTTTGCACCAGCAGCGATTTTGCATTTCATTTCCTTTGTTTTTCCTCCCTGAATGTTTGCTCTGACCCAAGTCCCTTTTATCGAGACTTTGGTAATAAAATGCAAAACCCTCGTTGGGACCACAGGCCGAGCAGCATGCAACTACTCAAATAAGTGTGCAGAGAAGCGGCAGGCCGAGCTGGCAGAGTCCCCTCACCCTCTCTCTGGCGCCTCCGCTGTCTCATCTCCTTTGTGCCTCGTGCTGGCCGGGGATGCGCCGATGGGCATCAGGACGAAGAGTGAGTAGCCTGCTGGACCTGGCGCAAACCGGTGGTCTCCCCAGTACGCGCCCACGGAGACTCAAATAAAACTGCCAAGCTCATTCTAACTGGGGACTTAAATCCAATTCTCTCACAGGTCCCAGAGGCCACCAATTAACATACCACGTCCTGCCCCACCGTGGCCCTGCTTCTCAGCTGCTCCAAAACACATAACCCAGGGCTCCAAAGAGCTAGTCCCAATTACACACCAAATTAAGTTTTAAGCTATATATATATATACAGGGCTGGTGCCTGTAACTAAAATAAAAAATAAACCTGCTCTAGTTTTTTTCTGAGAGTGACTCTGTCTAACTTCAGTACTAAACCTCAGTCCACCTTGATTTATGACAGATGACGCCAACCAGTCATAAAAACCCACGCTTAGACAAATGAAACCAGAATCAAGATGAACAGACAACCAACCAGCTGGGAGAGAATATTTGCAAAACGTACATCTGACAAGGGGTTGATCTCCATAATATATAAAGAACTCACACAATTGAACAACAAAAAAACAAACAACCTGATCAAAAAATGGGCAGAGGAAATGAACAGACACTTCTCCAAGGAAGATATACAGATGGCCAATAGGCACATGAAAAGATGCTCAACATCACTAATCATCAGGGAAATGCAAATCAAAACAACACTAAGATACCACCTCATGCCTGTTAGAATGGCTATAATCACCAAGACAAAAAACAACAAATGTTGGAGAGGATGTGGAGAAACAGGAACCCTCACACACAGCTGGTGGGAATGCAAATTGATGCAGCCTCTATGGAAAACGGTATGGAGATTCCTCAAAGAATTAAAAATAGAGATGCCCTATGATCCAGCCATCCCACTACTGGGAATCTATCCAACGCACCTGAAATCGACAATCCAAAGAGGCTTATGCACCCCTATGTTCATTGCAGCATTATTCACCATAGCCAAGAAGTGGAAGCAACCTAAGTGTCCCTCGACTGATGATTGGATTAAGAAAATGTGGTATATATATACAATGGAATACTACTCAGCCATAAAAAAAGACAAAATCGTCCCATTTGCAACAACATGGATGGGCCTGGAGCGTATTATGTTAAGTGAAATAAGCCAGAAAGAGAAAGACAAACACTGTATGATCTCACTCATATGTGGAATATAAACCAACACATGGACAGAGAAAACTGGACTGTGGTTACCAGGGGCAGTGGGGGTGGGGGGTGGGCACAAGGGGTGAAGGGAGTCATACATATGGTGATGGACAAACAAAAATGTACAACCCAAAATTTCACAATGTTAGAAACCATTAAAACATCAATAAAAAAAAAAAAAAAAAACCCACACTTAGGAAAAGGGATTTTAACATCTACCCAGATGGGTAGACCAGGGTGACACGACCAGCCCAGGGAGACTTCCCAGACATGTCCAGCTGAAACAGAGAGAGGATTTAAGTGGTGGTGTACAGATTGTTCACACACCCACCCAGGTGGCAGACATCGATGAGTATACTCAACCTCAGATAATAATATGTGGATCCTGTGCTCATGGGCTTCCTTTGCTAGGTTCTCGAAGTTAGGATGGACAGAGGGAGAGGAGGAGGGGGAGAAGGAAAGCAGGAAGGAAGGAAAGGGAAAAAGAAAAATATTCTCTTCACATACCATGAAGACCCACCTTATGGGTCCCTGACTCTGCAGTCTCTGGGGGACTGAACTCTCCATCGTGAACTATGAATGTTGCTGATTTATTTTTCTTAGGAAGGTTGGCCCTGTGCTAATATCTGTTGCCAATCTTGCTCTCATTCTTTTTTTTTTCTCCCCAAAGCCCCAGTACGTACTTGTGTATCATAGTTGTAGAGTTGTAGCTCTTCTATGTGGGACGCTGCCTCAGCATGGCTTGCTGAGCAGTGAGTAGGTCCGTCTGTGCCCAGGATCCGAACCGGCGAACCCCGGGCCACTGAAGCGGAATGCGCAAACTTACCCGCTACACCACCGGGCCGGCCCCTGATTTTTTTTTTATATCAGTGCTTTCATGAAAGTATTCTGGCTTCTGAATACTAACTTGAATAACTTCTAAAGCACTGTTTTCCAAACCACATTCTGCAGAGTACTAGTTCTAAAAGACCTCTCAAAGGAGGAACCCAATAAGTCTAGGAAATATTGCATATTTCCCCTCTCATGGATATTTATGATCAGTATATTAAAGGTTCTGATAAGTCCTGCAAAAAAGAAATTGCTTTAACTTCGTCTACGCTAAGCTCATTTAAAGCCAGACCCCTTTTTTGTGTAAAACTAATCAGAACATCTTTGCAGAATCCTGCTTTGGTGGACATACAGAGAAATGTTCATTAACGGGGGGAAACATCTCCACTGGGTCCTTACAGCCAATGAATTAGGCAGTCACACCTCCTGTGACAGAGACCACCATGTGTTCATCAAACCCTGTTTCCTTTTCCTCTTGGGCACAGAGCCAAACTACATTTCCCAGCCTCCCTTGCAGATGGCGGGCGTCACATGACTGAGTTCTGGCTGATGGAATGTGGGTGGTGCCACTTCCGTACAAGGCCCGTACAATCCTCCATGCCTTGCAACCACTACACGGAGGTGACTCCATGGACTTAGAGGAAGACAGAGCCACGAGAGGGAAGGAGTCCAGACTCCCGTGTGTCCCCTTGGACAAGGATCACCCCATAGAGACGCCCCATGAGGAAAACCACTGCTGGACCGTTGGGTGAGTGGGAAATACATCTTCACTGAGTTAAGTCACAGTCATCTTGGGGGTTGTTGTCATAGCAGTTGCCCACCCTGGCTAATACCTGTCTTGAGGGAGAACCAGGCCCCCAGTGTGAGGAGGAAAGAAGTCAACATTCACGATGCCTCTTCCAGGCACAGGAAGAATCACTTAACATCCGCCATTTAATCCTCATGGCAACCTCAATGGTGCTTCCTGTGTGCGTGAGGAAACTGAGTCGCAGAGACAGGGAGTGACCTGCCCCAGCACACATCTGAGAGAAGAATCTAGCCTAGTCACTGTGTGCCAAGACCCTCTCCCGGCACCACGCTGGGCTGGCTGAACCCCTTCAAAGCCAACATCTTGCTGAAGAACCTTCATGAAGAACCCGTTCCATGCCCAGGTTAGCTCAACTGCAGAATAAAGGCTCACCTGGTGTTCTGATCCTTATGAACAGAGCTCAACAGGCCTAAAAAGAAGAATTAGCTCCACCTCTTGGGTTCAGCTCTTTTTAAAAAAAGAATTAAACATACTCAATTTCATATAAATGACTTTGATTTGCTTTTTTTTTTCCTGAGGAAGATTAGCCCTGAGCTAATATCTGTTGTCAATCCTCCTCTTTTTTAGCTTGAGGAAGATTAACCCTGAGCTAACATCTGTGCCTATCTTCCTCTATGTTGTATGTGGGTCACCGCCACCGCATGCCTGCCAACGAGTAGTGTAGGTCCCCACCTGGGATATGAACTCACAAACCCAGGCCACCGAAGTGGAGTGTGCCGAACTTAACCACTATGCCACGGGCCAGCCCCTGATTTGCATTTTTAAGCACATAATCTTCAATAAAACTCCACACTCACCCTTCAAATACTGATGTTCTTATGTACATGCAAAGGCCAACCAGCTGAGAGAAGCTCTAGCATTGGGGTGACTAACTGTCCCAGTTTGCCCAGGACAGAGGGGGACCCCAGAACAGGGGATGTTCAGTACTAAAACTGGGGAAGTCCCAGGCAAACTGGGATGAGTGGGTCATTCTAGCTGGTAGACGTGGGCGTGTGTCCAGGAGAGCAGGCCTTGAAGGGACAGCCGCTGGGAGGGGCAGAAGGCACCGGAATCCACGTGGGAGACAAGGACAGGGAAAGGCAAGGTGGTTAATATTTGCTTTACATGGAGGGACACACCGTGAAATTCCCATTTACAACTTCTACCTGCCAACGAAAAGTGACACCAGCGTGAATTTAAATTCCTACCCTGAGCAGGAGAGGTAAGCACTGGAAATTGTGATGGGGAAAGGCAAGAGGTGTCAAATTCTCCTCGAGATGGAACCGTCGCCCACATTTCACGTTAATTAGCACAAGAGACGAGAGGCTGCCTTAAGCCGGAGCCTGGGGACTGAGTTGTGCCAACATGACAAATACAAAGCCTTCACACATCACTGGTTCCTTTCTGAAATGCATTTGTTTGAAAACAGACAAGAGTCATCTACTTACACAAACCATCCAAATATACACACGCGTGCCCATGAGTGTGTGCATGCGTGCATACATACACATGCACCCCCCTCACTGTAGTGTGGCTCACTTTGAACCCTCTTTAGGGACATTTAGAACTCAGGGTCACTAGAGGGATTTTATCATTACAAGGTCTCCCTTATGCCACAGTGGTTCTGACCCCAAGGACTTCTCTGACATTGAGGTCAAGGTCGGATCATTGTCACTGGGTGGAAACCCTGTCGAATGGCAAATTCCAGTTCTGTAAACTTAAAGAAACCCACTGAGACTAGACCCGTGATTCTCAACCCCGGCTGCACATGAACAGTCCCCTGGGGAAACTTTGAAAAACACAGATGCCTGGCCTCCACTCCAGACTAACTGAATCCGAATCCCTGGGTGCGGGGGCCCAGGCATCTGCATTTTTAAAGCTCCCTAGGGTGATTCTGACACTGAGCCAAGGTTGAGAACCACCGCTCTCACTCAGGAGTTGGCAAATTTTTCCCATCAAGGGCCAGATAGCAAATTTCTTAGAATTTGTGGGTCACATAGTCTCTGGCAATTAGTCAACTCTCTGGTTGTGGTGGAAAGCAGCCAAGACAATACATAAATGGGCATGGCTGTGTTCTAATAAAACTTTATTTATAAGATTAGGCAGTGGGCCACAGTTTGCCAAGCCCTGCTCCAGACTCCACAAGCCCTATTGCCTGATTTAAGCAGCCTTTCTAGATCTTACTGGTGGCTGTACCCCTCACAGCCCAACTCCTAAATTCAGTTTCAGGCTTCAGAAGCAGGGGTTTGTTTGCATTGTTTACTGTCATAAGAAAATCAAAGAGCGGTGGCGGGGTGGATGGGCCAGCAGGTGTGTGGGGGAAAGAAAAGAAGCAGAAAACTGAGTGTTAGGGACCTGCAAGTCAGGGAAATTCACTTGGATTGTCTCCTCCCGTCACCAAAACCATAAGAAAAATCACATTTGGGCAACCAGACTTTTAAGTAATTCTTGCCTTTGTTTTCCTTTTTTCAGCAACTGGCCTTTTTCAAATCAAGTTATGTCACCTCCTCCTCTCCCCCTCATCTCCTACTAAATAATGTGCCCTTTGTCTGAAGATTCCAGGGAACATGGAGATGAAAAATAACCACAATCATCTTTGATCTTTTTTCTTCTTCTTTTGTAAAGTTTAAATGGAAACAGGTTAAAAAAAAAAAACAACAGTGGTACTTGTAGGTAAAATTTCTCAGTAGATTAAAATTTTGTTCAAGGGTTGTAATCTTTGCCTCCATTTTCCACAAAAAAAAACAAAATTATTCTGCCTCTCAGAGCATTCAGCAATCCAGTTTTCTGGTTGGAGAGGCCCTGAAATACGGAGCGTACCTTGCCATCCAACACTGCCATAAAGACACTCACACAGAGTCTGCGTGAATCCCTCCCAGGATGAGGCGCTCAGCACCTCTCCAACATCAGGCTTCCGGTATCTCAAAGCTTGGCTTGTGGAAAAGGGGAAAGTTCAGTGGGTACAACCAGGAGCAACAGTCAGGAGACAGAGGATGACAGGTTTTGGTTTGAGATCAGGAAACTAGGCCGTCAGAGCAGACCAACAGTGGAACGGGCTGAAAGGCCAAACATTTCCAGTTCTTCAAATCTTAACATTTTAGAGAAAAACTAAAAACACACAGATACTCTACGTCAGATGATTCTGACAGGAAGCCCTGGTAAATGTTTTTCAGATGAGCTAGAAGAAGGTTTTGTGACTTCTCTTGAAAACGACTGTCATTCCTCCCTCCAGACACAATATGAAAACTACTACTTGTCACAGGCTTGTTAGGGGTGAATTTGTATTTGAAAATGAATCCGTACATGTATCGAGGAGACGAAAGCATACTATTCCACTGAGAGAAGGGACACGTCCTATCACTAACAGACTCTTGAACAGACTCTTAGACAAGAAGGCAGCAGCTACTGTAAAGAGTCAGGTTTTCCCCTCCGGGGCAACAGGAATCTCGTAACCAGTTGAATTTCCTTTTTCACTTTGCTGTCAGGAAATTCTTGATTAAACTTGAAGTCCAAGTTTAACAAATGAGCGGGACTGTGGCCTGTGCATCTGAAGGCTAACTCTCCCCCAGACTTCAATTTTTACAAAAATATTATTTGATTCAGATTCTTCTGTTTATATATTTTTAACTTTACTTTATGGATCAGGTAAGCCACCTTAAATGTTTTTGTTCAAGAAAGTGGGGTATAATAAACAGATGAACAAACATGTCAATGAGTAAATCCACAAGTAAACAGTGTCTTGTATGTCGTTGTCACCCCCGCCCCCTCCAGTGCCTGGTGTGTTAGATGCTTGTTGAATAATTGAATGAACGAATGAATAAATGAATGGAAAACCCATCTGTCAGTCCACTCATTGCATTTGGCCTCTGAAACCACCATGCTCCTTCTGATACAGCCTGGATCACTCAGTTTCCATCTGTGACCCTGACCTCTAATCTGTTGATCTAACCTCACCAGCGTGCCTCTAGGAACAAAACCTAAGTCTCCTCCCTTTTTGTACCTGCCCCCTGCCACCCCCAGCTCCTGCTCACAGTATTGCTCAGGCTGTTAATGTGAGCCACAACCCAGGGGGAACCCACCAGACTGAAGCAAGACAGTCCAGATGAAGACACCCAGGCACCAGTATGGGGACCAGCTCTGCAGTGCGCTGGGCCGAGGGCCCAGTGAACATCCATCCTGGGGGACGGTCACTATAGCTCTGTTGGTGAGACTCTGACCTGGAATCCAAGCTGCCACTTGGGGCTGTCCAGGGCACTGAGACACCAGGAAGGGAATTCTCCCAGGCTACCATTTTCTTCGCCCAGGTTCAGGTCCCCAGAGCACAAGCCTAAGTCCGTAACAACCACCACCCGCCCATGTGGCCAAGAGCCAGGTCCGGCCCAGGTTAAGCATCTTGGCACTTGGCTTAAACGAATGGCCAATTACGGTGCAGCGTCTGACTGCCCCTCAGGAAGAAAAGAGGTGCTGTGCCCTGAGGCACCATTATACGTGAAGTAATCTTCATGACTCCTTAGAGATTCTGACTGTGTGCTTTTCGTTGCTAAAGCTGCTGTGTGTCTCTGGCTCACTACGCGCCCCGCACTGTGCATGCCGCCTCTCTTTTCTCTGACCAGTGACCCTATGAGCGAGGGACTGTCATTGTGGTGTGCACCCCCTGCGTGCTCTGCAGGGCACCCCTTGTATGGCATGCCCCTCCCTGGCCGGTGATCCAGGCGATGAGGGCAGTGGGGCCCTGGAAGCCAAGGACACAGCCACTGGATCAGGGTTGAGCCTGAGTGCCTTCTTGGGAATTCAGAATGGGACCGATTCCAGCCTCCACCTGGCTGGTCCCTCGAATGGACCGGGCGGCATGGAGGCCATCTGCTGCCACGTGGACGGGAGAGCAAAAGGTCAGTCGGGAACTAAGAAAGACACAGAGATGAGAGATGGGGTGAGAAAGATGGAGGGGGAGAGCATGCAAAGGAGAGTTCCGTTCCAGCCTGTTCCTGAGGCCCCTGCACTCTGGCCTTTGAATTCAGTGGCACCCAGGGTCTTTTCTTAAAGTAAATGCAATCTTTTCGCTTAATCACGCTCTCGTGGGTTTCTGTTGGTTACAATTAAAAGCAGCCTCACTAATTTCTTCAAAAAGCAAACTGCAAATGAAAAAAGAGAGATGAAGGGACACCTAGAGAGAAAGAAGGCTTAACGGACACCAACTGATTGCAATGCGTGGTCCTTATTTGGATCCCAATTCAAACCGACTGTTTTAAAAATAAAATGATTGTATTCTGAAAGTTCAAAAACATAACTAAAATAAATTCTTAGAAAAATATAAAATGCCAAAATTAGGGCAAGAAGAAACTGGGAATTTAAATAAATCAACAAATGTTAAAAAACAACAATGAAGAATCCTTAACTTGAATGTTCCTGATTCCCATTTTACAGATGCACTACCAAAGCAGGGACAAGTTTGGTCACCCTTCTAGTAGGTAACAGAGCCAGGTTTCACACAGAGGCCTGGCCCCAAAGCCTGTGTCCAAACCGTTACACGGCACTGCCTCCCGACCTCGACCCTGACCAGTACGGCCAACTCACAGACTTCCCTGTAAATCAGGATGGACATCATTACAAGAGCTATTCTTACTCCTTCCAACTTAGGTCACTACCTCCTGCAACGCTGCCTGCCGTCTTGGCAAGTCCCTCTGCGATGGAGGCATACTGTCAGCAGTTATTAGCAATCTCACAAATTTCAGTCAGTTCTCCCGCACTAAACTGCATCTTCTACAAGGGAGGAACCCTATCTTCAAGAGTCGAAAAGCTAGAAAAAGGCTTCCCTGGGGGAGCAGGCCTGAGGTGGGGGAGCTAGGGTGGGAGAATACTACTTTTATTATAAGCTTGTCAGTATATTTTATTTTTTTAACTACATGAATACAATTGATAGAAATTTTAAGTTTTACTTAAAAAAATTATTATGTACTCAACCCTGTGCATGGTGCAATATTTCTGATCTTTTGTCCTCAATACCATTGGGGGAAATATTTACAAATGTAAGATCTAACACGGGAATTTTCTGTTTATGAAATTAATAGATGCCTGTGACAGAAAACATCAGAAAATACAATACACATGGATTAAATTATTCCAAGACTGCTTATTTCCTTCCATTCTTCCTTCTATTTAACATAATTTGACCACATTATGTATGCAATGTGGTATTCTGTGTGGTGGGCACTGTTGGTTGCCTGGCCTATATCTTTTCTCAATTTTCCTGAATGGTAGGAGTTGTTGTTGTTATTATTATTACTATTATTATTACAATTTATCGTGCTCTTTCTCCATCATTGTATATCTGCTGTGTTGGGGGAAGCGACAGATAACTTATCTTAGTTTATAGGCACAAGGAACCAGACACATTCAAACCTGACAGGGCAATTGGCACAACCCTTCACGATCCTGGATTTCCAGCCCTGGCTGCAACAACAGAGTGAAACTTTGTGACTTTCTCCTTGGGAAGAAGGTGGATGAATTCTGATATGAAGAAGGTACGTGTATGTTGGGTAGCTAATGGGGTAGACTCTAGCGGACACTGCTGGCTGCCTCACCAGTTTGCATTCTTCCCTTCTTCTCAACCAATGGAATCCTGATTTTAAGTCAGCAAGCTGCCTAGTTTAAAAATGATCATTTCCCAGCTTCCCTTGCAGGCAGGGGTGGTCACATGACAAAGCTGGGCCAATGAAGTGGAAGTGGAAGTTAGGGGGTGGGGTTTCCAGGAGTGCTCTGTACAAGGGAGCAGAGAACACTGGTGTGTGGGCCTTTTCCTTCTCCCGTAATGGAGCTGTGAAGTTGGAAACACAACAGCCACTGCTAAGAATGACTGAGCAGGGAAGAGAAGTAGCTGGTTCCTCGATGGCCCTGCTGGGCCCCAGAACTGGCCCCAGCCTGCTTATCTCTGGCATCATCATATGAGATAAATAAATCCTCCTTGATGAAGTCACTGTGAACTGGGTTTTTGTTACCTGCAGCTCAACACAATCCTAACTGATACAATACCCGTCCTCTTGTTATTATAAACCCATCATAAACCTTCAACGCTTTCCCAACCATATCCCTCTTGTTGGACGGTTAGGCTAGTTTCAGTGTCTTTGGCTGCCATAAATACTTCAGTGAGGAGCACTTTATGTGTAAGCACTTGTGGCCCTTACATTTCTACAGCACTTTACAATCTGCAAAAACTCCTTCACCCCCGTTCTCTCATGACGCCAGAGGAAAATGACTCAAGACGGGATGGCTCAGCGGCCAAATTAGAAGCAACGGGCTCTCTGTGATGTCTTCTCTCTCCTTTATGTTCCCCATAACATCTAAGTTCTGCTCAGAAAGCCGTCCAACTTCACTAAATAGTGGCTGCTGAGGCCAAGCGAGAAATGAGAAACAATTACAAATTGTGAAGAGCTAGGGACATGTCATCCAGGTTCTAAAACCCTGCAGATTAACCCTCTTGGAGGCCAGCCTCTGAAGCCAGGAAGTCTGTCTCTAACCGCAGCGTGCAGGGAACCAACGACTGGACGAGATTAAGGCAAACACGAGGGCTCCTAAAGACCGTGTATTGCTTGGGGCCTCTGAACACATGGTGGGATTGGACAAAAGCCTCAGAGACAATGAGCCAAATGTCTGTGTGTCGGAGGGTGGGCTGGTGGAGCAGGGGGTTGACTGGGAAGAATAGGTATTAGAAAATGTGGCAGAGACTGTGAGATCTTGGAAAGGCATCAGGAGAGGGCTGGTTCTTAACGACATTACAGGAAAGCTGCTCCAGGGACCACCTGGAACCAAGCATCACTCCCTCTAAACTCTAGGTTTCCTGAAAGCAATTTTTATTTTCCAGGTGGTGTATGCATTCGGCGTCTGCACGCAGTGATCCCACGTGTGTGTATAGCGGGGTGGGAGTGTTGAGGGGCCAGACAACACCCATCTTCTTAGTCCCTAGATGATGTTGATGTAAAACCGCCACCTGCCATCTTGTATTCTGCAAAGGCTCGGTGCCTCTGCACTTGATGTCAGTTTCATAGAGGGAGTCCCAACATTCTAGCTATAAAATGAATCCCATGTTCTCATTGACCGACCCTAGAAAATCAGAGATGTCATAAAAGAGACTTATCTCCGAGTCAAGTGGTTGTTGCGCTCTTTAAAACACATTTCTTCCCTTGTCCAATTTTGAATGTCTTCAATTTTATATAGAACTCATTTATTATAGAACAAGGAGGATCTGGTGTCAAAACCACCAAGGTCATCTCTTACCCTTGACTGTGAAAACCAGGAAGCTATATACATCACATTCCGGGCTGGGCACTTGTGAGGTGGGTGTTAATATCTCCATTTTACAGATGAGGAAACTGAGGCTCAGAGAGGTGAGGGAATTTAGTGCTCAAGATCACACAGGAAAAAAACAAAAGGGATTCTAAATGTCTTAGGCAAATTCGCCCTAATCCTGGAGTGAGCAGTGTCACAGAGAGAATTGTTGGGCCTTTGTTAGGGAATGGCCCCTCCTCCCGCTGTTCAATTACTTCTTTCATAAGGAGCAGTTGGAACCTTCCGGGTCTGGTGGTTTTCCGAGACATATTCCTTTAGTTTGCTTATTCTCAAAGCTGCAGGCCCAGGTCCTCGACTCTGGTCCAAGGGCTGGAGCCAGGCCTCGGGTCTCTTCACGCAGAGAGGAGTTTTCTGCCCTTGGCCCCTGCAGAGGGGAAGGATTAGACAGGCAAAGCCCAACTTGATTGAAAAATAACTTCCCTCCAGGCTGCTTTATGGCCTTGCGCCTCTTCCCTCCAGCTCTCGCGGAGTCTGGCTCTGAGACCGGTAGACTCGGGGTGGTCCTCGCTTCTCCGAGGGGCCGGAAATTACCAGAGGAGCGCCAGGGGGTGCCGAGCAGGCCATCTGAAGTAGAGCAGCAACTTATTAATGTTTTTAAAAAGTTTAAAAGTGAACACAGCGCACCGTAAGGAGTTGAGGGGCACTGGCTCCACCACGGACTAGCCCTGTGATGGTGGGCGAGGGGCTTCCCTCACTGCCCCCGTCTGTAAAGTGGGGGGGCATCCCCAGCACCACGGGGTCGGCGTGAGGATGAAATGAGAGCTGGTGTTTACAAAGGGCTCAGAACCTGACCCACAGCAGTGACCGCAGAGTGGACAGCCCCAGCCGGTGCCTGAATGAGCGCATCTACATTCGTCAGACCAGCCAAAGCCGGTTCCCGGCACCCCTTCTGAGCAGTGCAGGATCTGGCCTTGCCCAAAGAGAGGTCTGGGCTTTGCCCCAGCTTCTGGGAGTAAATTGGGTCATACCTGAGAGGACTGTGCTTGTCTACAGCAGGGGCCGACCACACCAGATCTTGTGTGGGGTTGGCACACCAGAAGGACCCACCATGCGATTTAGGGTGGGAGCTGCGGGTCACACAGTATCAGTCAGCCTGGAGACTGAGTTCAACCACGTGGGTAATCAATCAATCAACCATACCTACGTCACGAAGCCCCAATAAAAACTCTGGGCACCGAAGCTCAAGTGAGTTCCCTAGTGGGTAACTCTCTGTGCATACTGTCACAGGTCGGTGCCAGGAGGTTGACATGAGTGTTAACAGCTTTAGTGAGTTCTATGTCTTTCTACTGAATTATCAAACCTGAGGGGTGGTTTTGGGAGCCCTGGAACTTGCAGTTGGGGTCAGAAATGAGGGTGGTCTTGTGTGGAGACCATTCCCTCAACCTTCACAGTTTGGCGAACTCCAGGCAACTTCCCTGACACAAACCCTCCTGAAGCTTCATGCCCACTGTCACCCGCAACCACCCAAACTGGAAAGGATGAGTGGACAGAGGAAGGGAGCTTATGCCTGACTAAGTGGAGTATTTTCCAGATGCGATCTCATGGGTGCCTCAGTTTACATATCTGTAAAATGGGACCCACAGCGCTTACCTCTCCAAGTTGTGAGTTGCCCAAGGTCTCACAGCTAGGGAACAAGAACACAGGATTCAATGCCATGGCCTACGCACTCTGCACACAGCCACACTACCTCTAGCGGGGCTGAGGTCAGCCTGGGGGTGAGACAGGCCCACCATCAGAAGGGGGTCTCACTCCTATGGAAAATGCTGTTTAATACATATTAATCATCACACGTACAAATATGGATTAAGTCTCACCCACATGCTTGGGGATGTAGGGCAGTGTCACCTAACACTGCCTGGTCTTGTCATGACAACCACCTGGGGTGCTCATTAACACAGCTTCCCAGGCCCAGGCCCTGACTGAGAGGCTCCGAATGCCCAGGGAGGGGCCTGGGAATCTGTATGGTTAATATCCCACTGCGGACTGAGTCTCACAGGGGCAAGTTTGAGAACTGAGGTCAAGATGTAAAGTGTCTCGGTTTCCCCCCCGGCAGCACTGCTATTGGGCAAGTCTCAGGTTCCAGGCCTCGGTTTTCTCATCTATGCAAACAAGGTGATGATCTTGGCTGTCCTTTCTCACTCGTGGTACGGCTGTGAGGATTACAGGCTTGGGACAGGCCCAGCACCACGACCCAGGAGCCACAGTCACCCCTAAGGGCAGCAGGTACAGCCCGTTCTGCCCAACGCTTGTTAGAAAACACAGATCGGTGCCAAAGCAATTTGATCTATTAGGGAACAATTTAAGCATGACAAGAATTTTGCATTTGCTGATGCACAACTTCATCTTCAGGAAACACTAGATGTATACAGAAAGCTGCACCCAGCTTCTCAGAACTAAACAGAGCTACAGAGGAATACACAACACACACACATTCGTGTGTGCACATCTCAAACATCTACCAGCTACCTTGGTTCACCGTGTGTGTTATGAGCCACACTCGTCCACATCTCATGCTACAACCTGCTGTGGGCTGACTTGTGTCACCTGCAAATTCATATATTGAAGACCTAACCCCAGGACCTCCAAATGTGACTGTATTTGGAGACAGGGCCTTTAAAGAGGTGATTAAGTTAAAACGAGGCCTTTAGGGTGGGCCCTAATCCAACATGCCTGGTGTCCTTCTAAGAGGAAATCTGGACACACAGAAGGACACTAGGGGAGTGTGTGCACAGAGAAAAGACCACATGAGGACACAGTGAGAGGGCGGCCACCTGCAAGGCTAGGGGAGAGGCCTCAGGAGAAACCAAACCTGCCGGCACCTTAATCCTGGACTTCTGGCCTCCAGACTTGTGA
This sequence comes from Diceros bicornis minor, assembly GCF_020826845.1. NCBI lineage: Eukaryota > Metazoa > Chordata > Mammalia > Perissodactyla > Rhinocerotidae > Diceros > Diceros bicornis. The sequence continues at coordinate 40,860,022 of NC_080763.1, forward strand.
GAAAATGAATTTCTGCTGTTTATGCCACCAGTCTGGTCCTTTGTGACGGCGGCCCTGGCAAACTACTACACAACTTTCCATCAGATCTCAGATCAGCCTCCTTGATCCACCTCACAACAGCTCACACGCCGCACCCTTCCCACGCCCCGTCCACAAGCAAGCTTCAGGCCTTTCTCAAGGCAGGATGCCGTATTTATTATAGTCTTTACACACTTAACCAACTGACAGGTAGAAAACTGTGCTAGTTTTCCTTTCAGGTTCCCATCTCTTTTTTAAGGTGTGACTGACAAGTTTTTGAGTACTGTGGTCTTCCCTAGACTGAAGGTTTGTGTCCCCCAAATTCATATGTTGAAACCTAACCCCCAACGTGATGGTGTTAGGAGGGGGCACCTTTGGGGTGATTAGATCAAGAGGGCAGAGCCCTGATGAATGGGATTAGTGTCCTTCTGAAAGACACCCCAGAGACTTCCCTTGCCCCTTCTGTTACGTGAGGACCCAGGGAGAAGCAGGAGCCAGGCCCTCACTAGACACCGAATCTGCCAGCCCGTGATCTTGGACTTCCAGCCTCCAGAACTGTGAGAAATAAATTTCTGTTGTTTATACATCACCCAGTCTGTGGCATTCTGTTATAGGAGCCCCGACTTACTAAGACATGCCCCAGACCTATTTTCCCTTATTCTCATTTTTTTTTTTGGTGTGGTGATTTTTAGGAGCACATATGTCATGTTATAGCAGAACTGACTGTACTATTCTAAGCACTTCACCTAAATTAATTCTTTTAACCCTGTGAGGCAGATTCTATTATTATCCCCATTTTATAAGTGAGGAAACTCAGGCACAGAGAGGTTAAGTAACTTGCCTACAGTCACACAGCTAGAAGTGGGCAGATCTGCAATTTGAGCCCAGGTGGTCAGGTCCAGAGCCCAGCTCTTGACACCAGATGTACAGTGGCTTTATGGGTGGACACAAGGGGAACAATGCCCCCGCACTTTCCTCTCTGCGGGCACCCTCTACTGGTCCCCGCCACCCCCTCCTCTGCACCCCATTAGGAAGGACTTCCCGGCACTCCCCACATCATTTTAAATCCAATTCTGTTCACAACAGAGCACAATCTGATCAAGTTCATGAATGTTTAATGAAAGGAACTCTCCCTGTTTTGTGAGCACAATGAATCTTGCCCAAGGAAATTGCAACCAGTGGCTTTGTGATTCAACAGATAATGGCAGTGCTCAACACTCTGAAAATGCTTTCTCTATGAGCACGGTTTGCTCCCTATGAAAAGGCCGGCCTCCTAGAGCACACTCTACCTGCTGTGCCCACGGGAGGGCATGTGCCTTATGCTTGCTGAGTACTAAGTGAGGCCCCAACCCCTCACATCTCAACCATCTCCTAAATATTCACTCAAGACGCTTACGTGACCAGAGAGAAGACCTGGTGGCTCCTGGCAGGATGTTCCTTAATTTATTCATTTAACAATGAAACTGAACAATGCACTGGACACATGACATGCGTCTGTGCTGGTACAGGCAAAACACTGCTGAACACAGGGGCCAGTCTGCATCTTGCTGGGCACACCAGCACAGGAGAACCATGGGGGCAGGAGAAGACTCTATTGGCGGACGGGTCGCCAGCTCGGGAACTTCCCAGGTAGGGGTGGAGACGGAGCAGGAACGTGAAGGTGCAGTGGGGCATCAGCAGACAGGGAAGGGGAAGACAGAGGGCATTCCACACACAGGGACAGCGAAGGCTGGAGGGTGTCTGACGATGAATGGGAGGGTCCGAGACTTGTCAAGCCCCAGCTCCCTGGCAGGGAGAAGCGGGGCATAAACAGGGAGGGGCCCTCGGTGCGAGAGCCTTCAATGCCACCCACGGGGTTCCTCTGGTCCAAATATAAAATGAGGCTATTATTCCCACGGAGTCCTTACATTAGAATGTGTCGTCTTCCATCCTGGGTGACAGTTTACACTAGTCAGAATCTGAGAAGCAAACCAGAGGCGAGAGTGAAATAGATGATGTATACTCTGTTCATCCAATTAAACAATTGTCCAGTACCTGCCGCCAACTGCCTCTAGATGAGGAAGTATTTCTTACTGTTTTTATTCATTGTCCCTCTGTGTCCTCTACAAAGAATAGATTTAAGCCATTCTCTTGGATGTGAAGGATGCCAACTGTAAATGAAGGTGTCTAGTCATTGACCAAGACCCAGCAGGAGCCACTTACAATGTTTTGCTAATCGAATAACTATGTGCTTAAGTGTTAAAAATATTTTAACTGCAGCTCATTAAGTCAAATTAATCTCTTTCAGTGAACTTGCATTACTTAACACATGAGGTGAGGAGAAGGGAGCTAACATTTCCAGAGCCAGGCGGTTGGCTAAGAGTGCTCATGAACGCCACCTTGCTTAACTTTTACAACAATGATATGTTCAAACTTCCTCTTTTGGAGGCTGCCTCCTTGCTCCCCTGCCCCTGCCACATGGCTATGAGGGGTATGGAGCTACCATGTTCTAATATGCCCCCGCGTCCTAGGTCATGACCCCGTCACATCTCAGAACCCTGCCCCCCCGGGTTAGATTGGCTTAGAGGACGCGGGACCCCGGCTGAGCCAATCAGCCAGTTCCCTGAGAGCTTTGAACTTGAGACCACAGAGAGCATCAGGGATGTCTCTCCCATGACTGAAGCCATGAGACTTGAACTTGGGGGCTAATGGCAGCCACATATTCCGCTGGGTGGAGAAAGCTGGTGGAGAGAATTAGACAAAAAGCAGAGAGGAGCAGAGATGACAGAGGAGCAACACAGTTGGGGAGACTTGAGTCCTAGTTTCCTTTCTTCCCGGGGCTCAGCTGCATCCGCCCACTGCCAGTGGCTTGTTTGGTTCCTCTTTCTTGAAATCCACAAGCAGATTTATTCCCTTTTGAGCTTAGGTTACATCCAGGTCAGCTTCTGTCACTTGCCACCAAGAGTCCTAACAGGCAGGCATTATCATCACCATTCACCAATGAAGAAACAAGGTGTGGGCACTTGCTCCAGGCCACGCTGCTAGAAAGTTTCAGAACTAGAGTTTGACCCCCAAATCTCTTTCTATTTTCAACATACCTTTGGGTATGTGCAACAGAAAGAACAGTCTCCAGGATTGATGCTATGGGTCCTGCTGGTTAGAACATGGGGTGCCCCTGGAGTTAAGGATATAAAGGCATCTGTGGAGACAGGAAGGTTCAGTTCTCCTCCATCCTTCCATCAAGCCCCCTGACCTCCAACCACCCGCAAAGAGCAAAGAGCCAAGGAGACAGCCCTCTCCAAGATGGCTGCTGTCGGGTGTTGCCCTGGCCCTGCATGGCCTTTGGAGTCTGGCAGAAGTTGGGTCCTCTCTTAGCTCCACCACCCAGCTGTGTGGTCAGGGGCAAACTGCTTAACTTCTCTGTGATAGGCTGAATTGTGTCCCCTCAGAAATTCATATGTTAAAGTCCTAACCCCCCAGTACATCAGGACTGACTGTATTTGGAGACAAGGTCTTTACAGAGGCAATTCAGTTAAAATGAGGTAATTAGGGTGGGCCCTAATCCAATATGACTGGTGTCCTTAAACACACACAGAAGGAAGACCATGTGAAGACACAGGAGAAGACGGCCATCCAGAAGGCAAGGAGAGAGGCCTGGAACAGATCCTTCCCTCACGGCCCTCAGAAGGAACCAACTCTGATGGCACCTTGATCTTGGACTTCTGGCCTCCAGAACCGTGAGAAAGTAAATTTCTATTGTTAAAGCACCCAGTCTGTGGTACTTTGTTACGGCAGCCCAAGCAAACTAATAGATGCTTTGAGATTCATTCTTCCCACCTGGGGATTACTGACGTGATACCTGTGGCCCGGGGTTCGGGGGTGTTGTGGTAAGAATTATAAATGAGACACACAAGGCACCAGTGCCATCGGCATGCCCGCAATGGTAGCTATTCTTTATGTTCCAATAATGACGCGGCCCCAAGAGCTGCAGAAGTTTCTCTGCCCTTTGCTAGCCTTTCAAGGAAGCCCGTTTCCTTGACAACAATCTCCCCAAAGGAGGTGACACGTTTCCGGCTTTCCTGAACAGACGGCTCTAATCTGAAGGGCTGGTGGGAAAAGCCAACTGCGTCTCTATGCACAAGGGACGGAGAAGCTTCCAGATATTGGTTCATCCCAAGAGAAGAGGGAATGGAAGTGTGTATGGTTCACTGGACGCCTCCAAAGAGCCCCATGTGGAGGAGAGGGGTGCTCTCAAGCACAGTGGGGTGCCCTGGCGGCTGACATGAACAAGTGCCGGCCTGGAGCCTCCTCTGGCCCGGCCTTGAGCCCCAGGGCTGAACCCTTAGGCCAGGCGGCCTGTGACAAAGAGCAAGAGCCAAAAAGAGAGTGCTGGTAGGAAATATCTTTGAGGAAACGGGGAGCATGTGGGGGCTGGCATCGCAGCCCCAGGTAACGGAGCGCATCTCCTGTGAGTGTGTGTGTGTGGGGGGGGGGGGGTGTGTGTGTGTGTGGTGTGTATGTGAGTGTGTAGGGTATATGGCATGTGTGGTGTGTGCGGATGTTTGTGGATAGTGTGTATATTTGTGTGTGCTGTGTAGTATGTGTGTAGCATGTGGTGTGGGGGGTATGATGTGTGTATGGTGTGTGTTTGTGTAGTACGTACATATTTGTGTGTGTGTGGTGTGTTTGGGTGTGTGTAGTATATGTGAGGTGTGTGTGGGGATGTTTATGTGGGGGCATGACGTGGGTGGATGTTTTTGAGTATATGGGGGGTGTGTGCGTGTGTAGTGTATACGGTATGTGTGGTGTGTGCGTGGGTGTGTTTGTGTGGAGGTATGACATGTGTGGGTATTTTTGTGTGTGTGTGTGCGTGTTGAAGGGGCTGCTTCTGGAGCAACGAGCAGGGCCTGCCAACCAGGGCTGGGAAAGGAGAGGGAGCCGACCAGAGAGCACCTCCTGTGGGCAGGAATGGAGGAGGTGACACGCCTATGTTTGGTTGGGACACAGGACAAAGCTGGAGAGCTCGGCCCCCCGCTGGACCCCGGCCGTCCACCGGCTCCCCCAACCCCAGGCTTGACCTCAGGCACGAGAGCAGGGAGGAAATGCCGCGTGGACAAGCCTGGCGGGTGTCAGAACACGTACTCCACAAGGACATGGGTGGACACCCCGCCCACCCTCGCCCGGGCCCTCCTGGGGTTTCGAGAAACGTTTGGGAGGAAACAAGAAGGCTGAGTTCCCACAGAGCCCCTGGGAACAGGCCAGAAAAACACGACCTTGATCTGCTTGGGGATCCTGTCATTATGCCTAGTGGGGGGTGGGGGTGGGAAAGGCGTTTACTTGTCTGCATCTTGCCCCCCTCCTGGGCATGAACTCCCCGAGGACCACAGGACGGCTTCTTCCTTTGAGCCCTCCCCCTGGCCAGCACAGGGTGGACACCTGTCCCCAATTATGTGCAAGTGCTGCTGAGCTAATTATGGACAAAAGCATCGCGTCCAACTGCAAATCTCTGAGTGCTTAAACCCCCAAAGGCTCTTCATAACTCAGGACTCCTCACTGTGCTGACGCGTGGCCCCTGGGCCTGGCCCACCCGCTGCCCAGCTGCACCAACCCTTCCTCTCTCACACCCACCCTGGACCACTATTCCCTTTGCTGCCACACATCTTTGTAGCTCCCTAACATGCCTGCTTGCCGTGCCTCCGGGCCTTTGCATATGCCGATCATGCTGCCCGGAACACCCTCCCTGTACTTCTCCATCTACTTGTCAAATTCCCCAGATGCCTGCCCTGCCGGTCCTAAGGTGAGCAGGCGCCTCCTCTCTGCTCCCCACTATTGCAGCACCCAAGATTCTGTGTATAATGACTTCCTCGTCATTACAGCCTCACTGCCCCCCACGGCTGCCTGGCATTCAGGGAGCACATCATTCACTCAGTCTTGCATTTATTTGTTCATTAAAAGAATGAATTCAATAAACAAATCTAATTAATGCATGAAATATTTGTGGAAAGAATCAAACACTTATTATATTACCAACTATCAGGTGGGTACAAAGAATTATAATAGACACATTCTCAGCCTTCAAAGAGCTCATGCTATTGTCACACAATAAGATAAAGGTATGGGAAAAATGACTAAAATCTTGCAGTTATGTCACAAGTCAAATCACTGGTAAACAGAATAAATATTGTGGGGTAAGACAGGGTAGGAGAAAGATTCTGGGAGGCTAGAGTGACCCTGGGAGGCTTCCTGGAGGAAGTGGTTTTGAGTCAGGTCTTGAGTGACTACACGACCCAGGTTATCCCCATTGACTAAAGGTAATACAGTTGATTCTCATTACTCACAGTAATTATCTTCTAGAAAGTCACCATGAACACCAAATTAGCAAATACTGAACTACTGCTCCTATGGGAAATATGGGGCTAGGTTCCTGTGAACCTTTGGTCACAACATTTTTGTCAACTGATCAACACATACCTTGTTTTCTGTGTGTTTCTGTCGAAAGACACCTTATTTAATATCTATTGTCGACTCATGAACACCGAACTCATGGCCAACAGCATTGTAACGAGGCTTACCTAACACGTGTATTTTCTCCGTGAGGCACATCACTGCCTTCCTGCACTTCAGCACCAAGTGTGGGGCCATTTAAAACAGCGAAATCACCAAGAAAAAACACAAAAATGCTAAAAATGTGGCACAAACTAGACCTCAAAAAGGACCCTTGTTTGCAGCACAAGAGCCGGAACAAGAAGAGGCAGATTGTCGCTTTGTCCCATGGCAGCTGGGAATGTGTGCATTACATGACTCAAATTTTTTGCCACTCTGCACATCTGCAAATGACTGCGAAGGCACCACAAGCACTGATTTGAGGTTACAAAGGTGCACTGCCTATATGGAATCCGTGAATAGTGAGCATCGACCGTAATTAACAGCATCCCCCTTTTCACTCTCAAAAGTTTGAGAGTCACGAAGGTCTTGGGGACTGGCGCCTTTGCAGTGGGACCCAGCAGAGCACATAATTCCTGTGGGGTAGGGTGGCTCTTTCGACTCGGCCATCCCAGGCTGCCTGCAGGTGTGCAGGCTTCTCCCTCCCATCCCCACTGAAGGCATGCGTGCCCCAGACAACACGGGGATCCCCACAGCCCATCTCCTGCTCGCAGCGAGAACCTGGAAGTCATCACTATCCACTGCCCTGGCCTCCGAGAGCATCCATTAACTTCGCTCTGAGAAGGAACGAACCCCGACAATCTACAAGTAGCTCCCTCTACCAGATGCCTTTCTCAGGAATTTCTCCTCCAAGCTCAGGTCTCAGGAGAGCCGACATCAAAACCTGGATGACAGGCGCTGGGGCTGGGCCAGCGTCCGCGTCTGCATCTCCAAGTGTCCCGGGGAATCAATCTGAACTTCCATGGGTCTCCAATCTTGATTGATTGTCAGCAATCAAGTGTCATCGCCTGTTCAAAGGCATTAAAGCCATTCTCCGAGCTAGGCTCTCAGGGACTCCCTAGAAGTTGACTTTTTCTCACCTGCCCCAGGGTTACCCCAGTTTTTGGCCTGGCTACTGAAACTTAACCTCCCCAGCTATTCTGTTCTCCAGAAGGCCAACCTCACCTCCCTCCACAAAAGGCAAACAAATACATGCCAGGGACCAGAGGACAGCTCGGCAAGCTACGACCTGAAACATAACCTAGAACAAGCAAAGAGGCAGCCAAGAGATATCTACTTGGCATCTATTAAATGCCTAACGAAAATAGATGCCATTTCCTGAGCGCCTGCTGTGTGCCGGGCAGCCACTGTGCCACATGCTTTAGAGGTATCACCTTATCCAGTCTTGCTAAGTTCAGGGTAGGGGCCACTCTTTTCCCCATTTTCCGGATGAGGGAGTCGGGCCTAGGGAGTCAGGGAATGCGCCCTGGGTCACACAGCTTGTCCTTCTGGGAGGTGGAATGTGAAGCCATGGCTGGGGCTCAGAGGCCAGCTCTTAACTACTGTGCAGGGAGTGCCACCCCAGGCTTGGCCGAGCCAAGCCAGTGGACGTGTGGCTCCCGGGGCCGGGCACCTCGCAGGCCTCAATGACCGGGATACTGATGAGAGAAGAGAGCAGCCACAGCCACCCAGAGAAAGGGCTCTGGTATGGCCCCAGAGGAGATGGAGTGACCTGCTCGCTTCACCCCAAATGCAGAATTTCAATGACGAAGCCCTAAAATTTACTTGGAATGTGAATACGCATTTAGAATAATTGGATATTCGAGTTGGAGGGGTCGGGGACAGTGTTATGGAGTGAATGTGTCCCCCCCAAAATGCATATGTTGAGATCCTAATCCCCAATGTGATGGTTTTCAGAGGTGGGGCCTCTGGGAGGTAATTAGGTCATGAAGCCCTCACAAAAGTCCTTAAAAAAAGGACCCCAGAGAGCTTCCTAGTGAGGACACAGTGAGAAGACGCTGTCTATGAACCAGGAGCGGGCCCTCACCAGACACCTAACCTGCTGGAGACTCGATCTTGACTTCCAGCCTCCAGAACCGTGAGAAATAAATTCCTGTTGTTTATAAGCCACCCAGTCTGTGGTACTGTCATAGCAGCACAACAGACAAGCTTTGCAGAGGCTGAAGTAGCCACCAGGGATGAGGTGGGGGTGCTGGGAGAAGAAAGGAGACCTCGAACAAGTCCTATAAGCTGAGCCTCAATTTCCTGGAAAATGCACATCATCGCCGTGCCCATCTCGTGGGGTTGTCGTGACGACTGAGTTAGCGCCCATGAAGAGCTGAGACAAAGGGCTGGCACAGCAAACGCCCAGTAAGTGATGGTTGTCACAGTCATCGTCACCATCATCATTATGGTCTCAGACACTGCAAGTCCAGACTGAACACCACCATTCCCAATGCGGCCATTTGAAAAAGAAGCCTGTTACTGACCGAGCGCTGCCCAGGCAGGTGCCAGCCTTGAGCTTGGTGTTCAACACACCCGCACCCTGTTTAATTTAATCCCCACCCAAGCCTGGTGCGCAGCAGTGGGAAGACTGTGACCTCCGGGCAAGATCTGGATTCTGACTCTACTCATCCACTCGGCAGCTGAACAACTCTGGGTCAGTCCTGTAAATGCCCCGTCTTCAAACTCGGGGAAGTCACATATCCAAATGCTCAGTCAGAGACGGGGCTCAATAGACAGCCAGTATTTTCACAAAGCCACAGAGGCTCAGAAAGGTCAAAGCTATATCCCTAGAAACTCAGGAGGAAAGAGTCACACCCAGGCTTCCCAGCCTCCTTGCACTTCACAGGTCAGCCCACCGCCTCTGTGGGCGTGTTTGGAATAAACAGTGTGATGGTTAATTTTTTATGTGTTGACTTGACGATGCCATGCACCCAGATACTTAGTCAAACATTATTCTGGATGTTTCTGTGAAGGTGTGTTTTGGATGAGATTAACATTTAAATCAGTAGATGCTGAGTAAAGCAGATTGCCCTCCATAATATGGGTGGGCCTCATCCAATCAGTTGAAGGCCTTCCTAGAACAAAAACTGAGCTCCCCAAGCAAGAAGGGATTCCGCCGGCAGACAGCCCCTGGACTTGTACTGCAACTCTTCCCCAGGTCTCCAGCCTGCCAGCCTACCCTGCAGATGCTGGACTCGCCAGCCTTGATAATCGCGAGAGCCAATTCCTTAAAATAAATCTCTCTCTACATACACGTCCTGTTGGTTCTGTTTCTCTGGAGACCCCTGACTAATACACACAGGTATGAGCTGTGGCATGTGGAATGTGGGAGACGGGCGGAGAAAGGCACTACCTGGGAATCTGACCTCCTGTCTGCAGTAATCTGCAATTGCTCCAACCATATCAATTTCTCATTTTCGCTTCCCAGTGAATCACATTTCGAGCAGCTGGCTGGGATCAGAAGGAACAAGGCATTCTTTTCACGCTCAGACAGCACTGTTGAACATTTACCTTCCAGTAGCCTGAAGCAGGCAGAGGAGGAAGGGCCTCCCTCTGACTTTCTCCAGCCTTGAGGAAAAAGAACATTCTGATTTAATGAATTCGAGTTTGAATATAATCAGATTTTCTCTATAGCAACAGCCCCACCACACAATCCTCTGGGAGCTGCAAGCAATGAGCAGCCATCTCTGGGTGAAAGCCATCTCACACGCAGGCCACGGGAAAAGCTGCCATGGATACATGGACACCAGAGCTTTGCATGTGACAGCCACGTCTAGGCTGTAGACCAGAGCGAAGTGGGAGGAAGCAAGCCGTGCCACGGTCCTTTGATTCGGCAGCTTATAGGTGTTTCTGTAAAATTATGCTCCCCTCCGACTGGTAGATGGACTGAAAGTGGTTAGGCAGCCTAACCCAAGTCAGAACAGAAAGGGCTTGATCCCAGCTCGCGACTCATGATGAAGGTGATGGCACTTTGTGTTCACATCTTGCCTTTCAACTCATGGTCGCAAAGGACACTGATGTGGCCTCTTGACTGTGGTCGACAGGCTTCCCTCCTGGGTCCCCAGGCCCGGCTGCCTGCCCACCAGAGGTTCGTGCACCCCTCCAAAGTGTGGAGACGCTCTCGGGAGGCGATGGCATCTCCCGGCTGCTGCAGCTAGCTGGGGTCATGTGACAGAGTTCTGGCCAATGGAATGGGGTGGAAGGATGTATGTCACTTCCGGCCCGGCCCTACGCCCTCCCACGTGCTCCTGCCCTCTCTCTCCCATCCCATCTACTGGCTGGAGGGTGGACCTTGTGTGAGTGAGAAATTAAGTTCTGCTGTGTTCAACCCCCGCAGTGTGTGGGTTTATCTGTTACAGCAGGCAGCGCTCCACTAACACAGGTTTCCAGAGCCCAAGGAGGTAGGATGACTTGGTCAGGGGCCAAGAGCCAGCAAGGGGGAGGCCAAGCCCAGGACTCAGCCCATCAGTGGGGACCCTCCCCTGAGGACGAGCCACATCTCTTTGCCAAGCCACGGTCCAGCTAGCGCTGTCTTTGCTGACCATCTTCTCATCATCATTACCTAATTCAATGTTTTTAAGGTAATTCAATGAAAAATAATTCCCCATTATATTTGCCAAGTGCCTCATTCATTTTTTTTGAGATATAATGCACATACCATATACCTATTTAAAGTACAGGTCAGTGGTTTTGAGTATATGCACAGAGTTGTGCAAACATCACTACAATCTAATTTTAGAACACTTTCATGAAAAGAAGTCCTATAGCCATCAGCAGTCATTCCCCATTCCCCACCCCCTCCCCAGCCCCAGGCAAACACCAACATACTTTCTGTCTCTCTTGATTTGGGACATTTCATATAAATGGAGTCATATAATATGTGGCCTTTTGTGACTGGCTTCCTTCACTTAGCATAACGTTTTCAAGGTTCATCCATGTCGTAGCATGAATCAGTGCTGCATTCCTTTTTATTGCTGAATACTATTCCATAGTATGGATATACAACATTTTGTTTATCCATTCATCAGTTGATGGACATTTGGGTTGTTTCCATTTTTTGAATAATTCTTCTATACTGCTACGAATATTCATGAATGAGTTTTTGTGTGGATGTATGTTTTCATTTCTCTTGGGTCCATACCTAGGAATGGGACTGCTGCTTATATGGTAACTTTTGGACATTTTGAGGAACTGCCAGACTGTTTATAAGGCAGCTGCACCATTTTACATTCCCACCAGCAGTGTATGAGGGTTGCAATTTCTCCACATCCTTGCCAACACTTGTTATTTTCTGTCTTTTTGATTTTAGCCATCTAGTGGGTATGAAGTGGTACCTCATTGTAGTTTCTAGTTCATTTCCATAATGACTAATGATGTTAAGCATCTTGCACATGTTTGTTGGCCATTTGTTTACCTTCTTCGGAGAAATGTCTATTCTCCCCTTCGCCCATTTTTTTTTTTTTCCTGAGGAAGATTCACCCTGAGCTAACATCTGTGCCAGTCTTCCTCTATTTTGTACGTGGGATGCCGCCACAGAATGGCTGTCGAGTGGTATAGGTCCGCACCCAGGATCCAAACCTGCAAACTCAGGCTGCCGAAGCAGAGCACGCTGAACTTAACCACTACACCACGGGGCCAGCCCCTCCTTTGCCCATTTTTTAATTGGGATGTTTGTCTTTTTATTATTGAGCCCTAAGAGTTCTTTATACATTCTGGATGCAAGTACCTTATTACATATGTGATTTGCGAGTATTTTCTCCCATTCTGTGGGCTGCCTTTTCACTTTCTTGATGATGTCCTATGAAGCCCAAAAGTCTTAATTTTGATGAAACCTGACTCATTTTTATAAATTATTCCCGATGAACCGATTATTCTGAACAATTCCATCCCAGAACAGCAGCCATGCTCTCCCGGCCTGTCTGCAGAGACCACATCCCCAAGAAGCACGAAGATGATGCTCAAGATACGGGGATTTTCCGCTCTCCTCTCACATCATTTAAGAAGTATTCCCTACCTGGGAACAAAGTTGGCCTGAAGATACAAGTGACATTCATGCAATGGAATATTACGCAGCCACTAAAATTATGGTGCAGATCTACATAACGGCAGTATGTTTAAACAAATGAAGTGAAAGTATCAGGGAACCAAGCACCACCTAAGGTCTAAGCCTGTCTTTATTTTCCCCAATTGAGGCATAATTTACTACAGAAAAACAGGCAAAAGTTAAGTGTACAGCTCAATGAATTTTAACCTATGTGTGTATCTATATAACCACCACCCAGACCAAGAATATAGAACATTTCCATCACCCCAGAAAGTTCTCTCATGCCCCTTCCCAGTCCATATCCACCCTGTCCCCACCTATGGTACACACTATTTATTTTTTGTGTGTGTGAGGAAGATCAGCCCTGAGCTAACATCTGTTGTCGATCCTCCTCTTTTTGCTGAGGAAGATGGGCTCTGGGCTAACATCCGTGCCCATCTTCCTCTACTTTTTATATGGGATGTCGCCACAGCATGGCTTGCCAAGCAGTGCGTCAGTGCGCACCCAGGATCGGAACCTGCGAACCCCGGGCCGCCACAGCAGAGCGCACGTACTTAACTGTTGCCCCACTGGGCCAGCCCCGGTACACACTATTTTGACTTTTACCCCTGTCGATTAAATTTGCCTGTTCTTGAACTTCATATACATGGAATCACACAGTACGTAGTCTTTTGTGTCTCTTTTTTTTTGTTCTGTTAATGTTTTTGAGATTCATCCATGTTATTGTGAGTATCATCAGTCTGGTCTTTTTGTTATTGCTGTGCGTTGTTCCATTGTGTGACTACTGCACGATTGGTTTATCGTCTTTTCTCAATGGACATTAATCCTGTCTTCCTTTAAAGAAAAATATAAATATTTGAATGGAGAAAAGTGTGGAAAGAAAAATGCCAAAATGTTGAACAGGGATTGCCCTGGGTAGAGCGAGGCACTCAGTCCACTGGTAGCAGAGGGAGGGAGGGAGGGAGAGCAGGAGGCTGGAGCAGGCTGTGAAGAGGAGGAGACCCAAGGCGGAGGAGTTTGCAGGAGGCTGCTGGCTGGGGAGGTGGGACGGGGGAGGGCGCTCAAGGAAGAGGGGGACGAAGGAGGGGATTAGAGCAATGCTAGCTGCTATAACAGACCTCCGTGGGGTCTGGAAAAGAATGGGGTGGGTGGGAAGCTCCAGAATGCCTGGAGATGAAGTCAGCCATCCATCCACACGCTCAACAGATCTCTCCTGCCCACCTACTATGTGCCAGGCCCTGTGCTGGGGGGCCGGGAATCTCAGGCATTTTAGCAGTAAATTCACTGGACACTTCCGAGCTCCTTGATGTCTGGGGCAGCATTCAAAGTGTGGAGTGTGGTGGAGACAGATTCAAGTTCATCCTGCGACACACCAGCTGCATGTCCTGAGTTAGTCCATTCCTTCTTAATTTACCAGACACTCAAGTCAGGCTGTGCACCCAGGCCTGTGACGGATACCAAAAGAACCAGCCCGACACGGGCCCTGCCTGTGCAGAGTCATATTCTAGATGGAGAGAAGACAGGCCAAACTCAAACTAATCAATAAAATAATCGTAGGTTGTTCATGAGGGATCCAGAAAGAAAACACCAGGGTCGAGGTATTGAAAATCCTCCCTTATTTATTCTAAAGTAAGTTTGCATAAATACTCACATGGTTCAAAATTCAAAAGGTATAATAAGTGAATAATAAAATAATAAAAGTGAGCTCTCTCTTCCATCCCCCTCTCCAGCCAGTCAATTTCCCTCCCCCAAAGCAAACAATTAATCATAGTTTATGTGAATTCTTCCACAAATATTTTAGGCTTTTATAAATAAATAAATGCATGAATACACATACCCACCCTTCCTGTCACTCAGTTTAGCATAATCCTAAAGGACTGGACCCTGAGGAGTGAGGAGGAGTCAGCCTTGCAAAGTGTGGTGAGAAGAACATTCCAGAAAGAGGGATGAGCAGGTGAAGCCCCAGAGGACGTTCCGAAGGCTCAGAGGTGCGGGCAGGACAGTGTAGACCGGCTGTAATTAGGACCACTCTGAGGAAGTTCCCAGGGTGAGCCAGTGGATCGCCCCCCTTCCCACCCAAGGCTGCACATCTGGGCGAGCTCACCCACTCCTCACCCCTACTCGGGAGAACTCCTCATCTGGTGTCAGGCCACCTGCTCATCAGTGAGGAGGAGGTGGCGTTTATGAGACTATAGCTCACTTATAACTAGGAGCTGCAGGTGGCCAGCTTTGCCATCTGGTAGGGCCTGACACCCCAGTCTGAGGTTGGCTCACCCCTAAACAAATAATACTCCCAATGCAACAAGCCACCTTCAGGAAGGGCCCCGAAAGGCTCAGCGACATTTGTGACGGATCAATAACAATCATACTTATTCTTCACCCCCTAAGCTTGGGGCTGCATCTCAGGAATTGAACCACCTTGAATATCTAGCCCACCGCTAGGGGAGGTGGAGGAAGGAGGGCAGGTAAATGGGATGTATATTTGACCCATGGTTCTACAAATACTGCCTCTGCCCTCACCTGCCTGGTGTCCACTCTGACTACACACCTTAGGTCAATAATGATGATAATTGCTACCATCTCTCAGGTCCTCACTGTCTGCCAGAGCCAGTCCCACAATAAACTGCCTGTATGGGATCCTCTCTCAAAGACGTCTCAGCGGACCCATCTTCCACCAGCCCAGCCTGCACTCAGGACCTCACAGTGTCCACTTTGAACTCAGCTGTCCAAATCTGACCCCTCCGCCCCCTTCGGTTGTCCGACAACACGTGGTTTACCTGCGTGGTCTGGAAGTTCTTTTACTTCCTTTTCCCTGTGCGTGTTGGTGGCAGGGAAAGGCAAGGAAGAGTCTTCCCCTTCTTATCTCCTCGGTTTTACTACCTTGGCTCTGGCTTACCAACCGGTTGCGTGCCATCCTTTATTGCAACTCTTATATTTCCTGACTATTATTTTTCTTCCCTGCTGTCCAGTCCCTGCCCCCTGTTGCTTTTTTTCCTCCAATCTGCTTCCTCCTGGAAATGCTTAGCCATCGGATCTCTGCACCCCCACAGCCCTTCTCCCTCCTCTGGTCTTTCTTTCCATTGCCTGCTTGGAAACACCTGTGTTCTTTCTTTCTCTCCCATCAGACCCCACACTGCAGACCACATCTTATAACCTTCCCAGAGCTGCGTGGCATCCAGGACCATGAAATCAGCCAGTATTTTAATTGCCACCCCTGCCCAAGCACAGTGGTCGTGTGCCCGTGGTTAGCTATCATCACACGGTCAGGAGCAAACACACTCCCTGGGGAGCTGCCCACCTCTCCGCCTGGTGTCACTTCCTGTCAGGTTTCTAGGCATCTGGCACATGGCCCTGCCCACCGGTTGGGAGGGAAGCAAGTCCTGAGCCCCAGGAGCTGGTTACACCCAGCATGCTGCCTCAGAAGGACATCTCCAAACCGCGTGCAGCTCCTTGCAGGGGAGACCCTGACTGCCTTCTTCCTCCCGGGTGTGTCTTGCAGTATTATTGTAAGACAGTCACTCATTCATTCAACAAACATTTACTGACCCCTCCTATGCGCCAGACAGTGGTTTAGGCCCTGGGGAGACAGCAAAGATGGGTATCTTGCAGACAACACAGACAAAAGTCCCAGACGCACAGTGCTGCAGTCTGGTATGGGAGGGCCAACAATCAGTTGGATAAATACGTAAAATGTCTAGTCTGGTAGCTGGGGATAAGGGCTAAAGAGAAAAATAAAAAATAAAAAGGGAAGGGGGATGGAGATTGTGGGTGAAGGGGGGAGGAGTGGAAAGTGGTGATTTTTATTTCCCCCAATTTATTTTTTTTAAAGATTTTATTTATTTATTTTATTTCACCCCAAAGCCCCAGTAGATAGTTGTATGTCATAGCTGCACATCCTTCTAGTTGCTGTATGTGGGACGTGGCTTCAGCATGGCCGGAGAAACGGTTCGTCAGTGCCCTCCCGGGATCCGAACCCAGGCCGCCAGCAGCGGAGTGCATGCACTCAACCGCTAAGCCGCGGGGCTGGCCCTATTTGCCCCAATTTAAATTTAAATCAGTGGTTCTCAATCTGTGATGATTTTGTCCCCAGTGGACATTTGGTAATTCTATTCATGTTTTTTTTTTTTTTATTGAGGTCACATTGGTTTATAACATTATATAAATTTCAAGTGTACATCATATTACGCCTTCTGTATAGCCTACATCACGTTCAAGACCAACAGTCTAGTTGCCTTCTGTCACCGTACACAGGTGCCCCTTTACCCCTTTCACCCTCTCCCACGCCCCTTCCCCTCTGGTAACCACCAGTCTGTTCTCTGTATCTATGTGTTTGTTTGTTGATTGTCACAACTTGCGGGGGTGGGGGGATGCTACTGGTATCTAGTGGGCAGACACCAGGGAGGCTGCTAAACATCTACAATGCACAGGACAGCCCCCATGACATAGAATTATGCAGGCCAAAATGTCCACAGCACTGAGGTCGAGAAACCCTGATTTAAATACAGCGATGAGGTGAGGCCTTACTGCGAGGCTGTGTATGTACACATACCCGCCCTTTCCACACAGGTTCTAGATAGCCAAAGCTGATCTCTTGATGCCCCAAACTCCTTTCGATGGAAATCTTTGTAAACTCACTTACTTCCCTTATGAGAAAGTGGCAGACACTTGAGTATAGCAGCTCAGGGAAGGTTGGGCTAATCAAGAGAAGAGAAACAGGACGAAAAAAAATGAAATGGGGAGATGAGGGCAAAGCACAGAGAACTGGGTTAGGGGACAGCTGGGCGGGTTTCCTCCAATCCAGGATGATCAATCAATGAGTGATTATTTATTCATTCATTCAAGAAACCCTGAGCACTAATCCTGTGCCCCGCTCTGTTCGACACAGGACATAACAGGATGAAAACGCATCATCCCTGCCTCCCAGGACCTCATGGTCTAAAGGCGAAGAAACTCAAGCTACAATCTCTGGTGGAGGTAAGCTCCTAACCCCCTTGACTGGGGGGAATCAAGGAAGGCTCCCCGAGGAGGTGATGCCTGGTGGAGCTAAGCGTTAAAAGATGCATAGGTGCTTTCCAAGGTGGTGCTCTGGGTCAGTCTGAAACTGCCAGCACCAGCAGGAGACCCTTGGATGCAGGAATCGCTCAGCCTTGCCTAGGCTAAGCGGTCCCTCTGCTCAGAGATGCTCCAGCAGGACCTGGGAAATCAGGTGGCAGGTATTTCCTGCCCACACACGTGTACTCTACTAGTACACAGAGCCAGGATCAAGTCTATCTCTGGGAAACATTTCTGAGATTTCTACAATCAGCTATGACAGCAATTTTTGGCTTGAAATTAAGATGGTCTCATTCAATTCCATTCTTAGCTGAACTCTTTCTGTCTGTATGGAAATTTGGAAGCAAGTTTTAGAAATTCTGACTTCCAGCCGCTGACGATCCTTTGTGACAGCATGCTGTATTCTTATACAGCGATGAGCTACTCCAAAGCTGGCAGATGAAGAAAGAGAGAGAAGCAGGCAGGCACGTGCTCCACCATCCCCCAGTTCACCAGAGAAGTGCCCCATCCTCATCTGCTGCAGGCCACACCTGCTGGACTTGGCCTTGTGTCCCTGGTCATAGCTAGTAATTCTCCTCAAACCATCAGCTGCAGGTGAGATGAGAATAGGTTAATTGGGTTCTGAAGGGTGAATAGGAGTTCACCAGGTACAGTTGGTGGAGAAGAGAATGTCCAGGGAACAGCATGTGCAAAAAGCATGAGCAGTTCGGTTCTGCAGGAACAGAGGATGGAGAGAAGGCAAATGCCAGATCTTGAATGGTTTTTCTTGAACTAAGATTTGAACTTCTAGAGATTCAGGGGGAAGGGCCAAACGAGACTTAATTTTTAAGAAAATCACTCTGGCAGCATATGGAGAGGAGACTGGAGCGGGAAACAAGTACAGCCAAGAAGCCAGTTAGGAAGCTGTATTGGTCCAGGCACGTGTGATGGAGGCCTGGACAGGAGCGGGGGCTGGGAGGTGGGGTGGGAGGGGTCAGATCTGAGGGAGGACCCAAAGACGTGTTCAGAGCTGACCATGAGGCACTGCGGAGTGAGGCGGGCGGGCTTAAGCAGGCAGCTGCCTCCAGTATGCATGGCATGCATTCAGGCAGGCACTGAAGTGGCCCCTGGGGTCCTTCCCTAGGGATCGAGCAGGCAGGATTCCACAGGGGAAGAACCAAGAGACCTGATTTCCAAGGCATTTCTTGCCTCGGCCCTGGAAGTTTTTACATTCCTCCTAATCAGGGGCAGCTGGCCACAGAGAAGCCCAGAACAGGGTCCTGAAGGGGAAAATGGGCAACTTCTAACAACCTCTCTGCTGAAAGCCCTCACTTCAGCAGGACTAGCCCGTTCTTTTCTGAGCTGTCAGATGCAGGACCAGCAGAGGGATCACCGATCTGAGCCCACGCCCTTTCTGTACACAAGACACAGAGGACCAGGGGAGGGAGTGACCCACCCAAGATCACAGAGCAGAGCCGCGGCTGGAGCAATTCTTGGGGCTTCAGCTCCAGGGCTGTTTTCTGTTGCATAATGCCACGGCTTTCAGAGTCTGATTTTGAATAGGATAAAAAATTAAACTCTAAACCACCCATCCTTAACTGATGCCTGAAATTATACCCATTAGAATCACTCCTTTAGGTCACTGAATTCTCTCCAGGAAATGAGAGCATGAAATTCAAATGTGTGTGTGAGAGAGAGAATGAATTTGAGCCCAGGAAGGCAGGGGCCACATCTGCATGCTGGAGCTTCTGCAGAAACAGTAGAGCTTCTTTCCTGCTGTTGACAATTGCTTGGTAAACACACAGTGAACTGGAGAAAATTCCTTCCTCCTCTGGAGACACACGACAGGACCCACAAAGTGCGATAGAGGAAAAGATTCATTATGACTGGAGGATCTGAGAAGGTCTTCTAGAAGAGCGGACATTTGAGCTGGGTATTAAACAGGGTGAGATCCTGGGTGGGTGGGAGGGCAGGTGGAACATCAGGGAGAGTGTACAGGTGCCTGGATTCCTGGAATAAAGGCAGAGAATCTCTGGGAGGTGTGGCTAAGGTACAGGCTCCATGGTGCTGCCACGCCCTCCACCGATGCCCATGGCAGGCATCGCTAATCAACCACAGCACTCTTTTCCACGGATCCCAGACTTGACCTCAACACCCTTCTGCCCGGAGCACTCCAGGCAGCCACTAACAATCGATCCACATGATAAAGTCCACGCGAGATGTCTGAGCTGTGAGAGGAGGAGAGGAGAGGAGGCAGGCTTGGGTGCCAAATGCCAGGCTGAAAAACTTCTTCCTCTGGCTATTTGATGATATTAAGGAACTGCAGTTTAATGTTTTAGGTGTGACCATGGTATTGTGGCCATATTTTTAAAGAGTCCTTATCTTTTAAAGAGACATACTAAAATATTTATGGATGAAATGGCACAATGTCTGAAATTTACTCTAAAATTGTTAAGTCCCAGAGAGTGAGGTGGGAGAATGGAGAGGGGAGATGTCATAGCCATACCATAGAGTATTATTTGTCCATAAAAAGGAATGAAGTACTGACACATGCTACAACATGGATGAACCTAGACATCATGCAAAATGAAACAAGCCAGACACAAAGGCCACCTATTGTATGATTCCATTTTTATGAAATATCCAGAGTAAGTAAATCCATAGAGACAGAAGGTAGATAAGTGGTTGCCAGGTGTAGAGGGGGGAGGGATGGGGACTAACTGTTAATGGGTGCGGGGTCTCCTTTTAGGTTGACGAAATGTTTTGGAACTAGATAGAGGTGATCGTTGGACAACACTGTGAACATATGAAATGCCACTGAATTGAACACTTTAAAACGATTAATTTTATGCACTTTGGAAAAAAAAAAGATGTCCTCAAAAATAAAAATGTTCTTATCCAAATAAAAAATATTAATAAAATAAAATACACAGGAGTTAGACATGTGCAGATGGAGAGTCTGGCGAAGAGGACACTTTTGCTCTAAAGGATTTTGCACGAGATTTGTAGACAGACACCCATCGTAAAAGGCACATCTATGATTTGGGAGGAAGAGTGAACAAGTAACAAAAAAAGGCCAGTGACCATACTCCAGCTGCCTCCCAGGTCTTGGTCCCCCAGGGCTACCACACTTTGCTTCCATCACCCTTTCTGGAACCCCAGCCCTCGCCTGCGCCAGCTCCTCACACCTGCCCTCGGTGACGCCTCTCCTGCGAATCTGCAGAAGCGAGGAGAGGCGATTCTGATGGGCTGACTCTGCAAACCAGGAAAATCCTGTGGATTTGAGCACCTACATCTGCATCTATACAAATAAATAAAAACCTGTCTGCCCACACCAGCCCTCTCTGCCCACAAACCTTCTGTCTGATAGGCAGCGTCTCTGTAACCCCCTGGCACAGCCCTGTGGTCAGCCTCCATTGAAGTCGTGTGCATCACACAAACCAGGGGCCAGGTGTGCTGGGCCTGCCTCAACCTGCCCGCCCTCCTCAGCACAGGTCAGAGGCCCAGGCATCTCTGGGGTGCCAGATGCGTCACAGGCAGCAGCTGCATCCATATTTTTCACTGGCTCAGAGAGGGCGGGAGGAGGGTCTGTGAGTGCCCTCCTTCCTGGAGTGCAGCGGTTGTTAAAGCTAAGCGTGCATGAGAATCAGCAGGAGGCTGTTTACACTCAGATCGCTGCGCCCCACGCCCAGAGTGTCTGATGCAGGCGTCTGGGGTGGGGCCTGATAACCTGCATTTCCAACAAGTTCCCAGGTGATGCGGAAGCTGTTGACTCAAGAACCACACTTCGAGAACCACTGTTTCAATAGCTTAGTATCCTAAGATTTCCACAAAGCTCAGACAATACTTGAGCACTCAGAGAAATCCTGGGATTCGGGTCTTTCGTGGGACCCCGCAGCTCAAGACGCATGTCCAAAGTCACCAGCATCTCTCCGCATGCTCCTGCGTTCCTGGAGGACACCGGGGCTCCTGGCCAGCTCTCTGCATTTTCCCTTCTCAGTCAACCCATGAACAATTAGTGAACACCAAGATGCTCAGTGCACACTTAAATACCACCTACCAGGTTAGTGTTTCCTGTCCATGAGCTCATGAGTCCTTTCAATGACCCTGTGACTCAGGGCAGGTTTGATTGCTCATTTTGCAAACTCAGGAAGGTAGTGACTTGTCTAAGATCTCACAACTAAAGAACAGTGGGGCCTGGAAGAGGACCCGGGCCTCTGCCCCTAAACCCTGCTCAACACCACCACAGCAGAGTCCCCCCCAGAAGCCCTGTAGTCTAAAGTGTCTTACTTATACAAGGTGTCCACTCTTACGGGTAGCTGCAACCTAGAGAGGCAACAGCTACAATCCAGCTGGTCCAGGGGCAAAGGAGCCCAAGGAAGGCACCTAATGAAGTTTTGGGATCAAAAAAGAGGCTTCTTGAAAGAGAGAAGACTAAGGGAAGTTTGAAAGAGGAGTTAGCCAGAGTGACACGGCAGGGCTGGAGAGAGAACAGTGTTCTAGGCAGAGGGAACAGTAGATGCGAAGGCTTAGAGGCAAGAGAGAGCAGGCCTGCTTGAACAACTGGAACAAGGGCAGCCAGAGCACAGGGTTCTGCTAGGTGACAAAGGATGAGGCCAAAGACATGGGCAGGTTGCCTAAGGGTCTTATGAGAAGAAGAAGTGGGAGCTCACCTCAGCCATCGCTGGCAGGAGGGAAAACTGGTATTGCTTCGGAAAACTGTTAGGATGCAGCGACAAAAATAAAACACATGTCAACCCTTTGATTTAGCAAGTCCATCTCTGAGTACAATCCAGAAGAAACAAGTGCTTATATCCACCAAAAGACATGCCCAAGAATGTTCTGAACAGCACTATTCATAAGAGCCCCACACTGGAACCACCCACAGGGAAACAGATAAATCGTGGTACATTCATACAAAGGAATACTACACGGCAATGAAAAATAACCAACTACTGCTCCCCACAACCTGAATGAGTCTCACAGACATAATATCAAGCAAAAGAAGCCAAGACACATGTACACAAAGCCTACATACTGCATGGTTCCACTTATATGAAGTTCAAGAACAAGCAATGCTCATCATGGTGACAGGAATCGGGATGGTGGTTACTGCTGGGAGTGGTATTACTGGGAAGGGGCAAGGGGGAGCTGCTGGGGTTCTAGAAGTGTCCTACATCTGGATCTGGGTGGTGGTTACATAGGTGTGTGCACATGTTAAAATTCACCAATCTGTATGCTTAAGGTTAAGGCACTTTGCACACTTTACCGTATGCATATTACACTCAATAAAAAACCCATCGAGAAACATACTTATAATTAGTGCACCTGCTATATGTATATTATACCTCAATTTTTTAAAATGTTGAAAATGGGAAGTTTGGGGTTCATAGCTCCTCGACAAACCAGAGGAAGGAAGCAATCAAGCAAGACTGAAGGAATCCCCGCTCCCCACAAACCAAGCCCCCCACCCTATCCCAGTGTTGCCCACTTCCTCCACCATCCTAGACCTCTGTGCAACTGCCCTCCTGTTCCTTTTATACCCAATCCCCATCCTCTGAGAAGCCAGCCATCCATGGTGAGACCCCGTCAGGCCACCACCAGCTTGTCAACCACCCCCACGGGTGAAATTACACAGGGGTGACACAGAGCTAAAACAAGAGGGATGACATTCTGCAGTGGCTGGGACTGTGCAGAGGCAACCCTCACCAAATAAACGTTTACAGGCACAGAAGAAATGAAGCCCAACAGCCAAGGCATGTAAAATTTCAAGGCAAAGCTTCCACTCTTTGGAGGATGTCTTTTAGGGATTTCTTCAAAGTAATGTAACCTTCAGAAAGGAAAAGCTAGTTGGTCCTCTCATTAAAGAGAAGTTGTCTCAAATCCAAGGCTGTTCTTCCTGGCTCTTGCAGTTGTAAAAACTCCCCTAGCAGAGTCTGCCAGACGGCCAAGGGCTCCTGGTGAACAGGCTGGTGCTGGGTCCCCTGGGGGTGTCGTCAAAACATTCCAGGTCCTCAGGGACCCCTCCACTAACCTTTCAGTATCCTGGCACATCAAAACATTCTGTCGGCAAAGAAACAGCTTCAATACAAAGAGCTTCTCTTTGACATCCGTAGAGCCCTCTACAGTTTTTAAAGCATCTCATGTACGATAGATTATAGTGCTTAACCCTCCCAGTGACCGTGGGTCAGCCCAGTTTACCGGCATCTTTTGGCTGACTGTACTTTGTGACCCTGTCACATTTTGCAGTCCCTCTAAGACATCCAGATCCTAATCCCTAGAATCGGTGAATGTTACCTCTATGTGGCAAATGGGACTTTGCAGACGTGATTAAGGATCTTGAGATGGGGGGACTTCCCTGAATTCTTTGGATGGGCCAAATGAAATGACAAGGGTCTTTATTGGAGGGAGGCAGAGGGAGATCTGACCCAGAAGACAGAAGAAAAGGCCATGGACAGAAGCAGAGTTGGAGAGAGAACGTGAGCTGCTGTTGGCTTTGAGGATGGAGGAAGGGGCCACAAGCCAAGGAACACAAGTGGCCTCTAGAAGCTAGAAAAGGCATGGAAACGGATTTTTCTCCTAAAGCCTGTAAGAATGTAGCCCTGCTGGTACCTGGGCAGTGGGGCCACATCAGATTTCTGACCTCCAGAATTGTAAAACAATAAATTGGTGTTCTTTGAAATCAAGTTTGGGGTAATTTGTTACAGCAGCCCAGGAAACTAACCTCCTTATGATGCTGTGAGGTACTGAATATCAGAACAGCTTTTCTGTTCTCAGAATTTCCCACTCATGACCTAGCGGGCTGGCGTGCAGTGGGGGCTCCATCAACACTGGCTGCACGAAGGCAGTAGATGGTGAGAGTCAGAAGCACAGGACTTGGAGACAGACAGACAGACCTGGGTAAGATCCTGGCTCTGCCATTTCTCAGCTGGGTGACCTTGGACAAGTTAACGTCTCTCTCTGAGCCTCAGTGTCTTCATCTATAAAACAGGTACGGTCAGTCACCTCTGATTCCAAGAGCTCATGCAGCGGGGTGCGTAGTTTAGCGGCCCAGGAATAATGATGCAGAGAAGGTAGGACTTCTAAGAATGTGTGGTACACACAGCTGCAGCAGAGATGAAAACACGCTTGGAGCGAGTGTAGCTCTCTGAAAGAGCAGCTGTTGATGCTCTTATTATCATCATTAACATCCTCCTGGCCACCTGCTAGGCTCCGACCCGACCAAGCTCTTGTGTCGAATTCTTCATCTCTTCCTCCCCAAAAGACCAAGAACAATTCAAGCAGCAACCACCTTGGAAAAGGCTCTAGCTGACTGGAGCAGGACCGGGGCTGTGGCCCTGGTTACTGGAGACAACATTCACAAGCAGAGCAGGAGGTGTGGTGCTTCCTGTCTGGCTGGGGCTTGGCTCCCCGGCCAGGAAGCCACCTGCTGCAGGCCTGTGCTGAATGGGAGCTGTGCTGCCGGCCATGGCTCTGTAAACAGATGCCTCCTCCCGCCCACGCAAATCTGCGTCCTACAGAGCCCACTAATACCCGGGACTGCAGGCTGCCTACGCCAAAGACGAAAAAACCCAGACACCCGCATCCTCCCTGGAAACGTCATTGGCCAGGGTAGCCGCCTGTCATCCCCCGAGGCTCCCCGTGTCAGGCATGGCTGGGGATGATCACTTTCGCAAACAAACATCACCCCACCAGAATGCAGGTGAGGGAGGGGTGAGATGGGCCTAACAAAGCCAGCTGGGGAATAGGAAGCGATATCGCCCTCCGGAAAAGTCATCCGGTCTCGCCGTATCCAGAACCCAGGAAATAAATTCCCACAGCCTGTGACCCAATAGGTCTCCCTCTCGGTATTTGTCCTAAAAGATCATCAGCAATGCGGGCCGAGAATGAATGTGCAAGAAAGTTCATCACAGCAGGATGTATCAAAAATCGTGAAAAACTGGAGGAGACCTGAATGGCAAACCGTGGCTAAATAAATCATAAAGAGAATTCTCAGGCAGCCAGAAAAATGATGTTTATCCAACATTTAAGACATGGGAAAATTCTGAGATCATAATAGAAAATGAAAAAGAGTGAGATCTAAAATTATATATCCAATCTACTGAAATTGCTGATGGTAATGATAAGCATTTATTGAGTGCTTAGTGTGTGCCTAGTACTACTCACGTGATTTCTCATAGCTTTGCTGCAAGCCTGTGGGGAAGGTCTGACTTTAGACCCACTTCACAGATGAAGGGACGGAGGCATGGAGAGAATAGGTCTTTAGCTCAAGGTCACTCAGCCTGTAGGCAGTGACACTGGGACCAGAACGCAGGTCCACATGACTGCATGTTATACCACTTATGTTAAAACCATTGACACATATACAAGAAAAAAGCCAGAAAAGCAAATATATTAAAATGTTAATGGTAGCCGTTTCTGGGTGGTGCCATTTGGGATGATTTTTATTTTCTTCTTTATATTTTGGGTATTTTCCAAATTTTATACAGTGGACATGTGCTACTTTTAAAACCAGAAACTGTGCTATTTTAAAAAGCCTCCAGGGATTTCATAACCCCCCCGAGAATAGTTTAAATAACAGCGACACAAACAAAGACCAGTAATGAGGGCTCTGCCCTCCCAGGACTCACCCACCCCCACTCCAGCCCCCCCACGATATGATCAAAAGCCTTACTGTCCTACGCATTGATTTCCCTTCCTCGGAGATGACGCCCTCGACTTGAAACAGCTTCAGGTCAAAAGCCTGAGAACAGCTCTTGCCCTCTGCACGCTCAGCGGGCAGAGGGGACCCTCTGACCTCATCTGCTCTCTGATTCCCAGGCTGGTGGCAGGGTGGGAGGGGAATCACTGCACTCGTGCCCCCACTAAAAACACAAGGAGGGGTGGCTGGGAGCTGGAGAGAAATCATCAAGGTTCGACACAAGCAAGCTTAGGGCAAGATAAGGCTCTGAAACGTCAGGCCTGGGAGAGCACAGGATGCCCGTGGGGGCGTGGGGACAGGAGGCCCTGAGTCCGTGCATCTCCTAGGACACGGCCAATTCACTCCTAGCACACCCAACCAGCCATCAACCGGCTCTGATGGAGGCCACCAAGTAGCAGGAAAAAGAAGTACATAAGCGACACAGAGCAGAACGCAATATGGCACGTCGCCTTTCATGGCTGTGAGAACAAATATAAATGAGAGATGATTAGAAACCAAAAAAATAAGAATGACGATAATTATGTCAGAGTGAATGGACTTGAAGATACTTTTCTTTCTTTTTCTCTCCTATTCTCCAAGCTTTCTCTAATTTGTTTTCATATCATATAAAATAAACATATATATATTCCTAAGCCCTTCTGGGAAGTCTGCCCGGCTCCGTTCTTCACTGGTCCCTCTGGACCCACGGCCAGGAGCTGTTTCCAGCTGACTCTGGGCCCCTGACCCGGCCGGCAGGAGTGAGTGAGGCGCATAAACCCAGCACCAATGCAGAAGGGCAGGGCCATGCTGGCGCACCACCCCTGATGCGGCCCTCTCTGGTTTGTAAAATGAAAAAAAAAATCCATGGCAACATGGGGCTGAGCTGTCCTTGCGAGGCTGAGAATGGGGTCCAGGCCCCTTCCCGCCCTCCTTGGGGTCATCAGACAAACCTGTGGTCTCTAGAAACGAGGTCTGGTGTTCTAAATGGTAAGGAATGAGGCAGCATGAGGGGGGAAAAAAAAAAAAAAACCCTCACTCCCCACAGTCTCTCACCTAACGCTCCAGCTAACATTCACTGAATGCCGGCAGGGAAGGTGGCAGTCCCAGCCTGGCTAGGGGGCGGCGTGGGCTGCAGAGAGGAAGCAGGCACTCCCTCCACACCATCACTCACGAGAACGGACCAATGGGATGCTGGGGAGGAGGAGGGCGAGGCGAGAAGTCTGCCCTGGAGGGCTGCTCCACCTCCCCACGCGACCCCCTCCCCACCCCCTCACCCCACACAGCCAGGAGGGTGGGTCAGCCTGCCTGCTGAAGAACCTAAAATGAACGGGTAGGATTCATCCATGTTTCTAGAGGTATTTGCTGAGCATCTACTACGTGCCAGGTCCCAGACGAGGCTACAGTGATGAGCAGGATGCACAGCCCCTGGTCACCACGGGGAAGCAGGCATTAACAAAGAAAACACCACTGTAGAATTACAAACTAGAATTGTTGCAATGAAGGAGAAGTCTAGGCCCTAGGACATAAAACCCCAGGATGCAGGAGAGGGGCTGGGGTGCTCATCCAGCATGCATGGGGAGGCCTTGCACACAGTCACTGCTCAGGGACCTACGGCAGGTTGGCCTAAGCCCACGGGCTTCTGGGTGGAAGGATCATATAGAGAAGAAAGACCCTGGAGACAGATCTGCGTCCACATGCCAGCTCCCCCTCCCTTCCTGCCCCTTCCTAGCAGTGTGATCTGGGGCAAGTTACTTCCTTGTCTATAATAACATGTAGAAAAGGACACTGATTTTAAAGTGCTCGGTTGAGGATTAGGATGTAATTCCCTGTACTGTTCAGTCTCCATTGCACACCCCTCCCTCCAATTCCTCCCCCATCTGGGAGGCTGATCCCTCCGCAGGCTGCATCACTGGGCACCCTTGTCCTCTGGCCACCTGCCGTGTTCCACCAATGGGAGACGCTGGCAGGACAATGGGGGCAGAGCGGGTCAGACGATTTATGCCCCCGCCCTCACCCCTGCCTCCCCAGCTGTGGGTTCAGCCAGGGCTGCATCCATCCACCTGGGCCCACGGCTCCTGCCGGGGACCCCTCACGAGGTATGGCTACAACTCCACCCTCTCTCCTCGCCCGTAACAGCTCCCCGCTGCTGCGAGTCCCCGAGTGCTGCAACCTCTTGTTGGGGCCCTCCTCCCGCCTCCGCCTCTGGAAACAGCCCTTCCGCAAGCCCTGCAGACTCAGTCCTGTGTGCTTCGTGCCAGGCTCCTGCCTGATAAGGCCTCGTGATATACTCCGTCCATTGTGGTCATGATTACAAGGTGAGGGCATTGCCCCTGGGGAAAATGGGTCCAGGCTGTACCGCTCACAAGCTGGTTAGTTCAGTCTAATCTAAGAGGTTGGCAGCTGGAAAGCATAAGATGGAGGCTCCAGGATAATCAGTTCAGAGGTCAGAGATATCATTCACTCAACAAACATTTCACCTCCTGCACGCCGGCACTGCGCCAGGTGCTAAAGATAGAGGTGAAGGGGAGACAGCCTTTATTCCCGGGGAACAGCCCAGGAAAGGCGACAGATGTAAAGACAAGCAACTGTGCACAATGGCATAACTGTGATAAGAGCTGAGAACTTCGAGGGGAGACACTGTTAGTCTGCATAGGGGTGGTGTCAGGAGAGGATTCTCAGAAGTGGTGTTGGGCTGGGCCTCTTTGGATGTGTAGGAGTTCGCTGGGCTGAAGGACCACTCAGGGAAGAGGGAAAAAAGACGAGGAGAGGTCTGGTGGGGCAAAGGTCAGTGTTCTCATGTTGACCAAAGGACCAGGTCACTTAAGTGACAGCTGGCCAGGACAGAAGAAAGACCCACAAACAAACCCTGCCACAGGACCTATGCACTTGCTGCTTTCTCTGCCCACCAAAGTCCTTTCCTCTCAAATCTTTGCAGAGCTGCTATGTCTCATTGTTCACCTCCTCAGAGGCTTCCCCTGACCACAAACAGCTTCCTGGATGAGAATCCTACAGCCACTGTGACAAAGGACCACACACACGGTAGCTTCAAACAACACAAATTGATCTTACAGCTCTGGAGGTCAGAAGTCTGAAATGCATCTCACTGGGCCAAAATCAAGGCTCTATTCTTTCTAGAGGCTCTGGGGAAAATCCATTTTTCTTTTCTAGCTTTTAAAGGCTTCCACATTCCTTGGCTTGTGGTCTCCTTCCATCTTCAAAGCCAGCAACAGCTGGTCAGGTCTTTCTCAAGCTACACCACTGACTCTGACCTCTGCCTCTCTCTTTCACTTAGAAGGACCCTTGTGACAACTCTGGGCCCATCTGGATAATCCAAGATAATCTCCCATCTCAAGATCCTTCACTTAATCACATCTGCAAACTCTGTTCTGCCGTGTAAAGCCACACTTCCACGTTCCAGGGATCAGAACGTGGACATCTTCAGAGGGCCAGTATCCTGACTGCACACTCCCCTCTCCCTCACCATCACTCTCCCGCCCTTCACCCCTCTTGATTGTCCTCCGAGCACTTCTAACATCCAGGTTCGGATTATTTGTGCACTTGTTTATGGCTTATCTCTCTCCCTACGATGTGAAGCTCCAGGATCTTATCTGTCTGGCCCACCTTGTGTTCCCAGCACTTAGAACACTGTCTGGCACAGGAGATGCCCAATAAAGATGCGCTGGAAGGGAGGGAGGGTAGGCAATGAGGCCCACCTGACAGCCACGCCCTGGCAGGCCTCCTGGCCCGGCCCTGGGGGGCAGCAGTTTTGAAAAGCCTGAATCTTGCCTGGCTCTTCCCTCATGGTCACTGAATCCAACCTCCTCATGGAGCCACCAAAGTTCATGTCCTAGAACAGTCACCCTCTGGGCCAAGGGAGGCCAGCTCACGGTTGGGGATCACTAGGCAGAAGGAGAGCCAGCCCAGGCCGAGGGCTGGTGGATGCAGAGCCAGCTGAGCAAACAAGGACTGGACCCAGGTGGGCATAGGGGCTCACGTGTCTGTAGGCACAAAGGGAGTGGCCCTCAGTAAGCAAGGCGCAGGGCCCCGGCCCATCCTGGGCTTGAGGGAACTCCTGTCCAAGATCTTGTGGCAGTGACCTCCTGGGAAGGAGGGACTGACTTCCCCACTCCCAGCCAGGGCCCACATTTTCATCTTGCACTGGACTCCACCAATTAGGTGGACAGGCCTGGGTATGGTTCATAAATATACAGACTGTCAAAGAGACTTATGAGGTAATCTAGTCCCAGGGCAGTAAATCCTTTACCCATGTGAAATACTCCCAATCCAGTGCCATGGCAGACATTGCTAATCAAACCCAGCTCGCCATCCCACTGAGCCCGGACTTGGCCCCACCCCTTACCTAGACAGTCACAACCAATCGATCGAAGAGGCAGCACAGTCCAACCCTTCATCTTATGGGCAAGGAAACGGGCCCCAGAGAGAATGACCTGCTGAGGACCACACAGAGCGTGGAGCTCACCCTCCGGCTGGCTGACTTTTTAGGTTTCCCAGGCAGCCTTTGTCAAATGATGAACTCTGAAAGCCGACTGCCGTCAAGCCCACACTCCTTTTGTAACGTGAATTACTCATGAGTTTTAGGAAGTTCCATTTCCATCTAGCAGGTTAAAATGGAGACACAGAAAACACTAGTTGGGTGGATGCAGCTGTGGGGAAGGCAGGACTCGGGGCAGGGCCCAAAAGAATGTTTGAGTGCCTCCCACACACCAGGCAGAATGCTGGGAGCTCATTCTTTAAAAACTTTTTCTTATTAGTAAAAACTCAACATATTGTGTGCAGAAAAATTAGGAAATACACACAAGTGAAAAGAGGAAAATATCAGATGCCCACTGGTCTACCACTCAGAGAAAGCCGCAGTCGGCAGCCTGGGGTCCATCCAGGGGCTTTTAAATGCAGCAAATGCTCCTCTTCCCTCTCATGAGTGCAGGAACTGCAGAGAAAAGGCCTCGACGGCCATCAGATGTGACAATGAGGGGCTCGGGCCTCTCCTCCCACCCCGAGGACCTGGCTGACCACCTGGGCACTGACCACCTGGGCACAGTGGCCCTGTTCAGAGGCAGGACACCGGTCTTGCTCTGGACCCGAGGAAAGGACACTGTGGGTCCTGACATCTAAGGAGGCTCGTCTACAGAGTAGACCCCAGCCTGGGTGCAGAGGAGGCCCCAGAGCCTGTGGGGCCCATGGCTGGGACAGTCGAGGGGAGAAGAGGCTGCTGCCAATAAGTGCCAGGCGCTTCCTGGACACGTCCAGTCCTGGTGTCAGGCCCACGACACAGGGGAAAAACAAAACAAGCTCAGAGAGGTCACCCAGCTGGCAGTGGCAGGCTGGGATTCCCATCACCCTGTAAGCCCACTGTCAGTGACACTCCCCACATGTAGTAATTATTCTGAAGACCAACAGTTCCACAGAAAATGGAATAAATAGCCCTGACCTCATCTAGACCATTCCCGATGTGCGCACCCCACTCTCTCCATCACTGCCATCGTTCCCCTCCACCTGACATGCCCTCCGCCAGCCCCATCTCTCTACCGGGCTGCTTTGTTTCCAAGGGGGCATCAACCTTGGGAATCCCATGGCCCCACGTAACACGTGTGCCCCCTGGCCCTGCTGTGCACACAGTCTGCCCGCACACAAAGCCGTAGGCATCCGCGGCACCCAGAGGGAGCCCAGCCCTGCCCCACGCAGCCTGTCCCTGGCCGTGCCACCTCGGGCAAGTCCCTAGTCCTCTCAGTGCTTTAGGCTCCCCCTCTGCCAAACAGGGATGACAGCAGCATCGTTCAGTGCACGGCAAGGCTCTGAGCTCGGTGTCTGCCTGAGTAAAGCTGGGGGGGACACTAGGATGCTAGTAGCTTGGTCCTGTGGGCCTATCAGAGCTAAGTGTTGAGTAAATATGGCTGGATGACTGGATCTTGGATATCTTCATGGTGCATCCTCTCTTTATGGTGTTCTCCGCAGCCTGGACATTAATAATCAGAGACCAGTTATAGAAAACACAGTGGGAGTAATAAAAATGGTGACCATGGGGAACCTGAGTGCCCCAGGGATTATATATACATTATCTCTTTGATTTCAGTAACAAGCAAGAGCGGAAGGAGTTATTGTGCTCATTTTACAGACAGGAAAACTAAGACCTAGAGAGGTTAGAGATTGGTCCAACACCCCACAGCAAAAATATGGCAAAACTGAGAATTGTGGTAGAGACTGTTGGTTGCCTCCATGACCCCAAATATCCATTCTCTTTTTCCTCCATAGATATAGGAACGCCTGTTCTTAACTGGGCACCACAGGGTCTATTTCCCAGCCCCCCTTACAGTTAACTGCAACCATGTGACCTAGTGCTGGCCAATGATATGTAAGCAGAAATGCCATGAGGCAGTTTCTTGAAACTTCCATTAACAGAGAGCTAGCATTCACCCCTTGACCCTTCTTTGTTGTCCTTTCCTCCATCCTGCTGCCTAAAACACTAATACAATGGCTGGAGCTCTAGCAGCCATATTGGACCATGAGGTCAAGAGCTACACCAAGGGATGGCAGTGCAATGAGCTAGAGGGAGGCTGGGTCCCAGCAGATTCTGTGGCGCAGATTGCCATACCAGCTTTGGACAGCCTACACAGAAATGTATATCTGTTTATGGCACTGTTATTTGGAGTTTTCTGTAATTCACAGCCAAATCTAATCAAGACTGATCTAGAGTCACCCCCAGGTCTGTCTCTTTCAGAGGCGGAGAAAGCAAAGGCAGGCCAGCTAGTGTGCTCCCAGGGAGGGCTCTGGGCTTGGTGCCCTTGGGGGTGAGAGGGAAAGGGGGGCCGTCAGACTCCTACCTGTGGCTCTCCCCGCAGGTTTCACTTTACTAGGCTTGAAAGAAGTCTGTAAAGTCTCATTTACAAGGTAAATCTATGCCTGAGGCTCAGCAGGGTTCCTGTGGCTTTTATGAGGAAGAGATTTGAAAGATCAGTTTAGAAAGCACTTATTTACATCAGTGGTCAGAGAACTAAAAAGGCCTCTTGTGTGCAGTCCTGTTTACATGGACACACCAGTGACACGAAAAAAACCACGATGAGGAGATTCTCAGCTCGTTGGTGGTGCCTTTCTTTGAGACTGATTGAGGTGTCATTTACAGACAGTAAAATTCACCCTTTCTTGTGTACAGTTCTGCAAGTTTTGATTAATAAAGTCACGTAACCACCACCACATTCAAGATATAGAATATTCTATCACCCCAAAGAGTTCCTTTGTGCCCCATTGTATTCAATCTTCTTCCCCTATAACCCAGCCCCTGACAGCCACAGATCCATTTTTTTGTTCTGATGATTTTGCCTTTTACAGAATATCACATGCATCAACTCACATGCAGAGCCTTTAGAATCTAGCTTCCTTCACTCAGCATGATGATCTTGGGATCCATCTGTATTGTCTTTGCTGAGCAGTATTCCACTGAATGGATGTACCACAATCTGCGTGTCCATCCACCAGTGGAGGGACATTTGGACTGTGAGAGAGGAGCGGCCCTGGGCAGCTTCCTCCTGTGTCCCCAAAGCCCAGGGATCCTTCCCTCCCACCCTCTGTGGAGCTGATACACAGAACAGGGACTGGGAACAGAAAAAGGGGGATTAGCGAGCTGATCTCATCTTCTGGCAGCTGCTGGGCCAGGAGTCGCAGCTGGGCTGAGGGCAGGCCCTTCCAGAGGGAGAGCTCGCCCCTCTGTCCAAAGGTGATACGTCCAGGTACTTAGTGTATCATATTCTTTGAGCCTCAGTTTCTTCATCTGAAAAATGGGGAGTTAGTAAAAGTAGCTCTCTCATGCGTGGTCGTGAAATGCAGGTAATCCCTTCACAAGGTGCCTGGCACATTGTAAGCACCCAAAGAGCGTTAGCTAGAAATAGAGGTGGTGAGGGTGAGCTTGGTTCATTGATTGGTCTCCTCAAAGGACCACCAGTCCCTGGGGAGCAGCTAAACATGCAAATTCTCAGCCCTGCCCAGACCTACTAAGTCAGAAGCTGGGGGTGGGGCCCCACAGCTGTGGTTCCACAAGCCCTCCAGGTGATTCTGAGGCAGGGTTCCTCCGCGGAAGCCGTGTGGACATTCTGGGCTGGATCCTCCTCTGTGGTGAGGGCTGTCCTGGGCGTTGCAGGATGTTGAGCAGCCTCCCTGAACTCCACCCACTCGAGGCGAAGAGCATCCTAGCCATTGTGACAACCAAAAATGTCTCCAGACATCGTCAAACGTCCCCTGGGGGCAAAATTGGCCGAATTGAGAACCACTGACCTGAAGTTTGAGAGCCGCTGTTCTACAGAGCATGAAGCAGACCCCCTCCCTGGAGGAGCTTATAGGGGGAATTGTTTTTAGTAACAGTAACCTCCACTGGAGGAGTTACCAGCTAGATGCGAGGCCTTACTCTTTGCGCAGCACCATTTTATTGACGAGGAAACGGGTTCCTAGGTCTGAAGACGCCTGGATCCTCACAGGCAGAGCCAGATTCAGCCCAGGCTGTCAGGCTCTCAGCTGCGGTATCTTCATGCCACTCACACCACCGCCCGACTTTCGCCGGCCGTCTCCCTTCCTTCTCTCTCCTCACCACAACTACACCTCTCCAGACAGTCCCCTTCCTCAGAGAGCTGCCCCATGTGGCTTTGTCCACTCAGGCCACCTGGGGGACTCCTTTGCTTTCATGCCTGGCTCTCCTAGGGCCATAAATCATCTCCCTGGGACCCGTGGCAGCCGGGGAGGGGCTGAGAGAAGCCCAAGCTTTGGCTAGACTGTTCTGTTTCATTTTTATTCTTGACTCCCACTCTTTCCCATTAGAACTGGCTTCACAGTTCATTTTGTCTGCATAAGTGCCAAGCAAGGGGTGCTTGGGGGATCCAGAACCCCACTTCTGAAAAGAAAGGCCGTGGCAGCCCTAAGTTTAAAACTCACCACAAATGTCAATCAAGAGCCATAAAATGTTTGACCAGGTCATCATTTTTCAGGGAACCCATCCTGAGAAAATACCACCCCAGAGTGAAGACGGCTGTACTGAGTGAGATGCTCAAGGTGGCGGCTCCATTCGGAAAGCAGCCTCACACCTCTCAGGAGGGAGCTGGTGAAGACAATTCCAGCCCGGGTGCTCGGTGAGGCATGGTGTGTCCATTCTCTGGGCACTGCTGGACCATCTCTGGACCAGGCCCAGAGAGGCAGCTCAGACCAGACTCTCCCACAAAGGGCTCACGTCTGATGGAGGAGTGGACAAGTTACGACAGTGTGACAATGAAGTGACAAGGGCTGAGACACAATGCCAAGGGCAGAGGGGGCCTCACCCAGCATGAGGCGCCAGGGAGGGCCACCTGACAGCATGGAAGAAGGCCCTGGATGAGACATTACCTGGAAAAATAAAAAGCAGGACTCAACCCAGTAATGCACACAAGTGTGAAAAATATGAACTCACATGAAAACAGACCAGAAGGGACAACACAAAGTAGCAGCGGCAGTTGCGTTAGGGCTGTGGCCCCAAAATATGGTTGTACGACCTTTATAACCATATGACAACAAAACCAGTGATTGCCACAGATGATTAACCAGTGGATGCTCCCCTGTGGATCACACCACCGTACCACACCAAGTGCTCCACACACATCATTAATAAGGCAGGCGCTGGTTTCCTCCAAGTACAGATGAGGAACAGGCCCAGGGAGGTCAGGGGGCTTGCCCTCGTATCCATGGCTTTTGTGGCACGCGAAGGCTCTGTTTTCAGACAGAACACTCTCTGAGGGCAGAACACTCTCCTGCCTTGCCTCCATCAGCACCACCAGCCAGAACTGCCCCACCAGCACCCCCAATCACCATTTTAACTCTAACCCCAAAGCTTCTAGAGCTGAGCCCACTTGGGGCCCAAACAGACGGACCAGTGGGGGTCTGTGGCCACTGGAAAGAGGACTCTGGCACATACTTGACCCATGTGCTCAGAGGCTGCCGATTTCCCTGCACCAGCTGTGCAGAGTCAAATCTAGACCTCCCTCGGATCCACATCCTCCTCCAGCCCAAATCCCGGCCTCCCAGGGCGCAGCACAGGCCAGCATCACCCGATCTGACTGGCGGCCAGTGGGTCAGCAGGGGCAGCTCATTTGCCTCCGCAGCATAACATCACCAACACATTTTGCTAAAGAAATGAACACTGCCAACAGGAGGGACAATGCCAACAACTGCTGTCCGTCATGAGGGTGACAAATGTCAGTCAGCTACAGAACGCTGAAAGGGGGGTGAAGACTTGTAGATCTCCTACCAGGTGTGGGGGCTTCACGGCCATCCCTTTATCTGAACAATCCCGCAAGGAAGGCAAGATTCATTCGCATTTTCTAGATGAGGCATTTGCGACTCAGAAAGGTGAAATAACCTGTCCAGGGTGGCAGGTGACGCTACAACAGGTGAGTTTCTTTCCTGTGATGGAGTCAGGGGTCAGGCAGAAATCAGGGGTACGAGTGCCCCTGGAGAGTCTCAGGGACAAACACAGGGCAGTAATTCAGAAGAGGGCTCGGGCTCAAAGACATTGCACAGGAAGAAGAGAACCACAAGCTCCAGAGTCTGCAAATTTAGCACTAAAAGGTCCTTAGAAATCCTAGTCTAACCTAGTCATGCTGAGTCGAAATATAATGCACGCCATATATGGAATGTTACATTTTCTAGTAGCTGTATTACAGAAAGTCAAACAAAACAGGGTGAAATTCATTTAAATAATATATTTTATTCAATCCAATGTATTATCATTTCAACATGTAAGCAAAATGTAAAAACTATTAATGAGATGTTTTACATGCTTTTTTTTCATAGTAAGTCTTCAAATTTTGTGTCTATTTCACATTCACAGACATCTCAATCTGGACGAGACACGAGTCCTCAACAGCCACTGGTGGCTGTCATAATGGACAGTGCACGTTTGACCCCTCAATTGGCACTAAAGAAACTGAGGTCAGAAGACCTCACTAAGTAACTCTCTTAGTGTTTGTCAACTACCACCATGTGGCTCTGAATGGGGCCAGAGCCACACACCTGTCAATCACAGGGCCAAACTCAATTTTGGTGTGAGATTGGTATGGCTTAGTGGAAAGAGCACAGGTTTTGGAGCAAGAAAGATCCGAAATCAAATTCTGACCCTGCCACTAACTAGCTGTGTGGCCATGGAACTTGTACTTGAACCACGTGCCTGCACCCCAAAACACACAGATGAGTAAAACTAAAGCCACCCCAACTCCATAGGCCAGCGTCAGAGCCAACCCGTGTACTATCAGCGGCAGGGAGCGCCTCTTTGGAGCTGAGCCTATTTGAGAGGAAGCAAATCATAGACCTTTTGATCCCTCCGATACTGGCCCAGAGCCGCAGTCTATTGCTTTGCTGAGTGGGAAAAAGCCAGAACCACCACCTCCACCTCCAGAGACACGCCCATCTTCACCCAGGGCGGGGCTCAAGGGCTCTGCGCACTCGGGGCTCCGGATCTAACATGGCCCTGAATGCAGCCTTTGTTGGCTCAAGTCAATGGAGCCGTGTCCATGAGCCACAGTTCTGCCCACCTCAGCGTCTGGGCGAGTGGTCCCCTCCGCGTGGCATGTTCCTCACTCCCTTCCATCTGGCTGACTCCCATTGATTCTGCTCATTTCAACTTAACATATCACCTCCTCTGAAAAGGCTTCCATGGCACCTGATGCATGGTTTCCTTGCTAGACACTCTCACAACAGTCCCCCATCACAGCCGTCATTATGCCCTGACGGGATCATGGGAACTGACTCCTACCATGGAGCAGAGGCTAGGTCTGTATCTCCCTGGTGCCTGGCACCAAGCAGACACTCAATAAATATTTGTTGAAAGTCGCTGTTGCATGAAGCTAGCTCAAGAACCAGAAAGGCTCTGGGTTGGTTTGACACAGAGGGAAAGCTGGCAATATTCTGGAAAACAGAAATAAAAGCTAGCATCTGCACCTGATGCATTAAGTAATTTTCCGTGGAATAATCCCAAAGGGTCAGGCATTATTGCGTCACTTTGCTGGATTCTTCCAACAACTGGCAAGTCCTCAGTTATAATGGACACAATTCACAGAACAACTATTACATCAACTATTGATTTCCCAAGAGGCTCAAAGCTGGAGCTTCGTATCAAAGAGTCTTTTGAGTGAGGGGCACAGGCAGTTACAACTCCTCTGTGTACGAGACAGCTCTTTGGAGAAGCACGGTTTCTCCCTCTCATTTGCATACATGTTAACCCTACTAGTCCTCAAACAAGTGGTACCACTCCCAGGTAGAAACATTGGGGGACTTGACTGTCACATGATTAGCATTTTGCGGGCTCAACCAGGATGCTAAATCTCCTTCAACATGTGGAACATCCCACTCAAGGAAGACCATCCTGCTCCAAAAACCAATAGTGTCCCCCAATACTCACACACTGAGGAATGCTGGCCACAAGCCAGCCTAGTGGATGTCTGGAGGGGGAAATGGTGGCAAGGGGAAAATGAAGTCAGGTCACGTCATTATTAATGAGGACCCACTAACACCATTCCCCCCCTGGGGCCTTTTCCCACCCAGCCTGGACTAGTCACCTTCTGAACACCCCAGCACCTTCCTGCCTCTGCACCTTGGCTCATACCAACGTCCTCACTCACCTGGAGGGCAATCCCTGCCAATCTCTACCTCCCCGAATCCCCAACCAACACAAGGTCCTGCTACACAGCACCTTGCTGGACGGCTCACTGCAGTCATCTCTCCCATCTCCAAAGGATTCCAGGCCTCCAACTAGACAACACACTTAGTGCTTGTCAACTACCTCCTGGGGTCTCCACAACATGATCCCCAAGTGTAGACACCAAGTCTGACCTCAAAATATTGACTAAGTGACCAATTCATTCATGTCATTCATTTGAGCCCCTACCAAAATATCAACCACTGGACCAAAATAATTCCTCTTTTATTTTAAAGAAAGAAAGAAACATTTACTCAAAAGGTCCTGATTAGTATTGAGCATTCAGCATTCACAATTTCAATGAATCCTCCAAACAACTCTGGGAGGGCATTACTATTATTAAAGTCACATTACAGAGAGAAGAGCTCAAAACTCCACAGGGACACGTCATTTGGCTAACATTCCACACTACAAAGTGAAGGAACTAAAATTCAAGCCCCACCCCTGGCTTCAAACATCTCTTTCCACTACGGCCAGGCAGGCTCTCCTTTCTCTGGTTTTGTTCTTATCGATCGACTGTGTGTCGTGGGTCACGGCCGCAGGACAAAAAGGCATCGTTGCAGGGGTCCTGAAGGGTCACCTACTGATTCTGGCTTCACTGGAATCTCTCCAGAGTGTTTCCACGGTGCTTCTCCTCCTGGTGATCCAACCCTCTCAAAAATCTAGAAGCTCAAGTGAAGTCAGCCTGACAATGTCAGATGGAGGATCAGGCAGGATAACCTTTAATTCTGCCATGAAGAATAGCTTAACTTGCAAAGCCTGGCGCCAGCCAATTCTCCCCCAGGTAGCCGTGGCTTTGGGCTTGGGAAGGCTTTATAAAAGCAGGCAGGGTTCCAACATCGAACAATGGAGAAACCAAGCGAGCCGCTCCTTCTGTGGTCTGGTTTTTCTTTCCTGAGGAGCCAGTGCACCCCGTGGGCAGCAGAGGCTGCAGCTTTAAAACAGGGACAGCAACGAGAAGAAGTGCGCTATGCTTAGTGCCGGGGGTCCGATTAAAACTCCACCTGCCAAGCTGAGAGGAGCTTTCAGCCTGCTGATCGAGGCCTGAGGGGACCTCAGAGGCAAGTCCGTTGGAGGAAGTCCCTCCACCTCTATAGCTGCACCCCACCTGGACCCCTGACCCCCAGGCCTTGGGCCCCCAGCCCCAGGTAACCAGAGTGTGTGGCTGGGAAAACTGCCATTAGGTGTGACCAAAACCTCTCTTCGATTTCCCGGTAACCAGTATTCAGCAGCAGTCTCTGGAAAACAGTCAGAATGGAGGGAACCTAGCCAAGCAAGTAACTTCACACTTCGAATGTTCAAGGCGACGGTGAAAGCAACACCCACCTGCCAGCTTCCTACTCGGCTGTTCCGACACTTGGAAAGGCAGGGAAGTGACTTCTCAGAAAAGGGGACAGACGCAACACAGGCTTCTAATCTCAGCCCATCTCAAAACTCTACTAAAACCTAGAGCAAAGGGATTTTGTTTGTTGTATGTATTGTGTGTTTAGAATATAAACCCCCAAGGATGGAAAGGACAGAAGAAGGGAAGACAGCAACAAAATTCTGCAGGGTGGAAGGAAGACCGACCTGTTGATTTAGCAAACTCAAGAAACCTACATCCTAAGTGGCAGCAAGGAAGGACAACAACCGATCCAACTTACAACCCTGAAGTCCCAAAGGTTCAGGAATGAGAGGCGACAGGCATCTCTGGAAATGGGCTTGGGGTGGAGGAACACAGTACAGGATTAGACGAAAGAACCAGTGGGTCCCTGTATCCCCTCCCCCACGTCTCCCAACTGGGTGACTGTCCCTCCTCCATCAGGCACAAGTTTATTCTCTAAGGAGGACAAAAAAGAAGGTCTCAGCGCAAATCGTACTGAAAACGGACAGATTCAGTGATTTTCTGCATACTGGATGCAGAAGACCTTCTTGCTCCAAGCCCTCTTCCTTCCTTCAGCTCCCAGACCCCTACCCCTCACCCCCGGCAGCCTGGCCTTGACCCTCCAGAATGGAGACTGTAAGACTCTTCCACAGGGAGTCTGACCAGCCCAGGAGGAAAGACCTAAAGACGCTGACAGAGGGGCACCCCATGACACAATGCAGCAGGGCACCCAGCAGAGAAGCCCCTGGTCAAGAAGCCCTGCCCCCTGTGCCCCGAGCTTGCAGTACCCTTTTCAGTCCCCAGCTCTCAAATGTGAGAAGACAGCAAGAACTACGAGCTAGCCAAAGAAAGAAGCTTCTAACGTGAAAGCTCCAGACCAAACAAACACACATAAACGAAGACAGGGAGAAGGAACACACACATCCAACGTGTGCCAGCCCAGCTCTAAGACCTTGACCTCCAGTAGCTCACATAACCATCACAACTCTGAGGCAGATCTCGATTATTATTATTCTCATTTTACAGACGAGGTGTTTGAAGAATAGCGAGGTCATATAACTTGCAAGCACAAAGCAAGCAAGTGGCAGGGCTGGGATTCAAACCAGGCCACTGGGCTCCATGCTCTCAACCACTGCCTTTCAGAGCACCACCCCAGCCATCACCGACCCTCATTAATATTCTCAGCATGTAAGAGAAGATGCTGCAGCCCTGAAACAAGACTGGGCTTCTCTAAAGCATAAGAAAGGGCTCTTGCAAATTAAAAATGTGGCAGATTAAAATATGGAACATAAAATCGATGAAATCTTCCAGAAAATTGAGCAAAAAGAAAAAGGGCTAGAAAATAGAAGAGAAAAGATAAGAAAATCAGAGTATTAGTCCAGGAGGACCAATACCCAAATAAAAGGAGTTCTAGAAGATTACAGAAAACCAAGGAGCAGAAATCGTGATGGAATAATCCAAGAAAACTTTCCAGAACCAAAGGCACAGTTCCAGATGGAAAAGTCTCATTCAGTGCTCAGTATAATGGAAGAGAGAAGACCAGCACCAAGGCAGGTCACCCTGAAGT
Organism: Diceros bicornis minor; assembly: GCF_020826845.1. Lineage (NCBI taxonomy): Eukaryota > Metazoa > Chordata > Mammalia > Perissodactyla > Rhinocerotidae > Diceros > Diceros bicornis. The sequence continues at coordinate 40,901,853 of NC_080763.1, forward strand.
CTCAGGGCAGTGGGGACAGAACGAGGATCCTGTAAGCTTCCAGAGAAAACAAACCAGGCCACACAAAGGATCAGGAATGGCCTCCCACTTCTCCATCACAACCTTGGAAGCTAGAAGACAATGGAGCAAGGCTTTCAAGACTCTCACAATCTCCAACCTCGAATTTGGTCCTGAGCTCACCTAGCAATCAAGCATTAGAGGAGAATCAATTCATTTTCCCATAAAAGATCTTAGAAAATTTACCAGCCGGGCACTCTTTCTCAAGGAGGATGTGCTCCTATATTCAAAGAATTCAGCCATAAGATAGGATATGGGAGACCTAACCCAGGAGAGAGGCGAGGAGGACCACAGGTGATGGTGACAGAGGGCCCAGGAGGCAGCCAGGCCCCACGTGTGGAGGGCAATGACTCCAGACTGGACAGGTCAGAGGACCCTGACGTGCTCTAGGGAGGAAACCGAGAGAATGTACCTGGTGCACCCAAACAATTTCTGGCGATACCTGAAACTACAGACAAGTTAGGGAGGAATTAACAGACACATAGGCCAGCAACAGACAGTTTTTATTTCCAAGGAAAACAGAAAGTAGAGCAAGAAAGGAAAAGTGATCACAATTCACTCCACAATGAAGCTCTGAGCAGCCCTGACCAAGCACTAACAGTGTAAACCCAACTACTGGTCTCACCAAAATTATGATGAAAATACACCAGAAGTTGCGGGGACAGGAAAGATTTGAGGTTGAAAGAAGAGCAGAGCTACATCCTCACCTTCCACAGTAAGAAGTTGGAGCCTAGAAGCAAAAAATCAAGATGAAGTAACGCATGCATGTTATTTTGGAAAATACCAAAATCATCAGCTAAAAACGCTTGCAAGCAATTGCATCTGGGAAAAGGGACAATGAGAGAGCAGCACTGTTTTTCACATAAACCTTGGAGGATTATAATTATGTGTGATTTGGAAAAGGCAAGAGAAGGGTATACAGACTTTGACGAACACAAGTGACCTCACTGAATGATCTAACAGCCAAGAGAAGCTAGGATTATTCCTTTTTTCATGAAAAAGACGTGGTCAGGCTCAGAGACATTAGTTAATCCTAAAAAGAGACTAAAACTAAAAACTCAGTTCTGCCAGACCCCAGCATCTACACTTTCCCTTTGAGTCCACATTCACATATTCAGCAAATATGAACTGGGCACACACTGGGCCTGGGACAGGATTCTAGGCCCCGGGACACAGTGGTGGATGGCACAGGCCTGAGTGCCTGACCCAATGGGGCTTCTGGTCTACCGACAGGAACCAAGCCATCACTAACAACAAATCCAAGTGTGGCAGGGCCCACCCTGGGCCGCGGCAATCTACCAAGGGTAACGCTTGTCTGATCCTCGCCTCCTCCTCTGCTAGCCCATCACCAGTCCCATGGCATCAGGGCACCCTGTCCCGCTCAGCCCCCACAGGTAAGCCATCACATCCATTTCATGGCACTTGCCCACATCACTTCTGGGAACCCCACAGGCCATCACCTGGGCCTGCTAACACCCCACATGAGGCTTTGTTTTGGAGGGTATCACATTTTGTTTTGTTTTCCATCAGAGTCAAGCTCAAAGCCCAGGCCAACTCTCCAAGGGAGAGCTCCACACGGTCCCTTGTGTACATCAAGGGACAGTGAGTACCTTTACAGACCGACCTCCAGTAAGTGCTGGTGGGTCTGGGGGGCCAGGGCAAGTCTCAGGTACCAGAGTGTGGAACGAAACCTCAGCTGTGCTGCTCACTGGCTGGGGGATAGGGGGAAGCTGCTGAACTCCCCAGGGCCTCAGTGTCTGCATCTGTAGAGTGGGGATATAACACCAACCTCAGAGGGTTACAGTAGAATTAAATGATGTAATGGAGACGACTGTGCTTTATGATGTGCCATCGCCATATAAGCCAGGATGAGGAGGACAGGATGGTCTCCTATGGATGCCTCCGGTCACTTCTGCCATAATTCAAGGTTACAGGGGTTTCATCTCGTCAACCTCTTAAAATGGGATCCTTGTCCCCACTCTTCTCAGATCTACCCCCGGGAATCACTGGCCAGGAATCATCAGTTAAGAATTTACCCTTTATTTTGTCACAGTGTGAGGAACACGGCATGTACGGTGATTATAAACAGAATCGACTGAGTCACTGAATTTGCTCTGATAAGGCTCAGTACCCAAGGCTGGCTGACTTCTTGCTCAACATCCCTTGGCCTGCTCCAGCTTTCCTCCTCGGTTCCCAGGCAACTGCCCTCTGCACATCTGCCTGGGCCTTGATCTAGTGCTCACCAAGTCTCTCCCTCTCCCCCAAGACCAAGTCCCCCCTCCTACCACCTCCTCCCCCTAACTCACTCCACCTTCTCAGACTTAGTTCTGGTTCCTGGTTCTACCACTTATCAGCTCAGTAGCTTGGCATTGGTAATACCCTCACTCAGCCTTGGTTTTGGGGGGATAGATAATAATGCCCATCATGGGGGTTACCTGGAAGACGGGGCACAGTGTCCAGCACGGTGGTCATCTCCCCATTCCCCCACCCTCCTCATAATCACGACATCAATGCCCTATAACCAATTAAGAAGATTTTTGCATAATCAGTACTCTATGTCATACATTTTACAACAACAATACTCCAAATTATCTTCTGTCACTCAAGTGGGGTCCTCGCTAAGTCAGCTTGACAATGAAGGGGACAAGCTACAGCATAGGGAGCCGTTTCAGCTACACTGCCATCTTCATTGACGGCATCTTTGGGAAATTACTGGAACATCTGATCGCATTTCATCCTTGTTTTATAAAAATAAGTTGAAACAGAAAAAAAAATGAAAGTATCATTATCAGTGATCACTATTGGTTTCATAAACTCAACACCATGGAGACGATGGAATCAGAGCAATGAAGGTTCTAGGTTGACCTTCAACTAAGAAGAGAGGGGAAGTTCATAAAAATGGATGAAATGATGGACGTACAGAATGGTGTTGTTCAACCATGCTTAAACAGTGAGGCATGATTAGGATTTTTCCTTCATTCTCTGGGAATTTAGGTTCCTCACAACTTAAAGGTCTAGCCTTGGACTGTTAATGTTTGATGCAATGTAACCAAAAGTCGGGACCTGCCTCTAAGCCAATACCCTAATGATGTTCTCTTGTTTTCTAAACAGACTTTGATATTTCACATCAAGTAGAAGATTGTTTATCCATAACACCCAGGATTTGCCTCGCTCTGGGTTAACAGCATTTCCGGAGTTCATGTATCTCAACTCTAAAAGAACCCAAGGATTAGAACAGAGATGTTACTGCTGCCAGAGTATGTTGAATCCCTGGATCCACACAACAGAGTATGTACCTAGAGGCCACTATGACATCACCCTCTTCATGCCAGGGCAACAAAGCATAGACTGGGCCCCATGACATCGTCCCCTGGTTATTCACAGCCATGCATGTATCTCAGATCACACCACCACTGCATTTGGACTCCGTAGGCCCAGGCAGGCCCGTCCCCTCAAATCCTGCTCTCCTGCCCTTTGTCAGGCAGCTTCCTCAGGTTCCACAGCCACGTGGCGGCAGCCCTGTGACCAGAGCCCAGGTCTCTGCCCTCCAGTTCAGGCTCAGCACCATCACCCTGGCTGTCCATCAAACTCCTTTGGAAACCTAACGGGCATTCCAAGCGTGCGAATGTCTCCCAGATGTGCCTCTTCTAGGGAAGAGGAGAAGCCTGACAACCTCTACTTCATTTGTGTATCAGTTTCCTCTTGCTGCTGTGACAAATTACCACACACTTGGTGGTTTAAAACAACACAAATTTACCTTACAGTTCTAGAGGTCAGAAATCCAAACTGAGTTTTACAGGCTAACATCAAAGTTACCAGAACTGTGTTCCTTCTGGAGATTCTAGGGGAACACCCATTTCCTTCTCTTTTCCAGCTTTTAGAGGCTGCCTGCACTCCTCGGCTCATGGCCCCTTCCAGCAACGGCACCACTCTGACCTCTGCTTCCATCATCACACCTCTTCTCTCTCTCTCTGACCTTCCTACCTTGTTCTTATAAGGATGCTTGTGACTAACTGGACCCACCTGGATAATCCAGGCTACTCTCCCCATTTTAAGATCCTTCACTTAATCCCAACTGCAAAGTCCTTTTTACCAAGTAAGGTGACATATTCCAGGTTCTGGGGATTAGGATGTGGGCATCTTTGGGGGGCCATTGTTCAGCCTACAACAATTTAGCAAACAGTTCTGAAGACCTACTCCGTTAGGGGCTGGCGGGACAAAGACGCATGCACTCCTCTCGTGGACCTACTCAGGGTGGGCCCCAGGGAGGCCAGAGGCGGTGGCACCCAGGCGGGCGCAGGCGGGGTTCAGGGAGGCTGCTCTAGGCGCAGTCATGGTCATTCTCTGCAGGAGAAGCCGCACAGACAACGGTGCAGGGACAAGAAAGGGCGTGGCCTGTGGGGAAACAGGAAGACATCTGGGTGCAGCTGGGTCTGGTTCATTCCAGGAAGGACAGGAGGAGTGAGGGGGGCCAGAGCACACAGCAGGGCTTCTTCCCGAGGGCAAAGAGGCGTCTTGGTAGAGGACGGACACGGCGAGAGAAAGATCTCCAGGTTGCCTGGCTGAAGCAGGATTGGAGGTGCCGGGAGGCACGAAAACAGTGGTCTTGGCAACTGAGAGGAGGATGTTTGCAAAAGTAGGCGAGGACGGACAGGACGCGGGAGGTGAGGAAGGGGACAGTGGAGGATACCAACAGAGGGTTAAGTAATTGCACCACCAAATTGGCAGGTCATCTCGTGCCCTCACCTCCCCCTGCCCTAGTTCCTGACTAGAAGGCCTCAGAATGCTACTTTTTAAGTATGTCATACCGGAGAGGATTAAAAATAGTTTAAAAGAGGAGAGGAATATAAATATCGCAAAGGCTTCTGGTTGCATGGAAGGCCCGCAGGAGAGGGAGGCAGGAGTGGGGCGTGATGTCATTGGAGCCCTAAAGGTCCTTCTAGTTAGACCTCCTTCAGCTTTTACCTGAGCTGAAGGTCCACACCAAAATGACCCCAGGGCTTCTGTAAATTCCCCAGATCTCCCTGGCTTTTCCTCATCCTCAGGGGCTTTGGTCTATAATCTCCAAGAAGCAGTGGATCACAGGGCTCAAGAAGGGCAAGAATAAAAGGTGAATTTCAATTGCATGGGCCCTCTGGGACCACCTCTCTGCACTGCCCCTCACCGGGCCGCAATCCTACTGAGGAGCCCACACCCCAGCCACCACCGCATGCTCCCCTACTCCCCAGCTGCACACTGCCTGCCTCTGCGATCACAAGTTTTCCCCTGCCCCCCCCTGCCCCCACCCTTAACGCTGGATTGGGCCTCTCCCCCCATAGTCCTGCAGCACCCACTTTGAGCATCCTCAGTCCTAGAAAATAAGTTCCCTGCCATCCTACAGGAGGCTCCCTGGATTCCCACCTTCCGCAGGGGAAGATAGTAACTATTTTTGGTTTTGTGGGTACTCCTCTGTCCCAACTACTCAATTACCATCAAAGTGCAAAAGCAGCCATGGGCATATGCGAACGAATGGCCACAGCTGTATTCCAGTAAAACTTTATTCACAAAAACAGGCAGCGGGCCGGATTTGGGCTGCAGACCATAGTTTGCCAATCCCAGCTCTGACAGACAAAAATTAACAAAGGAAAAGGGGACAGACCAGGGAGGAAAATAAACCCTCAAAGATTCTTTAAAGCCACACTTATGATTCCTGATGCTGCCTCTAATTCCCTCTGTGACTGACACAATCTACCACTGTTAAAAGAAAAAAGAGGCGCAAAGAAGGGGTGGGGGGAATAAGGAAAGGTTTCTATGGGAACAGGGAGTTCACTTTTAATGGTTCAACCACCAAAGAGACAATTACTTTATTTTTCTCTTTGCCCCTCTGAAGCAGGGCAGATGTGACCTATGGGTGGTCAGGCAGGAGGACTCTGCCCAGCGCCTCAGCTGTTCCGCTCAAAACTTAAATGCCAGAGTGTTCCGCGGGTCAGGGGGGCAGTTAATGTAATCTGGCCTCTTGGGCAAAGGGCTGCTTCCCAGGAGCCCTGGATGGGGTCAGAAGCTCTGCCTCCCCCAACCGACTGCACGGTGGCAGGCAGCTCCTCGCTGCTCTGCCGGAGACAAGGCCAACCACCAGCCGTGGCCACCAACAAGTGATTCTGCGGCAAAATCTCCAGGTTTGCTGCCAACCGGACCAAGGGCCTCCCTCTCGCTCCTGACAAACCGCTTAGGTGATGGGGCTCTGTTTTACCTGGCCCCAAACGCTCTTGTTCCTCGGTACAAAAGAGCATGGTTGAAGGCAGGAACCCCTAGTTTTCCGTGACCGTGGGCAGGTCACTAAACCTCCCTGGGCGCCTTCAGCTCTGCCCAGCTGGTTCAGAGCAGGTGTCCCAGACCTTCGCTGGGCTTTTCATAGAAACCGCAACTGATCAGCCAAGAACAAACCACGGCTGCACATCATTTGCCACGCGCACATCTATAACAAAGCTTATGGGCTGCAACCTTCTCTACGGGGACCTTTAGTGGCAATGAGTCTCCAGCACCTGACAGTGAAAAGAATCCAGGAAGGCAGCCAGCCACGCTCAGTGGCACCCACAGTCCACGCCGCCGCCCGATCCTGTGTGCCAGGGACTGGGTCGCAGACGGCAGGCTCTGTCCAGGTCCCACCACTCCTTCTGCTACCTTCCAGGGGGCCCATCTGAGCCCCTGACAGTGCAACCCTCTCATTTTGCAGATGAGGAGACTGAGGCACAGCTAGGGGAAGAGATTTCCCAGGACCCACAGTAAGTCAGCAACAAAGCCCGGACCCAGACCCCTAGGCCTTCAGCTGCCCAGGTCTGGCTGTGGCTTCCCCAGCTGTACAGTATGCTCCACCTAGAGGGGCCCCTCAAGAAGATTCCACACCCCGAGTTAGGGATAGAGCCCAGACTGGAACACGGCCTTTTGTGGGCAAAATCCAGAATTAACTCAAAGCCTACAGCTTGACTCCAGCTGGGGGCCTGAAAGCAATGTTCTCCATGATGATTCATGCTTTAGAACCAAGCACACAGCCCCGGGCCAGGGCACTAATAGGCACCAAGTTCCTGGAGGACGTGAAACCTCTGTATTCGGTTTTTTTTGGTTTTATACAGAAACCTCCAGCGCACTTGCTGTGCCCTCCAAGATCTGGGGCAGGCAGAAGCAGGAAAGAGTCCTCCTCGGCTCTCCTCTTCTCTGGGTGCTGGATAACTGACCACAGCGACGTCCCTGATCCCACTGCGGTATGCACAGGAGGTCCAGCGCTATGGGGATGGGAACCGGGAGGGGCGGGTACTGGGGGCAAGGAGGGGGTGGGGAGTTGTGCGAGAGGAGGCTGGCGTGGCATCCTGAACCAGACCGCAGAGGGCCTCACACACCAGGCTAAGGGGCTTGAACTTGATCTTGTAAGCGGTGCAGCGCAACCTTTTTCCCATCACAGCATTCATGGACAACGATGCTGTTCGCCCTGGGGCAGACCAAGGAGCTGCCCTAAGCCCACACTTTGGCCGTGGAGACGCAATGAAGGGATTAGCAGGGACGTGTGTTGAGTGGCTGGGTGATGGGTAGAATAGAGGAGGTGACACAAGGCCCAGAGCCATAAAGAGGCCACTTCAGGCAAGCCTGAGGAGGGCCTCTGCCTGGGCCTGAGCCAGTGGGATGGAAGGAGAAAGTGGACACCACGGCAAGGGCCGATCTTCTCGCCCACACAGGCACTGTCCTGCCCCTGGGCCTGCCTTCAGGCATTCCAAGCTCTACACCGTACAATGTGCAATTCATCAGTCAGGTTTCTGCTTAGCCCTCAGGGTCCCAATCCAACACCCCTTCCTCTGAGAGGCCTTCCCCGCTCCCAGCCGCGAGGCCACCAGTTCCTTTACCTGTGCGCCCATCGCACCCGACTCACAGACTGAGTGCGCGAGGATGCGTGGGCCTAGTCTGACCTGGGTTCAAATCCCAGCTCCACTTACAAGTCTGTGACCTTGAGCAAATCCTTTCACCTCCTCTTCTGAAATGAGCACCTGCCTCAAAGGCTCGTGGAAAACACTAAAGGGAGCAGTCGGTGCCATGCCTGGCACGCAGGCTGCTCTCAGTCAGCTTAACTGTCACCTCTCTGTTTGGCATTCAATCCAGGTGCCCCAAATCGCAGCTCCCATTTGCTGACCCTGGGAGGTGCTCTTCCCAACAAATTCTGACTGAGGGAGACACTGAGGCTGGGGTGGAGACACCGCTTAGGGAGCACCAGCCAGCACCGCCCAGCTGGCAGCAGTGGACACCCCGCCTGGCTCCCCCAGAGCAGCAGTGGGAACAGCCTTAGGTCTGCCCAGCCCACCTGACTCTGTCCAGCTCCAACTCCGGTGCCAGGGCCTAGCCAAGGTGCTCCGGAACAATGAGGTCAGGGGTCACAGCATTAGACCCAACGGGCACCAGAGCAACAGGAGACAGCCTCAAATGGAACTGAAGTCTGTGCTGCTAGAAGCAGAAAATTCAAGCCCAGTCTGCTTGGGTGCCCATGACGTCTTCACGCTCCTTAGAGGCAGGGAAGAGAACCAGCTTTGCAGGCCCTGGTGTCTGCAAGATGCTATGTGCCCAGCACACGTTTGCTACACCAGACAGAGAAGGGCGGTGGATTTTTGGGGTGGTGGAGGCCCCCTACATGAACGGGACTGTCTTCCAAATCCTGGCCCAACACTCCCCTTTGACCCACAGTCAAGTGACCCCAGAACTGCTGGGGCATTCAGCTGGACCCCGCGGCCAAGTCAAAGAGAGAGAGGGGGCAGCCGAAGCAACCTCGTCATCGGAAAGGGGCCAGAGCTTTGCCACCCACAGCCAGGCAGAGAACTAAGGCACAGACCCATTAACCAACCACCTCCAACTCACTTCTACCCCACGTGTCTCCAAGGAAGCGGGGGCCACTAGGTGAAGGCTGCCAGCATCCTGCAATTCCGTTTTCTCCTCTCCGAAAAGGTCAACAGCTTGGGCCGCCCCCGTTTCCTCACAAGGGACACTGCGAGGGTGGCACAGGCAGCCTTTGCCCAGAGGGACATCCACGCTCTGCTGGAGGGTCCATTTACAAACATCTTTATGAGCCATCGAAGTGAACATATCCAGGAGGACTTCACCTGCCCGTGTGTCAGGTACAGCAAGGCATGTGACAGGCCTCCTGGGAGAGGCCACGCTTTCTGCCCAGCTCACCGTGACCCCAGACAGGCCTGGAAGTCCTCATTCCAAAGTTCCGTGGGGGGTGATCTGGTGACATCACCGTCATAGCCGCACGGATTCCAGAATTCCACAGGCAGGGCCGTGGATAAAGGCTTCAGACGAGCAAGTGAGCAGAGGCCAACCTATCTCCAAGTCAATTTAAACAGACAGATGTATAGAGAGAAGTCAAGATACAGATGCATTACTGAACCCTTCTTCCCTGACATGCGATGTCCTCGTGACTGACCCTGGAAGCAGCTGGTCCCAGGACCACGAGAGTCAAGGCTTTCTGAAAAGAATCAGGACTGCCTGACCACGACCGCCTAACCATGGCCATGATGCAGCCGCCCCCCGCAGATGGAGGCTGGGAACCCTCCTCAGTCCCTACGATTACAGGTCTGTGAAACCCCACTGTCCCCATCGCCACGACACCTGTGACTACCTGTGCTCTAAGGAAGCACACAGCCTAAAACACAGCCCTCTGCCTGGATGCCTCCTGCCTCCCTTGAGTACCACCCACGCCGAGTTCAGAGGAACAAGGCCCCTGCCCGCAGCCCACACAGCTGGTCATCCAGACACGTCCAGGGCTGGACACCCACCAGCTGGTTTGGGCAGATGCTCTAAGCACAGCGAGGGGTGCCTTCTGCACTTGGCCCTTTAGCTGGGACTTCCTGAGTACCACAGAGACAAGGAGAGAAAATATCTGCTAAGCATCCAGTCAAGAGACAGAGATGCGGGCTGGCCCTGTGGCTTAGCAGTTAAGCGCACGCGCTCCGCTGCTGGCGGCCCGGGTTCGGATCCCGGGCGTGCACCGATGCACCACTTCTCCGGCCATGCTGAGGTTGTGTCCCACATACAGTAACTAGAAGGATGTGCAGCTATGACGTACAACTATCTACTGGGGCTTTGGGGGGAAAAATAAATAAATAAAATTATAAAAAACAAAACAAAAAAAAAAGAGACAGAGATGCCAAGGGAAAAATGAAGAAAGAAGACAGATTCCTGCCCACTCCTCCGCTCCCAGCCTCTTCTCAGCTATGCTGGGCAGAGCAGCAACCCCGCAGTGCTGGTGTCCCCCTAAGACTAACAGCTTCATTTGTTCACAACAGCCCCGAACTGCAAACAACCCAAACAACCCAAACATCCCTCACCAATGACCAGACCAACAGACTGCGGTACGTCCATACGATGGAACAGTCCTCAGCCAACAAGTAACTACGCATTCTGTGGGTCCGGGGCTGGGAGCTGACACTGATGGATACGCTGGGCACTAAGGATCTCTTCTAGGTAATGAAAATGTTCCCAAACTGGATTGTTGCAATGTTTGCACAGCTCTGCAGATTAACTGCAGATTTAAAAATTATTGAATTGTAAACTTAAAACAGGTGAATTTTATGATAGGTAAATTATACCTCAATAAAGTCGTTTTTATGAAAACTCTAAAAAAAGGAACTACTGATACAGGCAAGAACATGGATGAATCACACCAACAAAATATAGAGCAAAAAGGCCAGTTCAAAAAAGTACATACTGTACAATTCAATTTTATATGAAGTTTTAGAGGCAAAACTATAGTAATAAAGATCCGAATATTAGTTAGGTCAGGGAGCTGTTACTGACTGGGAAGGGAGACAAAGCACCCATCTAGGGTACTAGAAATCTTCTCATCTTGATCTGGGTGGTGGCTTCATGGGTGTATCCATATGTAAACATTGGTTGGGCTTGCACTTAAGATTAATGCACATTTTATATAACTATATACAATCATATATATAAATATAAGGTTTATAAAGTTTTGAATACTTATAAATGTATGAAATTTATATATATATATAAAGTCATATATAAATTTAAAAGCATATTTTTTTAAACAGCAAAGCCCACTGATGCTCAAATTGTAACTGGCATTGCCTAAGCGTGAGGACAGCTCACTAGCAGCTGAGAGAGAAGTGTCTACTCAGTGAACTCCTACCCAACCTTCAGGACCCATCTCGAATTGTCCCCATTCGGTGAAGCCTTCTCTCACAGTTCTAGGTGTAACTTACTGCCCTTATTGCTGAGCCTCCCTTCACAAAAGTCAATCTCCTTTACACTGGGAGCCGATCCTAGAGGAATGTAGGAAATTGTTGTACCAAGCATTGGTTAGTATGTGTTTATTAAACACCCACTGGTTGCCTAAGGCACACACACCATGACAGCCCAAACCAGATGCCATCTCAGCAAAAGAGAGTGATGCCCATCCCCAAATAGGATGTCCGTTTTCTGGCAAGAGGATCCAGGCACAAGGCTTATTAACAAAAGGGATCATTTTCAACATCTCCAGCCCAATCCTCCTCTTTTTACACAAATTTCAGCCAGAAGAGATCAGGGAGCACAGAGCAAACTCAGTTTCCAGGGCCCACTGCACTAGGCTACCCCTCCCCCCATTTCAGGTCACCTCTGCCTACACTGTCCCCGCCCCACCTGGGGGTGGAGCAGCTCCACGTGGGCTCCCAGGAAACATTCTATCAGGGGTAATGTTTAAACTTGACTGCTCGGCCACCCCCAAGCCTGCACCCTGCCCGCTGGGGCTCCCTGCCCTACAGCAGTAAAGGCAGTGCACCTGCTGGGGGGCACCCACAGCCCCATCACCCTCTGTCCAGGCCTCTCAGCTCTCTCTGGGCCCCGCCCCCGCCAGCCTTGGAATCTCTAGAAACCCAAGGCTGCAGGGGGGAAGCTGCTAAAGAATCTTGCCCTGCCCGGGTCTATGTGCATGAAGAGAGGCCGGAAGTGGAACTCTGTCCAGTTCTGCAAAGCCCACAAACGAAAAGAGAGAGCCTGCAAACACAGCTCCGGGAAAAGCAGCTTTCTTTGGGTGGGTGGGTGGCTTAGGCGGCGAGATTGTGGGTGACTTTTTCCCTCTAAATATTTTTGTGCTTTCTAAGTTTCCACAATGAATAAACTCTTTGGAAAGATACACTTCATCTGTGGCGGGCGTCAGCCCCAGCCCTTGTCAGACGCGCGGGCCACCCGAGTTTCTTTCACCTTCTCAAGCCAGCGTCCTGCGCCCCAGCGGGCGGGCCCCTCACCCACTCCCCAGTGGAGCCCCGGGCCAGGGGAGGGGCAGCTCTCCCCGGAAAGTGGCTCCCCCACCGATCTGCGCCGCCGGCCCCCTTCTCCCCAGCCCAGCCCCTAAGGCACCGCCCCCCCATTCAATTCCCCTAGCCTCAGAGGTACTTAGGAAGTGTGCGAACTCACGGGCACACACAAACACACACACACACGCACACACAGTCGCCCTTTCTCCTCCCCTCCCTGACCTGGGCCGCCGCCCGCAAGAGCCCATGTACAAACTTCTCCAAAGTCGTAGCTGTGGCTGGAGGGGGAGTCGTGACGTCCCCCCAATGAACATGGGACCCCCACACACACAAACACACACACGTGTGCCTCCCCACCCCCTGGACAGTCTGGCAGGGGCGGCAATGCTGGGGTTTGGGGGCGGGGGTCTCACCCTCCTCCCCCCTAAGTGAGAGGAGCGGGGTCAGGACGGGGCAGGGCGGCGCGGGTCGCAGTTGCCCGGTGTGGGGCGGCTCCCGGGCGACCCCGATCGATCGGGCGTGCCTTTCCGGGGAGGCTGAGGCACGTTACCTTGCAGGTTCTGGACTCGGATGTCGCTGATCTGCCCGATGAGCTCCTCGCGTTGGAACCAGTCCCACTCGTGCGCAGCCATGAAGCGCGGGCGGGAGGCCCGGGGCGCCGGGGCCGGGCGCGGGCGGCGGGCGCGGAGAGCCGGGCGGGCGGGCGCGCGAGCGGCACGCACCGGCGAGGGCGCCGCGGAGCCGGAGGTGGCGGGCGCGGGCGGGGCGCGGGCGGGGCGGGCGCGCGGTCGGGCCGCCCCCGCCGCGGGCGGGCAGCGGGCGGGCGCGGGCGCGGGCGGCGGGTGCGGGGCGCCCGGCTCGCGCTCACTCCCCCGTCCGGGGGCGGGGGCCCCGGGGGGCGAGGGGTGGGGCGGGGCGGGGGCGGGAGGCCGGGCTCAGGCCGGTTTGGTTTTTTCCGGGGTGTTTCTTGGTTGGATTGTTTGGTGGCAGACGCGCGGTGATGCGGCGCGGGGTCCCGGCCCCTAGATTGTGATGTCTCCGGGGGCGGTGGGAGGGGTGACGCAACCGGGGAGGGGGTGAGCCCGCGGTCCCAGTACCTGGTCCAGGAGGGCCCGCCCCCCACACTCCCAGCGTCTCCCCCCACCCCCTGTCCCGGGTACCAACCCCCACACACACCCTTCTACCCCACGTCCCCTGGCCCCGCGCGATTCAGAGTGACGGCCCCCTGCGGAGGGGAGGGCCCCAAACCACGCCATCCGGGCCTGAGGGCGCCTTGAGGGAGCTGTGAGGGCCTGGGGAGGGGCCGAAGGAGCCTGGAGATGGAGTCAGGGGAGCCTCTCATCTGTCTCCAAATTGAGGGGCCCTGATGAGAAGGACTTCTTCCCTGAGTTTGGATTTTGGGAACCTCCTCCGCGGGGATCCAGTCCACAGATGAGATGACCCCACGTTCTGGGGAGGAGGGAGAAGCAGCCAACTCCCCGGGACCTCGGGGACCCCATCGAGTCCTGGGCCACTGAATCTCCAAGTGGCCCTCTCTGGGGCTTTACCGAAAATGAGTATGGGCCTTTCTGGTGGGGTGTGTCTGTATGTGTTTCTTCACTGTTGCTTTAAACTCTTGAGAGTTCCAGGATCTTATCTTGTTTGGGGCTTACAATTCATACCCCAGGCAGAGTCTTGATTGGTTTTACAAACACGGAAAAAGTCAGGCTCTGGAATTTGCCCAAGGCTGAGGAGTAAGTTAGGTCCCAGCCCCCAGCTCAGTACTCTGAGCTTTTCCATAGCGCCCCCCTCCAGACACACACACACACACACACACACACACACACACACACACACACACACACACGGAAAATGGGGCTTTTAAATGGGATATTCCAAGAGAAGATTATGGGCAGGGCTGGCTGAGCATTTAAACATTGGGTTTCGTTCATCATTACCATGTTCATGGTACCGAAATACTAGAAACCTAGATGGGCTACTCCCTTATTAACAGGTGACTATGGAGCCCTAAGCAGACCTGTGCCCTTGAGGCAGGGCCCTAAGGTGAGTGAGTCTACCTTCAGGTAGATTGAGAGGGCAGGGGGAACCAAGAAACAAGGAAACTAGATAATTACAGGTGGAAGTGTGTTCTAGAAAGGAGAAAAGCAACTAGAGGTAAATAACTGGGGGGGCGGGGGATAGGGCCCAGGGGAGATCCCTGAGGACTGACCTTTGCACTGAGCCTGAAGAATGAAGGGAGCCAGGACTGGGACAGCAGTTTGCATAGGGGCTCAGTGGAGACAGGCTCCGGGTGGCTTCCTGTGTGCTGCCCTCTTCTAGGTACTGGGGGCACAGCCAGGGACAGGATGTCACAGCCCGCGTGAGCTGACACTCCAGTGGGGAAGTTTATCCAGAGGATGAACAGGAATATAATGTCAAGGTGGGAAGCTCTAGATTGCTTTTTCTTTCTCTTTGTTCTCCATTTGCCATGTTTCCCACCATAAGCACATAGTTTTACAATCAGACAGAAAGCCAATAAGTTCTTTTTTAACCTCTTGAGGTCCCCTCCAGGAGTCCTCAGCCTGCCTCAGCTCTCTTCATCTGTGATGCTGCTGGGGGCTCCTGGGTGCCTGGGCGCGTGCCCTCGGGCTTGAGGGAGGAGCTGCCTTCTCCCTGATTTGATCTAAAAGCAGGTGGTCATTTCACACTCCAGGGAGCAGGGTCTGCTTCTGTGTCCGCAAAGCACAGGACTTAGTAGCCAGGCATCATCTAATTTTGCCCCATCTGCTAGGCATCTCCTGTCTTTACACTTCAATTTATTTTCCGTAATTGCTGTGGGGCGACGTTGGGCTGAAAATCACTTTCTCTCCAAAGCAAAGAGCCAAGAGAATTAGCCTTCCTCTCCATCAAGAGGCGGGTCTCAGGGAACGGAGGGCTTTAAACAATGTGGTGTGAGGTTAGCTTCAGGGATGGGCCGTTTTTCACAATACAGCTGTTCTTGAAACAACTGTTCGTGTGACAACAGCCATACACAACGACTGTTCCTGTGAATGGAACCTGGCATTTTTGGGAAACATTGCATAGGCAGTAATAACTCCCTGGCAGGGAGGGGTCCATGATCACCAGTGATTGAGCACCAACTGTATACCAGATGTTGGATCACCAGCCTAAAGAACTTCTTTACTTTACATCAAAGTGGAAAGACAATTTTAGGTGGTTTTTAAAATGGCATAGGAGCCTGAGCCAGCAGTGAGCATGAGGCTGGCCTCTAAAAGCTACTTGAGGGCTGCCCCATGGCTTAGCGGTTAAGCGCGCATGCTCCGCTGCTGGTGGCCCGGGTTCGGATCCCAGGCGCGCACCGACGCACTGCTTCTCCGGTCATGCTGAGGCCGCGTCCCACATACAGCAACTAGAAGGATGTGCAGCTATGACATACAACTATCTACTGGGGCTTTGGGGGAAAAATAAATAAATAAATAAAATTAAAAAAAAAAAGAAATGCTTTAAAAAAATAAAAATAAAAGCTACTTGAACATTCCTTGAACTAATGTGTCACTATCACCCCTCTTCCCTTCACTGTCTCTGGCCCTCCCTGATTGGTCCCTGTGCCACCTCCTTGCCCATCAACCCTGGTTTTACACTTTTTGATCCAGTGACGCTGTACTGCTGCAGGTCCTGGCTGCACCGTGTCACCTCTAGGTCTTTGCTCATTCTGTTCCCTTTGAAATGTCCTTCCTCTCCCTTGCTCCGTGCACTTCACCTTGACCTAGCTTACTCCTGCCCAATCTTGTCCATCTCAAGAGAACCTTCTCCAACAGCCGTAGACCCAGCTGAGGGCCCGTCTCATACAATTCCCATAATATTCAGTACAATCTCATAATATCCCATGAACCTTGCTATCTTGTTTCCACGTTACATTAAAATTATGTTTACTTGATAGTTCCACCCCATAAACTGTGAATTACTTGAGAACAAGGGCTGTGTCTTGTTAATTTCTCTATATGAGCACTTAGCACAGAGCCTGGCATAGACAGAGCTCTCAATACTGAGTGAATGGATGAATGAATGACTCTCATTATAGGCCTAAACTCAGAAAGAAGGGACAAAATGACAGTTGACCCCCATGTCCTGGGCCCAAGTAAATTTCTGGGGAGGCGATCAGATAATGTTTGCATGTTGGCAATGGGCAAGGACGTGCTGCTGGGTATATACTAGGCAAGTATCATGCTGTGATATGTCCCTCCCTCGGGCGTGTGCAGCCTCCTGGGTCTGGAGTTTTGGCTGGGAGAGGTGGTATGCGACTTCCAAGGGGGATTGGGTTATTTTCCCTCTTGCCTGAATTAACAGTACTATTTTTCTTTTGCACTTTTATTTTTGGGAAGGAAAAGTACTTTGCCTGAAGGCTTGGCTTCCTGGGAGTTTCCAGAAATTGATTTTCTAGAAGTTGCCCAATTCTGCTAGAATCCTTGTCATTGTTTGTTTGTTTGTTTATTTATTTATTTATTTATTTATTTATTTGTGTGAGGAAGATCAACCCTGAGCTAACATCCGTGCTAATCCTCCTCTTTTTGCTGAGGAAGACCAGCTCTGAGCTAACATCTATTGCCAATCCTCCTCCTTTTTTTTTCCCCCAAAGCCCCAGTAGATAGTTGTATGTCATAGTTGCACTTATTGTTTAAAACTGACTTCTGCCAAGGGAAAGAAAGAGAGTTGCAAAGAATCCCTAGTCTGAACCTCAAAGATCATGGAATCTAACATCCCTCCCCATGTAAGAACTTCTAAAACATCTGGCCCAGTGATCTTCCTGCCTCTGCTTATGGGGACTGATGGCTTCAGGCAGATAATCTGGACGGAAGGCTTGCGTCTCCACATCCCAGACCCCCTTTGGGAAAGAATAGGAACAGTGAAGATGACCCCAGAGTACCCTCCCAGCCACTTCCAGGAGAGGAGTGTGGTGGGGGCTTCCTACAATGGGAAGTGGCTTTCCCTGGTCACTGCCGTGACCCTTTACGTGTGCACAGGCCTTTAGGGTTAGAACAGCCCCTTCCTCGGCCAGTGCTCGTCTGGTCTTCACAGTGACCTCATTAGGCCAACGAGGCAGGGATCATTTTCAGATGGGGCTTAAAGCTGCTTAGTCACCTGCCCGAGGTCACAGAAGAAGGCAACCCAGACTTTGTCCCATAGCCCTCACTGCTCACCCGCACCGATCCCAAATATGTCCAGACTTATGCTGTGGCCAGGCTAACACTCAACAACTTGGTGCTAGTCATATGTACCCATGTATTGTCGTGTTTCCATAACATTTTTAAAAATTCTTAGCTCCATTAAAATCATAGTATTCGTCAGCACATAAAAACTATTAGGAATTTCTGATTAAGTCCGGTTAAGAGGTTATAGTAGATCCTAGGTAGATTAACCAATGATTATCTTTCAAACAGACCAAGAATGTCTCCTGGCCAGGGGTCTGCATTATGATGTCACAAGGCTGCACGGTAGGGTAAAGCCTCATTTAGGCACTTAACAAACATTGGTTGAATGCCCATCCATGGGCTGGCCCTGCACCGGGACCTAACCATGGACAAGACCCAGAATCTGCCTTCAAGGAGGCGGCCAGGCTCCGGAATTTGGGCTTTGTCATGAAGACACAGAGGAGCCTTTGGAGGATGAAACTGGGTCCGATTGTCCCTTTAGTTGTGGTGTGGAGAAGGGGTCAGAGGTGTAGGCAGGAGCTCAGGGACCCTGCTGGTCTCAGTGACACAGGTGTGTGACAGTGGTGGCCTACACCAGAGTAGTGGCTGTGGAGACAGATTCTCCAGCCGTTCGGGCAGTGGAAGTGACACACCTGGTGGCTGGCTAAGGAGGTTTGCAGCACCTGTCCCTGTGATCTGCTCCCAGTGCTTGTGCGTTTCTCTTACCCCTACTGCACTGCCGACTCCTCAAGAACGCCTTGTAAGCAGGGCTGCCTAGTTCACCTTTGGGTTACCAGAGCCCGGTGCCATGCCGGACACATAGGAGGTCCTCAATAAATGTAGTTGCATGTCTGAATAAACAAATTATATTTAAACTTCACCCAGCCGCAACTCTAAAAACTCTTTGAGCCTCAGGCTCCTCAAGAGGGTCAGGGTCTCTTCTGTGCCTTAGGAATGCCAGGTGTCTGCCTGTCTGCTGATGTTTTCCTGCTAAATTCTCCCCATTGATTGCTCCCTCCCTCCAGGAATACTGAGGGACATAATGCAAAGGCTGGTGGCAGAGAGAGATGCTGAGAAACAGAAGGACTCCAGGTTCAAGCAAAAGGATGGAGGACATGTGGTATAGTGGAAAGTGGAAAGACAGTGGAGGTTCAAGCTGTGTGATCTCAGGCAAGTTCTTAACCTCTCTGGGCCTTTGTGCTTTCGTCTGTGAAATGGGGCACAGAGTCCCCATCTGGCGGGATTGCTGTGATGTCAAGGGTATGCATATAGAGAAGAGATGCTTCAGGAAGATTCAGATCATTTCTGTGGCTTAAAATGAACCTCACTCAGAGAGAAACTGCCCCTGAACTTGCGAGATTACCTATAATGTAAAATATTAATGTATTCTCTGAGATTTTAGTAACTTTTCGTGTGTGGAGGTGTTGATGGCTGGTTAAAAAAAAAAAAAACTGCTTCCCTAAGTTGACAGCACCGGATGTCCCAATTTCCACAAATAAAGTCCTTCATTTCTTCCAAGTTTGAATAGTCAAAGGCTGCTTCCCTGGGGACAGCTCTGCTATTTTTTTTTTCGCAGGCATTAGAACACTATTTAAGGAGTGTGCATTTTCCAATAAAACGAATAATAAAAACCTTTTCCCCCCTAAAGTGTGAGATGATGGCAATGTGAAAATGATGGCAATGCTGTGGAAGAGAGAAAATACCCTAGATGAGGTGTCTGTCACATTGCAGAAATGTAATTTTTTAAAAATATTTTGGAATGGAAAGCAAACTTGGTTGATGATAATCCTATCAGCGTCGGGGTGGTTTAAAAGCCAAAGCTTAGTGCAAATGAAGTCCCTGGGCCAGCCCCTTGAGCAGACATTGCCTGCATGGGCCAGTCAGTTTCAACAAACTTATTGTGCATCTCCGGTCTGCTGCGCAGCTAACATTGACCAAGAACTCATTCTTTGCTGAGGATTGTGTCAAATGCTGTGCATTATCTCATTTAATCCTCTCAACAACCCTTCGAAGGAGGTACTATTATCATCCTGATTTTGATGAGGAAACTAAGAACAAAAAGAAGTTTGGTAGCATCCCCAACGTCACACGGGTCATAGGTTGGCAGAGAAGGGACTCGACCCCAGATACTGTGCAGAAACCAGGTCTGATCTTTCTGCTCCGCGTGAGGAGCCTTTGACCTTTTGGAACTGGCCAAGGTTACTAAGTGGAACAGTTCATGTTGGAGATTCACCGGGAAATAAGTTCAGCCAATTGTTGGCTTCGGGTAAATAAGACCACCAGGGGCAAGTTTTCCCCGCTAGGTCAGGAACGAAAAAACTCTCTCGTTTGCCCTCTACAGGGAGGTTTCTTATGTTTGTGTGAAATGCTGGGAGGCATTTCCACTGCTGACCCCTGAGCATCTCACATGGCAGTATATATCTTTGTGAAGAAGCCTCAGTGTGGCTCTGCTGGAAAACTATGTATGTTTTGTGCTGTTCAAATGGATCATTAAAATTTTTTTATTTTATTTTAACATGTAGATTCCAAAGGAGAAAGGGCAGAAGCCTTTATCCAAGGCAGCAACAAGTCCTGTCAGTTTTCTCTGATCTCCAAATCCATCCTTGGTAGCTAGTGTCCAAGATGGCCGCCATCAACCCTTCCCACCGACTCTTCCTTCACAGTAGGTGAGTGCTCCTCCTCCCTGAAGAGGCAGAGTCTAATTTTCCTTCCCTGAAACCTATGCTGGACCAAAGAACTTGCTTGACCAAAAGAATATGGTGGAAGTGATGTTCTGGGACCTCTGAGGCTGGCTCATAGGAAGCCTTGAGGCTTCTGTCCTGGCCTCTCAGGACACTTGCTCTGGGGGGAGCCAGCTGCCATTTAATCTGAAACTGCCATACTCTGAGGAAGCTAAGCTAGCCATATGGGGAGGGAGAGAGAAAGAAAGAGAAAGAGGCCTCACCAGTCCCCAGCCACCCCAACCAGGCACCAGGCACGGGAGTGAACAGCCTTCTTAGACAAGAGCTCAGCTTCAGCCCAATTGAGCTCTCGGTGACGTGAGCCCCAGTTACCATCTGACTACAACTGCATGAGAGATCCCAAGTGAGAACCTCCCAGTGGAGCCCAGTCCACCCCAAAATCGTGGGAGGAAACACACTGCTGTTTTAAGCCACTAAGATCTGTTCTGAAGCACTAGATGACCAGAATGCCATGCCCTCATCTCCATCCCTGCTGGCATCCTGATCCAGACCACCACCATCTCTCCCCTACACTCCCTCCACCCCCACCTGCCCATTTCCATGGTCCTCTGACAGTCTCCAACCTCACAGCCCAACCTATTCCCCACACAGCCCCCAGAGGGATCTAAATGTCATCAGAGCACGCCACTCCCTGGCCTCCCATTGCATGTTGCATGAAAACCAGCCTCCTTACCATGTTCACACTGCTCTACAGGGGGGTTCACACGCCCTGTTCAAGCCACCTGTTTCCTTCAGCTCCTCAAGTGAGTTGTTTTATATGCAAACCCCACGACCCAGCAATTCCATTTCTAGCCTATACTAAACAGAAATGTACACGTATGTTCCTCAAAAGATGTGTTCAAGAGTATTCATAGCAGTGTTATTCTTAATAGCCAAATGTCCCTCAGGAGGAGAATGGATAAATAGCGGAATATGTCAACGAGAAGGAAAGAACAACATGGGTGAGTCTCAAAACCATAGTGTGGAGCAAAGAAACCAGACACAGAAGAGCATACTATAGGGTTCTGCTGGTAAAAATTTCAAAAACAATCTATGAAGTTCAAAACTAAGAAGTTCAAGAACACTTCTATCTATGGTTAGAGAAGTCAGGAGAGTAGTCAGCCTTGGAGGGAGGTGGTGGATGAGAAGGGCATAAGGGGGTCCTCTGGGATGCTGGCCATGTTTTGTTTCTTATATAGGTCTGGTTACACAAGTGTTTATTCGCTCTGTGATAGTTCACCAGTTTGTGCATTTTTCTGGGTGTCTGTTCAATAAAGTGTTTAAAAAATGAAAGTTCTGCTCTGCTTCCTGCCAAACAGCTTTTGCATACACTGCTACACCTGGAATTCTCCACCCTCTCTTAGTCTTTCCCTCATGAATTCCCAGTGGTTGTTCAGATCTAGCTCAGACTTTCCTTCATTAGGGAACTCTTTCCCTGTTGTATCAGTCAGTCTTGGCTGTGTAACAAACCACTTGAAAATGTAGTGACTTACAGCAACAACCATTAATTAGCTCATGACTCTATGGTTGTCTATAGTGGGTCTTGTGCAGGTCTCACCTGGCTCGCTCATGTGTCTGCAGTGAGCTGGCACCTTGGCTGGGCTGGATGCTCTAGGGTGGCCTTCCATCTGTAGCAGTAGGCACACTGTTGGTGAGGGCACCTCTGTCCTCCTCCATGTGGAGGCTAGCAGGCTAGCTTGGGCTCAGCACATCATGGTCTCAGGATCCCAAGGGCCACAGAAGAGGGCAAGTCTTCACACACAAGCTCTTCTTAAGGATCTGCTTGTGTCGCATTTGCTAATGTACATTAGCCAAAGCCAGTCATATGTCCAAGCTCAGATTCGAGAGGTGACAAAATGAACTCCACCTCTGGATGGGAAGAATTATTACGGCCCTGTCTTCTAAACCATCTGCCACTCCCACGCTGTCCCACCCTACACAGAGATCAGCTTCCCTGATAAACTCTCACCACTCCCTGAACTTGTCCTCCATGGCACTCAACCCACTGTGACTGACTATTTGTATAGTGAGTTGTCTATTATCCTCCTCTCCCATATCCCTGTAACTATGTACAGGCAGGGGCTGGTGTGTGTTCACGGTGCCCAGCACAGTGGCTGGGACATAATGGATCTAATAAATATTTGGAGAAGGAAGTAGAAAGACGAGAAAGAAAAAAGGAAGGGGAGGAGGTGGGAAGAAAGGAGGGAAAGAAGAAACCCTGAAAAAATGGAGACACTTCTATGGCAGAGGATAGACTGGACCACTTCTGGGAGGCTGGGTGCCCTACACATCCCTCAAACTCACTCTTCTCATTTTAGCCTCTGCATCCTGTCTCACCCTGTTCCTCCCACCTGGCTGCCCTCCCACTTTTTTTCTTCTGCTTGCTCAGCCCTTGGTTCCTTCAATGGGCAGCTCAAGGTTCGCCCACCCCACCTTAAGCAACCTTCCCATCTATCCCTTCCTCCTGAGTATCTCCATGGCTCAAGCAGTCCCCGCCATCCGCTGCCCACATTGTCATGAATACATGTCCCCTCACAATCTCAGTTGAACGCCCCACCAGCCCCATGAAAAATCTCGGATGGGTGTATCAATATTTCCATTAAATGGATGAGAACGAGGGGCTCAGGGAAGCCCTGTGTCCATGATCACCCACCAGGAAGAGGTGGCACTGGGACTCAGTGCAGGTTGGTCTGGCTCAAGAGTCCCCACACTGCAATGCCCGCAGTGAGACCACACGCCCCTGAAGGGAGAGGCTCCCTCCGCCCTGTCTTGGTGGGCCTGGGCTCTTTGGGGGTAGCGGGAGCTGACAGAGGCCTTGGAGCTCTGGGGGTGGGACACTAGCACTTTGCCCTCGTGGAAGAGAGGAGCCCGATTCTCAAGAGGGGAGGGGACTTCCAAGGTCACACAGCAAATTAGGGCAGCCTAGGAACTTGTGGGGAACAAGTGAGAACTTGAGGCCAGTGGTCTTTCTGTCACGCTCTGTCCTTCCTTATTGCCTTCCCAGCCCCCTCCTTCCACCTCCATGCTCAGCTTCCAGCAGGGGCTTGTGAACAGCCAGGGGAATGAGACTAATTGTTGGGAGGGCCAGTTTCTGAGGCCCAGGAGGGAGGGGAGCGGCAGAGGGGGCAGGCAGACAAGGCGTGGGATTGATACCATATAAGCCTTTGTTGCACATCTATGACCGTCTTTAGAATTGTGCTTCAGTATAAACTGCTGGATGATCCTGGGCTGGCTAATTTGAACCTACACCCTCGGGGCGAGTGTTTGAAGTAACATAATCAGGAATTGTGCTCCACAGAACAGTGAACCTCAAATATGGTTTGCTAAATGGGCACCAGAGGGCTTGGCTAATTAGCATAAGAGATGTTGCAAATACTTTCTCACTGGTGAAATGAACTGTGTGCAAGAAATGTGGTGACCCAGACCGTGCAGGTCCTTCCTCTCTGGGTGAACCAAGTTCAAGAATCCTGTGAACCCAGTGGCCTCACGCCTTCAGAGGAGCAGTCAGGCCGCAGCTCCAACTGGGCCAGCGTCACCGCTGAATGAGGCTCTGAGATGACTAGAAAACACAGATCCTGCCTCCACTTCGCGTCCTGCCTCCACGAGGGCACCTGCCTTCAGAAGAGGGTAGCACTTGCCTCAGAGTGATGCTGGCTTGCAGGGTGCTTGTCAGATGCCCCGAAAGACAGACAGTGGTCCCGGCTGTGTGCCTGCTATATGCGAGGTGCAGTTCTCGTTGCTTTGTTTGCATTACCTTGTTGAAAACTCACCATGGTAAGTGGATCAACAAACTGTGGTCCATCCAGACAATGGAATATTATTCAGCACTAAAAATGAAAAATGAGCTATCAAGCCTTGAAAAGACATGGGGGAAACTTAAACACATATTGCTAAGAGAAAGAAGCTGATCTGAGAAGGCTGCATACTGTAGGATTCCAACTATGTGACATTCTGGAAAAGGCAAAACTGTGGAGACAGTAAAAGTATCAGTGGTTGCCAGGGCTTAGTGGCGAAAGAGAGATGAATAGGCAGAGCACAGAGGATTTTTAGGGCAGTGAAACGACTCTGTGTGATACTATAAATGGTGGATACAGGTCACTATACATTTGTGCAAAGCCACAGAATGAACAACACCAACAGTGAACTCTAATGTAAAGCATGGACTTTGGGTGATGATGACGTGTCAATGTGGGATCATTGATTATAACAAATGGACCACTCTGGGGAGGCTGTTGATGGAGGAGGAGGCTGTGCGTGTGTGGGGGGAGGGGGTTCATGGGAACTCTGTGTACTTTCCACTCAATTTTGCTGTGAACCTAAAACTGCTCTAAAAAAATACAGTGTATTTCAAAAAACCTAACTCACTGTGACCCTATGCCCCCTTGTCACAAAGGAAGAGGACGAGGTACAGAGTGGGTAAGTCCCTTCCCCAAGGCCTCACAGGGAGGACGTGGTAGAGATGGGATTTGAGCCCAGGCTGTGCTGTCTGATACCGTGACACCCCACAGCCTGCCTCAGGCAGCTGGGGACTGGAGGCCTATGGAGAAGTGGGCTAAGGTGGCTGAGATGGGAAGGGACCTACAAATGTCCCTCCCTTGCTTCATACCCTCCCTGGCTCTGACGCTGAAGACTGGCTCCTGCTCTCACCAGGCCCTCCAGCCTTACGTCCCAGCTCACACGCTTGCCCCTGGCTACACCGAGCTCCTGTCACCACACCAGGACCTGGACCACACCAGGCAGTTTCACATCCAGCATCTTCGCTCACCTGACTTACCCTCTGCCGCCCTTCCCTGCCCCTCATCCTCTGCCCACTAGGTAAACACCTACTTATCTTTCAAGACTCCACTCAGGCCTCACCTCTACAAAGAGAGTGATTCTGGACAGCCTATACCCTTTGGGATAGACCGGCCTGCGGTCTACCCTCACTTTGCCTCACCTGGCTGTGTGACCTTGGACAAGTGACTCAACTGGTCTGAACCTCAGTTTTCCTCATCTACAAAGTAGGACAATGATGCTTACCTCATGGTTGTTGTATGGGTTAGAGAAAACACATCAAGCACCTGACATGGCTTCTGCCACATAACAGGTGTTCAAAAAATGGTACTTATTTTTAGGAAGTTTTTCCTGCCCAGTTTCCCCAGTAGAATGAACTCTATACACATGTGTCTCTGTGCCTGTAACCTCCATGGGCGTTAACCCATCACTACCTCACTCCCCTTGGTCTGTCTTTGTGAGCACTTCTCACGAGCTGGCATTTTTGACTTGCTTCTGTTCGTTTTCTCTCTCCTCCATGCCCCCAGTGCTGTTCCCCCTAAGGTACAGCTCCTTGGGGGCAGGGACCTTGTCTGTCTTGTTCATCTCTGGATTCCAGTGCTTAGAGTGCTGCTGGCACTCGGTAGGAATTCCATTAAATTTGGTTGGGGAAATGAATGAATAAATGAATGAATGAATGAATCTGTGCTCATCTCCTGCATTAGTCTTATTTCTCATCTGTCCCCAGCTCTGGGCACGGTGACTAGTGTGGATGTTCAGCTGTGACTATAGAATAAATCTTATCCATACTTATAAAATACAACAATATAACCAACACATCAGATCAACATGAACGAATCTCTCCGAGGAACTTAAGTAAGACTGATGGGTACTGTATGGCCATTCTCTGTCTCTATTCCTTGCTTGCTAGAAACCCATCCATGTCTTCACCTGGCCTTAGCGAATCTTTGGTAAAGGGATTGGCAGAGACCCTGCAGCCCAAGAGGATGGGACCGCCATTCAAATGTCCAATTTCTCTTTGCTTTTTCAAGTTGCGATTTGCATGCACCCAGATTTGTTTGGTTGCTGAAAATGCACACAGTCAGGAAATAGCACACGAGGGACCATCACACAAGGGCGATTTGTAGTTGGGGGAGGGATTATCATATTTCCCAGAGTTTCTAGGTGAAGCCTCAGTATCAGAAAAATCTGTAACCCTACTCCTAATGCCCAGCCATATACAAATGAGTAGACTCTTCTTGCCATCAGATATCTGTGCCAGGGGGACCCCAGGTCCTGTGAAGTGACAGATGCTGGCCACTCAGTAGGAAAGACTGGCTCCCTCCCTCACACCCGGGCCTAATTTGGGAAGGAAAGGAATGCAGACACTCTGAGAAAGGGTGACCTTTTCCAGCTAGGGCGTGCGGCCAAACTCTGGTAACACCTTTCTATTAAAATTGATGTTCCTCTTAATCAGCAGTGATGGGGGGATTGTTTCTTAAATGATGCTAAATACAGTGATGGGTCCCAGGTGAGAAGGCAGAGTTCTCGTTAATTCTCCGCAGGGATGTTCCACAGTGGAAGAGGGCTTCTGGCAGCCCCTACCTGTGAGGAGGACCTGTTTCCTGAGGTAGGTTGACATGCATCTGGAAACCAAGAGTTGCCTGCACGTTGCCTATAATTTCCTTTTGATTTTATGTGTCCTCCCTCCCCCAGAGCCATTATTTTTTAAGAAAAGCAAAAATTAAAGCTTCATACCTCTCAGGAAGAGTCGGAGGGAGGCCACATGCCAGCATCTGGTAACTTGTTCACCCCAAGAATGACTTCATGTGAATCTGTATAACACTCTTTCAGAGGGTAAGCAGAACCATCTGTAGGGCCCAGGGAGCCTAAAGCTCATTGAGGAATTCCAGACAAGGCCCTCCTAGAGGGGTGCGGTGTCTCCAGCAGTGAATGAGTCTGCTCACTGTGGATGTGCAGCCTGGTCCCCGAACTGTGAATGCCACCACGACTTCAGAGCCACACAGGCCTGAGCTGGACCCGGCAATGCCCACGACTAGTGGATTATGTAGTGCCTCCGAGGCTCGGTTCCCAGCTGGGAAATGGGCTGGCTGTGAGGATTAAGTGAAAATCAACGTCTGTCTGGGCCATCCCTTTCCTAGTGGATGGAAACACCTTCTGGACACAAATGAGCAGCCATAAACATCTAGCCCTTATCCAGTTCCAGTTGCATGACCGTCCAACCAGTGTAACCGTGACTGACGTAAGGGATCGTCTCTGGATCTTGTGACGCCCCGTGGGCTATAAAACGAACAGCTGCTGTTTGCCTTGTGCCAGGCACGCACAGTTGCACCCAATCAGCACCACCTTCCAGGTAGATGGGCGTCATTGTCTCCATTTTACAGATAAGGAAACTGAGTCTCCAGAAGGGGGAGTATAGTAGACCTGCGCTGATTTTTCCTGTCCAACGCTGATCCCCTCCTCCTGATAATAGCACCCTGATGTCCGTGGGGGGAATGGCCTCCTCTCCGTGATGGGCTGGCTGGTGGGATTACCAATCAAGGTGCCCACAACCTGTGGCCAAGGAGTGGAACTGGGACCCAGCTCAGCCCATCAGAGGCTCTATTTCTCAGTCTCTGGAGTTTCTATCTCAAGCACAGGGACAAAAGCACTAAACATGGCTGAGGCTGATATGCCCAGGGGAAGAAGGAAGGGTAGTGGGCTAAGGAGAGCCTCTTGTTGGTTCCTAATGCCTGGACCCCCACCTAGCTCCAGCCCCACTCCCAGGCAGCCTTATTCCCCCTTCAGACTCACTTTCCTTTCAATTCTGAGACCCTCTTGGACCTACCCTTTTCTGTATAACTTAGCCACATTGATTTCTGTTGCTTGCATCCCCTGAACTCTGGCTGACCAGGAAGTGACTCCTCAGGGTCAAGCAGCTGATGAGTGGCAGAGTCAAGACGAGGACCCACTTCACCAGGCTGCCAGGCCAGTGCTCTTCCCACCATGCCACACGGCTGGCCTTGGGGTGGTCCTGCCCTGGGGAGAGCCTTCTGAGTGGGGAGGAGCAGCATGAGTAAAGGCTGGTGACAGGAACGCATGTGGCCTCATTGTCACAGAGCTGGCATGGAGGCCAATGTGCCGGAGCAGAGCTGTGGAGGCATCCAGTGGAGGCAGACTCCAGAAGCTTCAATGCTTCCACAGCCATATGGATGGTGTGGCCACACACCCTCTTGTCATATTTAATGAGATATCTTTTGTTCCTGTCAGCAAACTATTCTGCTATTGAAGTTCTCAGTTCATCATATATTTTTAACAGCAAAAGGGGACACCTTTCTGAGACAGGTTTCCTCATTTTACTTTATAATAGTGCCATATTGGCTGAGCAGTGCCATTCCAAGAGAGAACCATTCCCTCATACCCTTCCCTTCAAGAATCGAGGCAGTATAGAGTGAAAACACCACCAGCCTGGTTTGGAGTCCTCCCCCGCCCCTAACACCTTGGGCAAGTCCTCCGAACTTTCTCTTGGTCAGTGTGCACTGGACTAGGTGAGGGCTGTGGCCAAGGCTTCAGAGTTAGATAACTTTAGGTTCACATTCTCACCTTTCCCTTCATTCACGTACTGTGTGCCCAGGCCAATTTACTTAAATCTGTGAGTCTCAGCGTCCCAATATGCAAAAATTGGGGTCAACACCACCCATCGCATAGGTAGGGGTGAGAATGAATTGCATTGTATGCAAGAACCTGGTGCCTCGTGTTTGCTTGGCAACGATTGAGAGTCCCGTGCCCCTCCCTGTGCAGGTTGGTGGATTTAAACTCCTTACAGCTGATGATCCATCAGCCTAAAGCAATCTAGGTCACAGGAGCTGGCTTTGAAGAACAATTCCCATACCAGCCCGCGGCCCACACTGTTGAGTGTCTACACAGCAGCTATTCCCAACCTTTTTCTACCATGCCACCTCCTCCTACAGAAGCTTGAAATTCTAGATACTCACGTTCCCAGACTCCTTTGTCTATCAGTGACCACATGACCCAATTTGACCAATGAGATGACAGGAGAAGTGTCTCTTTTATCTCATTAGCCCCTGGGGGGCTTCAGGGTATTTCTTTCCCTGAAAAAAGGTGAGCGGCTGTGGGTTAAGCCCCCTTTCTTCCCACCTGTAGGCATCATCATATGAAGATGTCACGTGCAGAGCCCAGGTCCGGGGTGGCTTTGCCGGCCTGTGGCCAGTGCAGACACTCTGAAGGGCCCCACACTTGGGATTTAGTGCTCTGTGGTCACCATCTTAAAATTCTGAATAATTTTATCTTTGAATTTGCGTTTTGTGAGTGAAGTCTGATGGGACAATGGAGCATGTGCTGGAGGCTTGGAGCCTCAATTCACATGTGGTCCCACCTCCCAATGCCTGCCCCCCTCCCCAGGAGGCGTCTCAGCCACCTGCTCCCCACCTCCTGGTGCTCCAGGCCCCAGCAGGGTCAGGGCGTGTCAGTCCTGTGGTTGTGGGAAGAGGAGCCGAGGAGCCAGCATGCCCAGTTGCAGGACGGGACCCCCAGCTGCCTGCGGGCCCTCATGAGAAGCATGACATTAAATAGCAAATAAAAACACCATGACAGGTTGAGAAACAGACTACGGAAGAAAAACGTTCTATATTTTAGTATCTTTTACAGCACTTTTTTCCTGCTTTTTAAACAAGTGGCCCTGCATTTTCATTGTACTGGGCCCTGTAAACTATGTAGCGGGCCCTCGCTGAGACAACAGGTTGGGGATGGCAGAGACCAAGGATCGAAAGAAACTGGATTCTTGATTTGTTGAGCTATTAAAACAACCCCGGAAGAGTCTCCCTTTAGTCTCCCTTAGCTGTTGATAATTATCTTCATTGTTTAAGCCGCTGTCAACTAGGCATCTTATTACTTGTAGCCAAAAGCATCCTAACACAAAGCTATTTTATTTTTCAGTCTCAGGGTGATGCATTAGACCCCATTGACCAGCTGATTGATAGCACAAGAGACAGCAGCATCTGTGTTTCTTATGACACTGAATAGTTAGGACCCCTCTCAGATCACCAAGCAGCATTTAACCTTGGACATTTCAGTAAGGTCCATTAACAGCAATAACAATTTCAGGACTCATTTTACGGTGCCATCTTGTGTGATTTTGATGTCAGTATTATTTTCCTCACTCTTCAGATGTGGAATCGGAGGCTCAGAGAGGTTAAGTAACTTGCTTAAGGTCACACAGCTCATAAGTGTTGGAGGCAGAGATCAGATCTGTGATGTTACATGGCTAGAAAGATGATGGTCTTTCCATTACATCCAGTCTCTCTTGAAGGAATAACTTGCTCCTTTACCATTCCGTCCCTTTGTCCCTGGTGCCTGCTGGAATTCTGATATGGGCCCCACATTGCTCTGGAGGTCACCCCCTGGCTGCCCATCTTCCTCAGGACCCTCACACCAAAGTCGCTGCCAGGACAAGAAGGCAGTGAGTGGGCATCAGACACCAGCGGGGCCCTATAGGTTGGCTCAGCGTCCTGTGTCCTGTCGAGGTTCCCTTGGCTTTGCTCTGCTCCTTCCTCTGGCACACCATTTACAGCTGCACCCCCTGGTCAGGCCCCAGGGGGCAGAGGGCTGATGCCCACCTCTCTGCCAAGACACAGCTGCAGCCGAGGGAGAAAGAGACCTGAGCCCACCGGTATCGTCCTTGCTGGTCACTAGAGCTCAGTTTCTCTCCCCATGTATTTTTCCAGGACCCCTGCTTCCTATCTGCTCAGAGAACATTCCCAGACTCCGCTTTGCTTGTCTTTGGGCCAGTAATCCATGTTAAAGCCTGAGTCATGACAGGTGGAAGCCCTTGGAGTTCTCTTTGCCCTCCACCAGCCCTGCCAGGACGGCTCTTACCACCGCTGTCAGAAATGCACCTTGCCAGCAGCTTGGGGGAAGCCAGGCAGCCCTTAAAGGTAATAGCCATAACTGCAGCCAATTTTCGGTAATTGGTGGCATTTGCCAGGGAATTCCTGCCTGTCGCAGCAGCTCCGTCGTGCCGCCTCTGATCTCTACCAGTCTCCGTGAGACGTAAAACACCACTGTCATCTCCAATTACTCCAAGGGGCAGCGTCACCTTGACCTTGCCACCATATGTCCCCAGCCACAGAGGAAGACCAGGTGGAAGGACCCCAGGCCCGTTCCTGGAGGCCGAGCCCTCTAGAAACCCAACTGATATCAAGTGGGGAATTGGGACTCAGAGCTGAGGGTTGGGGGGAATGTGCTAGTAAATAATAAAAAGTATAGGTTTCTGAGCATCTCTTTGTGGCAAGCACGTCTCTTTTTTCTTAATGTCTTGGAATCTTCTCTGCCAGGACGTATAATTGTCCCCATTCTACAGAGGTGGAAACTGAGGCTCAGAGATAGTCATACAGGAGGGAAAAGGCATGGCGGTGGGTGGTGGTGGGAGTGTGCGCTGGGCGGGGCAGTGCCAGCCCAGGTTTGACTGGCTCGGGGTCAGAGTTCCTTCCACATTGCACAGCTCCTGGATCTGTGGGTGAGATGCAAGCTCCATCTTCCCTACCGGGCTCTGAGCAACCTGAGGACAGAAACTGGGTCTCACTCAAATCCGTGCCCTCCCGTAGCTCCTAGCGCATGCAGAGCTGGGCACGGTGCAAACACCCAGCCTCGTGGAGTCAAGTCCAGGGATCTGCTCCTCGGTCTTTCTTCTATCTCACTCATCTCTCCATGATGTCACCCAGGCTCCTGGCTTTAATATATCCCTCGACCCTGACAACGCCCAGCTTTATATCTCGTATATCCAACTGCCTGCTTGGTATCTCCACCTGATGTCTAACCGACGTCTCAAATTCAACACCTCCCATATTGACCTTCTTTTTCCTCCCCAACCAGCTCCCCCTACATCTTCCAGATCTTCGTGTCTGGGTACTCTAGCCTTTGCTACAACATTCTGTCAGTTGTACCTAAAAAAACAATTCCATAATCCTGCCATTCCTCCCCACCTTCACTGCCTCCATCATCTCCCGCCGAGATTATTGTAGTTGCTTCCTGACTAGTCTCCTGTCTGTCCTCGCTCCCTCGCTGCAGTCTAGGCTCAGCCCAGCAGCTGAATGGATCCTGTTAATACTTAATCCAGATGTGGTTGCTTTTCTGCTCCAGCCATCCTGTGGCTCCTCACTCCCCCATGGGGAGATTCACTGAGGTCATTGACGTAGTGACCTCTGAAAGGGGACTGCCACAACCAGTGGAATGATAAAGGCCCATAGCATGAACCATGGAAGCACAGGGCAGGGGGATTCATTCTGAATGGGGGATGGAAAGGCTTCCAGGAGGAGGTGTCATTGGTGCTAAGCTTTGAACCTATCTATGGTGCCGTCAGGGGCTTGAGACTTGCACAGAGCAGGGCCTGCAGGGCTGCACACTGGCGAGAGTGTCCACTGAGGGCTGATCCCACCAAAGGGTCTGACCCAGCTCCTGGGCGAACACGTGTTCACACCACCAAACCTTTCCTGCACTCCTCCTGTGTGCCGGCACTGGGCAGGCTCTCGGGGTGCAGCCCAGGACTCAGCATCCTCACTCTCCACGATCACGAAGCACATGTTCCATAGGGGTAGACAGACAATGATCAGCTACGCAAACGACGAGGCTCTTCTGGCAGCACAAAGACTATTATTATTTATAATGCAATAATAAATACCTGCACCCATTGGTACAAGCTCAAACGATGCAAATCATTTTTAATATTAACTTGAAAAATGCAAATCATTTTTAATATTAGCTTGAACTAAGGAAGGTCCACATCCAACCACAAGAAGTCCAAATCAACAGCAGTTCAGCTCCTCTCATTCCCCGCTTTTTGGGCTCTGGGTCCCATGCATAGTGTGTGAATTATCACTTTTCTTCCTCACGCAGGCCTGCAAGGTAGATACTATTGTCTGCACTTTCCAGACCCAGGGAGGTGAAGCCGCTTGCTCACAGAATCAGAGCCAGTTAAGGGCAGAGCCAAGCTTTGAACCAGGTCTGTCACCAAAGTGCCCGCGACACTGGGCCACCAGCCTGGGAGGATGCAGAGCCACAAAGAGATCACATGTGGATTTCTTCTCTCACGGCTGATTCAGAGCCCTCCTCCTATCGTCTTCCAGGCTGGTGCACTTGGACCTGAACTGCCTGTCCCACAGGTTTGTCCTGCCCATCCCCCACCGCACTGCCCACTGCCGCCCTCCAGGCTCAGCTGCGCTGGGCACACACCCAGAGACCTTTGCCCTGCAGTTATTTGACGAGAAACTTCTTGCGTCCTTCTTTTCCTCTTGCCAGAGGCTTCTGCATACATAACTGCAAACTGCTGTGCTATTTCCTTGTAGAAGGCGAGACGATTTTTATTCTCTCTTCCTTCTACGTCAATTCTCTCTAAATGTTTCTACGGCCACTTCCTCCTTTCTTTTTTACAATTACTTATCTTTATAAGTATGTCTACACCTATATTTATAGGTGTAAGTAGGTGCTATTCCCTGGCCCTCAAGCATTTCAGAAGGAGGCTGGGATCTGAAGCTACAAGTGAGAATTGTCTGTTTATCCACCTAAGACCTCAAAAATAATTCACAGTGAGCAGGTCAGGTTCAATGTGACGCGTCCACAAAATGGAATTCCAGACCCAGGAACATGTGGTGAAAATCAACGTGCAGACTCTCAGGCTGTGGGGGCTCAAACGCCGGCCCTGCAGCTCACCAGCGCCGTGAACATTCACTAGTCTCCCTCTCTGTGCAGAGGCCTGTTTAATGTGGTGGAAACCACGTGGGCTTCGGCATTGGCAGGATTGGAGTTCAAATCCCGGCTCTCCCAGTTTCCTCGGGCAAGCTCTTTAACCGCCCTGGCTGCAGTTTCCTTGGTAAATAGTAACGATGATGTTTATCTGGCAAGGTCTCGGGAGGATTGATGTCAGAAAGCCCACAAAGGGCCTAGCACAGAGCTGGGCACACAGTTGGTGCCCAACCCCCTTTGTGGACTGCAGTTAGACTCTGAAAATGTCAGGTGTGTGGCTGGCATTTGGCGAGTGCCCAACACCGCACTGACGGGTTGCTGTTTCCTGCCTGGGGCACGTTATCTTGCAGTGAGGCCCCAGAAAGGGCTCCGGGAGGGAATGAACTGAGAAAGTGGGCTCTTATAGGCACTCTCGAGCTTACACCCAATCACCATCACGATGGAACAGTTTTCCCCAGGGCCCAGTGTGACAGCTTGTGGATTCTGTAGATTCTTTGCTTCAGTTTTTCTCCTTCCACTAACCTAATGGCTGGTCACTTTGTGTTTCTGTGCCAGCCCCACCTTGGAAAGCAGGGGAAAGGACATGGCTTTTGAGTCAGTCATTTTTCCCATGTGCTAGAAACCCTGTGGGTGGGGATGAGGAAGACGACACAGATTTGTTTGCTCAATCAACAAACATTTATTGAGTTCCTGGTAAGTGCCAGACACTGCCAGGCACTGGGGACACAGTAATGAATAAGATGAAGACCCTGCCCGCACGGAGTTTGCATTTTCTTATGGAAGGCTGAATGAGTAGTTAATAGAATGTCAGGTAGCAATAAGTCCTATGAAGAAAGATAAAGCAGTTCAAGAGGACAGAGAGGAATGAGGGCGTGGGGTGGGGCTATTTTAGATAGAGCGGTTAGGGAGGCATCTCTGAAGAAGTGACATTTGAACAAAGACTAGAACGAGTTTGTGAACCACGTGAGTATTTGAGGAGAAAGCTTTCTGGCAGAAAGCAACAGCAAATGTAAAGACCTTGAGGTGGCGTATTAGTCAGCTATTCCACAATGATGCTGCACAACAAACATCCCCAAACTCAGCAGCTTAAGGCAATTATTTACTCATTTCTCGATGAGGCCTCTGCAGGTCAGCTAGTGGTTGGCTGATCTCGAGAGGCCTCAGCTGGGATTGGTTCCAAGCTGCATATCTGTGTCTCTCATCCTCTTTGGATCAGCAGGCTGGGGAGGGCATGTTCTCAAGCTGGAGAGAGGAGAACAATAGGACAAGCAGAAAGAGGTGAGCTTTCTTAGGGCCTAGGCTTGGAACTGGCACACGGTGGCTTCTACTTGTATTCCATTGACTGAAGCACATCACGTGGTCAGGCTTAACACGAGCGGGGCAGAGAAGTCCATTCTACCTCTAGGGGATGCAACTGCAAAGTCACATGGCAAAGAGCATGGATGGAGAGGGAGGTGAAGAATTGGGAGCAGTGAAGCTATCTCTACAAGCGGGAACTAGCTTTGTATGTTTGAGTACCAGCCACGTGCTGGTATAGCTAGAGTGGAGCGAATGAGGTGGAGAGAGGTAGAATTTGAGGTCAGTGACCCAGCAAGGGCCATATCATATATGGTCTTGATAAGAATTTGGACTTCTTCTGAGTGTGATGAGAAGCCACTGGAGGGCTGTCTTTCTTTTAATTTTAATCAAAGTATATCACATATTATAAAGTACACAAATGTCAAGTATACACATCAGTGATGAGTTTTTACAAAGTGGAAAGTTAGTTTCCCCTGTTTTTCAACCTTATATAAATTCAATGAGTATGTATTTCTTTGTGCCTGTCTTCCTTTGATCAACTTTGTCTGTGAGATTCATCCATATCCTTACATGTAGCAATTAGGTTCTTTTTTTCCCCATCACTATATAGTATTCCATTATATGACTATATTTAATTTATTTATCCATTCTCTTGTTGATAGACATTTGCATGGTTTCCTGTTTGGGGTTAATGAGAATAATCCTGCTGATAATATTTTTGTTCATATTTTTTGACACACGTATGTAAGCATTTCTGTTAGGTATCTACCCAGGAGTGTATAGTATATGTTCATTGGATATATGTATGGTCAACTTTAATAGATATGGGCAAAAAATGTCATTATTGGAGATATATATATATTACAATACCTTCTCCCATTTTATGGCTTGCCTTTTGACTCTCTTTAAAGTATCTCTTGGTGAACAGAAGTTCTTCATTTTAATGTAGTTCAATTTATCGTTGTTTTCCTTTATGGTTAGCACTTTTTATATTAATTTAAATAAATCTTTGCCTACACAATTTAAAGAATTCTTTGTCTACACAAAGGTCATAAAGATAATCTCCTATGTTTTCTTCTAGAAGCTTTATTGTATTATTTTCAACATTTAAGGACTTGTACTGAAAAATATTTAATAAGGTCATACAAATCAAAAAGGAAAAGACAGATGAACCTATTTTTAAAATGAATAAAATTATTGAACAGGATCGTCACAAAAAACAACATCCAAATGGCCAATAAGCACACGGAAAGGTGTTCAACATCATTAGTCATCACGGAAACACAAATTCAAACTATCTGAGATGCCACTACACATCTACCAGAACGACTAAAATTAAATAAAACAGAAAATATCAAGTGTTCATGAGGGTGTGCAGCAAGCTGCCGGTGAGAATGCATATTGAGTACAACCACTTTGGAAAACTTTTTGGAGATTTCTAGTAAAGCTGAACATACGCATACCTTATCAATAAACACATTGGACGGGCCTAGGTTGAGAGTCATCCCAGAGAATTATTGAGGACATGAAATATAGGGAAAGATTGAGAACCCATTCTAGATTGGAGGAGACTGGAGAGAAACGACAGCAGAATGTAACTTGATGTTTCTGATGACCAGGCTCTATCATGATGGTTTTGCCTCTTCTTTTATAATCTTAATTTTTTTTCTTGCTTTATTTCATTGGCTAGGACATCACCTGAGAGTTTTAAGCAGAAGAGTGGCATGATATGATTTATTGGTTTGAAAGATCACTCTAGCTGCCGTGTGGAGAGCAAATGGGACAGGGCGTGGCAGCAAGGAGGCCAGTTAGGAGACTCTTGCAACAATCCAGGCAAGAGATGACAGTGACATGGACCAGGGTAGGAGTGGGAAGAAGAGAAGCAGTCAGATGCTGCACGTATTTTGAAGATATTGCCAGTAGAATTTGCCAATATGGGGTATGAGGGGCAGAAAAAAGAGGCAAGAATGACAATATGAGATTGTTGGTTTGAACATTTAGATGAATGATGTTATTTACTGAGATGGGCGAGGCCAGGGAGCCTTAATGTGGTTAGATGAGCAGTGAGAATCAAGAGTTTAAATTTTGGGACATCCAAGAAGAGGGAGGTGTCAAACAGGCACTTGGTTTTGGGAATCTGAAGCTCAGAAGAGAGGACAGGGCTGGAGATAAATATGTTACAGTCATCAGTGTAAAATGATATTTAATGGCTTGAGAATGGACAAGGTCACTAAGGGAGTGATAGTAGGAGGAGGAAAGGAGGGGGGAAGGGAAGAAAGGGGAGGAGAGCGGAGACCAGAGGAGGAGAGAATCTGGAATGAGCAGCCCCTAAGAAGAAGGAAAACCGTGAAAGTGTGGTGCCCCAGAAAGTAAGTGAAGGAAGTGTTTCAAGAGGGAAGAAATAGTGATCAGCCGTATTAAATGCTGCCAAGAAGATGAGGATGCAGATTGACCATTGGATTTGGCAAGCTGGGAGTCTAAAGACCATTGGCTAAAAGTGAGACTGAGTAAATGAATTCCCTTCATAAACTGTCAAGGGCAGGGGCTGTCAGTGTCAGATGCAGTGCTCATTATCAGAGTTCCTAGTACTCCACAGGGTCCCTTGCACCTCTTGAGTCACGGGAATGGCAACCCCAGTGAAAAGTGAAGGAACAACCATCATCACGCAACATCTGGTTATAATGGCCTTAGAACCTTGGGGTTTGCCAGAGTCAGGAGGGCACTTGGATGCTTTGCTGTGAAGACCTGAATTGAACCACACTCTTGCTACCACTCAATGGTTTATATTTCCAGGTGAAGGGGGTAGAAAAATATAGACAATTTTTTTATGCAGAGAAAATCCCTGAGCTTCGTTTTAGCCATCAAGGCCTCATTGAAATGCTCAGCAGGGGTGTAACTTAGGGCAAGATCCACTGAGGAGGATTTAACTTCTTTTCCTACCAAACTGATTGATTGATTGACTGATTGATTAATTGATTGATTCCTTGATGCATCCATTCATTCATTCACTCATCACTTATTCATTCAACAATCCTTGCTGAGTATAGGCACACTAGGGCTATGTAAAAGCATAATACCTAGTTCAAAGTCACGTGTGTGTGTGTGTGTGTGTGTGTGTGTACATGTGAGTGGGGGGACATGACAGCAGGTGAAGGCCATGCAGTGGGTGGGATTGATGCCAGGATGGAGGCAGGGAGCACTAGAATAGGAGAGGGGTCAGCTTCCTCTGGGGAAGTTGGAACAGCTTGCCAGTGTGGCCATGGGTTGACTGGGCTTGAAGGAACTGGATGAGTCCTCAAGACTGGGAGTGGGATGAGAAGTATCCAGGGCAAATGAATTGAGCACCGACAGAGGCAGGAAACTGCAAGGCATTTGGAGAGCTTAGACCGCAGATGGAGATAAGACTTGCAAGAGCTGAGCCTGACAGGTAATGATAGTAATTATTAGTAGTAATAGTAGCACTGGCTAATATTTATTCACTTAGTTGAACAGAAACATTTACTGCGTGGTTGATGTGTGCTAGGCCCTTTTAAATGCAGAAAACATTATATCCTGTAGCGTTTAGGTGGAACTATTTTATTCTCCGTTTTTATCAAGGCCTAGAGATGATGACTTAAATGAATAGACTCCCACATTCTAGAGTGGATACCAGACCACCCAGGTGGAACTTGCTAAGGAGGTGTCTGACAACTGATTTCGTGCCCTCTGTCTGCTCTTTTACCCCAGAACACAAAGAAGAGGCCAGGAGATTGGAGGATTCCTTCAGCGAAGTGCTCCCTGCACGCTGAGCCCCTCCCCACCTCCCCCCCCAACTCCTCCTCCAATCAGGGAGATGTGGGTAGCACTTCTCTCTCATCTAACGCTATTGGGAGGGGCTTCAAGGAGACCCCAGAGCCTCCATGTCATATGTCTTCTACAGCTTCAGAGAGGCAGTGGACTGGTGAGTGACTCACTCTCGAGAAATCTCAAGGGCTTTAAGAGGCTGCTTGAAGTGGCTTTGGAAGCAGAGCAGGGGGCCCATGTTGATAACGGGACAAAGGATGCAGAAGCATTCCCCAGGGGCCAAATGCTGCCAGCCCTTTGTTCCCTGCATCAGGCCCTGGCCAAGGGAGGGAGCAACTTCAACTTTGAATGAAGTCAGAAGTTTTGATTATTATATCGAATGAACATAATATTTACTAAAATGAGACCAGGAGACCACTGGGACTATAGGATTATTATGAGTAGTGGTATTATCCAAGGGTCAGCAGATAAACCATGAGGACTGTCCAAGATTTCATCAAGGGGCAAGAACAAGCCCCCAAGAGCAGGTTTGAACGAGGCTGTGGAAGGGGTGGTGGAGTCGCTTAGTAATTACACCTTCAGCCCTGCCGCATGATGGAACAGATACAGGCCTTCCAGCGGTCCTGTGAGGTCAGTCCTATTATTCTCACTGTTTTACAGATGAGGAAAATGAGGCACAAGGGTGTTGAGAGGATAGATTGGAGGTGGTGGTGGGACTTGTGGCAGCTCCAGAATTTCAATACAGGATGGATTGATGGGTCTCCCTGCGAGTGGAAGAGGAGAAAAGAGACTGTATTGAAGCTGTTCCCATGACAAGCAGGCTGACTTCCTCTTGGATTGATGCCTCTGTGGAGTGGCTTGGGAGGGAGGAGGCTGGTGGAGATTAGAGGAGGAGATGGTTAAGGCTCCCTCACAAAGCTGGCTTTGGGGCTCCCACTGGGTGAGGCAATGCAACAATCCTGGGATGGATTGTCCGTTTTGCCCAAGTTGTCAAGTTTATTGGCATAAAGTTATTCATTGTTATCCATTTAATGCTTGTAGCATCCGTAGCAATGCTCTCTCTTTCATTCCTGGAATTGGTAAATTGTGTTTTTTCTCCTCTCTCACTCTTTATCAATCTAACTGAGGATTTGTACATTTTATTAACCTTTTCAAAGAAACTACTTTCGACCTTGCTGATTTTTGCTCTTTCATTGGTTTCTACTCATCTTTATACTTAACTTTCTGTTTGTTAAAGTTTAATTTGCTCTTTTTCCTCTAGATTTTTAACACGAAAGCTTAGATCATTGATTTTAAAATTTTATTCTTTTTATAATATAAGCATTGAAAGGTACACATTTTCCCATAAGAAGTGTTTTAGCTGCATCCCACGTATCTTACTATATTATATATTCATTATCATTCAGTTTGAAATATTTTCTAATTCCCTTTGTGATTTCTTCTATGACTCATGGATAGAAGTGCTAAAGAAAGTATAAAAATGTTAAATAAAGAAGAATCAGGAATGGTGTTGTTCTGAGCCATACTGTAGCCTGAGGCAAAAGGAAAAATTAGGAATACTGATCCTGTCATTATTTACAATTTTGATGTTTTGTTCCTCATGGATTTTTTTTATATTACTTTTGATTTTTTAAATTATTGCATTAAAATGTGATTTATCTTGATTACAGAGTTTCTTGGTGCCCCCTTTAATTTTGCACCCAAGGTGAGTGTTTCACTGGCCTCACTCCAGTCCTGGCCCTCGTTATTTCAGTTAGATGGAGGAATTGTTATGTCTCCAACTATGATCATGGATTTGCCTATTTCTTCCTTTAATTCTGTCAATTTTTGCTTGACCTGTTTTGAAGCTATATTATTCACACATATACATTTAGCGTTGTTAGGGTTTGGTTTTTTTTTTAATTGGTCCTTTTAACATTATGGAATGTTCCTCTTTTTCTCTGCAGTACACCTTGTCATGAACTCAACTTTGTCTGCTATTATTATATTCAAATAATATATATATAGCTTTGATATGCATTGTGTTTTCATGTTATATATTTTTTCTGTCATTTGACTTTCAGATCTGTTTCTTCATTATATTGAAAGTTCTCTCTTGTCAACAGCATAGAGCTGAATTTTGCTTTGATTCTTTATTGTTTACTCTTTAATCCAGTCTGACAACTGGTGTCTTTTCATTGTTTATTTTACATGTAAAGTAATTATTGATATGGTTGGATGGAAGCCTCCATTTCTACTTGATTTCTTTCTGTCTCTTTTCCTCTTTGTGTCTTTATTTCTCATTTCAGGCT
Source organism: Diceros bicornis minor (assembly GCF_020826845.1). Lineage (NCBI taxonomy): Eukaryota > Metazoa > Chordata > Mammalia > Perissodactyla > Rhinocerotidae > Diceros > Diceros bicornis. The sequence goes on from NC_080763.1 coordinate 40,942,949, forward strand.
TTCTTTTGGAGTAATAGAGCATTTTTTAGTGTTCTGTTTTCTCTCCTCTCTTTACTCTTTAGTATTTGTATTATTTTTTAGTGATTACTGTAGGTGTTATAATATGCACTTTGAACTTTTCATACTTTTGTTTGTGGTTAGCGCCGTTGAGTAGATTCTGAGTTCTAACGCCCTTGTGGACAGCAGAGAGGATCCCTGCCCAGTCTTTTTGTGCCATCCTCTCACCTTCCGGCTCTATATCAGACAATGCTCAGCTGCTATTCACAGGGTTTTCATGGCCAATTTTTTGGTGGTGGGTGGCCAGGTCCTTCTTCCTAGTCTGTCTTAGTCTGGAAACTCCACTGAAACCTGTCCACCATGGGTGACCCTGCTGGTATTTGAAATCCCGGTGGCATAGCTTTCAGCATCACAGCAGCACGAAGCTGCCACAATATGACAACTGACAGACGGGTGGTGTGGTTCCCTGACTGGGAAATGAACCCGGGCCGATGTGGTGGTGAGACCACCAAATCTTAACCACTAGACCACCATATCACAGTTTTCCTTGAATTAATATTTTACCATTTCATGTCAAATGCAGAACTACAGTGCCATAAATCCATTCATTCTTCTTCTATCCTTTGTGATTTCTTGTCACATATTTTATTACTTCCACATAAGTTATAAACTCTACAATAAATGCTCAATCATATTGTAAAGAAATTAAGAAAAAATAGCCATTTATCTTTACCCACGTATTTAACATTGCCAGCACTCCTCCTTCCTCCTTTAGATTTGTATTTCCATCTGTGTCAGTTCCCTTTAGCCTGAAGAATTTCTTATAACACTTCTTGTAGTGTGGATCTGTTGGCAGTAGTTCTCCCAGCATTTGTTTATCTGAAAATGTCTCAATTTCCCTGTATTTTTAAAGGAAATTTTTACTGTATATAGCATCCTAGGTTGACAGTTATTTTCTTCCAATACTTGTAAAGATGTGATTCCGTTGTCTTCTATCCTCCTATGTTTCTGTTGAGAAACCAGTTGTCATTCCTATAATTGTTGCCCTGTATTTAATGCATATATTTTTTTCTGGATGCTTTTAAGATTTTCTCTTTATCTTTGATTTTCAGACCTTTAATTGTGATGTGGATTTCTTCATATTTTTCCTGCTTGGGGTTTGTTGACCTTTTTTCGACTTCTAGTTTGTTGGAAATTTGAAAGAAAAAATGTGACCATTATCTCTTCATGCATTTTTTCTGTCCCTTTCTCTCTCTTCCTCTTCTTTTGATACTCTGGTTGAACATATGTTAACCTGCTGGATAGGTCCCACTGGTCATTTATGCTCTCTTCATTGTTATTTTTACAGTTTGGATAATTTCTATTGTGTTTTCTTCAAGTTCACTGATTTCTTCTGCCTTGTCCAATCTGCTTTAAGCCCAACCAATAAATTTTTACAGCTTTACTGACATAAAATTGACATAAATATTATACATGTTTAAATAGTAAACTTTGAAGAGTTTTGACATATGTATACAACCATAAAAGCATCACCACGATTAAGATAATGTATTTATGCATCACCCCCCAAAACTTCTTTGTGCTACCTTTGAAATCCATTCCCCTCTCTCTCCCTCCATCTTCAGGTAGCCACTGATGTGCTTTCTGTCACTATAGATTAGTGTGCATTTTCTAGAGTTTTACATAATTGGAATTGTACGGTATGCACTCTTTTTTTCTTTCTGGCTCCTTTCTCATAGCATAATTATTTTCCGCTTCATCCATGTTGTCTCAGGTGTCAATAATGCATTATTTTTATTGCTGAGTAGTATTCTATTGGGTGGATGTACTACAGATTATTTATCCATTCACTTATTGATGGACACTTGGGTAGTTTCCAGTTTTGACTATTATAAATAAAACTGCTGTAAGCATTCGTGTTTCGGTCTTTGTGTGGAAAACATACATTTCTTCTGCATAAATTCCTAAGAGTAGAATGGCTGGATCATAGGTAGATGTGTGTTTAGCTTGCAACCACCAAACTGTTTTCCAAAATGGTTATACCATTTTACATTCCCACCAATGGTGCATGAGAGTTCCAGTTGCTCCATATCCTTGGCAATACTTGGTATAGTCAGTTTTTCAAAGGAATGGAGACTACTGGAAATGATAAATATGTGGGTAAATATAAAATATATATTTTCTTTAAAAAATTCCTTTAAAAGATAATTGAGTGTTTAAAGTAAAAATACTAACAATGTATTGTGGGATTTATAACATATATAGCAGTAAAAATGTATGACAGATTAGCACAAAGGCCAAGAGAGAGGAAATTCTTACATTATGTGAATGATATAATATCACTTGAAAGTAGACTGTGATAAACTAAAAATGTGTACCCTAACCCTAAAGCAACCACTAAAGAAGACAGAGGTATAGCTAAGAAACCAACAAAAAAGTTAAAATGAAGTCATAAAATAACACAGTCCAAAAGAAGGCAGAAAAAGAGAAAAAAAGGAACAAAGAACAAACGGGACACTACAACCAACATGACTTAGTTGACATGTATAGAACACTTCACTCAAGGACAGCGGAATACACATTCTTTTCAAACGCATACAGGACACGCACCAAGGTAGACCATATTCTGGGCAAGTCTCAATAAATGTCAAAGGATTCCAATTATATAAAGTATGGTCTGTGCTGGGGGAATTAAATGGAATTAAATTAGAAATCAATACTCAAAAGATATCTGGAAAATCCCACAATATGAGAAACTAACACACTTCTGAGTAACATGTAGGCCAAAGAAAAAATCATGACATATCAACATTTGTAAGATGCAGCTAGCAGTGCTTAGAGGAAAATTTATAGCACTGATTGCTCTTAGGAAAGAGGAAAGTTCTCAAAGCAATGACTAAGCTTTCACCTTAAAAAACAAGAAAAGAGAGAGCAAATAAAGTCTAAGTGAGAAGAATAAAGGAAATAAAAAAACAAAATTAGAAATAAATGGAATTAAAACCAATGGAAGAAAGAGAGAGAGAATGAAACCAAAAGTTTTTCCTTGGAGAAGATCAATAGAATTGCATGTTTCCTTTTTTTCAAGAGTGATATCCTCTCCAGTTTTTGGTTGCTTTCCAGTACTTTCAAATGACTTTTCAAAATATGTTGTCCAGAGTTGTTATAATTAGGAGGGTTAGTCTGATTCAAGCTATCCCTCCATTTACTGTAACTAGAACCACATTTCACTCTTTGTCACTATCAGTGTGTCTCCTTTGGCAGCCTTCCCTCCTACTTCTTATTTGCTGTTTCTAGTATTTGCGAACCAGCAGATCAGATGATCACACTTGTGACAATGTAAAAGGCTCTGGCAGACTAACTCGTGAATAAGGTCTCTGAGTTTCAGTTCAAAAGTCTCTTATGTGGACTCCTTGGAGGCAGCGTGATGTAATGAAGTGGAGATGGGCCACAGAGTCTGACTTGACCTAGGTTCAAATCTTGGCGTCTTGGATTTGGACAATGTACCTCTCCTCTCTAGACTCAGTTTCTTCACCTGTAAAATGGGGTTGACATGAATTTCCAGATTACCATAGGGACAAGAGGACATAATATGTGAAAGTGACTAGCATAGCCCCTGGCACACAGTAGGTGCTCAGCACAAACGACCTTCCCTCCCCAAACCCTTTCCTTCCTGTCTGGAGAGCAGCTATTGACTTAAGGTACCTCCAGATAATTAAGTTAGGGTGTTTCTAGGTATTAATACATACTGAGCCAATTTGCTTTTTAATTTTTCTTCCATTGTGTATGTTCTGACAACTTGTAAAGGCACCAAAGATTCTATTCAGTACTGCAAACACTTGTCCTTCTGCTTCTACTTCATATTATACACTTAGGATGGGTGTCTGAGAGCATGTCAGGCAATAGAAGTAGCAGGATCTTGTTTAGGGGTTGGTGACGTCCATCCATTTACTCTCGGGACACCATGTAATGAGCGAGGCTCCGCGCTCTGACATCCTTGCTGGGCAGCTTTTGGGCAGATGTGTGGATGGCTCACCTGCCTTGGGTGAAGTGTGGCCTCCCGCAGACCAAGCATCATCCAGCTGCCTTCTGCTAAACAGCTGGTTGACCCAGCAAAGGAAACCAGGCCTCCCAGCTTCCAGCCTCAGAGCAGACTCTCCCTCACATCTGTCTCCTTCTCCACCCCGCCCCTGAAAACTTAATTGAAAATCAAGCAGGGCTGGGAAGTCACTGCTCCTGGAGTGTTTTCAGGAATTATCACAGACTCTGTTCAAAGTGTATAATGTTCTTAAACTGACAGGATTAGAGGATTAAAATTCTATACATTCTAGAATCCAGGCTTGGAAACTCTCTTGAGAAGAGAAAAGCCTGGCTGGGTGGAGGAGAGTTGAACTGCTGTAATGTCTGGCAGGTATCTTCAAAGGCCGGCACGCTGCCCATTCGTTGTCCACTCAGTCACTCACTCATTTGTTCATTCATTCATGCACATTAATTCCTTCAATTCTTTGTTCACTCATTAAACAAATATTTCTTTTTTTTTTCCCCTCGCCAAAGCCCCAGTGCATGGTTGTATATTCTAGTTGTAAGTCCTTCTAGTTCTTCTATGTCAGCTGCCGCCACAGCATGGCTACCGATGGACAGTGGTGTGGTTCCGCACCAGGGAATCGAACCTGGGTCGCTGAAGCAGAGTGAGCCAGACTTTAACCACTAGGCTGTCAGAGCTGGCTCTAAATGAATAATTCTTGAGCACTTATTTATGTGCCAGACATAGAGCCAGGTACCGAGGTTGCTAAAGTGAATGTGGTAACCCAGCTTTACCTGCTCAGTACCCACTCCCCATTCTTTTGGCTTCATTACTCTGATTTTGTAGTGTACCCAATGTACCCAATGGATACAGCGTTGGTGGTGCCGTCATCCAGGTGGGCCTGTCCTTCTGTGGCCCAAGAGTTTTCCCCTGGAATTTGAATATTGAGCAGTGTGGTATGAAGATGACAAAGAGTTATTGTGGGCACATTAAAAGACTCTCCACACGTCCCTGCCACCTGCCTCCCTAGAGCTTGCTCACTCCTTTCTGAATCCAGTCTTTGATTTTTATTGGAATTCTTCAAGCTTTCTCCAATTCTCCTCATCAATTCTGGTTTTGCTTAAGTAAACCAGTGTTTGTTTCTGTTGCTAGCAACCCCAGAACCCTAACATATTCCCTGCCCTCCAGGATCTTAGTCTAGTGGGAGAGACAAGTAAATAAATGATTTGGGTTCAGGATACTCTGGTCATGACCATACTGGAGGCTCTAGGAGCCCAGAGAAGGGGCCCTGATTAATTTCTTATCTTCAGTTCTCTTTAACCAAAGAGCGCTGAAAGCTACCCCCAGGTGTTCCCATTATCCATTGCTGTATGTAACAAACCATCCACAGCTTTGCAGCTTAAAATATTGATGCATCATTATCTCTCGTGGTTCCATGATTTGACTGGGCTCAGCTGGTTGGTTCTTGCTTAGGTGTTTGCACGTCAGAATGCGGCTGGGGTTGCAATGATCTGAAGACTTTACCATGCAGATGTCCAAGATGGCTCACATAGCATGAGGACATGCTGGTCGTCCACTGGGACAGCAATGAGGGCTGTCAACAGGAGAACCCAAATGTGTGCCTTCCAAGTGGGGATTCCTTACAGCATGCAGCTGGGTTCAGAGAGCGATCATTCCCAGATCAACACAAGACACCCCAGTGGATGCTACAAGGCTTCCTATGACCTAGCCCTAGAGGTCCCAGAATTTCACCAATGCCACACTCTATCGGTCAAGCAAGTCACTAAGGCCAGCCCAGATTCAAAGAGAAGGGAATTAGACTCCATGTCCTGAGGGGAGAGTGGAAAAGTCACACTACAGAAGAGGATGTAGGATGGGAGATACTGTTGTGGCCCTCCTTGGAAAGGAAGATCTGTCTCACCGGGCGGTCCTCTTAGAACATCCCTTGGGCCACTAACATGCCCCCAGTAGGTGGCAGAAGATTGTGTTGGATTCTGAGTCTCTCCCAGATGTCAGATGTGACCAATTACTTTGGAAATCCCAGTCCTCAGAGACTCCTGGCATCATCATGAAGCTTTGTAACAGTGTCAAGCCAAACCTCAAAGTTTTAGATCTGTGCTCTTTCTATACATTACTCTCCCCATATTGCTGGAAGGCAGGTAGCATTATGAATGAGGAAACAAGCTCAAATAAATTAAATTTCTTATTCTGGTCACTTGCTATAAGATTTGAACTCAGGGCTGTGGGCCTCAATGCCTGAATGGGCTTCCCTAGGAGATGCATTTTTCATTGCAATGGAAACTGGAAGGTCTTGGGGTTAAGACTCAGCCCATTTTGGCTTAGGGTGGGAGGTCCATAATGTTGGTTGAATGAAAGAATGATGAAGGAATGGATGGCTTAATGAATGAACAACCTGGCATTCTGCTCAGGACACCTTCTGGCTCTTTGAAAATTCAATGGCACTAGTTATTCCTCTCGCATTGCTGGATTTCCTGCAGTCTCAGGGAGGCGAAATTCAGGTCTGCTTCGGATTCACACTGCCAGGAGAATGAGCAGCCCTCCCCTTTCTGTTCCTCTAGCACCTGTCGCACTCTGTTAGGGTACCCACCTCCCTCCCTCTCTCCTTTTCCCCTAGCTCCCTCCATCTTCCTTCCTCTGTTCTTGGGATTGAGCCCCTCCATGCACCAGGCACTGTGCCTGCACTGAGAATGCACATGTGGCCAACATTTCTCGAATATGCCATCATATCTGTGACTCCTCGAGGCAGACATCACGTCTTGCTCCCAGTGTATCCCCAGTGCCTTGAACTGTGTCTGACCCATAGGACAGTGGCCAGTAAGTGTTCATTAGATGAATAAACAAATGCGCCAATGTTCCAAGTGAATGGTTTTGGAAAGCACACAAGTGTTCCAGTTCAGTGAAAAACGAACATTTGGTTTCAGCTGGGGGTTCATTCCGCCTTGGGTTGCCGGGTCATTTCAGTCCAGGGTTCTGTTGAGGAATGTGGGGTTTTGTCTAAGCTGAGCTGGGTTGCCCTCCGTGGTCTGAGACCAGTTAGCCCAGGATGGGTGTCTTTATCAGGGGCAGAGAGATAAAGTCTTCCCCAGAAGGCTTTCTTTTTGTAAGTCCCCAAGGCCCAGGCCCTGGAACAAATCCACGGTGCTGCAGAGGCTGGGGCCAGGGCAGCCGCCAGGCGTGATGATGGCGGACCCTCGGTGGCGGCTTCGCGGACCTCAGACAATGCACAATGTGTGACCCCGCTGCCACAAGCGCTCCATTGAGCCGGCGAGGGCCCTGCAGGCGGGTGGAGAGGGAAATACTATGAAGACTTTGTGCAGGGGTCCCACGTAAGGGCAGCTGCTTAGCCGCCCACACAAATATGCAAAGCCTTTCTAACCCTGGCTGAGGAAAAACCCACCCCAGAACCAGAACTGCCCTTCAAAGGAGAGGAGAGCTGGGGAGGGGACAGACCCGGACTAGTCCTCTGCTGGGGGAGGGACCTCGCACGTGTGACCTCATTCCACACAGCAGCCCTACTCGCATAGGCCTTGAAGTCTGTTTTCAGGTGGGGACATCGAGGCTCCGAGAGGCCAGAGCGCTTGGCCTAGACTACACGAGGGCAGCGATCCTGAGAAGGGCTGGAAAGCCCCAAAACTCCAGGAAGGCGATGATTATGACCACGAGAGCAATGGTGATGGAGATACGGAAGGATACTTCTGTTTGTTTTGGAAAACAAGGTTGCATGTGTTTCTGATACAAGCTCTGCCAGAGGAGGGCCGGGTACAGGAAAGAATGTGGCTTTAGATTCCAACAGCCCTGGGCTCAAATCTCGGCTGTTTGCTATAGCTGTGTGGCTTTGGGCAAATTGTCTAACCTCTCTGTACTTGGTTTATAATAGTACCTACCTTACAAGCTTGTTGTGAGGATTAAATGAGATAATACAGATACCCAGCCCATACACAGGGCCAGGCCTATGGGCGCCTGGTCATAGTTTTGTCATTCCTGTTGCCCAGGTCACATGAGGACTCACAAAGGGACCCTCAGAACTGTGACATATCTGGACCTCAACATAGCTGGGGCAGGCATCTCCCGCTCCGGGCTTCAATTTCCCCATCTGTGAAATGTTAGGAGGCGGAAGAGTTGGGCTAGAATGAGCTTCTCACCCTCAGCATCAATGCCGCTTGGGGCCAAATAATCTTTGTTGTGGGGACTGTCCTATGTACTGCAGGATGTTCAGCAGCATCCCTGGCCTCCACCCACTAGATGGCAGTAGCACCACCCCCTCCCCCTCTGCCGCTTGTGACCATCAAAAATGTGTCCAGACGTTGCCAGATGCTCCCTGGAGTGGAAGATGATGTCATATTCTTTGCCTGTCAGAACAGGTGAGGAGAAAGCAGCATCTACTTGTGCCTAGTGCTCTGCTGGGGACTGTAGGTGGTGTGACCCTGCTCACGAGGACCCCACCTTCCAATTGGAAACATTCAGTAAGCATCCACACAAGAAACAAATCCTCCAAGCCTTCAGCGAGTGCCTTCTCCACGTCAGACCCTAGTGGGTCCTGAGGTCTAAGTTCAGATGTCACCCCCTCCAGGAAGCCATCCAGATTTTCCCAGGCTGGGTTAAGACCTATCCTCTGTGCTGCCAGTCATCATCTCCCCTGGCCTCCCAACAACCCTTGGAGATGATTTTTACTGATGAGGGATTTGAGGCTCAGTCAGAGATGGTGAATGACTTGCCCAAGGCCATGCTGCAGCTTAGAACCAGGTCTCTTCCCACTGGGGCCCAGAACCGGGATGACTCCATTTGGGGGTGCTGTTGATGGCATGTTGGCTGCACTAGCCAGTCAAGGAAACCCTGGATCCCACAGGAGAGGCAGCACTGTTGGAGTGACAGGATCTGAGGCTGTGTGATATGGTGGAAGGAGCCCCAACCTGGGTTGTGTGGAACCCCAGCTCTGATGTTTATTGGCTGTGTGGCCTCTGAGCTTTGCCTTTCATATTTGTAAAATGGGGATAATTATACCTAAACTGAAGGGTTCCTGGGAAGTTATGATGAGATAACACAGAGCGCCTAGCACATAGTAGGTGCTCAGTAAACCGCAGTATAATGATGATTGCTGCCATCATCCCTAAGGATGCAGGATATAGTTGTCAACAGGGCTGCCAGGTAGGCGTGGCCTGGGCAGCCTGCAAACACCAGCTCCCTGAGCTACTGCAGGTCTAGAGACCGCCCTCCACTCCTGGGGTGCCTGGGGCAGAGGTCACACTCAGTAGCGGGTGTTTGAGCTCTGCCAGCCTGGAGGTGACAGTGCCCCCTACTGGACGGTCCACCTTGGCGCTGCTGGTGCCCCTGCAGGAGTGGCTGGGGCCTGGCTGGCATCTCCACTGGCTGATTTGACTGATCTTTCCGGCTAAGGATCCGCTCACAAAGCTCATCCTGAGCTGGCCCCTTTCCCTGGTGAATCCTTTGTGTCGACTGGAGGAGCCACATCCTGCCAAGGACTGCCTTTCTTGGTTCAACTGGGTTCATTCTTCCGTTTCTCTAACTTAACTCTAGCATCTGTCCTCTCGGGGAACAAAAGTAGAGAGAACTCTGCACGGATTAGCTGAGTTATTATCTGGAACACACCTACTGACCTTCTGTCTCTGGGAGAGTAAATGGTGGTTCTGTGTAGCAGACAGAGAAATGGCCTCCACGGTCACCCGCCCTCCTGGCAGTGCTGGGGCGTTCTGAAGGGGTCTGTGCACGTGAACACGTTTCTCTGCTGGGAAGTTCTTCATCACGGAGAGGGGTAGTGTTCGTCTTGCTCCAAGTCCCTTTCAGCCAATATTTAATAAGCCTGCCATGGAGCAGACGTGAGCCTGGACATCCAGCAGGCGGAGAAGCCTCTAGAAGGACAATCATCCACCTGTGTAGAACTTCCACTAGAAATGATGAGCCCCTCTAGTCCCCTGGGCATTTCCACAGAAGGCAAGGGCGGTAATGGGCTCCTTGGCCACTTGCTCTGATGTCAGGATGGCCAGTTGGGAAGTAGCCTTGAATCCTCTCATGCTGTTTAATGGAATAAGCAAATGTGGTCCCCACCCTGAGATCTGGACTTTATCACTCAAGCATGACTAAAAATACTTAGATGGGTGTCATGACCTGAAGGGTAAACTGCGTGTGGTCTCTGGTTTTCCAGGTGCAAGGAGCTGGTCCACGAGACATCAACTTCTGTCTGCAATCAAGCAGTGAGTTGCTCAGTTGGAAGGAGAGGGGGAGAGATGATGAGGGAACCAGTGGTCTCAAATGCCCTCATTCCAGGTCTGTAGCGTCTACCACTGGGACCTTGTCACTGACATCTGGTTATCTCCCTTGATCGTCAGTCTTAACAGTCTTTAGCCCCCCTGTCTGTGCATCAATGAAGAGAAGGGCTGTCTGGTTGAGCCAGAGTACAGAGCAGAGGGCGAAGAGATAGACTCTCCTAGTGTTGTGACTAGCTCAGTGTATAGACTGATTTCGTCTTCCCTTAAGCTGGGTAAGGAGAGTGTCTGCCTCACAGGGTTGTGTGGCTTCAAGGAGACGTAAAGCCATCACTAAGTGTCCTCTCTGCTCTCTTCTTGAAGACATTCTGAGTTCTGCTCACAGCCAGCTTCTGGCCTCCAGGAAGCCCCGTCACTGCTCTGAGCTTTGGGAGGTTGGACTAGCCTGGCTGCAAGTCCCTCCACGTCCTGGAACCGACAGTCTCCTCCTCTCTCCCCACTCAGGGGAGGGAGCCTGGGCTTCCCAGCAGACAGAATCCCGGCTCTGCCGTCACCTGCGCACGACCTTTCCAATCTCCCTTCCTCATCGTCCCTTTCAGGATTCTCGGGACACTTAAAGGAGACAGTGTGTCGAGGTTCCGGCACCCAGTGGCTGCTCGGTAGATGGCTGTTCTTTCCTCCTTCCCTCCTTACTTCCCCTCCCTCTCTCTTCTGCCCTCTGGTCCATTATCTCAGCTTTTAGTTTGCCTCAAGAGGCATGAATAATAAATGACGTTTTTCCTCCCAGTGCTTATCAGTCTTCAGGCAGGTTATTTTCAGGTGGTAAGAACAATAAATACTTGCAGATCTCTCATCCTTTCTCTAAAAAGGTTCAAAACCCCCCCACTAATATTAGAATTTTCCCCAGAGACTAAAAATCACATTTATTCAATCAAAAGCAGTATTCGTAAATGGTGATGGGGGTGTTTGCCCCCCAGGAGGCATTTATTATTGTCACAACTAGAGGGGTGCTACCGGCGTCTGGCGGGTAGAGGCCGAGGCTACTGCTCAACATCCGGCAGCGCCCAGGACAGCCTTCCCGCAGCAAAGAATGACCCGGCCTCAGATGCCAGCAGCGCCGAGGCTGAGAACCCAGGTCTAAGTTAACAGCCACAAGGACGCAAGCATCTCCGTTGTAGGAGAGGGCCGCGGCTAGCCCACCACGGCCCTGGATCGCCCCACCTCTGGGACGATCTATGAGAGAAAAGTTTGTCTTGCTGAGCCCAGGAAACAGCAGTTCTGAGCAAAGGAAGCCCTCTGCACTCCTCCCTGAGCATTTCCGGACGCTGTGGGCAGCTCCTGGGAATAGCTGGCTTAGCGGTCGGAGGCTAGCACAGACGGTGCTTCTCTGCCCTCTTGCTGTGTGCCACTGGGCAGGCCACTCAACATCCCGAGACCTAAGGAGGACCATGTCTGTCATTGGTTCCCAAAGAGTGGGGTGATTTGGGAAGCCCAGAAGTGATTTTGATGGCACAGGGACTGTCACTTTCAATAACACCAGGCCACACACAAAATAATTCTTCCCTGTCCAGTTTGCCTCCAAGCCTCTGGGTAAGCCAAGGAGAGAGTCTCTGCTTGGCGCTGCTCTGCTTCTAACGCTTCTTTGACTTTCTGTTATCTCCCTCCTTAATCCAGAGCGGGCAGGCCCCAGGTTCAGAGCCATGGATGGGTGACCACACATCTGGCTGGAATTTAATTCTTGGGCTTACTGTCATCAGAGTCTTTGCTGTGGCTACTGTCTTTTCACAGCAGGCGCTGCCGCTTTCCCATTTTTGGTGGTGAAGTAAAGTTCCCTTTGAAAATGAATTTTAGCAATGTAACCAAGTAGACTTAAAGAAAAATATTTAGTAAATAGCTGCATGGGCGGTACTTGGAAGTGGCGGTCCAGGAATGCCTGGGGTTTGGAGCAGGGAGAGGGAGAGGCCCTGGCTCGGTCCCTCAGCTTGCTCACGTGCAAAGGGGAACAGCAGTCTCTTCCCTCCTGGCAGTTAGGTTAGAGTAACGAGCAAGCAGCATGGGGCAGGGCAAGCGCTGGTCCCTGGTCCGCTACACACCTGCAGGGGGCTGTTGTCCGTGTGACAACCTTCTGTGCGGTCCCCTGTCCCTGGGCAGCCCAGTGTTCTCAGAGGTTAGGGCCACACTCCTGTGCCAGTGCCGGCATCTGGGGCTGGGGCCGGGAGGGGCCCAGCATTGCCCGGTCTTCACTCGTGTCATCCCCACAGTATACCGGGGGATTGTAATGAGGATTCTGAGGTGTCGAGAGAAGTAGTCCCAGGTTGAAGGCAGTTATTTACCATGACTGACTGGTAAATAATAAAGTCGGGATTCAAACCCAGCTCTGTTTGCCTTCAAAGCCTGCACTTTTCGCACCACACCATCTGCAGGGGCGGGCTACCCTCGACCCTGACCATCTGTGACCGCGTTGAGCAAACACTGAGTGGAGGGTCAGGACTGGGAGCCACCAGCCGGGGCCACTGGTCAGGACGGCTTGTTAGAGCGTCCCCAGGAGCTCGCTCTGAGCCTGACCTTCTCCTTCCCTTCCCTGTACACACATAGCAGGGAGCAGACAGTGCAAATCTTTCCTACAGACTCCTTTGGTATTTCCTGCTAAGTTCAGCACACGTGTTGCTCCAGGTACTTGTGTTCTGAAAGAAACCCTGGCTTTGGAGCACTGGGCTCAAATCCCAGCTCAGCCACTGTCTGGCTGCAGAATCTCATTTAATCCAGTCTCCTCCTCTGTAAAATGGGCATAGTAATAGTAAATACCTCATATGGGTGGTGTGAGATTTACCAAAGACTATACATAGTAGACATCTAATAGTTGATTTTCAATAAATGATAGCATTTTGTTATTCATAAAATGAGAGTGACCACATCTGACACAATTCACACCAAAACCAGAGCCATGTCAGCTTAATTAACAGTGGGGAAAGTTGCTTGCTGGAATTTTTCTTCAGGGTAATTAAAAGTTAAAATAATAGATGTGGTTTGGATTAATGCCTGTTTTATTGATACCATCGCCTAAGAAACTAAATGTGTGTGTGTATGTTTGGTGAGTTTGTTGTTTTTTTGACCCTACCAATTTCTAGAATTCCATTGCAAGTGATGCATTTTGATTTCAACGGCTACAAATCAACAATCAGCTTTTTTTCCTATTTCAGCTGGTTTGGGAGAAATTTGTTGGTTTCTTGTTGATAATAATCATAATCGCTGTTTTCCCCTTCCTTTTCTGGTGACAGGATTGCCAAAGAGCAAGGCTGCCTTGTATTTTTCTCTCCAAGTCACTCTCGTCCTCAGTGCCTCGGTTTTTCTGTCTAGTAAAATGGGTGTGATAATTCTGGCTGGTTTCCACAAGTTTCCGTGGGACTGAAGAGTGATCACTTGACTGAAGATCTCTCCGTCAGAAGTAGCGCACTGTCGTTTTCATTCATCCGGTTGTCCCTTCATCCATTCGTTCTGCAGTTTTGGGTTCTGTGCAAGTACTGTGCCAAGTGCTGAAGCTACAAAGATGAGTACAAGATTGTCCCCATCTTTGTGCAGTTTAAGTCAGGAGGTCTAGACCCAAGTGAATATGAAATGGTAACGGTGTGGAAGGAATATCGTGATCGTTGGTTTTGTGGAAAATGGTGGAACCCTGAGGAGAGAGAACTAATCTCTCGGAGATCGGGCTGAGTACTGATGGGGAAGAAGGCATCTGAAATGGGCCTTAAAATTCAAGTAGGAGTGAGCGTGATGGGAGAACAAGGAGAGGATTAGGAGAGGGTGGGCCGAAGGGGAGTTTAGGTAAGAGTTTTTCAAACTGGAGGTGGCGATCTTGAAATCAATAGTAGGTCATGATAAAATGGTAGATGTATTCAAGAATAGAATGGAATAGATAGATCAGAATGTATCCAAGTGAAAGGGAAAATAGATCTCATGATTGTTTTAGGTGTATGTGTGTGCTGGTTCCTGATGTAAAATAGTCTTACTTCCATAAATTAAAAAAATATTAAAACCCTGTGGTCTAGGTCTGGGGGCTCGCCATCAATAGTGTGCTGGTAAATTTTTAGCAACTGGCTCTCTAGGAAAAAAAATGTGTGCATACATATACAGACATAAGTTTATTGTACATTTTGCTGATACAAGCGATGTGTAGTACACAATTTACAAATAAGAAAATATAGAATATTCTTTATTGGAAATTCCATATAGCCAATGGATTCTCACACAATATTTTATTTGGTTGCATATGGTTGAAATGCCATGGGTTGCATTTCAATCTTGATTTGGCAAAATCAGATCACAAACAAATGCTTGATTACTATCCAGTTCAGTAAAGAAGTGGCTCAAATCACTGATGAGTTAGTTCCAACGTGAATGGTGGTTGATATTTTCATTTACCTTCATGAGTAAGACAAAAGAACAAGGAACTCGTATATCAGAACTTTACTCATTTATCAAGGATGTGAGCTGCTCCTTTGCTGAAATGAATAACAGTTTTCAAATTCTGGAAGAATATTTTCTCAGTCCTTTGGTGTTGTTCATAATGTCATAGCTACAGATGAAATACACTTTTAAATTGAATCTTCCCAGGAAAAATTGTGGAAGATTTTTAAATATTGCTGGGTATTCTTTTAATGGAACTCTGGGCCCTCCAGGGATTATCTCGTCCCAGAGGGGTGTGTGCCTTTGTTTGTCTGTAATTTACAACTCAGCAGAGATGTGAACTTGTAGAAAATGGATAGTCATGCAAATGTTTTACGTCCATGGCTATGCAAATAAATTGTGTCAAGTAGCAAATAGAAATCTCCATGAGGCAAATCCTCATTTGAACCAGTAACTTCTTACTGGTTCCTCATTAATTAATGAGTTAGGTAAAATATTTGACTTGTATTCATTTTATATCTGGATGAGAGTCCTAATTTTATCTTTTTTGGAAAATTATCCTCTAATAATCTTCATTATTAACATTCTCTCCATCACTTTCTTAAGTCTAGATGATCAACAAAGCAAAAAATTACACTCTTCTTTTTAGCACTTGCCAATTTCCATGGTGTAAATACTCCTACAGTGATAGATTTCAAGCTAAGATTGTGAGTGACTTTATTAAACATGAAGTTGGAAAGAGATGTGCAGTAGCACACCACTATGTAGTATTACCACCATCCAGATACAATAAACATAAATAACCTCAGAGCATAGGAAATAGTAAAATATAGAGAAATAATCAGAAAATGGTGATTTTTGAGTGTTTGTTATATTTTATATTTTAATATAACTATAAGCTTATAAACTTAATTTTTATTGTATTCAACAGTCTTAAAATTCCTGAAAATTTAATAATGAGCTCTTATGAGATCCCTGTATATCAAAAAACATCCCCATAGGAACAAAGTAGTTCTTGGGCTTTTTTACAAAGCAAAAATCCCAAGCAGTGAATTTCAATGAAGGAATGGGGTGAAGATCTGTAACCAGCTGGATCGGGGTAACTCTTTGATTTCCATCTGGTCAGAGCCTAGGGTAAAGTCGTCTAAGTCTTCACCTTGTGGGGAGATTTCCCAAGGTGGCATGGCCAGGTGAATCATGCCCTACTACTGCACCCCTGAGCCGCTGGAACTCACTCCTCCATAGCCGGGGGCTGCAGAGTGGAAAGGGAAACAGTTCTGCCGTGGCCTGGGAGTCAGTCGGGAGGCCTGGCTTCCAGTCCTGACCTTGCTGTGAGCCCCCTGTTCTCTGGACTCAGTGTCCTCTCGGGAGTCAGTCCTGAGCAGGAGCGGGCAGGTAGTATGCATATGAGAATCAGCTGATCCTAAGGTCACGGGGTGGAGGGCATGGGGTGAAAATGGAGAGTGCATGCCCTGCCTACGAGCATCCACATTCGGACATCTGGAATACTCTGAGCTGCTGACCAGCCAGCCTTGGCTAGCAGGCCACCAGTTTGAGACTCCTCAACTAGGGTACTTGTGGGGCCAGTCTGGGTTGACACCCACCGCCAGGTGAAGCCTGCCCCTTCTCCTGCATGCCTGGCCCTCACACCCACACTCAGACTAGGCAAAGGGAGGGCTCAGGAGATGTTTGCTACGTGGAACAGGGATGTAGCAATGCCACTGAAGACATCATCTGGGCATACGCCTAATGCTCGGGAGTGTTTGCAAGCTGAGGCCATTTCAAAGGGAAAAAAGTCTTTGTATTAGATGTGCAGTTCCTCTGGGGTCCAGAAGGTGCAAATGGGTTTTTTCCATTCCCTTCCAAACAGACATCTGTATCTGTGGTAAGCCCCGAATGAGGAGATGGCTTATATTTCAGTAAAATAGGGTAGAAAAAAGATTTCTCTAAGCCTAGAGAACCCCGGGATGGCCACTGCTCCCACTGGGAGGGGTGTCTGGGCTGAGATGGTGGAGGGAGCACAGATGCAGGTCCCCAGCCTGAACTCACTGGGTTCACTGGGTGGAACAGGAGGAAATACAGATGTGTCATTTGCGTGTGTTACTTCTCTCTCTGCAAGCCCCTATGGGTGAATTTGCAAGTTAAATACATTTGGGTTACAGCTGCTCAGTATGAGGCAAACAACCTTCCTCTTAGAAAGAGTGCGAACCACCTGTTAGGAGAACTTTTGAGGACTGTCATACTAACTAATAATATGATATGATATGATATGAGAAAAATATATGTTGTTGCCTTGTTACCAAAGGTCTCCCTCTGTAATCTCAAACGTCTTGAGCCACTCTAAATTTCGACGCTCATGCACACGCAGCGTTGCCAAATAAAATACAGGACATCCACTTACATCTGAATTTCAAATAAACAATGAGTAATTTCTAGATCAAGTATGTCCCATGCAATGTTTGGGAATACTTATACCAAAAAGTATTCATTTTTATCTAAAATTCAAATGCATTTGGGCATTCTATACATTCGTGTGCCACATAATGGCGTTTTGGTCAATGATGGACCGTGTAGACGATGGTGGTTCCATAAGATTAGTACCATGTAGCCTAGGTGTGTAGTGGGCTATACCATCTAGGTTCGTGTAAGTACACTCTGTGATGTTCGCACAATGATGACATTGCTTAATGATGCATTTTTCAGGACGTGTCCTTGTCGTTAAGCAATGCATGACTGTATATTATTTGCTAAATCCAGCAACCCTGTGTACACACAAATGTACGCATTTGTGCATGTGCCTCTACACACACAAACACCCAAATATGTGCTCATGTACACATAGGACTGGTATGTCCATTGCCCGTGGATTCAGAGGCATACACACACACACACACGTACACATTTCATTCTCCTCTCACTGAGCACAGGTGGGTCCCCAAGGTGCCCTCAGAGTTGAGTTTACAACCACAGGGTCTGTGGTTGCTTCCTGAGGCCGGCTTCCTCCCCAGTTTTCCTAAAGACCTGCCGCTGCTAGGCGGTCATTACTCTTTCCGGAGGTTCCCATGGATTTTACGGCTCTGGCCTGGCCTGGAGCAGAGGCCTGGGCGGCCTTGGCCTCCCTTCCCTGCCGGCTGCTCCATTCCCTTCTGGCCTGCGGGCGGCTGGCTGGCGGCCTCTGTGAGCAGGCCTCTTCCCTCCCGCTCCCCAGCTGCTCATATCCCCGTTTACGGCCCCAGGGCGGTGCCGAGGGGCCTGCAGGCTGGATGTTCTGAGATTTTTATTGGCATCTCCATCAAGACGAGGGCCGTGGGGGTCCTTCAGGCCTTCCGGAGCCGCTTTATTGGAGCTGGCCTTCCAGAAGCACGAGGGAGTAGCGATTTCCAGGGGAATCTGGTTTCTCCGCTGGGCTCGCCCCCGTTTCCTCTGTGTTTGGCTTGGCAGCTTCTCGCCTGGCCTGTTCTGATCCTCACCCCGTGCTGGGCTTTTGTGGCCGGTGGGTGGACGAGGTGTGCGGGGCAGCTGTCTCCCCACAGCCGCAGAGACACAAACAGGGCTTTGTGTCTGCGGGCGGCAGGCGGCGTGGAAAGAGCTCAGGCCCCTCCGGTGCTCAGGGGAAATGCTCTGGAGTTTGAAGATGTTAAAATGCAAATAAAAACCACGCCGAGTCAGTCTACACCTTGGGAACCCAAGCTGGCTTGTGAGAAGAGTGGATGGCTGGGTCTCAATTACTGCCAACTCCTTTGGGATCTAGAAAAGGAAAGAGGCGGGCGGGATTAATATTCTGCAAGGGGATTTAAATTTAAAAGCCCCAGCGCGAGTTCAGATCATTCTCAGCAACAGATGACAGGAGTGTCCTTGGCGTCTGAGGCAGGGAAGGAAATGCTGTGGAGAGAGTCCCATGGGGCATGTGCGGCCCTTTCGCTGTTTGCTGGGCCCCCAAACCGAAGGAACAACCAGCCTATTTTCAATAGAAGATTCAAGGTTAGTATTGTGGACTGGATTGTTTTCACCGACATGCATATGTTGAAGTCTACTCCCCAATAACTCACAATGTGACTGTATTTGGAGATAGAATCTTTAAAGAGGTAATTAAGCTAAACTGAGGTGACTAGGATGAGCCCTAATCCAATATGACTGGTGTCTTTATAAGAAGAGGAGGTGAGGACACAGACAGGCACAGAGGGACGACCATGTGAGGACAGCGAGAAGATGACTATCTACAAGCCAAGCAGAGAGGCCTCAGGAGGAACCAGCCCTGCCGCCACGGTGGTCTTGGTCCTGCAGCCTCCAGAACTGTGAGGAAAATAAATTTCTGTTGCTTAAGCCACCTAGTCTGTGGCATTTTGTTGCAACAGCCGCAACAAACGAATGCAGTTAGCCACCAGAAGGAAGTTATCAGGTAGAACTTTAATTTTATCTTTCGTAGTTGGTGAACTGCGGGGGGCAGCCACACAGTTGAGTGTGCCAGTGGAGACACTGGCCTCTCCGCTGCTCAGGTGGTTGGTTTCACCCCTAAACAATCCAGCGCAGCTCTGCAGCTCCTCCCAGCTGTCCTTTGCATTTGTCATTCACTCATCAGAGTTTGGGTCCCCCGAGATGCGGAGCCTGAGACTTGGGTGTAAATGGCTTTTTGGGAGGTGGTTCTGGGAAGCACATGAGGGAATGCGAAGAAAGGAAAGCCAGGAAAGTGTGAGTTATTGTTGTGGGAGCTCAGTCCACTGGGGACCGTCTGAGATGCTGTCTGGAGCACCCTCAGAACTGCCCCACCAAGGGGCAGGAAGCTGGGGTATTTTTCCAGCCACCTCACCCCTCACTTTTGAGGGTTACCACTGTGTGTTTAGTCCAGGGCTACTCCAGCTGCTGCAGAAGGTGGTCAGGCCAGAGACAAAGGAGAGGGCCCACCCAGGGCGGGAAAGGTCTTCCCGGGGTTGACAGAGGGCTGGGGTGGGGCACCTTGGCCTCTGCTCATCTACTGCACTCACTCAGGCTGTCACTGATCTAGTGACCCCAGGGCCTCTGTTCCCGCTGGTCAGAACCAGGTCCCGGACCCTCGAGTCTCGTTGGTCCTCACTATGATCTGCTTCTTGCCACTATGATCTGATCTTGCCTCACACAGCAACTTCATCTTCGACTGTCTTGGTTCCATACTTCACCCTAATTGTTTCTCCAGCACTCACCCTCTGCTCTCCCTGCTGGACAGGAGTCCTCTCTCATGCTGAGGACCCTCCCACCTGTGGACACCCCTACCCAGTCCCTTGCCAGCCCGTATGTGACACCTGGTATCTCCCTTGAGGCTGTGAAGTTGTCCCAGGACCAGCCCCCTCATAGGGGTATAGCTTTTTTCCTCCCTTCCTCCCTTCCTTCCTTCCTTCCTCCCTCCCTCCCTCCCTCCCTCCCATATTTGTTGAGCACCTATGAAGAGTGCCTGCTTTGTGCCAACCAATATGCCAGGGGATACTCAGATGAGTAACAGGGTCTCTGTCCTTGAGGAGTTCACAGTCTGAGGGCAACAGCCAGCTTTGCCCCACTTCTCTGCAAATTCCGGCCATCCCAGCGGGAACCACTCTGCCCTCTGAAAATCTAGAGCTGCGCTGTCAATTCCATAACTACTGTCACATGTCGGGGGAGGGAGCCGGTGCATGAATGTTCGGTTTTACTTCCTTCAGGCAGAGTTCTGTGAGGCCTTATGGATGGATGCCTCTCAGAGGGTCCCATGGAATTGGGCCCCCACGCCCACAGCAGTGACCATGATAGTGCTCCCTCCCCCTTCCCTGTCTCAGCCTCCCCACCCACTCATACCTCTTCCTGGGGTCACATCTCAAATAAACTACCTTCACCCAAGGCCGTGTGTGTTGTAGGCTCTGCTTTCAGAGAATCGAGTTAAGACCTTGTCCGTCTCTGCCCAGTGCTGGGGTGTGATGGGTGTGTGGGGGATGGGTGTGTGGCATGTGTCTGAGTATCTTCTTTGCTGGCTTTGGCGGGGGAGGGGAAGAATTAGGGACCCCAACTGTGGTCACATGGCTAAGCTGACTTCTGTTATCTAGCCATTTCAGTAATAAAGCTGATTCTTTTTTTTTAATCTCCATCTGTTTGGTTCCTGGATCTGCTTCTCAATTGTTTCTGAACACAGAGAAAGAGAGAAGAGGTATGATTAATTAGCACTCCCCCAAACTCCGATATTTATACAAATGTATATATGACTATTCTTTTTACTCTATTATTTTTAATCAAATTTATTGATATATACTTTACATACAGTAAAGTGTTCAGTTTGATGAATTTTGACAAATTATGTACCTGAGTGATCACCACCCCAATCAAGATGGAGAATATTTCCGCCATCCTAGAAAGTTCCCTTCTGCCCTATTCCTGTCAAACACCCACACTCACCCCAGCAGGGCGACTCCTAATCCATTTCAGTCACTGCAGAATAGTTCTGCCTATATTGCAGTTTCACATGCATGGAAGCATCTAGAATGTTCTCTTCTGTCACTGACTTCTTTCACAAATGTTCTTTCCTTTTTATTACAGAGTCATATTTTATCATATGTCTTTGTGCAGTCACATGTTTTCATTTCTCTTGGGTAAATGCCTAGGAGTAGAATTGCTGAGACATATGGTCGGTTTATGTTTAACTTTATAAGAAATTGCCCAACTGTTTTCCAGAAAGGTTGCTCCATTGTACACTCCCAGCAATCTATGAGAGTTCCAGTTACTTCCCATCATTTCCAGAGCTCGGTATTTTCAGAGTTGTGTGTGTGTGTGCGCGCTAACATCCATGCTAATCCTCCTCTTTTTTTGCTGAGGAAGACCCGCTCTGAGCTAACATCTATTGCCAATCCTCCTCCTTTTTTCCCCCCCAAAGCCCCAGTAGATAGTTGTATGTCATAGTTGCACATCCTTCTAGTTGCTGTATGTGGGACGCGGCCTCAGCATGGCCGGACAAGCGGTGCGTCAGTGCGCGCCGGGGATCCGAACCCGGGCCGCCAGTATCGGAGCGCGCGCACTTAACCGCTAAGCCACGGGGCTGGCCCCAGAGTTTTTAATTTTAGCTATTCTAGTGGACGTGTGGTGGTACCTCATCTCTATTGTACATGCATATCTTCTTTTGTGAAGTGTCTGTTCAAGTCTATTGCCCATTTTTAAAATTGGGTTGTTCGTTTCCTTATTGTTGAGTTGTAGGAATTCTCTATATATCCTGGATACAAGTCCTTTATCAGGTAGATGTATTGCAAATAGTTTCTCCCAGTCTCTGCTTTGCTTTTTCAATTTCTTAATGGCGTCTTTGTTGTTGTTGGCTTTACAATTAGGAAAAAAAGCTCTATTTTCTACTAGCATTTTTTTTTCTTTTGCTTTTTGTTTTTAAATTTTTAACAGCTTTATTGAGGTATACTTTACATATCATAAAATTCACTTGTTTTTGGTGCACATTAATGGTGTCTTTTTTCTCGCACTATTCAAAAAGTTTGGGAACTGTTTAGAGGTCCAATCTAATCTTCTTACCCATACTTTTTTTTCCCCAGGAAAGTGGGGGATTGCTAGTTTTTTTAATGTGTGATTTTAATAGAAAT
Organism: Diceros bicornis minor; assembly: GCF_020826845.1. Classification (NCBI taxonomy): domain Eukaryota; kingdom Metazoa; phylum Chordata; class Mammalia; order Perissodactyla; family Rhinocerotidae; genus Diceros; species Diceros bicornis. The sequence goes on from NC_080763.1 coordinate 40,965,184, forward strand.
ATCTGTTCAAAATCATAAAAGAAATACATGCTTCTTGAAAAAAAATCAAACAATGTAGACAAGGGTATGTTAGAGATGCACTGAAGGTCAATTGTGGCCTTTTGGTAGTTGGCCAAAATCTGATATTTGGCTTCAGCTTTGGCTTTGGCCTTTGAAGGTCAAATCATTGATGCCAACTTCAATGTCATTTCTGACATTCCTGAACTTGTGTGTGATTGACAATCATGTGACTGCATCATATCTAATCATCATAACAACAGCAGTGATATGAACAAGTCATGGCATTCAGATTTATTAATTGCTAAACATCCTTTTGGAAGTATAAGCAAGCCTTCTGGATGTAACTTGGAGTGAGAATCTCTTTTGTGCTTTATATGTTGAAATTCTATCCGTTGAAGTAAAAATGTGCATTTCTTATTTTATAAATGTGCTGCTGAAAGTTGTTCTATGACTGAAAGTTGTTCATTCTAGGCACGGAAATTATTATGAACTTTCAAATGGTTAAATGGAGAATAGCTGACAATATGAGTGGTAGAAGAGAGTACGTTAGCTGGACGACTTTAGGAGAAACGTTATATCATTATATCCTTTTTGGGAAAAAAAAAATTATAAAAACATACCTTGGTTGAAAGTGAACATTTCTTCAGTGAGGTGGGGCCCCTCAGCAGATGGGCCACAAAACATCCCACTAACTGATGATCCCAAACCACTCTTTCTGCTCTGCATGTCAGCCCTTAAAATTTCACACAAAATTGTAATAATAAAGTTTTTGTATAAAATTATGCAAGGCTTTGTTCTCCTCTTTGACTGAAAATTTTTTTAAAAATAAGCTTTATTTTTTAGCACAGTTTTAGGTTCACGGCAAAATTGAGCAGGTGGTACAGAAATTTCCCACATACCCCCTGCCCCAATGGTGTCTTTTTAAAAGAAGAAAGTTTTAACTTTGTGAAAGCCAATCGATCAATTCTTTCTTTAATGGTTAGTACTTTTGTGTCCTGCCTAACAAATCTTTTCCCACCCCAAGGTCACGAAGACTTTTCTTCTATTTTTTTTTTAGGAGTTTTATAGTTTTAGCTCTTACATTTAGGTCTATGAATTTTATGAATTGTTTGCATGAGGTGATGGGTGTTGCTTCTAGGCCTTCTCAGTGGACAGAGCCAGGATATCTATAACATGCAAAAAATGCTTCGTGAGCTCATGCTGATGTTTCTAAGTCAAATCAGGACTACAGGGTTTTGTTTTGTTTTGTTTTGTTTGACTTAACTTCTTCTCCACCACATCTCTATCTTCTTTCTTTCATATCCATCATCCTACTTATCAAGGACAGGGACATGTTCGAGTTAAAATATCCCATAATTACTCATTTTCATTAGCTCATCTTATACACACAACAGTCATGGATAATAATATTGATACAACCATCAGCAATTATGATTGCTGGAAACAGTTAAAAATGTTTTTACACATGCTTCTCTCTTCCATTCCCATTGTTTTGTTGTTATACTGTATCTCCATTGTCAGAACACATGCCCAGTACATCTACAGGTAAGTATGTATTTAATGGTCACCATAGTCCATCTGGTGATGTCTCTATTATCTTGATAATCTGATGCTCATTCTCTAGTAGATTTCTTAGGAACGAATCATGGGGACAATATTTTCTGATTCCTGTGTGCTGATCATGGTTTATATCATCTTTATACCCTCTATATTTGAAAATCAGTTTTCTTGAATATAAAATCTTTGGCTCACATTTTCCCCTCTTGCTTATCCTAAGGTATTCCATTTTCTGGCATAAATTGTTGATATTAAAAAAATACGTTTTTCCTAACATTAATCCAATTTTCTTTACCTTATAAGTCACATGCTTTTTCTGCCTAAGCTCCTAAAGACTTTTTCTTTTCCCTTAAAGTCTGTGGTTTTAATAGATTATGTCTTGGTGTTGGTTGTTCTTGGTCAATATTCTTAGGCAGACAGTGTGCTCTTTCAATATGAAGCTTCAAATGTTTTTTCTTTCAGGAAAGTGGCCTTGAATTATGGTTTTTAGTATTTTTTTTCTATTTCCTTGCTTTGGTTTTCTTCTTTAGGGTCTCTCATTATCCATATATTGAATCTTCTTTGCCTATTTTCAGTATTTCTCACTGCCTATCAAATCTTCTTTGTTTCTTTCTTCATTTTTTATTCTTAAAATTTACCTGCTTTTTATCTTCTATATCTCTCAAGGCATTTTCTGTTATGTTGTTTGCTATTGTTTCTTCTAGTTTTGCCTTCATTTCTAAAATAATTTTTTCATCTATTTCCAATTCTTGAGTTCTGTCTCATTTTTTTTGTTTTTGAAATATAATTTCTCTATTTTTGTATGTCATTTATCTATTTTGTGTATCATATTATTAATGACTTTTAGCTTTGTAAAAAAAATAGTAGTAGGTTTCAGTTTTGTCTGTTTTGTGAGTATGTCTCTCTGGAATGCTTCCTTGTCTGTAGGTATATCATTCTGTTCCTTATTCTCTTTTTTCTTATAATAACTGGGTATAGGATTTCCCTGGATAATTTTTGATTGCTTCTTTTAATGTTAATTTGGTTTTCAGGGACTTTTTCAAGGAGCTTTGGTTCAGATAACTCTTCTAATTTTGCAGAGCTCCTTCTTCTGTTGTTTTCATGTGATATTTAAAAATACGATGTCCGGCTGTCTGAGTTTCCTGAGTCTGTTCCCCACATCGCCCCCAACCTTTCATCTGCCTTTCTCCTTCCATCACTTTGATTGTTCCAATATTACTCAATGTTGGATTCCCCTGCTAGCAGTTTCCTCTCAGTGTGGGGCACAATCCTGTGCTCTTTCTGATAAACAGCTGGAAGAGTATAGACCCCTGACTTTAAATTCTTCCTAGGAATTTCATATTGTTATTTCTGCAGGTGAGGTGCCTGCATGTAACTGACACAGAAGAAATTGAAGACAGCTGCTTCCCTGTGTGTGTGTGACATTCCTCAAGTGAGAAATGAGAAGACAGCTAACCCACGACAGGGAGGCAAGTTCAGCCTGGTTACAGGGATAGCCAGAGTTTGACTTGGGTCTCATAGCAAATGGAAGTGTCAAAGTACTTTCCTTTAGGTGAATGTCTGTGCACAGCTGGTTGCCAAACTGATTATGACGCTTATGATTATGACTTAATTCATTTATTAGGGAAATATTGGATGAGCATCAGCTGTGGACCAAGCCTTGTGCCAGGGGCTGGGGATACAGTGACAGACGACACAGATAGTGAGTGCTCAGGGGAGTTCTAGTCCTCTTTTCCTGTTCATACAATTGACAATTTATGCACCTCAGTAAAATATTTCCAAGCTTCTCAAGTCACAGTGCTTGCTTTTGGGAACAATGACTTAGTGAGTTTATGCTTGTTGAAAGTAGAATCCTAACAGGAGGATATTTGCATTTCTTTCTTTTAAAATGCTCTCACCCGTACAGAAAACAAACAAACACAATATGGTATTTGTGTCTCCATTTCTGGTTTTAATTTTCTCTTTTGGGGCCCAAATCAGATTTGAGTTTCTAAGGAAGTTTATCAGTGGTGGAAGGGGAGTCAGGATTTTATATTGCATGGAGCGCCCCCCTTTGAAGCCCTGGTCCTGAGTGGACGTTATCATCTGCTTTCAAGCAGATGTTTCTATGATCGCCAAACTGGCTCATCACTGAGGCCTGACTCTATCTTGAAATGTGATAAGTGAGGTGAAAGGGTCATCTTTATTGTTCAAGAGAATGCTGAAACTTCACAAGGACATTTATTATCTGAGAACTCTGGACAGGATTTACAACCCTTGGGGAAGATGAGAGGGTCATCAAAGTTCAGTATCTTGGTTCTCCTCCAATTAGGGAAGCAGAAGACTCCAAAATAGGATTCGGTTACCAAATTGCGTCTTCTGAGTGGTTTGTCTCTCCAAGTCGATTCAATTCACCCAGCATCGTTCAGCTCCATCTCCGTGCCAGGGACCAGGCGGCATTTTCCTGAGCGAAGACTATCCCAGCTTTTAACAGCAGGCTGAGGGGGAAGAGGAAACAACATTTATTGGTCACTTTCTCTGCCGGGCATGGGCTTTAGTTTGTCCTCACAGCAACCCCAGGGAGGATCACAGGTGAGAGGATGGAGGCCCCGAGGGGTTGTCTGAGGTCAAACGGGATGAAGGCAGGACTTGGGCCAGGTCTGTCTGAGTCCGTGGCTCCTGCCAATAAAGGTCTGGGTGGGGGAGCAGAAGCCCTGTCTTGAGTCTCACTGTCCAGGAGAGTGCTGGGGCAAGAGAAAATCTCACAGTGGGTCCTTTGTCTCTAAGGAGTCTGAACAATCCAGTAGTTTTCATATGATTAAGATAAACTGAAGGTGAGGGAGGCACAAGAGAGAATCATTACCTGGCACAGAGCACACATTGCTCTCTAGCAAAAGGCAGAGAGAGACTTAATGATTTTAAAGCGTCCAGGAGTGGGCCTCAGTTTTCCTCCTAACAAACTGCTTCTGCCTCCCCCTGCCTCTGTCCCAGGATCTGGGGTTTTCAGAGCTGGGCTTCGTGTCTCCACCCTGCACCTATCACAGCTTCTTCGGTTTCCCCTCAGCCCGTCCCACAGTGGGCCCGGCTCTGCTGGGCCGATGTGCGTGTTGGGAGGGAGGCTGGTGTGGTCCTCTCCTCTGCCCCCGGAAAGTGTTTGCCAGGAGCTCCAACCCTCCTTCCAGCTGCTCTGTGAGCCTGGCTCTGTGCATTCAGAGTCTGAGCTCGCCCCCATTCCTCTCTCGCCTGGGCTGCGGGAATAACCTCCTAACAGGCCCCTATGTTTCTCCTCCTGACCCTGCAAACCACCTCCCACTCCAGAAGCCAGAGGGGCCTTGTCAAAGCTTAAAGCTGACCCTGTGTGCCCTGCTAAATCCCTCCAATGGCTCAGGCCTAGAGTGTGGGATAAACCCGACCCGTTCCCTGCAGCCCACAAGGCCCTGTACCACCTCCCGCCAGCTCCCCAAGAACAAATCCTGGAGGCCTGTTATGTGTCAGGCGCTGTGCAAGGCTCTAGGCACTCATCAGTGAACAAAACAAAGTCCCTGTCCTCGCGGGGTTTACAGTCCAGCAGGAAGATAGAATAATAACTGACAAGCCTATAGGTTAAGGGATGACATGAGCAGTAAAGAAAAACCCAGAAGGTTTGGAGTCTGCTGTGGGATGGTGAGTGCTATTTGAGAAGGGGTGGTCAGGAAGGTCTCTGGGACAAGGGGACAGTGGGGAAGAGACCTGACGAGGGGTACGTGTGAGCATGGGTGAGCTGGGACGCAGGGCCCAGCCAGCGGCCTTTCTGCTCCTGCTCAGGTCTGCTGAGCTGCTGTCCCTGAGGCCCTGATGCAGCGGCTCACCCCGCCCTGAACACTCCTCTCCCGGAGCTCCATGAGGCGGGCAGCTTCGTGTTATTTAGGCCTTTGCTGAATCAGCACCCAAGAGGGGCCTTCCTTGTCCACCTCCTCACAACCTGCTTTGCAGGTAAAAATCTTGAGACTCCGAAGAGTGAAGAAACCAGCCCAAAGTCAGCTGGCTGCCAGGCGTTTGGGCCATGATTTGGAGCCAGCCCCGAGTGAGGGCTGTGGTCCCTGTAGTCCTGTGTTCTCATCCATCCTAGGCCTGCCTTTCTCCAGCAACTTCAGGGGGCAAGCCCTTGACCCCCGCCTCTGGCTCCTGGAAGCCCATCTCCCCGCTTTGGCCACCCGCTCCCTCACATTCCTGGGATGCTCATTATGTTGGCGATCGCTGATGCCCTCCCTGACCACAGCCTCCTGTCCATCTGGACCACAGTCTCTGGACCCCCTTGCTCTCTTCCTGTTGGCCCTATGGAATCTCCTAGAACCCATCACTCTAGCCCCGCTGGCCCACACTCTCAATGTCCTTTCCTTGTGCCCTCTTTCTGCAAACACTTGTGTCCACCCAACCCCCTGTCTTCTTTGCTCCTCCCTTGGCTGCTGAGAGCTGTTGTGGAGTGACTGATGCCACCAAACACCCATGGTCTCCCTGTCACCTGGGCCCTCCGCCCTCTTGGTGATCATCTGACTGAATCTGGGTCATTCCCTGCTTCTCATCCTTCACCACCGCTTTCCAGCCCCCATTAATCTACAAGCTTCCCCTTCCCTCCCAGCCTTTCCATCTCAGGAGAAGACTTGACACCTAATTCACGGAAAGAAAGGAAGTGCTTGTGTGTGTGTGTGTGTCTTACCTGGTGTATTAGTCAGGGTTCTCCAGAGAAACAGAGCCAATAGCATATAGATACATAGAGAGAAAGAGATTTGTTATAAAGGATTGGCTGAGGACCAGGAGGGCCGATGCTGTCGGCCTTTGAGTCTTTGAGTCTTTGAGAGCAGGAGAAGACCAATGTCCTAGCTCCACAAGCAGTCAGGTGAAGTTCCCTCTTACTCAGCCTTTCTGTTCTATTCAGGTCTTCAGGTAACTGGATAAGGTCCACCCACATTAGGGTGGACAATCTGCTTCACTCAGTCTTCCGATTCAGATGTTAATCTCTTCCAGAGACACCCTCGTAGACACACCCAGAATGATATTTGACCAAATGACTGGGCACCCTGTGGCTAGTCAAGTTGAGACATAAAATTAGCCCTCACACCAGGCCTCTGCACACCTACAGGCTATGTCCAGTCATGGTTACTTATTCCTTCCTCTCACCTGTTTTAGCAGAAAAGACATCTTTCCTCTAGTCTGGGGCCAAGCCCTCCCTCTGCGCTCTGGTGCTGTCCCCTCCTATCCTTTTGGAAGGTCTCTCCATGAATTTCTTCCTATCCTTCTTGCAGACAAAGGTGGCTCTATTATATCTTAATTGAAAGGAACATAAACCCTTGTGTCTTGAACACTTCCTTCTCCATTGGTCCAGGTCTGGGCAACTGGGGTCAGAACGAAGACAGAGCAAGAGTGACCCTGAGGTGGAGACACGGAGCAGCTTCATTTGTGTACATGTTTTGGCTTCTCAGCATCTGTTCCTCTTCCTTAGGGGAACTCACCTCACCCCCACCCTGTGCGTTCTTGGTCAGGTGTTAAGTCCGTGTACCTGCTCTCCCACTACAGAAGCCCACAGGCACTCAAGAGCTCCTTTGGCCAGATCCTCCCTCTTACCCTCACCATCAAGTGCAGACAAAGGGTCAACGTGTGGTCTGAGGTAGACCAGTTGGACTCCGTCTCCTGGGTCTTTGAGTCTTTGGTGGCATGTGACCTGAGGACAGAAACCTGGCTGGAATTCACCTCTTCCATTCTCAGCGCCCAGGGAGACTGTTGAGCAACTTGGGCTTGCCAAACCCTCTGGAACAGCCTGTCCCTGTCTATTCCAAGCCAGAAAGTTCTGCTGCCTCGGCCTTCCAATACATTCCCTCTTGCTTAAGTTAAGCAGAACTGCTTTCTGTTGCTTGCAGCCAAAATTCCTAGCTGAGGCAGATGAAGGTGCCCTCATGTTATAGTTGCAAGAAACATAAACCCGATCCAACTAACTCAAGTAAAAGAGAGGTTATTGAAGGTCATAGGGAATCTTCCAGAAAGAAGATACAGGAAGGATAGCTGGACTTCATGGGAAATGGAAAGACCTTGAGCTGCTTTTTCTCAGAGGCCACACGGTCACTGCTTCTCCCTAGCAGCTCCATTCCCCCCTCTGCAGATCAGCTTCCTCAGTTTACTCCCGGTCCCTGCACCCCTGCCTGGGCTCTGGCTTGTTCAGGGGCCAACTCTGACACAGCTCTAAATGTCCACAGTCTCTGTGTCACTTAGCTGAGAATTTCATGAGAGAGAAACTGTTGGTCCAAAGGGACTGTGGAAGAGGCAGCTGAGTCAGAGAAGAAGTTGGGCATGGCCTGCAAATCAACCAGCTTTTCTGCTCCACGTTACCTGAGATGCCAGTGTGGGCAAAGGCCAGCAAGGGAGGGGAAGGCGACAGTGCTGGGAAGGATGTGTAGAGTGTAGGCTTGAGGCCTCAACTGGATGGCCAGGCAAGCATTTCTGAAAAGCCCCTCATGCTGAGATGTACATCAAATACCCCCCAGACAAGATCATCCCCACAGCCACCCTGGGGCACTCAATCATTCTGCGTTTGTCCTCTCTGGGTGCCCTGGGGCTGCTCTCTCCTAGGAGGCCTCACTGTTTGATCCCCTTCGTGTCTACCAACCCTCCTGGACTGAGCAGGACTTTCTCACTGTGGATGGCAGAGTCTCAACTCAAACTGGTAAAAATGAGGATTTATTGGCTTGTGTAACTGGGAAGTCTATGAGTAGGGCTGGTATAAGGCTAAAATAATGTCATCGGGCCTCAGTTTCCTTCTGCCTGTCTCTCTCATACACACACACACGCACACACATACACATACACACATCCCGCTGCTTCTGTCTGTGTGTGGGCCTAGTTTTTTCTACTACAGGTGAGTTCCTCCATGGAGAAGGAGGAGAAAGGGTCATGGCTGCAGAGAGAGCTCCAGGTATATGTCATCCCAGCTCAGCCACCTTGAAGGTAACCAGGGCCTTCTCTCTCCCAGCCTCCACATGGAGAATCCAGCTCAGGACGGTCAAATTGGGCCACATGCGTTTCCTGTATGATTACCTCACTGTGGCCAGAGAGATGGGAGGCTCTGATTGGCCAGGCCTGGGTCACATGCCCACCCCTTTGGCCAAGGTACTAGATTGGCAGCTGTACCACAATCACGTGGATGGAGGACAGAGCAGTTCAAGGAAGAAAGATCCTATTTGAGGATGTGGGAAGGGATGTTGGGCAAGTATAAACAACGAATGACCTCCTCGCCACCTCGTCTGGGGGTGTAGGTTGGCGGGACTCCTGGTTTTTTCAGAGACATTTATTCCCCTGCCTCCTTCTATTCTATCCGTTCTTTCTCTGGCTGGTTCTTTTTCTATCTTATTGTCTGGTGAGTGTTCTAGCACCTTGCTCACCTCCATGAAAGGTGCCAGAGGATAAATACACACAGAAATACAGAAGCAGACATTGCCGGTTGGGTTTCTCACGTGGAGTCCACGTTTCCTCCCTCTAGGCTGGGCTGGGAGTACACATATCTCCCCACCTCTGTTTTCCTTTTTTCTGAAAGTGGTTGGGTTTCAGATTCTGTTAATATTAATTCAGCACCCACCAGGTGCCTGGCGCGTTCACATCTATTCTCTCTCCTAATCCCAGGATGACAGCTGAGGAGCCAAGGCTGGGAGAGGTGAATACGCGCTGTCTTAGTTTCCTAGGGCTGCTGTCGCCACAAACTGAGTGGCTTAAAACAGTAGAAACATATTCTTGTAGAGTTCAGAAGGCCGGAAATCAAGGTGTTGGTACAGCTGGTTTCTTCTGAGGGCTGTGAGGAGAGTCCATTCTACGCCTCTCTCCAAGCTTCCGGTAGCTGCCAGCAATCGTTGCCGTTCCTTAGCGTGTGGATGCGTGACTCCAACCTCTGTCTCTGTCGTCGCATGTGTGTCACACTGTGTGTCTTCACATCGTCTTCCTGTAAGGACACCAGGCGTATTGGATTAAGAGCCACCCTACTCCAGTGTGACCTCATCTTAACTAATTACATCTGAACGACCTATTTCCAAAAAAAGGGCACATTCTGAGATCTTGGGGGTTAAGACTTCACCATATATTTTGTGGGGGACACAACTCAACCCCTAAAACCCATCAAGCAGTGAAGGCAGCCTCAAATCCAGGTCTGACTGCAGAGTTGATGCTCTCTCTGCCTGAAGGTGATGGTAATGACAGCTGGCATTTTCAGGGTGCTCCTTGGTGCGTGCAAGTCCTCACATTTTGCCGTTTTAAAATCACAACAGTCCTACATGGTAGGCATCCGGCCCGTTTTGTAGATGAGGAAATTACGGCACAGAGACGTTAAATGCTCAAGGTCACACAACTCCTTAGGAGCAGAGTTGGGACTTGAGCTGGGTTGCCTGACTTCAGGTCCAGTTTGCTCTTGGCTCCACCTTGCTGAGATAAGGGGCACCATATAAACAGTGATAAGATGCCATGGGAAGCCTGAGTGGCAGAGACCTTTGCTGCCTATGGATAGTTGGGCTAGAGCTGGTGGAGGGAAAAAAATCTGGAAATCCTTCCCAGAGGAAGTGACATTTTCACTGGGTCCAGAAGGATGGGTCAGATCCTTCTGGCAGGATCTGTGCAGAGATGGCAGGGAAGGCTGAGGCAATGAGCAGAAGTAAGACCTAAAGGCAGGAAAGTATTTGGGGGAAGAGAGGGGTAGTTCTGTCTGTCTAGGCCTGAGCCAAAATTTTCCCACGGGTACAAAAGGAAAGAGGGTCTCTTTAATTGGGAACACAAATGGAGTGTCTGTATTTATCCTCCAGGTCCCCCTGTTCTAGTGGAAATCCACTTCAAAGCTGCTTTCCACCCGAGAGCAGTGGATATCCTGAGAAGGCAGTGGAAGCCCTAACAAAGGGGACCGGCCGAGGGGCTCGTTGCCTTCTCCTTTCCACATGTCCACAGCCGACCCAGCCCACGCCCAGAAACCAGAGGGCGGCGGAGACGCCTGTTCAGTCTCTGTCTCCAGAAGGCCTAGCTGAGATCCGCTCTAATCCACCCGACTGAAAAAGTTTCCAGTGTGTTTATCTGGTTGCCATGGGTTTGCTCTCTACGTCAGGCACTCTGCTCATCTGTCAGACACGACAATTGAATAATATTTTTATTTTTAGGCATGGGTCACTGAGTCTTTTCATTCTACTGCCGGGTTCACCCCCGCACCAGAACTCCAGGGAATCGGGCCTCTGGATGCCTGGGAAATGAATGGCTTCAGCAGGAAGGGGAGGTGGGTGCGGTTCTGTCCGAGCTGGACACTGTGTCCCAAAGCGAAAGACCTCGTCCTAGTGGGGGGTCCATTTTGTGTCTTTGCAGAGCGTGGTGACTGCAGTTGTCTTGGCCAAGGTCTAGGCGCAGCTGTGTTAATGTGGCAAGGCTGGTGCTGTGGGAGGGCAGGTGGGTGGGGTGGACTCACTGTGGGTGGTAGGAGGGCGTCCACATGGTCGGTGACATGTGGCGACACTGACAGGGAGCAGGTGGCCACTCAGGCAAGTAAGCAGGGTCAACAGAGGACCATGGGATACCCAAAGGTGGGTTGTGGGCATTAGGTGGAGGCAGGAATGAGCTCTCAGGGGTCTAATCAAAGAGCAGATTCAGGAGTAGGATCCTCATAATTAGGGACCAGATACGAGTCAGGCAAGAGCAAGGCTGGACCCCAGGCTTAGAGCAGCGTTCCTCAGCCTCAGCACCATTAACATTCAGGACTGGACCATTCCTTGTGGTGGGGGGACAGAATCCCTGGCCTCCACCCACTAGAGGCCAGTAGCAACCCTCTCCCCAAGTCATGACAATCAAAAATGTCTCCAGACGTTGTGAAACGCCCCTAGGGCAGGGAGGCAGAATTGTCCCCCTTTGAGGTCAGAGGGATCTGGAAGTTGGATAGCTTTGGGATTTGGGGAGCAGACTCACGTGCTACAGAGGAAACAAAGTTCCAATAATTGGAACAAATGGCAGCTCCTCAGCCTGGCCCATAATGGTTAGGGCCTTTGGTAGCAAAGAACAGAAGTTGATGCTGACAAGGATACCCAAAAGGCATGTATAGACAGGAAAGATAAGATAGAGGTAGGAGGACACTCCTCAAAAATAACAAGAGCTGAGAAATCTGGCTTAGAAATGGGTGGGAACCAAGGAGCCTCAGTTTCCTGATCTGTATAATGGGAATAATAACAGGGCCCGCCTTATAGAGGCATTGTAGGGATTAAATGGGTTAATACACAGACCTGACATATGGTAAGCACAATGTAAGAGCTCACTATTATAACTATTGCTGTCGCTTTATTTTTGTTCCTTCCCTGTTTGCGACCTGGCTGTTGACTTTCTTCCATCTCCATGTCTTGTCACCCTCTCCCTGGCCCCTACACTCCAGCCATTCCAGGGCAACTTCAGGCCTCTCAAATGCTAAGCCATTTCATATTTCCACCCAGCTGAAGAGACTTCCACGGAATTTGTTTCAAGGGTCTGTTGATGTTGTCTTTCAATGTGTTTAGATGGAGAATGAGACTGGCATCTTGAGGAAGCAGGTCCCCCAGAAATAGCTCTCAGAGGAGGTGATGAAGTGTTCAATGCTAGAGAGCTTTCCTAGAAGTGATTCGCTGCCACCGACCATTTCATGGGCAAGAAAACTGCTCAGCGGGCAGAGGCACAGTCTGGAGCCGGGTCAGAAAAAGCGTCGTGGGCGGGCGAGATGCAGCCTAACGCGCCAGGCAGAGATGGGTGTCACGCAAGATGGCTGTATCTTTCCTGCTTGAACTTAGAAGAGGGAAAAATCTGGTCAAAGGGGTTAAGTAATGGAGAGAACAGTTCAAAGTATTGCCTGGAACTTGCTGTTTTGGGAGCGAGGAGGAGCAGCATAGGAAACCACGCCAGCCATCACCTCTCACCTCTGACAGTGGGGCCTGTGCTCGAAGGGCCTTTAACAGCAAAGAGGTGAGATTTTTCACATCGGAGCCATTCGTGGTGTCAGAGGCTGTGGACAGGTACCTGGCACTTCTCATCACCTGGAAGCACCGTGGTGAGGACAGAGTAACACTGGAATGACAGCCGCCTGCAGTCAGGGAGGCATGGACTTGTACCCCAGCGTTGTGTTGATTTTAAGCCGGCTTCATATTGAATCTGGACTCGCATTTGTTATGCGAAGAGTAGTCACTGTGGGTAATTAAATGTTTATGCTCTTACTTAACAACACTTTCCATTTTAGTCAAGAAAGCTGACTTTGTCAATCTGCAGACACTTCTCACCTCTACCTGGAGCAGGCCCAGCTTCAGGGGGGACACAGAACAACACTTATCACCGGTCGCCAGGGGTGGCCCCCAGAATGACGGGCAGAGGGTGGAGCTGGGTGGAGCCAGCTCTTGACCACAGTGGGCAGTATTTGGTGACTGTTCCAGAGCTCGTCTTTGACTATCACGACACTTGGGGTCAAGTTTTGGCTCCACCTCAAACTAGCAAACTTAATTTTTCTGAGCCTCACTTTCCTCGCCTGTAAAATAGGTCTGAAGCTCTCTACCTTGTGGGGATGCTGTGAAGCTGAAGGGAGATAATGGGTGTTAATGGTTCCCAGACGTTATGGTGCACAAGAATCCAGGGAGAGATGGTTAAAATGCAGGTTCCCAGGCCTCTCAGGGGTTTTTTGATTAAGTAAAACTCAGCTGGGGCTCTGGGACATTCTGACAAGCTTCTAGATGATTCTCACCCAGGTACGTCACTAAGAAACACTGACGTCTAACAAGGATTTAGTACCGAGCCCGGCACATGATAAATCCTCAGTACGTGTCATTGGTAGTTGTTGTAATTGTTGCTATGTATCAATTGTCTATGACAACAATAATGGTATGTGGAAAACTATCTCAAAATCCAACCGCTTAAAACAATGACCATTAATTTAAGCCGTGAATATGAGTCAGTGATTTAGGCTGGGCTGAGTGGGGTGGTTCTTTTGGTCTTGGCTGGGCTCACTCACAGGTCCAACGTCAGCTGGCTGTCAGCTGGAACCATGGGGGGCACTGGGTCACACGTCTCTCCTCCTTCAGCTCGCTAGCCTAGGTGTGTCCTCATGGAGGTGGCAGACGTACAAGTACTTCTGGGCCTCTGCTTACCGTCGTGTTTGCTGCCATCTCAATGATCAGGACAAATTACCCACCAAACCCAGAACCAAGACCTGGGGAGCAGCCCACCCAGAGTGGGAGGGTCCTGATTAGGGACACATCCAAGGTAGGGGATGGAAGGAGGAGTGAAGATTTGGGGCAGTAAATATAATCAATCCATCTATCACAAGTATCAGTTTAGAAAATAACAGAATTGCACCTTCTTTGCCTACCAAATTTGTTTCAACGAGCATGCATTGCATTTTTAATCAGAAAAAAATTTAGTTATTCCCACTTTGAAACAAAATTAGTGCTTAGGAAACAAGAGAGGATTATTATGAGGATTAAACAAGATGTAAATATGTCAACGCATGAGGAAGGGCATGGGAAACTGCCGGGAGCCTGGAAGGATGGTGTGCCAGAACCAAGCCCGCAGCAGGGTGTGAAGAGCTCTTTTCTCCATCAGGCCTGTAATCTGCTCCAGATCCGGCCGAGATGCTCAGACATCACCCCTGATGTTAGGATGAGATGGTAACGTGTACCCCCTTGCCCTTCTGTAACCCTAGAGCTCCTGTGCCAGGCTCAGGCGGCAAAGCTCCAGCCTCACTCACTCTCAGAGCTTCTCTATACCTTCCCTTTATCCAAGCCCTCTCAAGTTATACATATGCTCATCTCCCACTAGACTGAGGACAGGGGCTCTGTCCCCACAGCACTTCATAAAAGTAGTAACAATAAAAACAAGAGCAACTACTATTTTTTGAGATTTACTATGTGCCAGGCACTGTGCTAAGTGCTTTTTACATAACAGCTCATTTAATGCTGACAGTGACCCTCTGAGGTTGTGTATTAGTTTCTTATTGCTGTTGTAACAAACACCGGGCACTTGGTGGCTTAAAATAACACAGATTTATTATCTTAATATTTATCTTAATAAGATTAATAAGTCTGAAAATGGGTCCAAAATCAAGCAGGGCTGTGTTCCTTCTGGAGGCTCTAGGGAAGAATCCATTCCTTGCCTTTTCTAGCTTCTAGGGGCCATGTGCATCCCTTGGCTTGTGGTCCCCTTCCAGCAATGGGGATCAATAGATGGATGGATGGATGGATGGTTGAGTGGATGAGTGGATGGATGGATGATGGATGGATGCATGAATGGATGCTTGTGTGGGTGGATGGATGCATAGATGGGTGGGTGGATGGATGGATGCATGGATGATGGATGGATGGATGGATGGATGATGGATGGATGGATGGATGGATGATGGATGGATGGATGGATGGATGATTTGGTGGATGGGTGGAAGGATAAATGGATGGATTATTGGATGGATAGATGATTGGGTGGATGGATAGATGGATGGGTGGATGGATAGATGGATGGATGAATGGATGGATGGATGATTGGGTGGGTGGATGGATGGATGGATGCATAGATGGATAGATGGATGGGTGGATATATGGATGATGGAAGGATGGATGAATGGATGGATAGATGAACATCCAGAAAGTCTTTTGTCTCCTCTAGTTTCCCATCTCCATGGCTGAGACAGTTGCAAAGCATCTCTTTCCCACCCCCATCCCTAGAGCTGTCATTTTTTCCTAGCTCCCTCAGCATCAGGAAGCTTCCCACTTAGCTTCGTGGGTGAGAGTCTATTCTGTTTCCAAACCTTCTGCAGAACCAGTCCCCTCCAGTTATGAGAAAATAAGTGTGTTGCTTAATCACCAGCGATGTCAGTCAAGGAGACTTAAACAAAAAGATTAGTTCTGCTTTTATTTGTTGGTACAATGGAAAGCATGAAATATTTAACAGTGTCGTAATGCAGAACAGATGGGAAAGACGCTGCCT
The DNA here is from genome assembly GCF_020826845.1 of Diceros bicornis minor. NCBI lineage: Eukaryota > Metazoa > Chordata > Mammalia > Perissodactyla > Rhinocerotidae > Diceros > Diceros bicornis. The sequence goes on from NC_080763.1 coordinate 40,980,685, forward strand.
TTCAGGGCCTCTCCATCTCTCCTATCTTCCACCAACAGCCAAAAGCAGGTGGCTATTTAGGACAATTTATGGGCTGGAAGGCAGCCAAGGGACTGCCTGCCCAGGGCCCTCCAGTATGGCCCAGCCCTGATAATGCCCGCTGGGTTATTCATCGAAGAGGATCAAGTTACCATCCTCCGGAACACTGGAAATGCCCCAGTGGATCTAGATGCAACCCTGGCTTCAAGTCCTCTCTAGTTTTATGCAGTTATCAGTGTTTGGAGAGTGTTTTTCCACGAGTCCTGATTATGTCATGAAATTTCCACCCACAAAACCCAAGAACTTGAAAAATCACCAAGGAGTAAATTTTGATTTGGTTATGTGCTGTGCAATCTTAGACAAGTCTGTAACCTCTCTGAGCCTGTGTCTTCAGCTGTATTAAAAGGGAGAAGAGTCAGCTGGAAAAGTCACTGTGAAGCTTGAATGAGATCATATATGTAAAAGCCTGGTGCTAGGCACATAGTAAGTCCTCAGACTGATCTCAGGCCAAGTGGGTAAGGGACCAGGTTCAGAACGATGGGTCCGCTGAGAAACATATCTTGTGCATGTGCTCTCTGGGTCTGCATCCCACACAGAATTTTAGAATTTTTGAACTGAAAGCAATCTTGGGGATTATTTAGACCAAAGGATAAAAAGTGAAGTCTTGTGGACCACATCCAGCCTAAAGACACACAGACACACACACACAGACACACACACACACACACACACACACACACCCCGCCAAAGTCATGGTAGACATCACTAAGAGATCTTGGAGCTCTTTGCTTAATTACAGCCTCAGAGTCCTTCTTAACACAGTGCTTTGAGCAGTCATTCAGGTAACCGATCAGGTACCTCTGGGCTGTGATGTTGTTCAAGATCCTCCAACACTGCTCTATTAGCCTTGAGGCCTTGTTCTTTCTTCTGCAATCAACAGTCTTGGAGGTTAGATTTAATAATAACTTTGACGTCTATTGTAAGAACCAAATGAAATAATGTGGGGGAAATGCCCAGCAAACCGTGAATATTACGTTAGCAGTTTATTAAGCCTGGTGTGCATTACTCATAAAATAAAGGGCTCCTCCCTGGCTTCCCCCACCTCCTGGATAAATTTGGGTTATGATACACGTTAAAACGTAGCTTGTGGGAGGTGTTCTGGCCCCAGATTTCTCATTCTGTCTTCAGCACCTCCCGCCTTTGGTCAGGGTCGGACATGCTTTTCAACAAAAACATGATTGTAAGAAGATGTTTCTTTAACTAAATGCAATCTCTTTCTTTATAGCTTCTACCTTACTGATCCCCTCCCTGACCCCAAAAGGCAAGGTGTACTGCGTGCGCAGACGCTGGCTCTGATTGCTCTGCCCCGCCTCCTCCTGACCCCGCCTCTTCCTGACCCCGCCTCTTCCTGACCCCGCCTCTTCCTGACCCCGCCCACCGAAATGCTCAATAACCCACACGACTGTGTTTTTCTTTCCAAGCCCCATTTAAAAAAAGAGAAAAAAGTCCATTCTCTTTTCCTTGCCCAGAGTAATCCTCAAGTTATGCACAATATCCAGAAGGGAGAAATGGCCCCAAATTTAATTTTCTGGTTTCTAATGAACTGACTTAATCAGGCTGAGAGTTGAAGAGGGATTCCCCAGGGATGTGCCCCAGAACTCTGGTGGGACTCCCAGTCTAACGACCCGTGAAACACAGTTGCAAAGGCTCCAGAGCGAGAGCCGTGTTCGTGTGTCTATGTGGGTCTGTGCATCTGTGGTGTGGGTGTGTGCCTGTGTGTGTGGTTTCTGTGTATGGTAATTATGTGTGGTGTGTGTCTGTGTCTCTGTTTGTGGTGTCTGTGTGTCTGTGTGTGTGCATCTGTGTGTGTATTTGGTGTGTGTGTGGCGTGTGCATGCATGCATACAGTGTGTGTGGTATATGTGTGCAAGCATGTCCACGTGTCTATGATGTGTGTGTGTGTGGTGTGTAGGTTGTGTGTGGTGTGTTTGATGTGTGCGTGCATGCACACAGGTGTGCACAGTGCATAAGTGCAAGCGTGTGCATGGATCTGTGGTGTGCAATGTGCGTGCCTGTGTGAGTGTGCCCGTGCGCCTGCATGGCTCGTCGCCCAGGGCCCCGGCATGAAGGCTTCATCGCGGGCCAGATCCTGAGGTTCCTCGGCACCGCCTGGTGCATGGTTCTCTCCACGTGTTCCTCGTGGTTGTGTGAACAGTGGTTTGAAGAGGATCGATGCTGCCGTGGGAGAGCTCCAAAGGGATTCACATCCAAACGCCTCATTTGACAGAAACGGAATCCAAGGAGCAGAGAGGGGACTTGACTTACCTAGAGTCACAAAGCAAGCTGGTGACCAGGGTGGGGCTGGATCCGATGTCTCCTGAGGCCCAGTCCAGTGTGCTTTCTCCCTGGTCTCCTTCAGGGGCTCGGGGCCAGCCTGCCAGGGAGCCGGTCTTACAAAGGACCTGGCTGGGCTCCGGGGGTGAACAGCATGGATACACGGAGTGGCTAGGTGGGAAATTGTGCACGCAACATCCTTGAACAGAGGATGACAAATGTTTCCGTAAAGGGCCAAATTGTAAATATTTTAGGTCTTTGTAGGCTCAGAGGCAAAACTGAAGATATGATGTAGGTGCTTATGTAACCATTTAAACATAAAATCATTTTAAAATTTTAGAATCATTCTCATCTTCTTGGGCTGTGCAAAAGCAGGTGGCAGCTGCATTTAGCCTGCAGGCCAGCCCCTGTCCTAGAGGATGTGAGCGTCCAAAATAGTGGACAGACAAATCTGAATTTACGGAACCAGAAACTAGAGCAAAAAGGGACGAGGCTCAGGACCAGCGGATGAGAGAGCAGAACGGAGAACTAAGAAAGAGCAAGGGAGGTTTGTGTGTGGAGGTGCAAAACAATGGTCTCAAATTGGCCTTTGTGGGGGGAGGCTGAGGCCCACCTGTATGCAGCTCAATCACAGAGCGTTGTCAGAGGAGGGTCTGCATCTCCAGAGCACCCTTCCCGACAATGCTCAAGTAGTCAGGAGCCGTGTCAGCTGGGAGGACCCCATCAGCTGCTTGTCCAGTCTTTCCATGAATGGGAACCTCGCACGGTCTGATCCCAATGCCACGGTCCAGTTGCTGGATGAGTGCCCAGGCCTGAAGTCTTTGCCCACTGTCTCATTGGTCACCCTGTGAGCTGCACCCATAGGTGATTCACACCCCAGGACACTGACGCCTGCTGCACAGCCCCTCTCCCTCAGCCCGGCCCCGGCCTCACTGAGGCCCCCATGACTGGTTATCTTCAGAGCAAAGACTTGGAGCCTAGTTTACACGTGGCCTTGTCTGATAGGATGGAACCAGCCAGAAGGACAGTGCTAGAGGATTACAGCCCCGCAGAACGCTGGTGAAGACAGTGGGGAAGGGAAGTCTTCCCGAGGGCCGACTTGGAGCTCTACCTTTGGGAATCCATCCTGCCTGGAAGGAGAAGTGACTGGGAGTGCAGATCTACATGGATTGGTGGGCAGCAGCCAGCCCTGGAAAGTGAGCTCCATAAAGCCGGGAGCGTTGGGTTTGTGTTTTGTTTACAATTTTATTTACACCTGACATAGATAGGAGCTCAATAACATTCTTAAATATTCTTTACTTAGTTCTTGACTTGACTTAAGGATGGTCAAGGGCATGAAAAGAACAAGATTGGGGATTGATAACAAGGAGGTTGGAGGAAGGGATTTGTGGGGAGCCCTTTGGGCGTGGATCTCAGGTGTAAGGGTGTGTGTGGGATCTATGGCTGCTCACCAAAAGTCCGTTTGTGTAGAGGAGGCTCCTGATAATTAAGATGGCCCATCCTGTGGACACCAGGCAACCTCCTTCCCCAGCTACCCCAGTGCCTGCTCATGAACAACGTGGGCCTGGCGGCAGGGATGAGGTGGTTAACCTTATAATTAGCTCGCAGACTTGAGGACATCAAGTTAAGATTGTGCATGAACCCGAGGAAAAGTGACAGAGCGTAGAAATGGACATGCTGGCTAGTGAGACATGTTGCTAAGTGTGCACCTGTTTGTACAAGAGGGAGCTGCCTTAGACGGAGTGGGAGCTTATTGTCTCTGCTGCTGTTTTTGTTTGCAAGTTTAGATATAGAAATAGGGATGTGTGCGGATATTAAGTATCCAAAGATGTGGACTGTGGAGGGTACTATGGATTTGCTCATTCATCACTCAAAACTCCTTGCAAGATGCCTTCCAGAAGTGGCAAAACTAAAATGACACTTCCCAACTACTTTGCTGCCAAGTTCTGGATGTGACTTAGGTTTCGCCTGCTCAGATTCTCGTGCACGATGCTGAGTGTAGAAGAGAAGCACCTGAGGAGACAGCCTGACAGGGGGCATCTGTTTTGCTGTCGTGGGGGGCAGGGGAGAAGAGACTCTTTGTCAGCAGCCATGGTGGTTTCCTGGTTTGGCAGCTCCTTGCCGTGGTGGCGGCAGCTTTCTCCCTCATGGAAGAAGCAGAGTGGTCTTAGGGCCCGAGGTCTTCCTGGAATCTCAGACTAGAGTCTACTCCTTCAATCCTTCCAACAATTTTGTGAGCCACCTGTTACCCCATAAAACGTCCTTTTCTCCTTAAACTAGTTAGAGTGGATTCTGTTGTCTGCAACTGACTCTAGAATCTCCTTCCAATGAGCATCCCCAGGACACTTATAAGCCCATAGGGGACACCACAGACCCCTACCAGTAGTTGTAGGGCAGTACTTTGGGGTCAAACTAAGCATCCTAGAAACTCGAAGCTCAGATGGCTAAAAGAAGATGCTTCTTCAGAACCTGCCCAGCATGACCAAGGAGACAGTTGGGATGGGAGGTGAATAAATAGCTCCCAATTATGGAGTGTTTACTATGTGCCAAGCACTGTGCACACACCATCTCATGTGTCCTCCAACCACATCCCTTTGAGGTGAGTATCATTTAGGAAGCTTGAAGAACTTTCCCAAGGTCGAATACCTTGGAGATGCAGTTGCTGGGAGCCATAGATCACGCTGACCCCAAGTCTGCTCCCAGAACAGATTCATCTCCATTTTTAAGGGAGCAAGTTAAGAGCAAAAGGAAACCCTCCACATTTTATCCCAGGCCAGAAAAATCTATATTTGAAAAAATAAAATATTTATCTGGAATAATTTTAGAAAAGTTGCAAAACTAGCGCAAAGTTCCCATATACCCTTCCCCCGGTCTCCTCCAATGCTAACATCGTCCATAACCATGGGACATCTGTCAAAACCAAGAAATCAACACCAGTACAATATTATTAACGGAACTACAGACTTCATTTGCATTTCATCTGGTTTTTCGCTAATGTCCTTTTACTGTTCCAGGATGCCATCCAGGATACCACATTGCATTTAGCTTCTGTTTTTTTAACTTTATTTTTCTTTTTGTCACATCATCACCTCTTTCCTCAATTATTTGCACGTGCTCAAGGATGGGAAACACGCTCTTGCCATGTGAGATAGGCTGTGTCGCAGGACAGTTTGAAACAATTTCCAGTGATGTCCATCGGTGGAGGAGCCCTCCTGTTAGAAATTGGCAGCAGGAGGCCACAGTGAGGACCGAGTGGGAGCTGGGAGCAGGGACCAGGATGCGTGCCAGAACGCAGCTGCAACACGACATCCCGGCCGTGGGAGCCCGAGCAAGTTGGGGTCGCTTCTCTTGAAGCGTAATCGAGGGAAGCAGGATGGAGAAAGGTCACTGCGGGAGCCTTGGGAGCCAGGGCTGGCGGGACCATGACAGCAAAGGCCAAGACCGAGTAGCTGAATAATGTTCTCACCAAGGGGTTTCCACGAAGGATGATGAATCTCTCCAATTAAATATGTCACGGCTGGGCTTGGAAGCCACACATGAAAACAGAGGTAAGATAATTACTTCCATAGCACGCCTGGTTGTGAAAAAGAAAAAAACCCACATAGTCATAAAAATGACTTAATCACCCAGCCAGGAGTATGAGACAGCTCAGTAAAGGTTTAGAGGCGTGTGTGTCTAACATACCTTTCATGGTGGGTTGGGTTCCCCAAAAGGTGGGAAATTAAAAGGAAGGAGGCTGAATCTAGTGTTCCCATGAAACAGTGTTTTAACACCGGACTTCCTGACCCCAGGTTTAATGCCTCTGTTGTAGAAATAAACATGTTCACCACGTTTCGTTAATATAAATGATGCTCGGCACCCTTTTATGTTGTATGGATTAAGGCTTCTTAAAATCAGCTGAACAGGGCAATGCCAAGACCAATTCTGTATACACCTAAGGGGCAGAGTATCCAGCGGGCATGTGCTTTATTGTTTTGGACAACTAATTAGAAGGCACGGGGCCTCGTTATCCCAGGCCACAAGATTCACGAGGGTTTCTTTGGGGGCATGTGGCACTGCTCTAAGACTTCAGACGGGGGCTCCCGAGATGCCTGGTGGACTCACTTCTTAGAAGCTGTAGGAGCTGTAGCCCGGTGACTTCATCATTTACTCAGCATCAAACAAGGCCGACCTGTGGAAACCAAGGCCCCTCTCCTAACAGAACAGAATCTGCCATCCTTTGCGCTTTGTCTGCAGAACTCCTCCACCTGCCCCACTAAGCCAACAACTCAGAGAGCAATTTGAACACTGCTGAACTCCAGAGCATGTGCTGTGGAGCTGGATCCCGAATTTAGAAGGTTCAAAGTCTTACTCACAGTTCTGGACGCTGCTTAGATTAACACAGGGTCTAAAACCTTGTGTCTACCTTTGACCAGCCATTTAAGGAGTGAGGGATTACAGACATATTGCTTCTCACCTGAGGGGTCCTTCTCTCTCTCCTCCCAGAAGGTGAGAAGGGTTTCTTAAGATAACAGATTAGGAAAAGTATTACATGCATTATTAAAATAATGGCAGATTTTTAAAATTTGGGGGTGGGGGGATAAATTATGCAAGAGGCAAATCCTTTCTATTTTAAATGCTTCTCATGGAAACTGTTCTAAACTGAAGTGTATGCTTCTGTGCCTTTGTAAGCAGAAGATTCTGGAAATAAACTGTCCTCTTCATGGCAAGCCAGGGCTATTGTTGGGAGATGTCATTAATGAGCGGTGGGTCCTGGGTTCACTTGCCGGGTTCTTAGATCTCTCCTCCAACACGGGGACGGTATTCTCACTTCTCCTGAATCGAATCGTGTCCCCTCCATCTGCAGCTTCCAATGCACTGTGCATCGGGAAACCAGATCCCCAAGCCTAAGAACTGTTTGTTAAACAAACCATCATGGTGGGGCTTGGGTCCAGGGGGTTGGGAAGGAAGTGCTACAAAGGCTTCCTGTGCCCTCCCCGGTGCCTGGATCTGTTCGGGGCCATCTCTCGACTCAGAGTGCATTTCGGAATTTCCAAAATCCACGCAGCCTGCTCCCCACCCCTGAGACTGTGACTGAGGAGGTGGGGGAGACGCTGGCGGTGTTTCTGAAGACGCATCCCTGGGGATCCTGACCTTCACGTTGGAGTGAGAGCCACTATTGCCTTGAATTCAACCTCTCCACAACCCAGGCACTAATTCTGCCCGGAAGTCAGAACTGAAAAATCAATTGGCCTTAGCCACATGTCACCTTTCTCCTCAGAACCTCTTCAGACAAACCCTTCTTTATTTCAGAAAAAGAAGTTCCAAACCACACAATGTTTCATAGACCAAAATAGAGATTTTTATTTCCAAACATAAAAGCAGATACATTTTTAAAAACATTAAGCAACAATAAAAGTGTCAAGCCATCTTTGAGAACACCGCTCCTTCCAACTGGGACAACAGGAAGGGATGAAAACTTCAAGATGACTTTAAAATATGGCGCCGAGAAGAAACTAGCAGGGCCCTGGCGTCCCGCCCTCCTTCCCGAGCAGGGGAGCAGGGAAGGCTCTCGGCCGGGTTTGGACTTGATATGAACCGAGATAACACACACATGTTCCAAGATGTTCATTTGGCTCCCACACTGCTTGTCTTCCCAGAAAGCTTAATTTATTACAAATGCATGTTTTATAATCACAATAATATGACGGGAGTGGTTATGGTCCCTGTGCATACTGTTTACATAATAGAACATTTTAAACAATGAAATTGATTTGCTTTTGACACCAAAACCACTCACACAGCATCTACACACACACACACACACACACACACACACACACACACACACAGACACACCCCACCATGCCATAGCCTGGCTCTCCCTGCATTCACCAGACCACTCCAGCCACATGAACAGCTGATCAGTGTCAGGTTAGTGTCACCAGGTCTTTGAAGGCAAAGATGGGGCGAGTCTGCCCCTGTGGGCTTGGCTGAGGATAGAGGGAGCGCAGGACTGTGGCAGATGCCTCCAGGTGGGGTTCTGAGGAGGTGTGGGGCCTCCCTTGGGAGGGGAGAGAAGAGAAACTAACAAATCCATCAAGCTCGCAGGCTTTGGAATGAGAGGGCCGGTCTTTTGGACTCGAAATGGAGAGAAAAAGGGCTCACTCTTCCCAAACTGGTCCTGGAAATTTGCTATTTTTCTGCTTCTGACACCTTGTGCTCAACAAATGCTGTGAACACCACTGGTTTCAAAGACACAGAGACACATAGAGCAAGAGGGACACAGGCAAATACAGGACCCATCGAGCTAGGTCCTTTTTCACAAGCAGGTTATACGCAATCCTGAGAAAAAGAGAGGTGCCACTTCCAAACCAGCCCGAGGGAGTTTCCAGATGCACAGATCTCAGGGGTCAACCGACCTTCCCCCGTGTCTGGAGAACGGCAGGGGGAAAACCTGCTGATCCCATAAAAGGCATAAGACGCTGGAACCAGGGGAAATGTCCTGGGTCCAGTATGGTCATCCTGGGGTTCCCAGAGACCACGGGGTCGTGCTGTCTGTTGTCTGGAAGCCCAGGGTTGGAAACAAGGGCTCCCCAGGTGTGCTCCTGAGTGGAGATGTGTGTATAGTACACACACACACATACACACACACGTGCACACACACCACATTCACACACAATTTCCTCTGTCCACTTCTTCCTCACCAATAAAACTTCTAGAACGTGCATGGCCACTGCCTCTGGAGAGAAAATGCCTCTTTTATTCTCCAGTGGAAGGAATCAGAGCTGCTCCACAGGCAGCGACGTCACAAAGCCGACTCTGTCCTCCACCTGCCCTGCAAGAGGTGGCCTGTTTCTGTTTCTCCAGGAGAAGGTAGGCACCCGCCTCCATCCCTTGGCATATCATCCTGGTGTTGCTAGCTCCCGATGGTGGCGGGAGCTGAAGAACTCCCTCGTGGGAGTGGGCACAGGGAGAAAACCTGCAGCCCCTACTCTGGAACATTACCCTCAACTAGCTAACCAGCTGCCAAAGCAGCAGCAGCCCGTGGCCCACAAAGGAATGAAAAACAGCTGAGGCTGAAGGAAAGTTCCATAGAGCAGTTTGGAGCCAAGTTCAAGTTCCAAATTTCCTACCCACCAACTAGCTGGTTGCTTTTAGGCAGGCTGCTAACCCTCTCTGTGCTCTGGTTTCAGCATCGAAAAACAAAACCATGACTCCATAGCACGGGCTTTTGGAAGGAGTCAGGGCCATCTTGCAGGCCCACAATTTATGTTCCCTCCCTCCGTTTTTCATCGGAACAGGGAGAGGGGCTGAGGGCCTGTGTCCTGGTTGCTGAGCTCAGACGTAAGCATTCCTTAAAGGAAGCCCAGGACACTTTGGGGAAACTGAGGTCCCTATGTATGATTACTGTCCCGTCTGGACAAGGTGTTTGGGTACCAACCTGTGAGCAGCTGTGACGTTACCATGACAACCGAAAGGCAGGCACTAGGGGATGCTGAATTGGCTGACTGTTCTTTAAGGCGGTAAGATCTGTTTTTAGATCATGAGCTTTTGTTTTTTAATTTCCTTTTAAAAACCAATTCCCCCTTTGTCTTACTTTGACAGAGAGAAGGCATTTCTCTTGTAATTGAAACCAAGGGAGAAATGATGGCTGCTTTAAGTCCTCTGAATCTGGCCCTCTGCTGGATGTGCCTGTAGGCTCTGTCAGCTGGATGATGGTAGACACCTGTGGACATGTCCATGCTCTTTCCCTTTCGAAGCCTCAGTGGTCTGCTAGAAAATGAGGGGCTGGCCTGGAAAAACTCAGAGAGCCTCTCTTTCCAGGATTTGCACCCGGGAGTAACTCAGGTCCCAGAAGAAATTAAAGCAAATATGAATTTCCTGGGCTGAATCCAAATGGAAGGTGTTAAAAAGCTGAGCCCTGGGCAGATACAGCCAGGACAGAGTGGGAGGGGCTGCTCTCCCTTCCAGCCTCTGTGATGGTGGGTAAGGTCAACGGCAAGGACTCAGTTTGGTTCGGCATCTTCTATGGCATAAACCCTTCCCCTGGTCTGTGAGCAACTTGAGTGCAGGGACTGGACTTAATTCATCCGAATCCTCCAGCACAAAGCCTGGCATGGAGAAGGGACTTAAGAATGCTTATTGCATTGGATTCAAAAGAAAAGAGGCAGAGGGCACTCCTGCCCACTCACCAGGGGAGAGAAGGCCACAGACACCACGGGCACATAGTTGGCCAGCAGGAAAGCTAGGCTAACGGGCGGTCTGTTTCTTTCTTTAAAGGCCCAGCTGGCAGGCCCCTGGCCTTTCCCCCGCCCCGCTGCCATAAACTGCGCTCCCACCATGTCCCTCTTCCCATTTCTCTTTCCCTCTCTCCCTCTGAGGGTCCTGCACAAAGCATTTCTCCAGCTGCAGCTGCTCTCTCCTCCCGACTTCTCGAGCAGGGGATCCCAAACTCTGGGATTTCATGTGCTTCCAGAAAGTACAGTGCATTTGGGGAAAACCAACAAAGAGTTGGCAGCTTTTAATTTTGTCCACTGAGGACTCTGAACACAAAACATAAACCACAAAGGAAGATACCGCTGTCCCCTCCCCACTCTCGTATCCTAAAGGCCACGGAACAGCCGATTAATAGTAAGGGTGGAAACTCAGAATACAGAGCTGTTGCTTAGATGAGAGAAAATCCTGTGGAAAGAAAACCTTGAGTGTTTGTCTTCACTCTTTTTCCAAAGACAGTGAAAGCTCTGCCACTGGGCCTTGTCCTCAGATGAAAGATTGGAACTGTGAAGGTACAGCCTGACATTCTCTCTCTCATTGTGGTAAAATACACATAACATAAAATTTACCATCTTAACCTTTTTTTTTTTCCTTTGGTGAGGAAGATTAGCCCTGAGCTAACATCTGTTGCCAATACTCCTCTTTTTGCTGAGGAAGATTGGCCCTCGGCTAACATCTGTGCCCATCTTCCTCCACTTTATACGGGACAGTGCCACAGCATGGCAGGATGAGTGGTGCAGAGGCCCGCGCTCTGGATCTGAACCCACAAACCCTAGGCTGCCGGAGCAGAGCGTGTGAACTTAACCACTACACTACCAGGCTGGCCCCTTAACCATTTTTAAGGGTACGGTTCAGTGGCATCAAGTCTGATGTCGTCTCTGGCCTTGGATCCTTGTTTGTCTGCACTCCCTCTGTCCGCTCTCTGGGCAGATCAGCTCTGAGTGCATGTCTCCACAGCCTCCGCAAGGCCTCTCAGCCTCCGGGTCTGGCCCCGGCTCTAGTCTCACGGGAGGAGATCAGATCCCCTCCTAATGCTCTGACCGTCTGCCCTCTGCTTGTCATTCTCCTTGGCCCCTGGGCTGCAAAGTGTCCCCAGCTTCCTTCCCCTGAAGCTGCCCAGGGACAAGCATCCTTAGACCCCCTGGTCCTTGCTGGGACTCCCGCCAGCTGCCTGAGGCAAAGAGGTTGTGAGAGATGGAAGTGGGTCCCATCACCCAGGACCATTTCCTCTGTACCCGGGAGGGGAGCTGAGTGTGAGCAAACACACTCACCTCTGAGAGTTTTCATGCCATTCTACAAACCACAGCTGAAGTTCCTACCCTGTGCTGGGCAGTGGGTTCCAGTGACATCAGCCACGCCCCGGGACCTCACAGGAGGACAGAGAGGCGCTCAGCTCCCAGCTGGGCAGAGAGTCCCGCTCCCCTGAGCATGTGAAGTGACTGGCGTGAAGAGGATCGCAGACGACCCTCGTGACTGAGCTACTGGTGGTGACTCTTCCAGAGCTGAGAGCCAGCCCCGCAGGGAAGTTGACGTGGAGCCTCAGCCCGGCCCCACCTCGCAGAGCAGAGGGCAGAGCTGCTGGCTCACTGAAACCCATCCCAGAGGCCACAGAGGCTGCACCCTGCAGAACCAGCTGGAAGCCCTCTCCTCCAGCATGGGCCAGACAAACCTGGGTTCAAATCCCACTTCTGCATGGACAAGTGTCTTTATATCTTTAAGCCTCGGCTTTCTCATGTTAGAAATGGAGGTAAAGTTAATACAAACTCTGAGAGTTGTGGGAATCAAATAAAATATGGCTTGTGGAGCACCCCCCCAAGGGGCCAGGTACCCGCAAGCACCAAATGGAAGGCACTGTTTCTGGTACCATCACCCCTCCACCCCTGCTGCCGGGCACCTTCGGGAGTCCCCTGGCCTCCTCCGCTGTCCACACCCGCCCATCCCACCACCGCCATCTTTCCGTTATAAACACCCTCTGGGTCCGGCACGTGCCTTTCTGCACTCAGAGATCAGACTAAGAAAAAAGGGCGGGGAGAGGGAGACAGCTGGGGAGGGTACCCAGCAGCCTCGATGTGCTCACTTGTGTTTCTCTCTCCACCTCCTTCCTCCCCTTCTTCTTTCTCTCCCTCTCTCTCTCACCTAGACAGACAGACAGACAGCCAGATACACAAACACACACGGAGCTGGGCTCACAGTGATATTCACATTTCTTACCACCCCTCTCACTCTGGGGACAGAGGAAAAATAAACACACGCTGGTCCCACCGCGACGCCTTGCTCAAGTGGCACTTTAAAGCTCTTTGTGGTTGGTACTCAGGAAGCTAGAAAGTCATAAAAATCATAATTGTCTGCACCCACTTTATGCAAGAGAGATTACACTTGAAAAGCACCAGTACATGGGTTGTTATATCGTATTACAACTGTATTTATATGAAAGTAATGAAAATATCAGTTCTTTTAAAAAAAAAAACAAAACCGTTATGCAAACAAGCAGAGTCTATGACATCATTACCAAAGTTTAAAAAATAGAGAGACATTCCCACCAGCCAGCCCACATACTGCGGCTTCTCCCTCCCTACCATGTAGGACATGTGACACAATGCCTTTCATCTTGAAGGGCTTTTTCTCTTTAATTTGAAGTTACTGAAATGGGGGGATCGTGCTGTAGGGAGCAGGGCTCCGCCTGGGGGCAGTGGTGACCAAGTTGGCTCAGGCCTTGCTGCTGCTCGCTGTGCGGCCGTGGGTAAGCTACTTACCCTCTCTGGGCCTCAGCCTTCTCATCTGTGACGTGGGAGCATGGGAATGGAGATGTTCAAAGGCCCCTGTCACAGCTCTGACCTTCTAGGGCTGGACCAACACTACCCAGTGAACATCAGGGCCTGGCTGCCTGGGCCTGAGGTCTTGGTTCATGCAGCCCCTGATTTTCCAGGAAAGTGGTCACCTGTGGAGAACGGCCTTGTGACTTAGTTCCTAAACGTCTGGAGAAAAGTGTGCTTTCTGAGTCAGCGCCTAGAGCTTTCCTGGGCAACACTGTTTTCCTGCCCAGCGAATGCCCAGCTCCTCCTAGTTGCAGGGAGGCCTGGGTCCCCGCGGTGAGAGCTGCACTGAGGCTGGGCCTGAGGCTAGAAAGGAGGGGTGTGCGAGAGGGCAGGGGGGAGGGCCATGGTGCTCTGAGTCTCAGTGTCGCCTCTGTTTAAAGGGCCTTTCTGGGTCTGTAACACTTTATGATTCCAAAACCCTGAGGATCCCCTCTTGGTCTCCTATTTGTAGCTCAACGGAGAAAATCAATTTGTAAAGAGTGGGCTCTAAGCATTTTTTAAAAAAGGAAAACTTAGTGTTGATTTAGGGAAAACAGGATCCAGTTATAAAGCACTCAGGAACCACTCCAGAACTCCCTGGGGAGGAAGTCAGCCTGACCCCTTCCCAGGTGGTGCCTGGAGCCCAGGTGCCTAGCCCTGGCCGGAGAGGACCTGGTTTTGGGCACCTGGACCCTGGCTCCCTTGTAGGGGCACGTGTGGGACATTCTTGGCCAGAGGACCTGCCTCTCTCCAAAGTCCGTTCTGGGAGGAGGGAGAGCCCTTCAGACAGGCAGAGCACCAAGGCTGATCGCTCAGCTCTGTCTTGGACCCTCGATCGCTGGTCCCTGATGCGGCAGATGCTCCACTGCTCCTTCAGCTCGAGTTACAGACGACGAAAACCTCAGCTCAGAACGACAGAGGTCACACATCTCCCCGGTGCTGGCAGGTGGGTGCTGCACACAGGCGTGTTCACCGTTCTGCAAGGAGATCTTAACAATCCGGTCTCCCTCCCGCCCCTTCTCCCCGAACAGAACTCACAGAACATGATCTCACCGTTTCTGAAGACGAGGTGGCGAGACCGCAGACATTTCATCATGGGTCTGTGCTACCAGGGGATCCTGCACACGACACCCCGACTCTGCTGTGTTTTGCTAGTTCTTTCCGGGTCTGCTCTTTGCAGTTCTTCTTTTCCTCCCTCCATATCACTCTGTCAGTTGTCACTGTTCACTGCTGTCACTGGGCTGCCTTTGATCATCACCGTCTCTGCTCCTAACCCAATCATCTAATCTGCTGTCGTTTTAAAAACCAGACAAACGTGTGTGTTCTCACTGTGCCCAAAGCAAGAGTCACTGGGCTCTGAGCGAGGGCCTGCGTTGCTGTCTATGTTGACAGCTCAGAGACCTTTTACTAATATCCGGGTTTGGGGGTTGGCTTCTGGATAAGAGGTTGCATAAAAGCGATATGTTATTGTTCCTGCTTTCCAGGGCTGACGGCAGACCAAGGCCAAAATGCCACAAAATCCCATTGGACAAGTGAACTGCTGGGAATTTTCCCAACTAGAAATAGAGGTCATATATGACACTAGAGACACTGAGCGTTTACATACAGAGCATATAAAGATTCTATACATTATTCCCTGGTCAGACATAGTAGGCATTTAGTATAAATAGACGAAGACAACACTGTATAAAAAGGAGGTTTGTGCTGGGAACACTGGTACAGCATGTCCACTGCCGCAGCGCTGGCCTGCCCCTGCTTCCAGTTTCCCCGGTGCCCTCCGGAGGAGCCCTGGGGCCGAGGGAAGGTTGGAGAAGAAAGTCACCTGGGTGCTCCCGGCGGGCTAGGTGGGCGGGGGACCGTCGTGGCGGAGCATGAGCGTGAAGGAGCGGGCCAAGTTGTTGGCCAGGGAGCAGCTGCGGTTCTCCTCCCCGACGGGCAGCAGAAAGAGCAGCAGCAGGGAGAGCAGCAGCAGCAGCTGCAGGGGGAGCGCCACGCAGCACACCTTCCGGGAGAGGGGGCCGAGTCCTCGCCACCGCCGGCTCTGCGGGACCAGAGCAGGAGCTGTGAGTGGGCTCAGGGGCTCCCAGAGGGAGGGGAGGGTGAGACAACCCCAGAAACAGCAGCAGCTCGGGGCCGACTTTCTGACCGTCCAGGTCTCAGTTTTCCCGTCTGTGAAGTGGGGCTAATGTGAGTTTCGCCAGAAACAAAGATCTCTGTAGTTTCCTCAAACCATTCAAGGCATGAGAGGAAGAAAAAATATAAAGTTACAGGCTCTGCCAGTGATGACATAAATCTGCCTGGTGTATAAGAGTCCTGGGTGTGAATCTTGAGAAGGTCACTCAACTTCTCTAAACATCAAATCTCTCATCTATCGATAGGGGTTAATAGGGGTACCTCCCTGACAGAGTGGTGGTGAGGATCAAGTGAGACAGAGCCTGGCACATAGTAGGTACTCAAAGCTGCTGCTAATATGATTATGCATCATTAATATCATCACCATCTAAATCATGGTCCTCACCACCACCACTATCATCTTCATCTTCATCACCACCACCACCACCCCGTTCATCATGTTCTCCATCATTTTCTCCTCCTCTTCCTCCTTCTTCATCATCAACACCATCAATATCACCTGAAAGTCCGTCTCACAAGTCCAAACACCTAATGGAATTCTCTGCTACAATGTCCATGAAAGTGGCCAAAGGACGTTTTCCAAATTCTAGAGGGACTGGCTGGTTGTGGCTTCATGAGAGTGCAGGGCCGAGAGCTGGCCCCTCGCCTGAGGCCCCCGCAGGCAAGATGCAGAATGGCGCAGGGCAGGGCCCAGCTCTTAGGAACCTGGCTGACCAGGTTCCAACACAGATCCTGCCACACTCTAGCTATGTGACCTTGGGAAAGTCAATGACCTCTCTGAGTATGTGTTTCCTTCTCTGCAAAATGGTCATAAAACACCTACCCCCATTTGCCGAGTTGTTGTGGACTCAAAGCAAAGTTTATTTATACACCAATTGAAAAGTAAACCAGCTCTTATTAGTAGCAGTCTTATTGTAAAATATATCTGCTGGCTCCCTGAAGAACCAAAGGTTCCCCCTCCAGGGCACCAAAAGTTACATTCAAGTGATGATGATGAGGATGGTGGTGGCAGTGATGATGGTGGTGCTTATGATGACAGTGATGATGATGATGATGATGTTAGTAGGGATGATGATGATGGTACAGGGATGATGATGATGGTATGGGGATGATGATGTGGTAGTGGGGGTGATGATGACAGTATGGTGATGATGATGATGATGTTAGTAGGGATGACGATGACAGTACGGGGATGATGATGATGGTATGGGGATGATGATGTGGTAGTGGGGGTGATGATGACAGTATGGGGATGATGATGACCACAATGATGATGTTAGTGGAAATGATGATGGTATGGGGATGATGATGATGATGGTATGGGGACGATGATGATGATGGTACAGGGATGATGACAATGGTATGGGGATGATGCTGTGGTAGTGGGGATGATGATGTGGTACTGGGGATGATGATGACAGTATGGGGATGATGATGACCACGATGATGATGTTAGTGGGGATGATGATGATGATGATGATGGTGATGATAGTGGTGATGGTGATGATGGTGATGATGGTGGTGGGGATGATGGTGATGAGGAAGCATTGATAAATGCAGGTGTTCCTGGGAGGTTCTAACCTGTGCACTTCTGTCTCTCTACCTTTCATACTTGAGTCATCCCAACCACTCTCCTGCCCCAACTATCTCTTCCATGTTGATAACACTTGACCCTATGCCTCCAGCCTCAAACATTCTCATCACCAAAGTCCTTAGACACTGATTTTGTAAAAACAGACTTCTTCAAACCCACACAACGGAGAAGCACTGCTGGCTGCATTTTTTTCAGCAGTGACGTCAAGAGTGGGAGTGATGTCATTTAAGCAGCCAAATGAACTTAAGTCTGCAGGGGAGATGGCTCTCTCCACAGCTGTTGGGCCAGGTCAGACCTGCCCAGCGCGTGCTCCTGCCCACCTGCCCAATTCACATGGGGCTGCCTCACTCTGTGGGGGCTCTAACTCGACTCTTTGACATTTCATGCTGACTTTGCCTGATTCCAGATCTTCAGCCCAGCCCATCCAGAAGGAGGAGAGGGCGAGACAACATGTTGTAGGCCTCTCCCAGCCTGGGTTTACACCACAACTAAAAACCTGTAATTAATGGTCTCTCAAATGGAGACTCTGTTTACAAGTGTCCTATTTCTGTTTGCTCCTCCATTCTCAGAGCTCCCACTTTGCTTACTGAAGTGAGGAGCTGTGCTTTGGCCATGGTCCTCGGAGCGAAACATCCCTGAGGGTCCAAAGTGTGTTTGCATTTACCCGTGTTGACAAGGGGTGGTCTTGTTCAACGGACTCTTGCTGCCTGCCCAGTGGCTGTTCACTGAGAGCTCACATCTTCCCTTTCAGGGACCTGAATTCTAAAGTGCTCTTTCAAATAAAAGACACATTTTAATGTGATTCTCAAATGCTTAGAAAACAAACACACACACGCACACACACACACACGCATAGGTATGAACTAGCTTCTAAGAAGCCAACAAAGAAATTGACAATCTCAGCTCTTCCTAGATCTGGGAGCCTCTCTGTGCCTCAGTTTCCCCAGAGAAAGTACTACCTGTGTTCTACCCAGTTAGAACTATCTGAAGAGAGTACGGGCTTCCTCAGAAAGTGATAAGCTCCCCATCCCTTAGCGTATAGAAGCAGAGGGTCAATAGCACGTGGTTGTGGGGAGGCAACAGGAGATGTTGTGTAGGGTAATTAAAAGCTTGATAGAGGCTCTGACCAAGAGTCCTTCAAGACCTCACATGAACCTGAGACTCTAGAGATTTGAGGGATTCAGGCAAGATGAGTTTATCCTAGTAAATGTGACCCAATCTTCTGCCACTGATGAAAGGGGATGTAGGGGAAAAGAAAAGTTTTGGAGTTTGTGTTCTAGCCCTGATTCTATCACTTTCTAGCTGTGTGACCTACAACAGGTCACTTAGCCTCTCTGAGCCTCAATTCCTTCATCTGTTGGGGAAAAGGGGGAATGATCCCTGCCTACCAAAGTTATAAGGATAAATGAGGTAATGTACACTATGTTTAACATGCATAGTTGCTGCTCAATAAATGCTCATTCCCTTCCCCCTCTATCTGATGGATACTGGGACAGATGGGCAGCTCTGACTAGCCCCCGGAGCTTCCCCCTCCACCCAGATGCCAGGGATCAGGCACGGTCAACCTGCCCAGCCCCATCAGAGAGAAAAGCACTGCTCTCCTTAAATGCCATCTCTTGGCCTCTTAAAGACCCTCACAGCCTCCTGCCTCAGGGCCTTTGCATAGGCTATCCCTGCTGTCTGGAATACTCATTTCCCTCCTCTCTCCAATGCACCTGGTTAGCTCCTACTGATTACTCTAATCTTAGCTTGTGAGTTGCTTCCTCAGGGAGACCTTCCCTGCCTCTGGACCAAAAAAACCCCATTACACATTCTCAAGGCATCTTTCCTCTGGATTACTGATTAAAGTCTGTGTTCCAAGGAGTCAGGGTCCACATAATTTGGTTCATTGCTCTATCCCCAGCAGTGCTCAATACATATTTGCTGAATGAGTGAAATAACGAATAAAAGGCTCCTCCCCTTCCTGTGCATCTGGCCGTCTGCTCCTCCCTCGGTGCCCGTGGTGTGACCACGCAGTCACTCGCTGACCGCCGTCTGTGAGCTGTTCTCACTGACCCGATGGCTCCCCCGGAACATCCGGTCTCCACTCATTAATGAACGCACGGAGCACGCACCCTAAGTCCCTGTGCTCAGCTCTCCTCGTCACTCATGGCTTCCTGAGCTCCGCACAGCTCCCACAGCGCTGCGAGGCTGGCTTCCCCACGCCCCTTTCTCAGGGGGAGAAACCGAGCCTGTGGGAAAGGAAGCAGCCCAAGGTCACAGTCAGGCTCGAATCGCCAGCGTCGCTCCACAGCCCAGGCTCTGGCCACCATCCTACACGGCGTTTCTTGTAAGAAACAGCTGAACAGCAACAATGACAAAAGTCACCCTGGGCCTCTGCTCTCATTCAGCCCAGCCCTGTTGACGCTGGTCCCGCCCTGACCCAGGGCCTGCATGGAAGCCACGCTGCTCCCCACTGGGGCTTTCAGGGGCTTCCCAGAGGCTTGTTGGGCCTCATTCTCCACCACAAAGATGCTTCCAGGCCATCACCGAGAGCTCAAGGTGCGGGGCAGGGGCTGGCTTTTCTTTGGCAATTCAAGATGAGCCAGCCCCGGCGCCCCTCACTAAACTTTCACGTAGCAACTTGTTCAGGCCCTGAAGGTCTGTCTGAGACTGTCGAGCCACGCGCCGGCTGGCTTCCTCTCCCTGGGTTTCCTCTAGGATCCCCAGAAGGGGGCTGAGTCTGGGGCCCACCGCATTTCTCCGACTGCTCCACGGAGTCTTAGGGCGTCCAGGGTTCCCAGGGCTGGGCCCTGCCCACAATGTCTTGGACATCTTCTTCACTAAGTTCTCAGGGCTAAAGCACTGATTATAGCCCAAGATTCACTTCCCATGAGGGCTCAGAGGCTCTGGAGAGTTCCCTCCCAGGGATAGGATGGCAGCGGCTGGGGAGGGCTGGGTTCATTTTGTCTCCTCACTGGGGTGGCTCTGCACACGATGGCCAAGCCACAGAACTGTATTTTTCCAGAATGCTGGGTTGGTTTTGGAGGGGACAGGAATGAGACAATGTGAGCTGGCCTTTGGGAGGTGGTCTAGTTAATTGGTGGGAAGTACCTCTGGATGAAAGGATCAGAGGGAGGGGTGATCTTGTCAGCAAGGACGGAGCCTCATTCAGGACCAGATGTATGGGCGTAAGGTTGCCTTCCCTCCTCTCCCTGTCCCTTTCCTTCCCTCATCTTTCCTCATCTGAGATTCATCCATGATCAGGCTCTTCTGGGCCTAGGACTAGCACCAAGGTGGGTGAGGGTCTAGGATGACCCAGAGGCATCCAGCTTGGGAAAGTGGGTGGTCATGATGCTTTTCACTGCCATGGAGACCAGAGTTTGGTTGGCTGTGGGGAATACAGTAAGGTCAGCTTTAGACATGCTGAGTCCGAGGGGCCTGTGGGACTCCCAAGTAGACGTCTAGCAGGTGGTTGGGCCTTTGGGACTGAAGCTAGGAGAGACCCAGATTGGAGATGGACCAGAGAGAGTGAGAGGTTTAGAGTCAGCAAATGAAAACACGCCAGGGATAGAGTGAGCCTGAGAGGGAAAGAGGCCTGGGAGGACCCTGAGGATACAACCATTTAAGAAAGAGGCACTGTATTTCCAGTGTCACTAAGCAACGCCCCACAGATTACTTATTAATTACAAAAGAAATGAGAGCAGCTTTACGGGGAGAAATCCAGCAGTCACCACCCTACTCACACGGTCAGAGTTAGCATCACCAATGTGGGCATATTGACGTTGGGTGTCTCCCAGTAAGATGCACTACGAACACAGCATCACAGTTCCAACCCCGAGGATCATCAGGGAGACCCACCTTCAGGGACATTCTATACAATATTGGGCCTATACTCCGGAAGGTCACCGTCAAGAAAAACTGAGGAATAGTTCCAGCTTAGAAGAAACTAGAGATGTGACAACTGAATGCAACGTGTGATCCTGGATTGGATCCTGGACTGAGAAAAAAAAAATCTATAAAAAAGACTGTAAGTGGTATATTAATACAACGGAATATTATTCTGTGATAAAAAGAAATGAGCTATCAAGCCATAGAAAGACATGGAAGAAACTTAAATGCATATTGCTAAGTGAAAGATGACAATATGAGAAGGCTGCACACTGTAGGATTCCAACTACATGACATTCTGGAAAAGGCAAAGCTATAGAGACAGTCAAAAGTCAGTGGTTGCCAGGGCTTGGGGGGAGAGGGAGGGATGAACAGGTGGAGCACAGGGGATTTTAGGGCAGTGAAACTGTTCTATAAGATACTGTAACGGTGGACACATGTCATTATACATTTGTCAAAACCCATAGAATGTACAACCCCAGGAGTAAACCCTAATGTAAACTATAGACTTTAGTTAATAATGATGTATCAATATCACTTCAGCAGTTATAACCAATATACCATGCTAATGCAAGATGTTAATAATAGAGGAAACTGGGAGAGTGTGGAGAGGGGAGAGAGTTATATGGGAACTCCGTATGTTCTGCTTAATTTTTTCTGTAAACCTAAAACTGCTCCAAAAAAATAGTCTATTAATTCTTTTTAAAGACTATTGAGATAGCTTTAAATTTTTAAATATGGACTATGGATTAAATAACAGTATTTCATCAACACTGACTTTTATCCACACCAATTCTGATGACTGGAAAAAACAAAACAAAGAGAGAGGCCCCCACGGTAGAGTCTGAGAAGGGCAGCCAGAGTAGTTGTGGGCAGGGAACCCGGTCATCAGCCCCAAGGCCGCCCACAGGTGAAGCAGATGAGGACAGAAATATGTTTACTGGGCTTAGTGAAGAGGGAGCTACTGGTTACCTCACTGCGATGAATTTTAGAGAAATTGGGGGCGCGGAAGGCAGGTGGGCTGAGAAATAGAAGGATGAAGAAACAGAAAGAACAGATGTAGATTACACTTCTCTGGATTTCAATAGTCAAAGACAACTTTCAAAAACTTGACGTCCCAAGTGTTAGCACTGACTCTTTCATAAATCAGTGATGGCCAGTCACTTCTGGGCTCCGAAGATGGATGGACAGACAGGGCCCCAGGGATGACGTAGCACGTGGTTTGAGGCCTGTCCCCAGCTCTCTCCTTTCGAAGGTCAGAGACAGGATGGCCCCAGCAAAGCCCAGGCCCTTGACCAAGGAAGAACCAGATTTGACTGGCCCCCAAAGTTGCCCAATGAATCACAGGAAGATAAAGTTAAGCTACGTTCCCTCTGCCCCCACCCTGATCAGGCCGATTGCCACTAATGGAGAAGGGGCCAAGAGGCCACTCTCCTCCCGCTAAAAAGAAGGTGATTGTGAGCATCAAAGACCAGCACAGTGTTCCACACAGCAGAACTAGCCCAGTGCCTAACACACAGTAGGGATTTTTTTTTTTTAACTCATAGGTATGAGAG
The DNA here is from genome assembly GCF_020826845.1 of Diceros bicornis minor. NCBI lineage: Eukaryota > Metazoa > Chordata > Mammalia > Perissodactyla > Rhinocerotidae > Diceros > Diceros bicornis. The sequence continues at coordinate 41,003,241 of NC_080763.1, forward strand.
AAAGTTATTATCTAACATGGAAAACTCGCTAATGCTTTCCGAGACTTGGTATTACAGTATTTTGTCTGATCTAAGACACTGATTGTAAGGTGCACCGTTATTTTACACACCACTAAGAAAGAAAAACACCAAGATGGAGCGTCTGATAGGAGGCTCCACATAAAGCTGGGGCACCACAGGGCTGCACCTTCAATGGAAACGAGGAAAAATCCTGCCTCCCAGAAAAGGGAAGCAGGGAAATCCAAGGTCTTATCTTGGCACTGGGTGAAGGGTGGGAAACAACTCTTCCCCGAGGATCTGAACCACAGGCTCGAGCTCCCGGAGGTTGGTCGCCCGAATTTACACAGTCAGTGTGGTCCAAAGGAAAACAAAATACAACACAACCCGCGAGCAGAGCATTTTAATTTAGAGAAATCTCAGGTGGATAGTGCCCTGGGTGGTGGAAGGAAGCAAACCCAAACCCTCGCCGGAAGAACTAGATTGTAATAAGACACCGAAATTCCGGAGACGTGAAAGGATCAAAAATTATGAGTCGTGAAACCAATGAAATACGGTCCCAGTAAATAAGATGCCACTCCCGGGTCGCTCAACCTCAGGATCTACACCCCGGAGGCCACAGCATGTAATGCACGGGAGGGGTTTGTTCTTCACTCCTGCAAACCGGCACTCTGGCCCTGCCCTCGTTTACCCAGGCAAACAGAAGCATTTGCAAATCTGTTCTCCAACTCAAAGTTGGTCTCAGGTGGGACCACACCGCTTTCCGGGGCCAGCTCAGGAATTTAGTCGACTCATGGCCCAGTGCAACTTGAAGAGCAATTACTGTTCATGTGTCTGGATGCCGCAGGCAAACATATCCGGTGGCACTGAGCTGGCAAGTGTGTAGGCAGCTGCAAATTTAATAAATCTTAATTATTCTGTTTATACAAACAAGCAGGCTGAAGCCATCGACGTAGCTGGAGCTTGCAATGACTTGGTGCACAGAGAGAAAAAAAGTCTAGAGAACCAACTGCTCATAAATAATTAGCTTTAGGGCAGGTTTTTTTTCCTTCCCTTGGACTAAAAATAATACATGGAATGTTTTTAAGTTGGCAAGATTACAGCCTCTGAAGACAGCATCTATTTTCTACCTGTCAGGCCCGCGTGTGTGTGTGCATACGTGCAGGTGTGTGCAGACCCCTACACGCTCACACACACACCCCAACCAGCAAAAACACCACCAGAACCAGACCGGAGGGAGGAGTCCCCTCCCCAGAAGTGTCACTGCTCCCTTTGTTCTCAGGAAGAGAAGCAGGGACAGTGTCTGCAGAAGTCTCCAGGGTCTTCATTTACGTGGCAATTGAGAACCCACTATGTGCTGGTTGTTACAAGAACTTTGCCCACCATTAGCACGGTGGACCCTCATTCTATTCATTGGAAAAGTGCGCCTAAGTGACCTGCCAATGGTCACGCACCCTGATGGCAGAGCCCTGATTAGAATCCAGACGGTAACGCAGTGGTTCTCAAAGTGTGGTCCCCAGGCCAGCAGCATCTGCATCACCAGAGAACTTGGCAGAAAAGCAGATTCTTGGGCCACCTGGACCTAATGAATCAGAAACTCTCGGGGTAGGGCACAGAAATCTGTCCTTAAACAAGCTGTCATATAAATGAGCCTGAGATGGCCTCTGTGTATTTGTCTCCAGGTTGTTGACTTCTTCACAATGGACTGAGACCCATGAGCTCAAAAGCCAGCCAGCACCAAACTCAAATGTTCACACATCCAATTGTTTTCAGCAGAGCCTGAATAAGCAGACTTTTTGGCCATTTAGAGCCTGCCTGCTTCGCATACTCCACAAAACTGTGCCCAACATCTGCCAGCCATAGACAAGATAAACCCTGAGGCTGTCAAGACCCCACGCCACTGCCGCCCTTCAGAGCTCTCTGACCAGAGACCCACCACTGTCACTGAGTGCCACCAGCTAGACTCTCCCATCATCCTCTCCACCCAGCCAGGATGCAGTCTACCAGGGCAGGTCTTTGCTCTTGTGTTCACTGATCTATCCCAAGGGCCTGAAACAGTGCTTAGCACAAAGTCAGCACTCAGGAATTACTTGTGAAATGAATAAATGGACGAAGAGACAGCATATAGACACAGGGCTGTGAACACCCACATTAACCCGATTACAGGCTGCCCAGAACCTGAGCCTGTGCTGGGGGGCTGGTGTCAGCCAGCCAAGTGCCCCCCTACTCAAAAACATTTAGTGAGTGCTCACCATGTGCTAGGCACCAGGGGCCGCAGACATGACAGCCCATGGACTCTGACCTGGCAGCTGCATAGACGGGGGCTCCCAACCAGTGAGGGGCTTCAAGTGCGGGAGCTAGAGGCAGCCTGGACACCTGGCCCTCGCCCCCACGTCCCACCAGGAGTCACCAGGATGGACTGGGTGGGCCACCCTGCCCTCCCTGATGCTCTTCCTTATTTCACGAGGAGGCTCTCTGTTATTCTCCATCAGAGCTCTAGGCTCTCTGAAGAACTACTACAAACAACAGTCCACACGATCCTCACAATTGGTTCATGAAGTAAATAAAGTCGGCATTGATGTTCCATTTTACAGATGGGGAAAGTAACTCCCAAGAGGCAAAGCAACTTGCCCAAGGCCACAACGCTGGCTGAGGCTGGGCCCAGAGCACAGCGGTGGTCTTGTGACTGCCCCGCCCAGTCCAGGGGACACCACTCTCCTGAGGATGGGAGACATGAACACCAGCTGGAGATCAAGGAGAAATCCTGCTGTGCCAAGCACCTAGAAACAGATTCCACGGCACAAGGGTTCACTCGTTATGAGCCAACATTTGGCAGGAAAACAGGTGTGTTCTCTTGAACAGGTGGCACTGGGGACATCCATTTACACTGGGCTTCTCCAGAAGCGAGGAGACTCACCAGGCCCCAGGGATGCTTTCTCCAAGGCACAGCGTGGAAGGTTAAGACGTGGGCTTTGCAGTCAGAGGCCAGAGACACTCAGGAGCCACATGTCTTCACTGAAAAGAATGGCCAATCTCGCCATTTCTCAGTTACCTCAGGCTTAAACTGGAGGGAATAATGCCTCGTGGGTGTCAACGGGACAGCTAAGTGAAATGCCCTAATCATCACCGTGTCAGTTCCTGGCACACAGCCGACAGTCAACACATAGCATCTAGAGTAATAATAATTATTACTCATTATTACTATTATTGCGGCTGTTATTGTTACTGCTTTGCCCTGCAAGCACCAAGGAAGTGGCTCTAAGCACATCTCAGTGGGCATAAGTGGAAACACCTGCCTGGTAGAACATGAAGGCACAACCGTCCCTTTCTCTCTTGTCCCCCACTGAGCCCGTATGCCTGTCTATCACTCGAGTGTCCACGTGGCCCAGTTTGCCTGGAACGGTCTAGGTCATCACAGTATAATTATTACTACTGTCCTGTTCACTCCCTACTGTGTCCTGGTTTTGGAAGAAAAATTCCAGGGTCCCCTGTCTATCACGCACCTGTCACAGCTGAGTACACTCTGCACACCGCTGAGGCTTCCTGAGACCGTGGACCCCGGACCCAGCACAGCGCAGCCCAGAGCTGATTCCCCATAAATATTCCTCAGACCTCATGGAACCTTCCAGAAAGCCCAGGCGTCTGGCTCCAGCATCACAGGCCCACCAACCCTCCAGACGCCCTGCCCTCTCGCCATGGGGAGCAGATGGCAGACACGGTACCTTTTGGAATCCAGTCATCTCCCCTGGAGAACTCTGTGTCTGTTATTTTAGGGAAGGAGAGGAAAAGGGAAAAAAAAAGAAGTTAAGTGAGTGAAACTTAAATCCCAACAGAGCCTGTAATGGAATATTCATTTTGTCAGGGGAGTGTTTCTCTAAAACTTCTGGTCATCTGGACAGGCTGAACCAGCAGGTGATTCAATTTAATGAGCTTTTTAACACACTTTAGGCCCAGGTGGGATTCTGTCTGGGAAGGCCTGGGCCCCGGCCTGCTGGGGGCACGGCCACCTGGCTGGGGCTGGGCTGACACCTAGTGGCCGATACAGCGGTTTTGGGGCCAGCAAAACTGGAGAGTCAAAGCTTGGCGTCCGGGGGCTAGAGGCTGGAAGGGCCATCGGGGCCATCCCAACACCCTCCTTCTTGGGCTAACCTCTATACCTCAGCTTTCTGATGGGTTCTCAGGGAATAATAACCGTACCTCCTTTATGGGGTCGTTAGGAGGACACGGCATTTCATAAAGGCTATTATTAGTTTAGCTATTATTATTGTTTTGTGTGAGGAGACATGGGGGCCCAAAGGGGGAAGGAGTCACAAAGCAGGTTAGTGGAGGAGTGGGACTAGATTCCAGAGCTCCTGGTCCCCAACCCAGCATTCCCTCCATCATGCCTCCAACACCAGGGTGTGTTTAATGCTGGCTCTGCCCCTTACTAGTTGTGAGAACTTGGGTGAGTTTTAACTCCTCGGAGCGTCCACTCCCCCTCTGGAGACTGGAGACACAATTACTCTGGCAGATGGCTGCTGCAGGATGGAGGGAGAAATGCACATAAAGGGTCCAGCTTGGCAGGCAGCACAGCTGTCGTTATTGGAGCACCAGCCTCACCAGGTGGCAGGATGGCCAAATGACATCCTGCAAGCCAGGCACCTAGGACCCATGAGTCTCCCTCTCCTCTCTGAGTGGTCATCTCAGCCTGGTCTGTGGAGGCTCAGGGCAGAGTGGATGCGGGCTGACCTCTGTCTCCCCGGGGCCTGGCACCGGCGCATCCTCAGCACCTACCAGCAGGTGGCTGGAGTCCTTGAGTTTGGACTTGTACAGCATCCACCGGTAGCGCAGATCCTCCAGCTCATCTGAGGTCTCCCTTGCCGGCCTGAGATGAAGGAGGTTCTCAAAGAGATGCTGACCTTCTGGGACCCGGGCCTCCAGCTCCTGAGGGGAAAAGGCAATGTCACACACCTTCCAATGGCCCAGACGGCCCCGCCTGACTAGTAAGGAGCAGCCGATCAAATTTCACTTGAGATGTGGCTGACAGAACACATCAAATGAGAATCCCATCCAGGCAAACTCAAGCCGAGGCCAGGCAAGTGCTCTCTGGAATGTTACAGAATGGACTCCTGCATGAAAGGGGCAGCTGCATTGCTGACCCCCAGGGTCACTTCCAACTCTGACATTCTAGAACCAAGTGCCCCAGAGGGGTTGACACAAGAGTTATCATCATTATAAAAGCTACCATTGTTGAACATGTCTTTCTGTTGGCATTTTTACACCTGGCAAATTGATGTTGAGATTGGGAAGACTTTTCTATCAAAATACAGTATTGTGTCACTGCAGGATGGCACCTTTTATTCTCAGGACTCCTGAGAGGCAGTGTGATGTGGAGGCATGAGCAGGGCTCTAAATCTAAGAGCCTGGGTTTAAAATCTGGCTTTGGATCTTGGCTCTGCCCCCTCCTACCAGCTGTGTGATATGGGGCAAGGTGCTTAGCTTCTCAGAGCCCACAAGAAGGTGAGCTCTATAGGAGCAAGGAGGCTTAACCTGGGGAAGTACAAGTCGTCTCTGAAATGGCGGGAGTTGGGTGGTGGTGGCAGGACACGAGACGAGTGGCGTAAGATGAGGTAGGAGGGAGGCAGGAGGATTTCCTGGCCATGGGCAACTAGGCCAGTGGACGAAACGTCTCACTGAGGACAGAATATTAAAAAGATCTCAATGGCATCCAGGAGTTCACAAGAGAGTGAGGCACATCAGGGTAAAGCCCGGGAAAGGCTGAGAACCCTGAGAAGTGAGCCCAGTGTTAGGGTCTACTCGTGCCCTTAGGACATTTGCCAATCTGGAAGGAACAGTTGTGAAACACATCTATGCTTCTGGCAGCCTCTCAGGGCCAGGGACACAAAGGTAGAAGTCTAAGCCCTGCGGAGGTGGAGACTCTGATAAACCACTCCCCGCTTAGCTGAGCCTCCAAAGGGTGATTCAGAAGTAAACTAGGGCCCATGTGGATTTGCAGCCCAGCTCCAAGTCCTCTCAGGGGTCCAGGGAGCCTCAAGCTTTGAACGTGGATTCGGTGGTTCCCAAATGATAAAGCCCCCACTTGCCTGGCAATCGCAAACAAAATCCCCTCTGGAGAAGAGATGATTCTAAATATCAAGTTACTCTTACCCCTATTTTGTCAAACATAATGTCCAGCACATAATTAAAGCAGCCACACACATACAAGACATCCAGACCAACAACAGGCAGAAACATTCCTAAAATAACTTGAGATATTGGAATTATCAGACACACTCTGTAAAACAGCTATATGCACTGTGTTTGAAGAATTAAAAGACAAGCTTAAAAATTTCAGTACAGATCTAGAAGCTATGAAAAGTGACACAGCAAATCTTTAAAAGAAACAGGTAAAAATTCTAGAACTGATAAATACCATATAATAAATTAAGAACTTATTAGATATGCATAATAGCAAGTGAGGCACAGCTAAAGAGAATTAGTAAAGGAGAAGATGGGTTAGAAAAAACTGTCCAGAAAACAACATGAAAAGACAAAAGGATGAAAAATACATACGAGAGGGTAAGAGATATAAAGCACACAGTGAGAAGGAATAACATACGTTTAAATGACATCACAGAAGACGAAGAGAAAGGGAACAAGGCAGAGGTGATGTTTTGAGAAATAATGGAGAATTTTCCAGAAAGACCCTAGACCACAGATTCAAGAATCCAGATGAATCCCAAGAAGAAAAATAAAAAGAAATTCAAACTCCAACATATCATAATGAAAATGCAGAAGAATAAGGAAAAAGAGAGGTAGGCTGCAGCCTGGTTGAGAAAGGCCTTGTGTGATAAACTCGGGGGGTTGAACACTAGACTGAAAGGTTTTCATCAGGGGAAGGACAAGGTCAGACTTGCAATTCTGAAGGGTCACTCTGGCTACAGAACGAGCCATGACCTGGATGGGGGCCCAACAGGAAGAAGGGAGGCCAGCTGGGAGGCTATTGCCATAACCAAGGTCAACAGCGGTAAAGGCCTAGACTAAGACAGTGGTAGTGAGAGGGGACAGAAACAAAAAATTTACAGAAGGTGGAATCAAGGAGGGCTTCAGGCTAATTAGATGTGGGAGCGAAGGAGAAAGATTTGTGGTAGATGGATTGCAAAAATGGCCATGACTCCCCTGTCCCCCTTCCCTGCCATGGTCCATGTCCTTTGTAATATGACTTTGCAGTTCTTCCCATCAAGAGGTGGAGTCTGTTTTCCCTCCTCTTGAATCTGGGCTGGCCTTGTGACTTTCTTTGTCCAACAGAACACAGGGGAAGTAATGCTGTGCCAGCTCCTACTCTAGGCATCAAAAGGCCTTGCATGCTCCCACTTGCTCTCTTAGACCCTGCCTCTGCTACGAGAAGCCCGGGCTGTTCCACAGGAGGATGTGTGGTCCATCTCAGCTCATCTCCAACAGCCCACCAACCCCCAGAAGTAGAGCCACCCAGGTGACCTACCACTGATGGCAAATAAGGGAGCCCAGCCAAGACCTGAAACATTGCCCAGCTGAGCTCAGCCTAAACTGCCAACCTTGAGAATCATGAGTTAAATAAACAGTTGCTCTTTGAAGCCACAAATTGTTGAGATGGTTTGTTACCCAGCAACAGCTAACTGATTAGAGGAGTCCTGATCAGTGGTGATATTTTCCAAGTTGGAGAATACAGAAGTAGGCTGAATTCATGAATGAATGAATGGCTCTTCTAAAGTTCTAAAATATGTGAACCAAAAAATTTTAAAAACCATGATTTATACACAAGCAAGAATAGCTTATGAACTATGTATGTACACTTTTTCTTTGAAAAACTCACTGGTGAAAAACACATCTATAGTGCAAACTCTACAGGCAAGGGAACACACCTGCAGCCTTGTTTCTCTGCTCCTCAAGTCTTTGGCTGTGGCAGTTCTCATGGCGATGATTCTAACCAACTTGGAATTTTCCAGCTGCAACCACTGCTCAAAGTTCCTCAGGAGTAGGGAGAAATCTTCACGGCTGCCTTCTTCCTGGAGCAGATCTGCCTGCAGGAGTGCACAGCATGGCCCAAGCATCAGAGGGGAAAACAACCCCCTGGCCACGCGTCCTGGGGATTCCATCTGAGGCAGAGGGCGGGGATGAGGATGCCCAAAAGGTGATGAGACAGGCCTCGGGGGACGAACTGTGTGGCTCTACTCAATGTGGCCGTGTTTAGGGGCCAAAGACATTCCTCAATGCCACCTCCCTGGTCTCCTGGTGGCAGCCACCATCATCCCTTACCAGGATGGCTATAACAGTGGTCACCTTTCTGCCACTCTTGTCCCCCTCCAGGCTCTGTGGCCAGAATGATCTGTCTAAAATGCAAGTCCATTCATCTGAGCCCCCGCTTACACACCTTGGTGGCTTCTCACTCTCCTTGCTGTGCCCTGAGAGCCTCAGGTGCTGGCTCTGCTGACTCTGCAGTGTGTGCTGCCTTCCCCGTTCTCTGAGCCCGAGCCCAGAGACACGTCTTGGTCCCTGGCACTTGTGCTCTCTCCCTCTGGGTCTCTGCCCACGTTGTCTCCTCTGCGTGGAACGCATCTCCCTCCGCTCCTCTCCTCACCCCTACTCAGCCATGAGGACTCCCCTGACGTTTCATTTCACCTGGGAGGGCTCTGCTACCCCAGAACTGGGTGTCAATCACTCTGCAGCAGGCTCCCATAGCATCCGGCCCCTCTGCTTTTTGTAAACCTTTATTTAATGGCCTGTGGTTCCCACTCCTTTGCTCCTCAAAATGTGCTCCGAGGCATAGGCATCACCTAGGAGCTTGTAGAAATGCAGAATCATGGGCCCCACCCCAGACCTACTGAATGGGAATCTGCATTTTAATATGATGTGAAGGCACATTATAATCTGAAAAGCTCTGTGCTGGATTCTATGTTCTCTGAGGGTTGGAGGTGTGTCTGTCTTACTCACAGCTGTGTCCCAGCTCCAAGCACAGTCCTCAGAACGTAGTAACACTCACTAAGTGCTTTTTGGAGGGAGAAATAAAAGAAGGAATGGGAGAATGAATGAATTGATGTGTTGTCTTTGAAGAACAAGGAATGAATTTTTTTCAGTGTTGTTCCTTTCTTTAAAGGCAGTGAGGGGAAGGGATGGATGATACCACGTAGTTAGATTAGTTCTTTTTACAAAATACAACACAAATTATGGCACACAAAAAAATACCCGTCTTGTGTGATTTCAGTTTCCATCTGGGGCCAGCAGGAAGCCTCCAACCCCGAGACTCCCCTCGCCGCAGGGGTGGCTGCCGGGGTTTCTGAGGGTGAGGGCCTGTCTGCCCAAGGGAGGACAGTGACCTTCCCCAGGGGCCTGGGTCTGGGGTCTCTGAGTCCCTCTGTCCAGTGGCATGAGTGTTCCTTGGGCCACAGCAGGGGCAGGCTCAGCCGAGACGGGGATGTGGCTGTCAGGAGCTGCGCACATGGCCCCAGGCACAGAGGGGGCTTTGCTGGAGACCCCCTCCCCCATCACTTGACTAGGGACCTGGCCTCTCCTCAGAACCCCTCTAGACAGACTCACCTGACGGCGATGCCTGGGAACAGGATCCGTGGGAGTGATGAGAAATCCAGTCTTCGGGATGTTGTTGGTGAAAATCGTTTTCTTCCCTGAATCCACTTCCGTCCTCTGCAGCTGCCGGTTTCTGATGAGGCTGAGAAGACAAAATTTGCCCAGTCAATGCGGTCATGCGATGGGGACTCACCAGGTCGTGGGAGAAGTAATAGAATTGAGCATCGTGGAGCGGGAGGAAGATTCTGGTCTTCACAAGGCGGTGTCTGTCCTTCAGGTTTGTCAGAATGTTCCTAAGGCACGTGCGTTGCCAGTTTCCTACCTGAGACTCACATTACCATCATTAAGGTGCGTGTACCCATTGACACAGCTGAGGCCCGAGTCAGAATGCGCCGGAGGCTAACTCCCAAGCTGGGCCATCTGCCTGCTCCTCTTGCCCCTGCTAGAATTACCAATTGGGCTAGACTGGAGATGCCCAGAGGCGCCTGGTGCACAGCAGAACCCCAGCCATCTGTTCTAGGAGCACCACTGAGCCCTCCCCCGGATGGGAAGGGGGTGTTGTCCCAGACAGGCTCAGGGCCGGGAGACCCTCTCACCTCAGCAGGCTCTCCTCCAGCAGCCTCAGGGCCTGCCATGACTCCTCCAGCTCCTCCAGCTCCTCCTGGACCACAGCAGCCCCTTCCAGAGAAGACTTCTCCATCACCAGCCAGCCGTGCGCTTTGATCAGGGGCAGCTGGGCCTCCTTCTCCGGGAATTCAGCCAGCAGCCTCTGCAGGACACACACATACACGCACAGTGAGGTCCTGGGGAGGGGGTCTTTGCTCCCTAATGTGGCGCTCTGGCCTCTCAAGCCTGCTTTTCAGGATGGAGGGGAGGAAATCAGCATCTCTGTGGGAAAGCCCTCTTACCTCCACTTCGACCTCTCGGGACTGGGCATCCCACGGGCCTGTGTCCCCCCGGTGTGACTCCAGCTTCTGAGTGACCACAGTGATCCACTGTCGCAGCTCCAGCAGCTCGTGGCTGAAGGTGCAATGTTCCTGCACGCTCTGCCGGCACCTGTCCACGAGGTCCTGCAGGACAGCCCCGGGGGGCCAGGGCACCCTGAGTGCTGGCCGAGGCTGAGACCCTGGGCTGCCCCACCCCGCAGGACCCCCAGATCTGTCCAGGCCCTGGGGCAAAATGGCCCCAGGGCTCCCAACCCCACAGGAACACGACAGGCTGGTCTTCCCTGCTCCACAGTGCAAGGAATTTACCCCAGGAAGATCAGCTCTGGTTTACTTTTATGGAAAGTTCCAAGTCTGGAGGAGGGTGTGGGCAGTCCGAGCTCTGGTCCACCACCAGCGTGGGTATAAATTAACACAACCGCTTGGGAAAACCATACGTTGGTATCTACCAAAACTGGACTTGGCATCCTACGACCCAACCATTTCACCCCTGGGTGGATACTCAATGGATACGAACATATCTTCACAAAAGGCGTGTGTGTGGTGTTGCTTGTAATAGCCCCAAGCTGGAAATCAGCCCAGAGACCACCGACAGGAGAATGGATAAACACGTTGAGGTATATTCACATAATGGAATATTTTACAGCAGCAAGAAGGAGCAATCCACACAACAGTCTAATGCACCATTAGATGAATTTACAACCATCACGTGGAGAGCTAGAAGCCAGACACAAAAGAAACACTCTGTCCGATTCAATTTAAATAATGTATAAAATCAGGCAACCCCAACCTATGCTGTTCCAAGTTGAAGGTCAGGTTACTGTCAGGTCTCGGGGTGGTGGGCAGTGGCTGTAGGGCAAATGAGGGGCTGGTATTGTTCTGTTTCATGATCTGGGTGCTGGTAACACGGATGCAGTCAGTTATTAAAAATTTATCAAGCTGCTCTTTTAGACGTCCACTTTTATGTATGATTATAGTTTGATAAAAAGTTTTTAAAAATAGTCTTGCTTTTTGTCCCCTCCCCTGGGTCAATCAGGGCCTTGTTCTCTGTCTCCATGAAAGGTGGGCTCTGTATCCAGCAGAGCAGCCAGCCTGGGACCCTTGGAGGCCCTCCCCCTCAGCCCACCACGGGCCAGGCAGACCCCAGTGTCTGTCGTCCCCTCTCGTGCTGTGATCCTCAGCTGAGGTCCTTGTGGGGTCCCTGCCTTCCTGCACTGCACAGACACTGGCTGACACCACGGGATGCCAGGCCCCCGAGGAGCTGGGGACACAGAGAGAGTGCAGTGCATCTGTCCTCCACAAACCATTGACCAGGGCCTGGAAAATTCTCTAAAATCCACTTCTCTGCGCTGTCACTACCACTGTCCCCTCCTGTCCCCGGTGCACCAACATCAGACCCAATGCTTTCGATGGCCCCTGTTGCTTGGTGTCGTACATGCCCCCAGGGGGACAGGAAGATTGCCTGGGCTGGGGGGTGGACTTATTAGAACTTACGAGACTGAAAAAGCCCTGGGTACAAAATAATAAAAGAATGGCAATACTTCTTTAAAGAGGTATCTAAACCATAAATAAAGAAGTGTGACAGAATTGGACTATCACTATTTTGCAGCCCCTAATGATGCTCGGTTAACTCTTCTAACTATTATCACGATCAGTCTGGCTCTGGATTTGATGTGGGCATTAAAGCTGACAGTTGCTGCTTCTATGGGCTCTGCGGGCTCCTCAGAAGCAGGGACAGGATTCCTATGTCTCTATGCCCCCTGCCTCCACCTCGAGACCACGAGCTGCTAATTCATTAAATGGAATTAAATGAATTCATCTAGACCTTACGCCTCACTCAGACCAATGGGTCTCCGTAGGTGGAGCCGGGTTTCCTGGAAACCCCCCGGGGGTTTTGGTGGCTGTGATAATGATGGGGTGGGAGGGGGTGATACAGCAGATGCAGTGACAGTGATGGGTGCTGCCATCCCACTCTGCCACAGACAGTCCACAACATAGAACTGCGCCACATCCCACAGGTTTTCTCATGACCTGTGTATTGGGACCCAAGCTTTGCATCTTACTCCAGTTAACATACAAACACCAGAGGTTTCTGGAGTTTTAATAAACATGCTGTCTTGTCCAGGAATGCATCTATTTTGTAAACTGATGGCAGACTGCACTTTGGTTTGACTGAAACATGACCAAGGGCTGTGCACATTTCAGTAAATCTCATCACCAGAGGCGCAGCTGTGCCACGTGACTCGGCATTTGTGGGTGTCACGTAGAGAGGGTGTGTTCTGACCACCTCCTCATGTCTTTGGTGTGGCCATCGGGGAGCACTTACATATCAAAAGACATTATGATAATTACTTTCTTTTTATTTCTCCTTTCTATTACAGAAACGGCATTATATTAAATTTTTAGATGGTATGAGTGACTTATACGATCTATGAATTTCAGGATTGCAAAGAGGATGTTAAGAGTACTTGTTATTAAAATAGGGCACGCAGGGCCCAGTAGGGTGGAGAACCTTGCCTTACACTGAGTTTGCTTGAGGCGTGGCTGCCTGAGAGCCGGCTTGGCATTCCCGGGGGGAACTGTGACAAGCAGACCCAGGACTCCATCAGAATCCGCGTCAGGGTGGGGCCGGAGCCCGCATTTCAGCTTATCCTTGGGCTGCTTTGGAAGGAGCCTCAGCTCATTCCTACTGCTGGCAGAGGAATCCATCCTGTGCGGACACAGGTGGCCACCAGAGGGCACTGCAGATGAGGCTCTCGGCCACCAGGACACAACTTTCAGCCTGGTCTTCAGGCAGCAAAGATGACCAGCCCACTGCCCGCCTGGCTCTTGTTAGGAGAAGAGGCCCCTGATCTGTCCCTTGGCTCCTGGCACACGTGGAATTGTCTATTTACTTGTTGGCTTGCTGACTCTGTCCATCTCCCCACTAGAAGGAACCCCAGGGAGAGCAGGGGCCTTGGCTGTCCCCCTCATGCTGCCTCCAACCTTAGGCAAAACACTGACAGGCAGACAGAAGGCACTCAGTATCTGCTGAATGAATGAGGAAGGGAAGAAAGGAAAGGAGAAAGAAAAAGAAGCAATGAAGGGAGAGAAGAGGGAGAAAGTCCCCAGGAGTGTCGGATTCCAGGGGTCTCTGGCATAGCACAGGCCCTCCGTCGGCCCCTTACCTCCAGAGACCTCTGCAGGGCCTGGTACTCGGCGGAGAGCTGGTCCATTTTGTGCTGGTGGTTGGGGTTCCCCTGGACGAGAGGCCTCACGGCCTCCACCTGCATCCCCAGGTCCAGCCCCTCCTCCTGCAGCCCCTGCAGTGGAGGAAGGAATGAGGGGGTATCTACTCTTCCTCTCGTCTGATGCTGATCAGGGCGGGGGGGGCTCTGAGTGGGAGGGATGGGAGGGTTCCGGGGTGGTGGGGCTCCTCCTCCCCAGCAGCTGCACCATATGGCCTTCTGATGGGCCCACTCTTAGGGCAGGTGAGAATTTTAAAAATGAGATGCAAATATTCTGAGACACCATGAAAATAAACTGCTAAGACCAGAAGGCACCTCTGGGAACAAACTTTTGTCTGGACTCTTACATGATGACCGCCCCTCGCTATGAAGACTCACATCCCAACTTTAAAGACCCAAATACACCGTTTTTAATATTTTCCAAACAACACTCTCAATTTATCGACGAGCTGTGTTTGGGTTTTAGAAAGATAAGTGTTGTATCACATGCATTTTAAAAACCAGCGAGCTCCTGATCCAGCCAACAATGATCAATGATCAGCCTATTTACAGTCTACAGGTGTTTTATCTATTTATTTATTTTTTTATAATTTTATTTATTTATTTATTTTCCCCCAAAGCCCCAGTAGATAGTTGTATGTCATAGCTGCATATCCTTCTAGTTGCTGTATGTGGGACGTGGCCTCAGCATGGCCGGACAAGCAGTGCGTCAGTGCGCACCCAGGATCCGAACCCGGGCCGCCAGCAGCGGAACACGCGCACTTAACCGCTAAGCCACAGGGCCGGCCCAGTCTACAGGTGTTTTAAAACATTTAGTTTTAATCCTCACATTGGTGTATTTAACCTCTAGGGCCTCTAGTATCATTAGGAACACTTGGTAAAGCAATTTTAAAAACAAATATCGACGCAAGACTTTGTAACCTTGAAGTAAACAAAAGGATAGCTTCTCATTTTGTTAGGCTCAAGAGTCAGTAATTTGGAAGGGCTAAAGGCCCTGCTGAGGCCAGGAACCATCATAAGAATCAGCAGAGATTCTATTAAGACAAAAGGTCAGATCTCAAGTAAGGGTGTAAATCCTGGCTCTGGCCGGCTGCTGCTCTGCCGGTCACGGCCACAGGAGGAGAGTGGCTTCTAGGCGCAGCTGAGCCCCTGAGCAGAGACAACTCTGGCCCCACAGACCCCTTACCTGCAACCTCAAAAGCTGGGCCTGTTTCCCAGGAAGGTCCCGCTGAAGCCCATTCTCGCCTTGGACTCTGACTTGGAGGTCCGAGAGCTTCCTCTGCAGGGGCTTGAAAGCAGCCCCAAAATCTTTGTACTGAGCGAGCAAGCTCTGAAGAGACACAGAACGGGCAGCACACACATTAAGAAATTTCCTCACAGGTGCCCTGCTGTATAACCTCACACTCACAACCCAGCTGCCCTTTCTGCAGCCTTCTCCTGGCCCCCTCATACTCACTCAGGCATTCCCCCTCCAGGAAGCCTTCCTGGAGCCCTTGATAGGGTTGGACACCGCTCCTTAGAGTCACCATAACGTCCCCACATAACAGTTGTCCTGCCCTCTAGAACAGGGGCTGGAAGACTACATCTCCTACCACACACCCCAAATCCCACCAGAGGCCTGTTTTTTGTAAATAAAGTTTTATTGGACACAGCCACGCGCATGCATTTCCGGCTGCTTTCCTGCCGCAGCGGCAGAGTTGAGTAGCCGCAGCAGAGACCGTCTGCCCTGCAAACCCTAAAACGTTTGCTAAGTGTTTGCTACTTGGATTAGATGAGATCGTGGATGTGAAGCTCTTAGCAAGTGCCTGGCCCCTTGTCGGTGCCCCATAGATCACAGCCATCATCATCATTAAATGCTCGGCAAATATTTGTCGCATAAAAGCATAAACTGTCCACAACGTGCCATGTTACGTCTTTGACTGAGTGTAGCCCTTTAGAAATGTGTCCCTGGTAATAATATCTTCCAGCTCTCCAGTGGTTTAAAGTCTCCAAGTGTTTGTCTCTGCATTTTCTTATCTGACACTCCCTGGCTCTCTGTGGACGACAGTACAGTTTGATTGCAGTGTAGACAGGGGATGTGGGGGCAGGGGCTGAAAGTAGACAGGTGTCTAGGAGACCAGGTGGAAGGATGGTGCCATAATCCTACCCAGTTTACAGGTGAGGAGCCGAGATTGTGGGGGATGAAGGGATATGCCCAGAGCCACATGGTGGCAGGTGCTGGAGTGAGATTAGAATGCAGGGCCGCCCACCTCCCGGAAAGGGTGGCCCCAGCGCCGCAGCCGGGCTCGAGGGCTGAGCAGACAGCCCGGGATGCTCACCTGCAGTTTGCTTTTCCTCTGCAGGAGGCTGTTGTGCAGCAGGTCTCTGTCCCTCACGGAGCTTGCCACCTGCTCCAGGAGGGCGGCGGCTCTCTCCTGGCCAAAGACGCTGCTCAGCAGGTCTTTCTTCAGCTGCAGCGTCGTCAGCTGCTCTTTGAGGCGGGAGCTCTCCGCCAGGGCCGCCTACGGGAGACAAGGCCTCCATTAACCACAGAGCACGACAGGGCAGGACGACGCCTGCAGACAGCGCCAGGAGCACACCTGTGCTCGCCCCAACTGCTTAGGAGGCTGAGCCTTGGCGCTGGGTTCCGAGGAAGCAGCAGACAGAAGGAGAGACAGGACAGCAGGAAAGCGTCGGGGAGGCCCTGAATTTCAGGGTCAACTAGACTCCTCTCTCACCCCCCACATCCATCCTACCATCAAAGCTCGAGCAAGAATTCTACCTCCCACAGGTCTCGGAAATCTGTCTCCTCTCCTTTCCCACTGCCACTGACCATGGCGCATATCCTCAGCCTCGCTCACCTGGACCACAGCAGCTCCTGACTGCCCACGGCCCCTCAGCTGCCCCCCAGAATCAATGGTCCACACTGCAGCTAAACCCAAACCAAATCAGTATGATCCTCTACTCAATGATTCCCCATCACCGGCTGCAGTGAGCCACCCCCCAGGCAGTGTCTGGGACATATTGGGGAGGCCAAGGGCCTATGGGACACGATCACTGGCAATTCAGGAAGGCTCCCCAGAGGAGGTGACACCTGAGTGGAGTTGTGATGTGTAGGAGCTCGCCAAGCAAAGAGAGGACCTAAAAGGGACTTGTGTGATGAGCAGCTGGCTCCCACGCAGCCTGAACTCTACACAGCCCAGTCCCCACCTCCTCCAGGAGGCCTGCCCTGACCACATGCCCAGGCAAGACTCCCTCTTCCTGCCCCAAAGCCCAGGGCCCGGCCGCAGCCTCTGGCTGATCAACCAGTTTAGGATAAGCATCTCTTGCTGCTCTGAGGTCCCAGGGTCCTGGGACCAAGGGTTTTGTCTTCTGCTGGCCAGAGTCCTTCCATTTTTACTGATGATGTTACTGAGACACTGAGCTAGGCACGGGGCTGGGAGTGGAAGAACAACGACTCCGACCCAGGGAGGTAACTGCAGTCCGAGGCAGAAAGTGATCGTTTTCCTAAGCAGCTTCAACCGAGTGCTGTGGGTGCTCAAGGCAGAGGCGGACACTCCAGGTTGGGGAAATCTGAGAAGGCTCCTCGGAGGAGGCCATACTGACAACAGCCCTGGAAGGGTAGAGGGCGTCCTGGACGAAGGGCAGCATAAACACGGCCGACACAGCTGGGCTGGAGTAACCTGCAGATGAGGGCATGTGCTTTGCCATCAGCCACGCAGAGGTCAAGCCTCGGTATGTAGGGGGTCACCTTCACCCCCTTTTCACTAAGCCCAGACACAATATCAAGGGGGTTACGAATTCAGGCTGGGGAGTTGTGATCATGAGTTTGGATTATATACTAGCTGGGAGGCCTTGGGTAGTTCATTAAAGCACTCAGCCTCAGTTTCCTCCTCTGTAGAATGGGGGTAGTCAGTCATACCCCAGCTCATGGGGTTGTCATGAGGCTTAAACAAGACAATGCCTAGAAAGCATTTAACATGGTGCATGACCCACAGTGAACACACAATAACACACAGCTCTTCTCAGCTGTTGTTATTTAACCAGCTGTTATGGGTTGAATTGTGTCCCCCTAAAAAGATATAATGAAGTCTCAACCCCCCCACACATACTACCTCAGACCTTATTTGGAGACAGGGTCTTGACAGAGGTAATCAAGTAAAAATGAGGTCATTAGAGTGAGCCCTAATCCAATATGACTGGTGCCCTTATTAAAAGGGGAAAATTGGACCCAGACACACACGCACAGAGGGCAGAAGATGTGAAGACACGTGGGGAGAAGATGTCCACTCGATGACAGAGGCAGAGATGGGAGTGATGGATGTACAAGCCAATGAACATCAAAGACTCTCAGCAAACACCAGAAGCCAGAAGAGGCCGGGAAGGATTCTCCCCTAGAGCCGTCACAGAGAGCCAGGCCCAAGTTGGGGGGCTCAGTGCTCTAGTTCTAGAGGAAATTTGCAGATCCATAGCCACTCTGGGGCTCGATGCAGGAGCCGAGTCAAGGAAAGACAAGGCTGGCAGCTTGAGCCCCAGCCCATGAAGTCCATCCCACGTGGGCAGGCTGTGGGAGTGATGCAGGCCATGCTCCCAACCAGCAAACAGTGGACAAAAGTGCACACACCAAAGGCCTGGCCCCACTCATTCCAACCCAATGCTCCATGAAATCCTGTGCTGAAAGTCCTGAGTCCCACTCTAGAAAGACAGTACCTCTCCCCACCGGCCTCAAGGAGGCCCCAGTTTGTTTTCTACCCCAGTGGGAAGGACAAGACAGAAATGTAATCATGACACTGTTAGGGAGAGCACTTGCTGTGGAGTTAGACAGGCCAGGGTCAAAGCCAGCCCTGCCACTTAACGCTGTGCAACCTGGAGCAAGTGGCTTCCCCTGAGACTTGGTTTCCTCAAAAGTCAAATGACAATAATAAAATTGTTCTGCAAGCCTCATAAAGCTGTTTCCAGGATCCAGTATGAAAACAGAAATAAGGAAATTAGGTGAAAGTCTATAACCCACTGTACTGGCCCCACCTCTGCCTCTCTTGAGCAGTATGATCTTGAACAAGCACCCTAACTTCTCCCTGGCCCTGATCCCTCATCGGCAAAATGAGGAGAATGGTAGAAATGGAGACAAAAATCCCTGTACATAGATATTCAACATACATTAATTATGACAATGAAAACTGGAAACAACCTAAATATTTAATTGTGGATACATTAAGTAAATAATGGCATACCCCTGAATGGAATATTACGCAGCCATTTAAAGTGATGACTTTTTGGAAGCATTTTAAATGACGCTGAGAAAAACTCATATATGTCGACTGAAAATCTCAGAATATACAACTATATAACACAACTCCAAAAACACAAAAATTGCAATAAATTAATTTAAGCTTCTGCCTATTGGTGATCATATCTCATGGAAATGGCTAGATGGATTTTCATCAGATATAAAGGGTATATTCAGGATTGTCAGACCGAAAATTGAGATTTGTGGCACTCGTGAATTCACTTTGGGGAGCCCGAAAGACTCTCAAGATGGTGGACCATCATCCTCGGACCACAGTGGGGAGTGCACAGAACCCCCAGAAAGAAAGGCCATGCTCTATGGCTTAACTATGATGAGAGAAAACAAATTGTTCCAATGTGAGCCCCAAGTGGAAAATCACGAGTGTAGACACTCCAAAATGCAGGCCCTGGTCTGTGGCTGCGTCGTGTGCTCAGGGGTGAGCAGGGGCCAACCCTGGTTAATGATTCCCCCAGGAATCCCAAGTTGGACAGAAAACATGATGGAGAAAACGCCTCAGCATGTTAGCAATGGTCCCACGGCTTATGGGAGTACAAGTGCTTTTTATTTCCTTCCTCACAAATCTTTACATTCTCCATATAGGCATGACTTTTATACTCAGAAGAAAAATTCATATAAGATGGGGCTTGCACCTGGCACTCTTTTGTGTCTCCTCCCACTCCGTGTGTCTAAGATCTGTAGACCTGAAAGCACTTTACGGACCTCAGAGTTTCACGAGACCATAAGGCGTTGTTTATAGGCAAATCAGAGCTACCACGTTGACAAGCGTTTGTGAGACACTGTCAGCTGCTCATCCAACAGCCATTCCTCCTTCTTCCTCACCAAACAACCAGGATTTTGTTTGGGTGGCAAAGTGCCCAGTTCCAGGGTTATGACTATAATTGGTACAAGCCAGTCACACAATCCCATTATCCTCAGCCAGTGATTGGTCCAAGGATGGTCATGTGACCTGCTCTGGCCAATGAGACATCAGGGGAGTCTGCTGAGGCTTCTGGGAAGGAGGATTTGCCTCCCTGTTGGAAATGGCAGATGGAGAGTTCTCTTTTGCCCCCATGCTGTTCCTTCCTGCAGAAGAGTTTTTCATGTGAGGATACATGCTTGCAGCAGTGGCAGCCATCTTGGGGCCACGAAGGGAGACATGGCTTAGAGCTGGAAAGAGCCTGGGTCCTGGATGATACTGTTGAGCTATCAAGCCAGCCTGGGACCACCTGAAGGTCTCTGTGTCTTAAGCCAGCACTGGTCAGGTTCTCTGTCACTTGTCACATGAATGCTAACTGATACACAGTAAAGGTAATGACCTGACATGCTGCTATATCTCAGAACTGTGCATACCTCCACCAGAGGACCGCCTGCAGTGGGGTCCTGAAGAGAAGCGGTGTGCGAGGGTCAGTGCAGAGTCCTGGGGTCACACGGGCACCAGGCTTCGCCTTCTACCCTAGAACTGAGGATGACCTTTGTCACTGAGAACAAGTGTTGACACTTTCTGTGTGCACAGGACTCCTGTGCCAGACATAGTGCAGTGAGCTCTCCCCACAAATCTGGAGGACCCAGGAACACGCCTTTCCCTGTGAGAGCGGCTGAAACACCATGCTTGGCTGGTGGCCTCCCCCGGCTGCCCCCTCCTGGCAGGACCACGGTTACCTCGATCTGGGGCAGGAAGGTGTGAATGGAGGGCAGGTCTGGCAGGCTGGCGGTGACATCCAGGAGGCCCTGGGCCAGGGCTTTCCACAGCTGCAGGTCCTGCAGGGGCCGCTGGAAACGCTGCCACAGCTCTGCCCCCGTGGCATTGCGCAGCCTGGCGCTCTTCCCCTTCATGCTGCAGGGGCCGTGGAGGGAAAACCAAGAGAGGAGAGAGTGGGGTCAGTTTGGAATGAGGCCTCTGCCCGGACCCCAGGGAGCCGGGGAGCCGGGAGCACTGCTCCCAGGGAGGTTCTCTCCTGAACCCCAGGCTGCTGGGAATGTCTATGGGACCTCAAAGGTCTAAGTCCTCTGGATAAAAGTGCATTGGAAGTAAGCCATTCCTCAGACAGACTTGCATCCAGCTCCAAGACCAGGGAACCTCAAGCCTTGCAGAGGAATTACAGAGCCCCTGGACTGGTACAGCCCGCCCCAGGCACCTAGCAGAAGCAAACAAAATCCTTTCTTGAGTAAGAGACCATCATCCCAGGCCCAGATAATTTTTCGAATGCAATATCCAGCACCCAGTCATAAATACCAGCATGTGAAACCTCAGCACGAGAAACTGGGGGGAGACCCTTACCCCGCTGTCTCCCTGCCTGCTCTGTGCACAGGAAATTCAGGCCCCGCCACCACCTTAGCATCCCAGGGGGGACCTAGGCCCCTGCTCTGATTGTACAGATGTGAGGCCTGAGCACACTGTGGGGTGAGAGACACAGCAAGAGGGGAGCTCCATGAGTTCATTCTGGAGGAACCCCCTGTATCAGGCAGAGGAATGAGAGGCACTACGGATACGTGGACAGTTATGTTGTGTTTAGAACACCTCTGATGCTCCTGTAGCAAAAATAGCTGCAGATTCCAACTTTACACTGTGCTCAGTTCCACACCGGGTAGATATTTGATCCACTGGTCTTTGCTGAGCTAGGAGACTGGAGATCCTGCCATGCCTGAGCCCATGCGCCGACGGGGAGGTAGAGGCTGGTCTGAGATGGGCTCAGATGCCTATGTCCGCACCATCAGAATGCAGGAGAATGGTGTTTGTCTAGAAAAGCCCTCCCCTTGGGCCATTACATGGTGGACCTGTCCCCAGTGCTAAGATGCATAAAAAGACTTGATGGAAATGGGTGAATGAGCCATTTAGCATGGAATAAAACAAGGTTCAGGCCTCTTTCCAGGAGCAAAACACAGAACACTGTCAAAGGAGAGAGTGCTGAGCCGAGTGAGACCCTGTAACAGCCAGTTGTTGGGAGGTGCAAGAGTTAGCAGGCTGCAAGAGACAGCAAGCCCACCTCCTGGAGATGCATTAGATGGGGTAAGAAGGCCCCTGGAGAGTGGGGTTCAGGCACCCCAAGTCTGCCCGCCTTCAGCCTGCCCAGGTACCTCTGGTACTCCTGGATGGCAGCGACGACGCTGTCGGAGAGCGGCTGCAGGTCATGGGGGAAGGTGATGAGCTCCTTCAGCTGGGTCTGCAGCCGGTCCACCCGGGGCTCCTCCGCGGCCAGCGCCGCCCGCGTCGCCTGCAGCACAACAGACAACCCCTGCAGGTGAGGTTCTGTGACAGGACGTGTGTGTGCAGGGGGATGAGCATGGCCAGTGGAGGTGGGCCAGCCTGGGAGAACACTGTCCCCAGAGGCAGGGACTGGGGCCCCAGTGAGCTCAGCCCCCGCTCTCCCACCTCCCGCTCCATGACCCTGAACACAACAGTTACCGTCCCGGAGCCGCACGTTTTCTCTTTATTATCACCGACCTTTCAGTATCGTCATGACAAGTACCAGCACCTAATAATACAAATTACTAATATCTAGGGAACATTGACACGATGCTGAGCGCTCTGGGTGTCTCACTCAGCTCAGCCTTGCAAGGAACCTGGAAGGGAGGTCTCCGTGTCCCCATTTTATACATAAGGAAACTCTGGCTAAGAGTTTTCTGACATTGCAGAGCCGGTAAACGGTGGACCTGACATCAGAGCCAGGCCTGCCGGCTCTTAACCTGCCTCATCAGCACCAAAGGAAACAAGGATCTGAAGGTGCTGTGAATCGGTTATTGTCATCAGCAGGTGGAGAGGATATTTCCACTGAGCACTCCTGAACCACTCCACTTGACTGCATTCTGATACTCCAGACGAGGCCTTTTCCTGCTGTCCTGGGAAGTGCGGCGTTTCCCCTTGACCTAGACTCTTGATGGGCCCATGCTCAGGAGGAGGCAGGATGAGGAAGTGGAAAGTGCACGGGCTTTGGCGCAACACAGGCTGGCCTGGAAACCCACCTCTACTCCTTCCTAGCTGTGCAACATTGGGCCGTTCCCTTGTTGGTAAAATGGGGCCACCCCACTTGACAAGGCACTGAGTACAGAGCAGGAGCCCAGCCATGCCCCTCCCCAGCTGCTCCCACACCCCCAGGAGGCAGCCTTGTGCTCCGCCCAGATGCTCCATTCACAGGGACCAGGGGCAGCTCCAATCAGGCTCAGTCTTGAGTGAGTTACCGGTGAACAGGGACCAGAGTCTTAAGTTCAAGGGAGCAAGCTCAAATAGAGATTGTAGGCAGCGGCTAGGGGCAAGAGGGGCCACTGTGTAGGCAGCAGGATGTAGAATCTGCCCAGCCAGCCCTGTCCATCCTCAAAAATATTCCTGTCCATATTCAATTATTAAGGAAATGTAATGAAATCTATACATGTTTTCATAGAAGATGAAGACATGATCGGTTTGTGCAAACTGACAGTTTCCAAACCATCCATGAAGAAGTCCGCACATCACACGCAGAAGGGCTGGCTGGCCTGCAGGCAAGCAGAGACTGGGCAGGGCAGGGCAGGGGTCTGTAGGGAGAGTGGGACTATGGGCTGCCTCGGGAAAAAGGCCTGTCCAGACCACAGGAAGGTCAAGAGTCAATCTGAAGCCATGCAAGTCGCAGAAACGCCAAGGGCCCTGGGTCCTGGAGGAGCAGAGAGTGACCAGGGAGCCACAGCGGGAAGGACACTGCCCCACAGCACTAGCCTGGCTAAATACTGTCCCTCTCTGGACGCGGTTTCCTGCCTTGTGAAATAAGAGGGGCCCTGCCAGCCGTGCCATGCCGCAGCTGCACCTATGATGCTGTCATCTCTAGTCTGTGGACTCCCTGGGGTGCCCGGGAGGGTGGGCCCTGCTAGGCAGCTGCGTTTCCTGACCACCTCAGGTTTAGGCACAAAACCACTCCGATTTCAACCTTGGGTGCTGACATGGATGAATGGTCCTGCCCTGGTCAGCAGAGGGAGGTCACAAATCATGCTCGGCCCCCTGCTCTCTGTGGGGGAGGGTCTAGGTGGAGAGATCAGCCGGTGGTCACAGCCAGACGAGCACCGATGCCCACGTTCCTGGTCTGTCTCCTCATTACGCTCATTTTCTAAAACTGGGAGCCTGAGCTGGCCCAGTGGCTAGAAGCATGTTCTCTTGAGTCAGACTGCTTGGGTTCAAGTTCAAAGCCCTGCCTCCAGCTGTAGGCTGCACAACCGTGGGGAGGTCTCCCAGCGCCTCAGCTTCCCCATCTATACAAGGGGGATGGTGACAGCGCCCTCCGCGTGGGGCTGTACAGCACTCAGAGTAGCACACGCTGGGTGAACAGTGACCTCACTGTGATGATGCTGAAGACGAACACCTCCCTCACTGAGAACTCCTTTACAAGTGGTTCTTTCAGCTGAGGCCCTGACACAACCTGTGTCCCTGAAGTGTGCCTGCTTCTCAGAAGAGGGAAAACAGTCCAAATTTCTTTTTTGGTGCAAGCTGGGATGACTGCCGTCTACCTTCCCCTGCTCTGCTGGGCCAAGGGTGCTCCCAGCCCAAAGCAGGTCAGCTGCCTCGTAGCCACACTCCTGGCCTCATCCCTGGGCACCCGGCCTCTCCAGAGGGCTGGGCTGGAGCAGCTCAGGTGTGTCTGCTCCTTACTAGAGAACACACAATAAGAAGTGCAAACATAGCTACATGAATGCTAGTTTAAGAACGAAAGTCTTTAGTAATAAATCCTGAAATACCCTTTCATTGATTTCCGGTTAGTCACACTTGATCATAATTGAGGTCACACCGGAATCAGGTGAGGGCGGGAGCCTCTGTAGGGATGTAGTCAGCTTCCTGCCTTGGGGAGGGCTTCCGGAAACCTGGCCAGGCACAGGCAAGTGGCTGTGTGATCTTATCCCTCATCTGGAACTCATTCTGACTTCTTGGCAGGTGCTATTCTAGGCACTTTCTGTTGTCACATGTTCATAAGGAACATGTGAGGCAGGTCCTCCTCCCATCTCACATCCTCCTCCCATCTCACATTTAACTGAGATGAGAGTAATTCTCCCAAAGCAGTCCAGTGAGAAGGGGAACCAGGACTCGAACCCGGGCAGCCTGAGCTGAAAGCCTCCACCCTTAACCACTGCGCCACACCAGCTCTGCCTTGTGCTGAGACAGCCAATCCTAAAGGGAAACGATTCACTTTGTATGAAGTTGATCATTGCGGGGAATCTGGTCTCTACGAGGCTGAGTGAGCCCTAAAGAGTATGTGTGCTTTTTCTACCTACACAAAAATATTTTTGCATATGGGCAAATATTAGAAGGAAGAAAAAATACTGAATAACAGTGTGGAGCGGAGGTAGGATCTGGGGTGGCTTTTTGTTTAGAGATTTCCCCCAATGGAACTGACATGGAGCTAACCTACTGAGTTAATAAATAAAGATAGGAGTGGGAGAGGGTGTTAATCCTTATTTTAAAAATCTCTTGGGCCGGCCCCGTGGCTTAGCGGTTAAGTGCGCGCGCTCCGCTACTGGCGGCCCGGGTTCGGATCCTGGGCACATACCGACGCACCGCTTCTCCGGCCATGCTGAGGCCGCGTCCCACATGCAGCAACTAGAAGGACGTGCAGCTATGACATACAACCATCTACTGGGGCTTTGGGGGAAAAATAAATAGATAAAAAAAATCTCTCTGTCCACAAGTCAAACCTCCTGTGAGTGTGCACGCGGTGGTGGGGGGTGCTCCGATTGGACGCCGTGTCTGGGTGGGAGCCCCTCTACCCTCCCAGGATGGGCATCGTCTGCTTGGCCTTCCCAGAAGCCTCACTGTGTTTGCTCCTCGTCGTCTCTGCGCTAAGAGGTCTCCCCCGACCTAACACTCCCTGCTCTGTGCTCAGGAAGTCCACCCTACGTCCCACCATCAGGCAAGGGAATGGCAACCTTGGAGCCAATCCACCTCATGTCTTATTTATCCACCGACTCATTGGGTGATCCTGGGGACACTGGGGAAAAAAAAAAAATCTCTCCAGGCCTTCGTTTCCTTATCTGGAAAATGGGTACAAATACCCAACTTAGATGACCAAGATCCAGGAAAACCAGAGTTAAGTGTGCTTAAGGCTTAGCGTGATTTTCCCACTACATAGAGGAGCTCCAAGTGGTGACACCCCAAGACACGCAGGGCACCTGGACTGGCCCATGGCTTAGCCAAACTCTGCTTACCGAGTAGAGTCTCCAGCGGGCCACCAGCTCGTCCTCAGTCCCTGCCTTCGCCTGGGGCTCCAGGCCCTCCTCGGCCAGCCTCTGGAGGCCCTTCCTGAACTCGCCCAGCTCGGCCTCCAGCTGCCTCCTCTGCTGCTCATGGGCCCCCTTGGACTTGAGCAGGTCCTGCAGCCGCCCCACCTCCTCCTCCCAGAGGACTCGCAGCTTCTCCAGAACTTTCCACATCTCCTCCAGTTCTTTGGTGATCTTCTCTGCACCCAAAGGAGAGGTATTCTGAATGACCCCCACAGCCTGCTCCTCCAGCCTCTTCAAAGACTCCTCACCCTTGGGAAAATCGTTGGTGATGTCCTAAAGGGGACAGGGAAAAAAAACATGAGGGGAAAAAGAAAACATTTGCTGCATTTTCCAGAGCCCCTGGGAAGGTAGTGCTAACTACTAATTCCTAGATTCCTGGGTTCGAGTCAGAGGTGCCATTCCAAGGGGTAGACTGTCTGCCTTAACAACATTGACTCAAAGCATGAGAACGTAATTCCCTTCCCACGTCTTTTTCAGCCATTTGATTACGACAAGGAGAAAGCCCTGTTGGGTGCTTCTTTGTCTTAACTCTCTCTGATATTTGTGAATCTGCCTTTTTAACAAAGAGAGAAGGCAGCCTGAGGCTCCCAGCCTTCAGCTGGCAAAAGCGTAGAGCCAAATAGAACCTCATGACCCCATTTGGCTTCATTATATTTAGTTGCATGGTTATCTACTAATTATGAATGGGTACTGGTTTTCCATTTATGACAATGACATACATTTTCTTTTTAAGTAGATGTACATTGGTTTTTAATTTTTTAAATTTCTTATATAAACATCTTTAAATCTGTTTTAATTGAAAAAGACTTCAATGTATTTTTTTAGTTTTTTATGGAAGTGTAATTTACATGGAGTAAAATATACAGATAAGTGTTACACTTCAAAGAGTTTTGAGAAATATGCATGCCCATGTAGTCCACACTGTTATCAAAATAGAGAGCATTTCTAATATCCCAGAAGATTCTAGAACTTCATATATTTGAAATCATAGAATGTATTCTCTTTTGAAACTGGCTTCTTTCACTCAGCATGTTTTTTAGATTCTTGCATGTTGTCGTGTATATCAGTACTTCATTCCTTTTTATTATGAGTAATATTCCTTTGTATGTATGTTCTGTTCTACAATGTGTTTACCTAATGTTCTACTAATAAAAATCTGAGTCGTGTTCAGTTTGGAGCTATTATGAATAAGGTCACTGTGAACATTCTTACAGAAGTCATATGAGATGTTTTTTGGTCACTGTCAGTTTCTTTAAAAGTGAGTCAATTTAAATACAAATATTAAATAAATGGCACAGGTTCTGTATAGCTGTGGCAAAAATTATAAAGTGGTCTTTGAATTATTGAAGATGATCTACCCATTCACTTTACAGAGAGAGTCAGAAGCTCATTCAAGGTCACAGCAAGTCAGGAAGGCCAGAGTGGACCCGGCTTCTCCCGATGGCAGGCCTGATGCCCACACCAGGGCTCCTTACTCTCGGCACAACGGACATTTGAGGCCAGACCATTCTTTGTTGGGGGGCGATCCTGCGCATTGTAGGATGTTTAGCAGCATCCCTGGCCTCCACCTACCAGATGCCAGTAGCATCCCCTCCCCTAGTTGTGACAACCAAAAATGTCCCCAGACATGGCCAAATGTCCCCCATTTGAGAACCACTGGTCTAGACCATGCTGCTGTGGCCTTGGGTTTCCAAATGTCCTGCTGGCCCAGAGATTTCCATGAAGTAGCTGAGGCCCCAAACACTTGTCCCTTGATTCCATGCGTCTCCTCACATGGGGATGTGTGCGTGGATGTTTATATCTCCTGTGACCCAGGACTATCCCATTAAATAAACTGCAACATAGAACCCTCCCCATGTGAGTGCTCCCTCAGTGGACCCCCGATGGAGACACGGCCGGGGGTTACCTGCAGCGCGGAGAGACGGTGCTGGGTGGGCAGCTTGCAGTTCTGCCCCAGGCAGCCGCCCACCTTCTCCACCACGGCCTTCAGCCACAGCTGGAACTCATCCACGCTTGCCTGGAAATGCTCATGCTCCCGGGTCACCTGCTCCAGCAGGTCCACCCTGTCCTGTGGGAGGGGAAGAAAGTCACTAACCACGAGGGTCCCAGCCTGGGCTGCCCTGGCCTTCAAGGTCTGCAGGTTGTGTATGTTGGGGGTGGGGAGATGCAACCAACCCTCAGCCCTTCTGCTGGAGACAAAGAGAACCCAGATGCTCTTCTCTACCTTATTAGTAATAAGCCAAGAGATTCTTGGCTTCGGAGACAAAAGCACGTCAGCATTGGGCCTGTCCACTATCCAGCTGGCTTTCCTTCCTGCCATGTCCTAGGAACGGCACTCAAGATAGGCATGGTAACAACAACGATTGGTACGCACCACTATCATCTGAGCGCTCACCAAGGTGCCAGCGCAGTTCTAAGAACTTTACGCACATTATCATCTCATTGAACTCACCTGACCACCCCACCAGGTGGCACCATTATCATCCCAGTTTGACACACAATGAAACCGAGGCACAGAGGTGAAATGACTTGGCCAAGGTCACCTGGCTAGGAGAGCACCAAGATCCAAACCCAGGAGGAAAGGCTGGTGGACGCATTTCTGCTCCACCACAATGGTGTCTACGGGGGATGCAAAGAGCCGGCTGCCCCCTCTCCTCATGAGTGCAGCGATGTTGCCTGCATGGGGTGGAATCCTCTCTATCTTCAGCCAATCTACTGAAGTTCTAACCACATGGACAAGATGGTGTCCCAAGGGTGGCTGACATCTGCGGAAAGAACAGTTTCCCTGCTATTAAGACCTACTGTGTGCCTAGAGACTCTGTTTTTCGAAACACACCCCGATCACAGCACCATCTCTTTCAACTCCTCCACTCCTCAGCCTGGCAGTCAAGGGTGGGACCCCACGATGCGGCTCTGTGACCCAGTGGTTGAGACCCTGGGCTTGGGAGCCCACTGCCTGTGACTTAAACCCTGCTCTGCCTGGAGCACGTAATTAACCCCTCTGTGCCGATCTCCTCATCTGTGCCGTGTGGTTAATAACGGTACTGCCTCACCGGGGTGCAGTGGGGTTAAATGACTCAGAGCTCACACAACCCAGAATAGCACCCGGCAGCTAGTAAGTACTCAGTAACTGTGAGCCATCATTTATTGTCACACCCAACTGAGTGGGCGTGTGCCCACCTAGCAGTGCCAACCTCCAGGCCGCACCTTCCTTCTCTGAGGATTTGCCCACTGCCCCTGGCTGAATTAACGGCCTGCTCTCTGCATTGTGGTTCTCTCACAGCTTGTCTACTGCACTGTCACCCCGGGGGGGGGGGGACCAAGCGCTCCCTAAGGGCAAGACTGCCGCTTGTTGATTTGTCTCCCAGGTCCGGCTCAGGGCAGCTGTGAATGAACCTTCCTGAATGGCAGGAAGAATAAACGTGGAGGATCTGCTAGCGGAGGCAAATTTTCAAGGAGAGTTAAGAAAAGGGGAAGAAGCAGCTTCCATTTAATAAGCACCTACCAAGTGCCTGGAACTTGACAAGCGTTATCTTACTTAATCTTCACAACAATCACAGAACCCTCCCATCTGCAAACTCCAAACCAGAGTTGGGAGGTCACAGGACTCTTGCAGAGCCCTGCAGACGAGATTTAAAGGGCAAGCGTCGGACCCCAAAACCAATGCTCTAGACGGGGGGGTGGCCCACTGTTGCTGTCAGATAGTGGATGTTTTTGGTTTTCCCTGTGGGATGGTTTCTGTTGCGAATGCTCAACCACTTACGTGTTAGTAGGTCGTGGTGCACAAGCAGCCATGGGCAAGCCCCTAAAAGAACGGTCGTATTCCCACAAAACTTTAATTACGGGGACTGGCCCCGTGGCTTAGCGGTTAAGTGCACGCACTCCGCTACTGGCGGCCCCGGGTTCCAATCCCGGGCACGCACCGACGCACTGCTTGTCCGGCCATGCTGAGGCCACATCCCACATACAGCAACTAGAAGGATGTGCAACTATGACATACAACTATCTATTGGGGCTTTGGGGAAAAAAAGGAGGAGGATTGGCAATAGATGTTAGCTCAGAGCCGGTCTTCCTCAGCAAAAAGAGGAGGATTAGCACGGATGTTAGCTCAGGGCTGATCTTCCTCACACACACACACACACAAAACCAAACTTTAATTACAGATACTGAAATTTGAATTTCATGTCATTTTCATGTCATGAAATATTCTGCTTTTTATTTCCCTCCTGTCATGAAAAAACGTAAAATGATTCATTTTACATTAATGGATTAAGCATTGTTATAAACCTGTATTAAGCATCCTTGGCTCACAGGTCATACAAAGTCAGGAGGTGGGCTGATTTGGCCTGAGGGCCATAGTTTGCTGACTTCAGCTGTCAGCCACGGAGACAGGCCACGTCCAGGGGGCCCAACCACCCACGAAGCTACGTCAAAAGTTCTCTATGGGGAGGTGTGGACAGACATGTGGATTTGAAAACCTTCCCTGGCTATTTGTATACGCCTTCCCCTCCCTTTGAGAAGCTCCTCACCCAAGCTAGAAATACTAATTTATTTAAACCTCTGCCACAACCATTGCAAGTAGAAGAAAATATCCCCATTTTAGAGATGGGGAAAGCAAGGCAAAGGACCAAGTCCTTCAGAGAAGGGCGGAGAAGCCTCACCCGTACGGGAGCTTCAACGGCAACGCACGGCAGATGGAAATACACGGAGATGCTTGAATTCCAAAAGTGGACCAAGGGACGGTGACCGGCACCTTGGGGTTTCCCTTGCAGGCTCCCCCTTTCCGCACGATTATTTGCATCCATCAAAACCCTCCCAGACCTTCCTCCATCCAGAGGAAAGTCTCATTTATGAAACTGGGTCAGGAATAACAAGCAGCGAATAAATGCTGGGCCCCTGGTTGACGCTGATGGTGACAAACGTCACAGCGAAGCAAACTCTCCAACGAAAGTGCCGGCTGGTGCTCCGTGTGTGTGCGTGTGTGCGTGTGTGTGTGTGTGTGTGTGTGAGCGATGAGGTGCTGGCACTTGGGGAAATCCAGAGTAAATAAAAGCCCCTGTGACAGTGAGCAGGCACTCGGAGGGGAAGGCGGCCGAGCAGGGCAGGCGTCCAGACGAGCTCAGCGCCAGGCATAATGAGATCACAGAGCACAATTCAGCGGCTGCCGGGCCGGCCACGGTGGGAGCATGACGGGGTGATGAATGGGAGAGTGCTCAACCTTCTCTCATTAGACCAAACGATTAAAACATCTGTGGCCGGCAGAGTTGTCAGGAATGTCAGAACCCAACCAATTAACAAGGGCAGCGTGGATTTATGCCCCTGCAATGGGCTGCACGAACCGCTTTGATTCACGGCCCAGAGGCCAGACACACACGCCTCCTCTGAGGGCCGTCCTGGGCAGGAGGGAGGAGGAGGACACTACTATTGCCTGGCCCTTCAGAAAACAGAATCGCTGGATTAAAAACACTCAGACAAAATAAACGAGCAGGACGCTCCTGGCGACCAGCCTGCTCTGTCCACTGTTGACTTGCAAACGCGCTGGGCTGACAGCGTGCGGTCGCTCACTCCTGGGTTTGGCCAGTTGTCCCAGTTCAGAATCTCCCTCCATGGGGTGGTCACAAAGGCCACAGTCCCGAGGTGGCCCCCACGGTGCTTTTGTGGTCCTGCCCCCACCAACCAGAGGTTTTGCTAATTAACGTATTGAAAGTCAAAAACGGATTTTCAGAGGTGAAATAATGGCCTATTAACCAGCATGAGATGTGTTGAAATGGGCTCTCATTGGTGCAAATCAACATAATTAATTAATACATACAGTATCTGCTATGAACTGAATTGTGTCCTCCCCAGATTCATATGTGGAAGCCCTAACCCTCGGTGTGAAGGTATTTGGAGGTGGGGCCTTTGGGAGCTAAGTGGGGTTAGATGAGGTCACGAGGGTGGGCCCTCAAGATGGGATCAGTGCCCTTATAAGAAGAGAGAGCCTGCAGTCCCTCTCTCTCTGCCACATGAGGACACAGGGAGAAGGCGTCCAAGAACAGGCCCCTGACTGGGGACCCAATCTGCTGGCACCCTGACTTCAGACTTCCAGCCTCCAGAACCGTGAGAAATAAATTCCTGCCGTTCAGCCACCCAGTCTGTGGTATTCTGTTATGTCAGCCTGAGCTGACTAAGACAATGTCCTACAGACCCTCCCCGCTCTGAGAAAAGGCCTGGACCTCTCAGAATCCCTACACGGCCCTAGTCCTGCCACTAGGGGAGGAGGATTTCAGCTGCCCACCTCAGGATGCCTTCTCGTCTGCCTCAAGAGAGCCCTCTATGCAAGGGGAGGCCTTCCTCAAACATACAGAGCAAGTGACCAGGAGGCCACCAAGAATCTTTGGGGGCTACTAGACATGCAGCGACCCCACCCTGCTTAGGACGGAGCTGGAGGGTTTTCCTTCTGTGTAGGGCTGGCAGGCCGGGGGAGGCCCGGGAGGTTGATGTCTGGGGCTGTATCCCATTTATCCCAGTAAATGGCTGTATCCCATTTACTGGGGCCGAGAGTTAAATCTCTCGCCAAGGGTGATGTAAAAGTTTGCCCCTCTCAGCAGCTTCTGAGTCTTCTGAAGTTCATGGCACCCTCCGGAATCTGAGGGAAGCCATGGTTCCTCTCTCCAGCAAAATGCACCCTCAGACGGCAATCTGCACACAACTTCAGAGGGCTCCAAGAGGCCCCGCCCATCCTATGGCCAGCTCCGGGAGAGAGAAGAAATGGCTCCGGGGTTCACCACACCCCTCCCCATCCAAGAGCTCACCCGGCTCCTGTGAGTGAAAACAGGGCTCCCAAACCTCTGACGGCCCGGAGCAGAAAATGGGGAGTCTGTGAGCTTCAGCCAACGGCTGAAGAGCCAAACTGAATGCACTTCTCTACGTAGCATCCGGTCACTCTGCAAATAGCAGCGCCCCATTTCCACGTTGAGGTCAGCATTGGCCAGCTAGTCTGGCAACTCTGAGGGCCTCCTCCCCCACACCACCCTCACGGGGCAGAGGCCCCCGCGCTCCTGCCCCCAGGACCCTGCTAGCTGGCCTCTGCCTCCTGAAAACACTTGGAAGCCATGTGCTCCCTCCTCCAGGGGCTCTAACCCTCCCACTTACCGCCCCTCCGCCTCCTCAGCCTGACCCACAGAAGCACCAGTGGCCCCGGCTCCCCACTGATGGGCACAGACGCAGTGACGCGCCCAGGACCTGAGGCACAAGCAGAGGTACAGGCTACATTGGGAGTCGCCTAGAACTTCCGGTTCTTTCTAGTGGGCCAGTGGTACCTGACACTTAGATGTTTTTTTTAGTCTAAAAAAATGGGCCAATCACATCTTCTCTATCTACCATGTAAGAAGGTTGGGAGGACCAAATGAGGTCCAAGACATGGAGAGACAGAAAAGACGGCGGTCGCTGATAAGAGTTGTCATTTCTAGGATTTTTCTGGATCCAGTGACGGGAGAGTCCCCCGGAGTGAACGTGAGAATCTCTGAGGTGATCATTTCTGCACGTGGCCAGACCTGGTGCTCACCCAGTGTCACCTCCACACACACACACACATGCATATGCACACACACGCACATGCACACACACGCCCCACCACTTTCCGTTTCCTCTCCTCCGCACGCTGCTCGAGGGGCTCTCTGCTGATTGACATAAGCACCTGTTTCCTGTAGAGGCACCACAAAGAGGCAATGGGGCGGCACCTTCCCTGCCAGAGCCCGAGGGGCAGAACGGGAGAGAAAATGGCTGGTAAGCCTGCCCTTGCCCTTGGTGAGGCTACATCTGCGAGAGCCAAATGCCCTACCCGCCTCGCCTGTCCATCCTGGCCCCTGCGCAGCAGTCCAGAACCTCCTGCCACTCCCCTCGGGGGCCCTGGGGGCTGTGTGCCTTCAGGCTGCAGGGGCGGGTTCTCATTCATTCAATAAATAGCTCACACACCTGCCGTGTGTCAAACACCATTGTTGTTGCTATTTATTTTCATTGCTACTGAGAGTAGAAGTCGGCCTTTATGCTGGGAAAATGCTGGCCAGTTTTAAAGAGCTCACGCATGAGCTCATTCAGTCCTCACGACCTGGTTACAGGTAGGGCGAGCTGCCCTGAGGCCGCACAGCTGGGAAGCAGCAGAGCCTTCCCAAGCAGTCAGGGGCCAGAGTCCTATTCCTGCGAATGGATTCCCAGATGTCTGCTTATTGTGGAACTCTTTCCCTTAGCTTGTAAACATGAAGGACCCAGGAGACTTCCAGGTCCAGCTCTGTGGCGGACCAGAGACCCTGCATCCTCTTCCACTATAGCAGCCGGGAATGCTGGACAAAATACAATAAGCATTGTTTAAATGCAGACCCACACACACCAAGGTAAGAGAGACCTCACGGAGCAGAAGCAAAGAAGTTATAGACACCAGACTGCTCAGCTCACACGTCTACTAGAGGCTGGAGGAGGAAGTAAGACTTTTCTCCCAGAGGGGCCAGAGACCACTGCAAAAAGGCAGAACCCTCGAGGGGCTGCCCCCTCTGTCAAAGCACAGAATTCTCTAGAACTAGAAAAAAAATCTCCCCATAAACACAATACGAGAAGGAAGCTTGTGTTTCAGCTTGGGCTCTGCGATAAAACAAAAACAAAGGAAAAAACAGTCACCTTTCAGAGTATGGAGCCAGGGGTCTCTTGTACAATTTTGGCTAAGGATTCAAGTTTAGAATACCCACTCCATTCAGGAACCCCCAAGCCAATATACTGACATAAAAATAGGAATCATGAAGGTAAGTTCCGAGGGGAGCCTGGCTGTGTGGAGCTACTCTGAGGCCAGACCCCAGCCCCGGGGTTCTCAGATAAGGCCCTGCTTAGGATGAGCTCAGAGCTCAAAATTACAAAGCCCCCAAGGAAACGGTCCAGCACATCAGGAGACCCGACAGACGGCAGCGTCAGGGCCCAAAACTTGAGCTACTTGAGCAATGTAATGGAGGCTGTAAAATACGTATGCTTAGAATGATTACAGATATCACCCATATCTGGAAGGACTGCCAAATTTAAGGGAAAAAGAAGACATAATGAAAAAAAGAACAGTGGACATAATAAAGAACCAAATAGAATTTCTTTAAAAAATAATAATAATTGAACTTCATAACTCAATGGACTGTTTAAAAATCAAGTTAAGAATGAGGTGAGGGAATGGGGGCAAAGGATGGGCAGAGGGATTGGGGAAGGGCAAGTTAGAGCCAAGGAGGAAAGGCTAAAGGCACGAGGAGAGAGGGGAGGACAGGACGGGAGCCAGGTAAAAGCAAACCTCATGGTCCATCAGTCAGTAGGTCAATGCACATGTATCAAGTGCCCACATGTGTACAAAGCACTGAGTGACACTGGGTGCATGGATGGTAAATAATGGGTTGATGAGTGAGTGGATGGTGGATGGGTGGGTGGATGGGTAGAAAGAAGATTGGTGGGTGGGTAGTTAGGTGGTGGGTAGGTGAGTAGACGAAGAGGAGTGACAGGCAGATAGTGAGTGAGTAGGTAGGTGGGTGAAGGGGTAGACAGTGGAAGGGTAGCAGATAGTGGAGAGATGGATGAGTGAATGGGTGGCTGAAGAGGTGGGCAGGCTGATGAATAGGTGAATGAATAGATAGATGGATGGGTGGCTGATTAAATGGTTGTATAGATGAATAGGAGACTGGTTAGGTGATGGGGAGGTAGATGGATGAGTGAGTAAACAGATGGAGAGGAGGTTGGTAGGTGGATAGATGGTTGGACAGGTAAGTGGATGGGGTGGTGAGTGAATGGATAGTGAATGGGAGATTTGGTAGTTTAGTGGGGAGATAGATGGGTGAGTGAATAGGAGGGTGGGTAAATGGATGGATGGTGTTGGGTGGGTAAGTGGGCATTGGGTGGGTGAGTGAATAGGAGGGTGGGTAAATGGATGGATGGTGTTGGGTGGGTGAGTGGGCGTTGGGTGGGAGGATAGAAGATGGTGAGTAGATGGATGGATAGATGGTCAGTGGCCGGCTGGGGAGAAAGGGGTAGATAAATGGATGGATGGGTGAAGATAGAGCCCACCACATCTCACCCACCTGGGCTTTGGCCTTCACTGCATCGTACTCGGCCTTCATCCTCTTCTGGGCATCCTCGTCCACGCTGGGGTCCCCGATCCTGTTGAACAAGGAGGCCGCCTCCTCTAGCAGCCGGTCCAGGAGCGCGGCCTGGTTGTCCACGTTGTGCAGCAGCACCTGGGCATGGCTCAGCTGCCACTGCTTCTCCTTCAGGCCCAGCTGCAGCTCCACGGGGGGCTCCAGCACCACCATCATCTTCTGGAACCAGCGGTAGAACTCATCTTGGGCCAACAGGTATTCGCTCCAGTGCAGCCACACCCACTCGATGCGGCTATGGGCACAGAGACCACCAGGCCATGAAGGACCTGCCTACCTGGCTCCTGGGCAGGCAGGCCAGGCCACTGCCCCCTCCCCAGTACTAGGGGGCTGTGGGAGGGGGACACAATGATGCCCTTTTGGGCCTCAGGGTCACCTGGGCAGCTGGTTGACACTCCAGGTTCTGGGCCCTACCTCCCTTCTATTAGACAAGACCCTCTTGTCTGGTAAATAAGCAACATGGGTGGGGCTGAGGACCAACGTGGCTCAGACTCTAGACCTGCTCTGAGAACCACCAGCCTTCCTGATGCAGCTTGGGGAGCCCTTAGCCGCCAGCACCCCAAATCTAGCCCTAAACTCCCATCACTGATGCACAATGCCCCCAGCCATTTCTCTCTCTGGTGTGAGGACCCAGCACACAGTTGCCCTGGCTCTTACCACACACATGCCCACTAACAGTCACGAGGACTGCGGCTGGGAGGTGTCTAGTAATCTGCAGAGTACAATAGTATCTGTGGGCTTGTCACCGCTCAGTGGGGACCGAAGGCTGGGGGCCTGTGTGTGGGTTCTGGGGGTGCCACGAACTCACTGCATAACCCTGCCTCCTCTCCTGCCTCAGTTTCCCCATCTGGAGGTGAGGATGGAGATGGCCCTATCTGTTCAGCCAACATCAAGCCACTTCGTTTGGAATTCCAAGTGAAAGGGTTTGAAAAGCAGACAGCACTGTGCACAGTGCCCGCCCCCCGTCCACTCACATTCTGGTTTTACAAAGATGGAGAGGATGCTGGCAGCTCCGGTTTACTGAGGGCCCGCTGTGTGCCAAGCACTATGCCTTGCTCTTGACACTTGTTGTCCCCTTCCACCCTCCTAACAACCTTCATTGAACACTTGGTTATACCCATTGTCCAGATGAGGAGCCTGAGGCTCAGAGAGGTCAAATAACTTTCCCAAGGCCACACAGCAAATAACCAGCAGAGCAAGAGGCAAACCCAGGCCTGTCTAAGCCCCCCAGCACCCTCTGGCTCCCTGGTTCAAGCAGAGAATCTGGGTTACATTGCAAGCAAGACAGCAGGCCCTCTTCCTCCAGGGCCACTCTGCCATTCTGCTAGAGGATGCACACATGGCAAGTCTACCAGGAATTCATTGTTGGCAAAACACCATGGGCTCCCATTGTCTATTATCATCATTAAGCTTGATTTCAATTAGAAAGAGGCAGGCAGGACTGGCTGAAATCCCAAGAGAACATTCTGTTCCCAGCAATCTCAGGACTGGAGAAATGTCCCCGGGCAGGGGCCCCAGGCCAGCTTGGTGGTGGGCAAGGAGGGTCAGCGGAAGCTGCAGACGAAGGCCTGGCAGGGTCCCTGCCCACCCTACCTGTGACAGTGCGTCATGTAGGTGACCGTCTCCTCCCACTGGGCCTTGATGTCCTTCAGCCGGGCCAGGATCTCGGGCTTCTGGTCCTCGTGGCAGCACGCCAGGAGGGCCTCGGCCGCCCGCAGCGCCAGGTCCACCTTCACGCGCCCCTCCGGCTCCAGCTGGCATATTTTCTGTCATGGACACAAAAGCCAGTTTCTGGGGGTCAGCCAAAACGCAAACAGGCAGAGCCTTGGGGAGACAGCGGCGTGACGGGAAGAGCCAGGCCTTGGAGCCCAGAGGAGCTGGGGTTCGAATCGCAGCCCCGTCCCCTTCTCCCGTGCCCTTGGGCAGCGTGCTAACGGCTCTGAGGGTGGGAGCAAGGAGCAAGGAGATGAGCCAGAACCGCCCAGGGCTGTCTGCAGCCTTCCCTTCCCCGCTCGGCCTGTTTCCAGCTGTGTAAAGTCGGACAACTTCCATTGTCTCTTTGGACTTGGTTTTCTCATCTGTAAAATGGGGGTTTTCATAGTATCTAGTTCTCAGAGTCTTTTTTGTTCAGGATTAAATGAGAAAATGCTTGTAAAGCACATGTCACAGTGTGTGGGACCATGGGGACTCTGTCTCTCAGGTCTCCTGCGGGGAGCAGGCTTGACCCAGGGCCCCGGCTGAGGCTCTGGAATTATCTCTGAGTGTTCACTTTGCACCAAGGCCTCGCTCCCTCAGCTGTTCCCACCAATGAAAGAGCAGGAACATGAAGGCAGGACCGTTCCTGGGAGACACTGGGTTCCTCTGATGGGTGACTGGTTCGGGATGCCACATAGCAGTCAGAGACGCTCCCTGCTCTCCTGGACTCGGGGTCTGACCTCACCCCTCCCAGCCTCTCCGGGCTCCTTCTCCATTTTCCCTCATAGGCTTCTCCCTATTAAATGTCTTGCACATTTCACGTCATCTTGGCACAGGCTTCTTGGAGGACCAATTCTAAAACACATTGTCTAGCAAATAGTACATCTCTGATTAACATTAGTTACTGTGATTACGAACTGTTATTATTCTAAATCTTTCGCAACTAAAGCTTGGTCTCCGTAGCAAAAATATGCCTGGCTTCCAATTCCAGGGCCATGCCAGACCACCTGCATGACACCCAGCTTAAATCCTCTAGGGCTGTGAAACAGGGGAAGACAATGGTTATGTCACCCAGGGTGACAGTAAGCATTGTGTGACATAGGGAGAGCCATCAGCACCCCACCTGCCCATATTTCCATTCTCCATCACTAACTGTCCCCTGTGATTACCATCTTTACTTACTTGCTGATCTGTATTTGCTGGCAGCACAACATTTGCCTAAAGCTCAGGCTTCCCCCACGGGGGCTGGCAGTTTTCTCAGACTGATGTCCCAGCGGGCTGGTCTCTGACCCTTCTTCGAGGGTGTGGTGGAGGAGGGGCCCCTGCTGTGTCAAATGCTGCCCCGTTGATGGCTGTGTGACCCTGGGCAGGTCACTCGACTACTCTGGGCCTCCCTCTCTCACCCTGAGATAGCTATAACAATCACTGCTTCGCCTACCTCACTGGGTTATAATATCAATTTTAAAAATACTATGAATGAAACCATTGATATGTCAGTATACTTTATTAACCGTTCAGGAATTATGTAGACCCTTCCCCAACACGTGCAAATGGGCAATGGTCCCAGTCCTTTTTGTTACTTCATACGAGAACGGTTAACGATGATGAGGATGAGGATGCTAGCACAGAGGGACTTCCCCTCCTGTGTCACCAAACATGAAATTCTGCAAGCTCCTCCACAGGCGGCCTCCGTGTGCTATGAGTGGGCGGGGGAGCAGCAGAGTGAAGAGCGGGAGATTTCCCAACAGAGGGCAAGAGGCTTGGTTTGGGTTTCGGGGCAGCCCAAGCAGCAGGGTGTGGCAGGGCCCCAGAGGGTAATGGCTGTCCCCAGCACCCGGCCGGGACCCCAAGTCCCACTCAGCAGCAAGCAGTGATGTGGAAGCAAAGGTACCATAGTGATTCGTGTGGACTAAAGATCTGAGGGCCACCACGGAATGTTCTGGGCTGAGCAAGATTACCCACCCCCTGCCCGGGACACTTCACACCACTCAGGAGCAAGGGTCCCACAACGTGGCTGAGGGTGAATTCTTGCCATCCAGTGAGATTTCATTTGATTAGAGATAATAATAATTAAGGATCTGACGTTTCTGACACCGAGAGTTGTGGAGCAGACTGCACACCCACTCCCCAAGCCAGCAGGATGGGCACCACAGGAGCTCCAGTTTTACAAACAAGGGCGCTGGGGACCCACCGAGACCTTCAGCCTTGCAGCACAACTCTCTGCAGGGAGGCCGCCCAATTTAAGCTCAGTCGGAATCCAACTCCTTAAATCAAGGGAGCCAACAGCTCTGGGGAAGAAACTAAGTTCAGTCTCTCTCTGCCACACCCAAGAGGGGCCAGAAGGCCTGGAAAGTCCCCATGAGGACAGTGGCCCCTTCCCCAAAGCCTAGTGTCCTGACCGTGTGACCTCGTCCAGGCCTCTGGACCTTTTCCCCCCAGATTCCTGGTCAGGGAGGCAGAGGTTGGACTGGGGGACACGGGACACCCTGAGACCCACCGCCCTTTGCAGGGGAGAGTCTGTTGCTTCTCTGTCAAAGAGAGAGGAGCTGGCCAGTCCCAAAGGCAGGCAGAACGCCAAGCCCCACCCGGCCTGAAGCAGAAACATCTACCCTGAAACCGAAACATCAACCAGTGGGATGTTGGCTGTGGGCCCAGGGCCTGGTGTCAGAGAAGTGGCTGAGCTGGCAAAGCCCACTTTTGAGAATTAGCTTTTACTCTTCTTCGCTGCCCTGAGGATTACGTTCTTTGGCTGGTGCGAGGTTATATAGCCCATCACCAGCAAGGACACGGTCCAGGAGTGCTTGGCAAGGGACACCAGCTAACTGGGACGGGTACTTGAACTGCAGCCACAGAACAACTCCGATTTGAAGGAGCCAATGAGGGCAACAGTCAGGTGGAGGTTGGATGGAGGGAAAACTCCAGGAGGGAGAAGAACCAGGAGACCAGGAAAGCTGGAAGAATGGCGTTAGTCAGGGCTTTCCCTCAATGCAGCCAAGACCAGGCGAGCACTATGCTGGGCACTGTGCTGGGCACTGTGCTGGGTACTATGCTGGGTACAGTGCTAGGTATTGTGCTAGGTACTGTGCTGGGTATTGTGCTAGGTACTGTGCTGGGTACTATGCTAGGTACTGTGTTGGGTACTATGCTGGGCACTGTGCTGAGTACTATATTGGGCACTGTGCTGGGCACTATGCTGGGTACTGCGCTGGGCACTATGCTGGGTACTATGCTGGGTATTGTGCTGGGTACTGTGCTGGGCACTATGCTGAGTACTGTGCTGAGTACTAAGCTAGGTACCATGCTGGGCACTGGAGTCCAGGATGAACAAACATGGCCGGGTGCTTGCAGGCTGTGGTGTGGTGGGCAGACAAAAGCACAGATGACCATAAGAGAGCAACATGAGACCACGAAGGACTACTGGAGCTCCAAGGCGGGACGTGGGGAAATCCAAGAGGCTTTGTGAGTAGGTGGTGCCGGCACCCAGCCTAGTGACATCTGAGTTGCAGACATTTGCAATGGGGGCTTGAGCAACGGTAGAGAGTGTTGAGGGATGGTGCATTTGGCTTTTGGAAGTCCTAGGAAACACAGCACGTCCCTGACCACACAGGGGCCTGAAGCCAGTTAGGAAGCAGCCTGCCTGAGGCCAGGCCCCAAGTGCAGGCCAGAGGAGGCTGGAACCAGAGGGTGAAGAGACAAGACGCTGGGACCCAGGAGGCCAGCTCCAGGAGGCTGGGGCAGGGCCGGGATAGTGGGCATGCGTGGATCCCTGCATGGAAACCACAGGGAACGATTGTCTCCATCAGGCCGGCTCTGCAGTGCGCCCTGCACTTCGCCAAGCATGCCAGCAAGTTATTCGCCTCAATCCTCCCTCCCTCCTGCAAGGGGCAACTGTCACTTTCCCCAGAGCAAGCCAAAGCTCAGGGAGCTCTGGAAACACTCCCAAGGTGCCACGGCCATAGCGGGGATTTGAACTCAGGTCCGCCGGCCCCAGACCCCCAGCTCTCAACCTCTGCACGTCCTGCTTCCCGGGAGCAGCACTCTCTCCAGTCTCCCCTCACAGAAGGCATCCACCTCCATGAGGGCCCTCGAGGCCCCAGGCACATAAGGAGTGAGGGGTTCCTCCTGCACTTTACAGCTGGGAAAATGAGGTTGCTGGGGACAGGGGACTCGCCCCCGGACACACAGCTACTAAGTGTGAAAGCTGGATCAGAAGTCACATCCCCGTCCCTCTAGCAAACAGGCACTCGGGACGTGTGTCACTGAGCTCATGGAGGGATCACAAGAGAGACCCAGACCCCAGGGGGAGGTCCCACGGGCTAGGGAGATGGAGAAGGCACTAGCTCCTCCCTTTCACCAGATGGCAGGAGTGAAAGGTTTTCTTTCTTGTTGTGAAGTTGGGTTTGGAATGTCAAGGCACACAGAAAATGAGCGAGCCTGAGCCCCATGGGAGAGCACGGTGGTGGAGCTTCCAGAATGTGATTCCGGCTGCCTGGGCTCCAGGTCAAGTCCCTGGGGGCTCATCTGATGGCAGCGCTCCCTGTGGCTTCCAGGGCCCACTCACCCTGGCCTTGCCAACGGCTCTTCCCAAGGACCACCCTTGCCTTCGCTTAAGCCTGACCCACCACCAGGGGTAATGACCTGCTGGCTAAGAGTGCAAAGTCCAAAGGGATTAGCGCCCCATGACAGCGAGTACACACTAGAGCTGCGGTGTTCCCAGGCAGGGAACATCAGGAGCTGGGGCTCGGAGGGGGGGTCAGGAAAGACTCACGGACAAGGGAGCATTTCATTTCACACGCACGCCCAGAACCAAACAAAAGGGCGTTCCAAGCAGAGGCAACAGCGCGAACAAAGGCTTAGTGATAGGAAATCTGGGAGGTTTTCTGCCACGTGTGCTTGGGAGGTGGGATGGTGGGGGGAGCCGAGGCTGGAAAACAGGGTGGTGTAGACAGTGGAGGACTTTTGATGCCAGGGAAGTTTGGTTTTTCTTTGAAGGGCAATGGGGAGCCATGGAAAGTTTTAGAGGAGAATAGCATCATGAGATCCACATTAGGGACGCTCCTCACACAGACTTGTGTGGCTGCCTGGATTATGTGCATCCCTCTTCCCCATTATGCTGTGAACCCGAGAGCAGGGTGCGCCTCACCCACTTCTGCTGCCTAGGCCCCCCCTCGGGGATGGCCAGTGAGGTTCTGGACTCAGCCCTGGCTTCAAGCCCTGACAAGATCAATTCCCTGAATTTTGGCCCAGCATTGTGTCTAGGAATCCATGT